>NC_080701.1:35473647-36174401 GCF_030445035.2 Dasypus novemcinctus | reverse complement strand
GCCTGCATTGGATTAAGGTTAAATGACAACTGGAGATTTATTATCTCCAGAAACTGGAAAAAAGGGGGGGTGGGAGAAGTCTCCTGCCTTGATGGTCAGTGTTCCTAAGAGTGGCAATTCATGAGAGAAGCCAGTCTGTCTCCCTGAGACTTCAAATAGCCTCAGTAAATATACATAGAAGTAATCTTGTTGCTTATCCAAAATTCTGCTAAATTCAAAGTAAATATAAAGTTCTGAAACAAAAATGGTGCTAAAGCATTGAGAACATTTTAGTTACAATCCATTAATTAAGAAGGAAAATTCTTGTGTACAACTGCATGGTCATAGTGTAAAACTGTACAGTCATAGTGCAAATTAAGAAAAGTTTCAGGAGTCTTTGAATTGTTTTGCAGTCACACTTGTTTTGTAAGTTATAAGTTTAAAGTAACTAAAGTTATGTTTTTGTGTCAAACTGTTCATGTCTGCCTATTTGCTCAAATTGAGGTTAAATATGCAGTTATAAAGTAATATATATTTCTGAAACCCAAATTAAGCTAAACAGTATATAAAATAATGCAAATTAACAAGAGAAAATTCCTAAAAGAGCTCTATTCAAATTGTTAAAAATTAAATATACAGTTATATATGTGAATAAATATTCTTGGAACCCAAATTAGACTAAGCAGGATGAAAAGGTCATATAAAAATCTTATTATAAAAACTATTGGGAAAGGGCCTCCTCTTTGCAAGAGCTTTGAAGGCAAGACTAGGTGTGGCAGATTAAACCTATTTACTAAGCTAAGGAATTAAAGGATCAGTTTGCCCTGTAATTTCTCAATTTAAACCTTTTGTCAGCCATAAAGTGTAAAAAAACAAAGATTAGTTTAGTTTTTACATAAAGGAAAAAATATTGATTAATGTAACCTGGGAGCCTACTGCCTCAGTCTCTCACTCCCGGGTTAAACAGCAGCAAAGGAAACGAGCTTAAGCCACTCCCGGGTTAAACAGCAGCAAAGGAAACGAGCTTAGGCAATAAAAGGATGCCAAGGAAGAGCTATGTCAATACCAATTCAGTACTAAATTCCATTCCTTAGTTGACAAAGGGGAGCAGGTAAAAACTAAAATGGTTGGAATGTGATAGAGGAAGCAGTTAATCACAGACTTTTGCATGTAAAGTTAGATCTCAGATAAGCTGTAACTTGTGAAGTATCCAATCTATAGAGAAACAGAAGAAGAGCTTGCATGCTAGGCTTAGGGGTATAAATTGTGTCATTTTTCTTTGTTCAGGGTGCCTGCCATACCTGGTTCTATGCCCCTTCTTGCAAGATTGAGAATAATTATTTTCTTCTCCACAATCAGGTAAGCCTTATTTTCTTCCAGAAGATTTCTTTTAAACAAAATACAGGTAATTAGTGGCTCTATTGACAAATTTCAGTAAGTAAAGCCCTAAAAACTATGGAGAGACCTTTCCTGAATTATGATTAAACAAATTAATAATTGTGTAATGTGTTTTAAAACCTGGTAGTCAGTATGCTTTTAAATTACTCATTTTCATAACTTAAACTGATATAGCCTGTGCATAAATTCAAAATTGTTTCCAAGTGTACCTAGTCCCCAAAATGACCAAATAAGTAATATAGGCCCTACAGTCTTTGAATGTTCAGAAAGGATGTGAGACTGAATGTGTATTCAGGGTTGCCTCCAGACGGGATGTGGAAGATATGCTAATCCAAGCTGGCTTGGATGTGGAGAATATGTAACTCACCTGGAGGAAATAACCTATCTGATACTAAGATCAAACACTGAAGAACCTAACCAAAGTTCTGTTTGCATACCATCACTGTTAGTCTCCCTAATCCTATATCCTCTGTATAAAAGGGTCTGGAAAAGACTATTTGGAGCTCGGTTTTTATTAGGACAAGAGTTTGCCGAGCCCGACTGGTCGAAATAAACCAACTTCCTTCTCGGTACTCTCGTGTCCTGGCCTTCGATACCGTGCACACCCGATTTCTCTACAACAAAACAAAGAAAAGAAGTTTTTAGCTTCCTGTAAGGAAAAAAGAGAACATTCCTTGTATAAACTATAATGGCTTCAATTTTATTTAACTTGAGTGTAATCTCCATAGTTAACTTATAAACTAAATTAACATTATATGTACGAAATCTTTAAAGTAATGGAAATTGTAAGTTCACATTGGTGAAATTAGGCTAAAGGAAAAAGATTGTAGATATGCTCTCTTAAATAAATAGAGTAAATTTCTTTGGTTGGTAATTGTAATTTAATAAGTTTATTTAAACATGAGGTGGCTAGTCCATGTGGTTATAGTCAATTATAAAGAGTTTGGAAAACATCTTCCAAAATGAAAATGTTTAAATAGTTCTAGTTCTAGAAGTTATTGTTAAACTAAAAACTTAGATTGGTATTGGTTGAAAAAAATAACTTCATGATAATAAAACCTGTCTGAAGACCTCTGCAAGGTGCATATTTAAGTAAATGGTAATAAAAAGTTATCTTGATTCTATTGGGAATCTTCTGTTTTGATTTTAACAGTGAAAAATAATTTTTCCCTCTATTACTAAAGTAAAGTACCTACTGTTATCTTCATAGTAAAATTGTGTAAGTAAACAGTCATTTGATATATGTGTTGCATTAAATTGTTCTAAAATATATATATAAACAAGGAATAAACTTTAACATTGTAAAACTCTTTTGTGCATTCAAACCAGGCCTTGAATACGTTGCAGGTTGCCTCTCCATGTGAGTTATTGGCTAGGCTGGTCACTGACCCCTCAGTTAAAAATATTTGCTATATCAGTCTCTGGTTCTGCTCCTGAAGTTGATTTAAACTACGTTGCAGTTTCAAGCTCCTGCAGCAGCCAATGATGATTTGGTACAGCCAAGTGTACAATGGATATCGCCCTCCAGACTGGCAGTGTTCCATAGTGCCAGAGAGCATTATGCACCAGGCTAGTAGAATACTGGAAAATCTCTGTAGGATCAATGATGCTGTGACTTGCTTACTGTGTGAAGAACATGCTAAGTGGAGCCATGATACCAGGATACTGTAAGTAAAACTAAACACAATTGGCTTTATGGCCTGCTCTCATGGAGAGATAACATGTAAAGTATTACAAACTTGAAACTTAAAACTATTAATTGCAACTCTAAATCCTTTGCATTAAGTAATACATTAATTAATATTAAGTACTGTACTCTTTTCCTATACTAAATATATGCCTAATGATTATAATGTTATCTTTTCTATTTTGGATCAAGTACAGAAGTATATTAGACATGTTAAATTCCTAGTAAATTCCTAGTAAATTCTAAACATGTCTATAGAATAAAGTGGCAGTCTCAGCCAGGCTCAGCCAACTTACTATATTCTACTGTACTCTACTGTGTAGCAAAAATGAGGTTTGCTTGCTAATAATGAGTTACCTATTGAACAAGTCAAAATTACTAGAAATTGTACAATTAAAACAAAAATGTTAAAAACCTATATTCTGTAGTTCTGGTCACTCCCACAGCTAAAAAACTAAGAAAATTCCCAACTTAGTGTACTAATCCTGAGTGAAACCAATTGCACAAGGGGTGCCAGTTCACCAGGAGCATCTGACAGAGCACACAAGTGCCCAATCATTAAACAGCTTGAAATGTGTCTTCAAACAAAGCTAAGTATCTATTGCAATTTCTCTCTAAAGATAAATAACTTAGAAAAAGTATATATATATACTGTTCCCATCAGCTTTTAAAAAGGAGTGCCATCTTATAAGCACCTAACCTTATCTACCTCTCTAATCCAATGTCCTCTCTTTTAAAAAAACGGGTATTCCAAATTTTTAATTAAGTTTGTTTCTTTCAGAGTGAACATCTTATTAACCATAATGAAAACATCATCCAACTTCATACAAAATGCCAGATTCATCTTCCACCAGTTAAAATAAAATAAGAGTTTTTACACCTTGTTAGGCAAAGACTACAGCCCATGGCCAGCAGGCAGCAGTTACCAAAAAGAAATCATCTCCCTTCAGCACCCCTTTTAGATTAAAGGTGCAATCTCTCTAAGGGTAAAATAAAATTAATAGATGGATCTGGAACCTGACTGGAAATCCACATGAGCGCCGGTGGCCCCATGGTGACTGCAGGGAGCTCCTGCCCCAGGATTCTGTTATCCAGAATGAAAACTTCTAAAAACAGTCCGGGATGCTACACTAAAGATTGATAAATAATCAATCAAAACAACAAACAGTCATCCACCTCATAGCTCCAACAATAATTATGCCAAAGCTTAGGAAATTTCACTTTGGCAAAGGGGGGAAGTGATGTGGGTTATGGGTAGGAGGCTCTTTGTCTCTTCAGAGATAACCTAAGCTGTCTGACTTGTGGGTGTGAGATGGTAAGAGACTGTAGTCCTGTCCTTGGTGACCATGGCAATGACTCCAGTCCCAGGAAACAGTTTAACAATGCAAGGTCTATAAACTTTAAGTATTCAGTGGAAATGCAAACCAAATATGCTAAAAGCTTATCTAGAATGTATGAAGTCCATGCTAAAAGCTTACCTAAGATGTGGAAGATATATATGTTAATTCAAGCCTATTGAGAATTGAAACAAAGGGACTGTTTACCCTTTCCTCTCTGTATAAAAGAAACTCGAAAGTCTTGTTCGGGGCTCGGGATTGAAACAGAAAGCTCCTGAGTCTGGCCGGCCATCAATAAACCATTTTTCCTTCTCAAAATCATTCCTGAGTCCTGGCCTCTCTATATGCAAATAATCGAACCTCTCTCAAATTCTACAACAATTTAACTTTTTCATTTCCTTGGTTTTCTAGGAAAAAGCAAGTCTTCTCACTTTTGGAGGAACATAGTGTTCAAACCTGCTTTCTTGAAGTCAAATCCTGAAAAGTATCTTTTTATTTCAAACTATTGAAAAAGATTTGTTCTTTTACCTTGAAAAGATAAAATAATAAAATAGTTAAGTTCCTTTGATATGTTGTGGGTTGAATGGAAAGTGTTTAAAAGTGTTATAAGTGTTAAAGAGATTCTTTAACCCTCTGTTAATTGAAGTTGTATTGTTGTAGAAGTCAAGAGAGGTTCAATCATTTGCATATAGAAAGGCCAGGACTCAGGAATAATTTTGGGAAGGAAAAAAAGATTTATTTATGACTGGCTTGACTCCGAGCTTTTCATTCAAAATCTGAACCCTGAACAAGATTTTTGAGTTCTTTTTATACAGAGGAAGGGCCAAATGGTCCTTTGTTTCAGTGCTCAATAAGCTTGAATTAGCATATATCTTCCACAGCCTAGGTAAGCTTTTAGCATGGACCTCATACATTCTAGGTAAGCTTTTAGCACATTTTGTTTGCATTTCCCCTGAATGTTTAAAGGTTGTAGGTTTGCATTGCTAAACTGTTTTTCCTGGACTGGAGTTGTTATCATGGTTACCAAGGACAGGGCTGCAGTTCTCACTGTCCCAAATGCACAGCTCAGGTAATCTATGAAGATATGAACAGTCCCCTCACCCTTAGCCTACATCATTTCCCCCCTTTATACCAGCTTATCTTGCTAAGCTTTGGCATAATTATTTTTGAAGTTATGAGGTGGGTGACTGTTCATTGTTTTGATTATCCCACTTATTAATTTCCCAGTGAGGGCCCAAACACAAAGTTCCTGGGTAACATCTGGGTTTTATCCTGTTTTCAGAAGAAGTTTTCATCCTGGACAGTAGAATCCTGGGGGAAGGACCCCTAGCAGTCATTCTGGCATTATCGGTGCTTACATGGATTTCTTGCTAAGTTCCAGACCCATCTATTAATTTTATTTTATCCTTAGAGAGTTTACACAGTTAAATAGGGTGCTGAAAGGAGATGATCTCTTTTCTATAACTACTTTCTTCTGGCCATGGGTTGTAGTCCTTACTTAACAAAGTGTAAAAACTTTGTTATTTTATTTTGATTGGAGGAAGATGGATCTGGCATTCTGTACGAAGCTGGATGAAGTTTTCATATGGTTAACAGGATGTTTATTCTGAAAGAAAAAACTTAATTAAAATTTTAGAATACCTGTTTTTTAAAAGAGGACATTGAATTGCAGAGGTAGACAAGGTTGGGTGCCTATAAAGATGACACCCTTTTGTAAAAATTTGGTGGGGAACAGTGTATATATATATATATATATTTATATATTTATATATATATATATATTTTTTTTTTTAAAGATTTATTTATTTATTTAATTTCCCCCCCTGTCTGTTCTTGGTGTCTATTTGCTGCGTCTTGTTTCTTTGTCCGCTTCTGTTGTTGTCAGCGGCACAGGAAGTGTGGGCGGTGCCATTCCTGGGCAGGCTGCTCTTTCTTTTCACGCTGGGCGGCTTTCCTCACGGACGCACTCCTTGCACGTGGGGCTCCCCCATGCGGGGGGCACCCTTGCGTGGCAGGGCCCTAACCACTGGGCCAATTTTTAAATTACTCTATTTTCAAAGGGAAATTGTAATCGATAACAGTATTAGGCACTTAGCTTTGTTTTGAAGATACATTCCAGGCTGTTTAATGATTGGCACTCATGTGCTTCATTGGGTGCTTCTGGTGAACTGGCACCCTTTGGGCAGTTGGTTTCATTCAGGATTAGTGCACCAAGTTGGAAATTCCCTTAGTTTTAGTGTGGGAGTGATTAGAACTACAGAATAAAGTTTTTCTACATTTTGGTTTTAGTTGAATATTTCTTGTAATTTTGACTGTTCAATAGGTAACCCATCACTAACAAGCAAGCCTTGTTTTTTGCTACACAATATAGTACAATAGTAGGGTGGCTGAGCCTGGCACCAATTAACTGGCTACTTGCAAGCCACTGGTGGCCCAATTGTTTTCAATTAAGACCACCACCTTATTTTAGACATGTTTATTAATTATTTTGAAAATGAAGTTACCAGGAAATTAACATGTCTAATGTACTTTTGTACCTGGTTCAGAATAGAAAATATAATATTATAATTATTAGGCATATATCTAGAGCAGGATGAAAGTAGAGCACTTAATATTAATTAATGTATTACTTCATGCATAAGGATTCTGAGTTGCAATTAATAGTTTTAAGTTTCAGGTTCATAATACTTTACATGTTATCTCTCCATGGGAGCAGGCCATAATGCCAATTGTGTTTAAATTTTACTTACAGTATGCTAGTTATCATGGCTCCACTTATCATGTTCTTCACACAGTGAGCAAGTCACAGCATTGTTGATCCTAAAGAGAGTTTCCAGTATTTTACTGAGCACAGTGCTCTCTGGCACTATGGAAGAGTACCAGTCTGGAGGCAATATCCATTGTACACTTGGCTATACCGAGCCATCACTGGCTGCTGCAGGAACTTGAAACTTCAACATAGTTTCTGTCAACTTCAGGAGCACAACCAGAGGCACAGCAAAATTTTTTATTTGAGGAGTCAGTGACCAGCCTAGCCAATATCTCACATGGAGAGGCAACCTGTAATGTATTCAAGGCCTGGTTTGAATGCACAAGAGAATTTGACAATGTTAAAGCTTATCCCTTGATTTTATATGTGTTTTCAAACATTTTTAATGCAACACATTATATATCAAGTGACTTTGTTTATTTTTACATTTTACCATGAAGATACTAGTAGCATTTTACCTTAGTAGTAGAAGGAAAAAAACTATTTTTCATTGTTAAAATGAAAACATAAGATTCCCAATAGAATTAAGGTAACTTTTCATTACCCTTTACTTTTTCTTAATCTTGCAGTGACCTTCAGACAGGTTTTATTATCACGAAGTTTTTATTTGCCATCAAATCAGTCCACATTTTTAGTTAACAATGGCTTCTAGAACTAGAACCATTTAAATGATTCAGTTTGGAAGATGCTTTTACAAACTCTTTATAATTGACCACAATCACAGACTGGCTAATTTACTCTAGATTACAATTAGCAACCAATGGAATTTACTTTATGCATCTAAGAGAGAAGGAGAGCAGTTTACACTTAATTTCATGAAACAAGAGTTTACAGTTTCCATTATTCTAAAGATTCAACACATACAGTGTTAACTTATCAACCTGGTATTTTATAAACCTAAGAGATAATACTTAAGCCAAATAAGTTGAAATTGTTATTGATTAAATAAAGAATGTTGTTTTCATTTTTACAGTGGTATAAAACCTTTTATTTATTTATTTATTTTTTAATATTTATTTATTATTATTATTTTTTCATTACATTAAAAAATATATATGAGGTCCCATTCAACCCCACCGCCCCCGCCCCCCACTCCCCCCACAGCAACACTCTCTCCCATCACCGTGATACATCCATTGCACCTGGTAAGTTCATCTCTGAGCATCACTGCACCCCATAGTCAATGGTCCACATCATAGCCCAGACTCTCTCACGTTCCATCCAGTGGGCCCTGGGGGGATCTACAGTGTCCCGTAATTGTCCGTGAAGCACTATCCAGGACAACTCCACGTCCCGAAAACGCCTCCACATCTCATCTCTTCCTCCCGTTCCCCACACCCAGCAGCCCCCATGGCTACCGTTCCCACACCCATTTCACATTTCCTCTGTGGACATTGGATTGGTTGTGTCCATTGCACACCTATGTCAAGTGAGGGCTTAGATTCCACATGGGTACTGGATGCACTCTTCCCGCTTCTAGATGTAGACACTCTAGGCTCCATGTTGTGGTGGTTGACCTTCTTCAACTCCATGTTAGCTGAGTGGAGTAAGTCCAATAAGTCAAAGTGTAGGAGCTGAAGTCTGTTGAGGCTCTGGGCCTGGGTGTCATATTATCAGTCCAGAGATTCAAATCCCCTACATATATCTTAAACTCAGCACCAACTACAATTCCAATAAAGTAGCATGCAAGTCTTGTGAAAAGAGATCCCCTCTGAGTCCATTTCCATCACGCAGAAACACCAGCTCCAAAGAAGGGCCATCTGTCATGGCAGTGAACCCCTTCTGCCATGACCATAGAACCCGTGGGTCTCTTTATCCCTCAAAAGAACCAATACCTGGGGTTGTATCTACCTTATCTGTCTCTTAGACTCTGTTCAGTTGTACATAGGGGTATTCCTTCTGACAACCTCCAGACTCTTTTTTAGAGACTCACAGCCTTATAATCTCATTTCTCCTTTCCATTTCCCCCTTACATTAGGTCAAACCGCTTCCCGAAGTCATGTTATTATATGTAGACAGGTATATTCTGCTGTTCCGCATTGAATCTTTAATTCAAGGTCATTTTCTAGTTGCTTCTTCAGCTGGTATGTGGTAGTGATCCCTCGGTGCCAGGGAGGCTCATCCCCGGGTGTCGTGTCCCATGCTGGGGGGAATGCATCACATCTACACACTGAGTTTGGCTGTGAGAGTGGCCACATTTGAGTAACATGAAGGCTGTCAGGAGGAAACCCCCAGGCACAATACTACTCTAGGCCTTGTTCTTATTGCAGGTGCATAGGCTCAAAAGTGTAGCCATTAGTATCAAGAGCCCACTATTGGGCCCTCCTTCCTTCCTGGTTCTTGCCGTTGCACCTGGAGGATTGCCGCTGCTCTCCCAGGGCCCACAACAGTGACCCCCCGGCCAGGAGCCCAGCCTACCCCCCAGCTGTTGTTTTTAATTGTTTCCACTATCATAGAATGATAATACATACCATTCATTACGCATATTCCACTGCATATACACCTGACATACCACTATATACTCCCTGTCAACCATATACCTCCAGTCATATCAGTATTCATCCGCCTGACCACTAGTCTTGAACCACTCTGTGATCCAAAACTTCCCGTAAAGTGAATCCCAACATAATGTCAGCTTCAGAAGAGTCTTAGATCACCAAAATTCATATATACAATATACAGTATTTCCCCAGATCCACCATAAAACCTTTTCCCTTCCACAGCAATAATCTTTTAACTTATTCATATCATATTTCCTGAAACTGATGTACAGATTCCAAAAGTATAGTTTTCAAACAAGGTAACATTTGTGCTTACTATGTGGTCCATACTTTAGGTTGTACAGTTTTCTAAATTTTTTAGTTATCCTATGTTTTGTCTTATGGTTTTCATTATTAGTCTGTCGTCCCCTATATGATTTTGGTGTAATATTAGCTGTTTTATATTCATCCTCGTGTACTCTCACATAACTCCTCTTTTGCCCCCTTATTTACCTTTGTTCTATCCATTGCACGTCCATTTTCCCCTCCCCTTAGGGCCCACAATGCCTGCCAATCTAATGCCCTGGGAGCCGTCCTTTCTCACGAGAGATACAGTTCTCTCTATTCGACGGCATTAGTCTTCCCCAGGATATGGGTCCACCCCACCCAATGGTAGAATCCACCTTGGCAAAATGAGCCTTCAGCTATTCCCTTCGGAGTCCGTCCTGCATCAGACCATACCCCCTTAGCGTCCTAACCAGGTGACCCTCCTATTTATACTTTGATACGTTTTACTCAACATTTAGTTCTCAACGAACTTCTGGCACTCTCCCATGTTTCTATGTTGCCCCTCCCTCCCACCTATTTCTTGGACCATATTACCCCTCTTCCCATCCCCAGCCCCCCTCAAACCCAGAAAACCTCACCCGAAGGTAACCCCTTGCCCCCATTTTGTCCCTTCTTTGTGCTCAAACTTACCCCCAGCTCATCACAGATTCCACCCCTACAGACATTAACTCACATCCTTCCTCCACCCCCCGATTTCCAGTAAGCCACTTTTCCAGACTCTAGCTCTCTAAGGCAGTTAACTTATTTCATATCATTGAGGTCATATAGTATTTGTCCTTCAATGCCTGGGTTGCTTCACTTAACATAAGATTCTCAAGGTTCCTCCATGTTATCACGTGCGATTGTAGTGTATTGGTTCTTACAGCTGAGTAGTATTCCATTGTGTGTATATACCACATTTTATTGATCCACTCATCTGTTGATGGACTTTTGGATTGATTCCAACTTTTGGTGATGGTGAACAATGCTGCTATGAACATTGGTGTACATATATCGGATAAAACCTTTTATTTTTAATAATTTTAAAGCATACCAACTTTTAAGCTCTTGAATATAAAGCAATTATTTGACCTATTTTTATTATCATTTAATGAGGATATTATAACCTTTTAACAGTAGTGTATATTTAGATTTTACATGACCTTTTATACCATTAGTTTAATTTGGGTTTTAGAAATATATATATTACTTATATAACAGCATATTTAATTTTAATAAATTGAGCAAATAGACATGAATAGTTTGATACAAAAAACCAATTTGTTATTTAAAACCTCCCTTTTTACTTCTCTGTTTATAATTAAAGTTACAAAGATGAAGTAAAAAAAATATATACATATATATATGATCAAGGGCTGTAACATTTTATATCCACAATCTGACCACTGGTGCACATAGCCATAAACCCTCTAATATGACAGGTAACTTTACCTTATACAGATGGTATACATATACACACATACACACATATGAATGAGTTAAGACTAAAGTTAGAGGAAATTCTTTATAGTAATTTCCCTGAGAGGTTTTAAATACATCAATTTATTAACTGAGTGCTTATTATGTACCAGATACTAATGCAGGCAATGGGGTTGGGAGTAGGGTGGAGATGGTGACAATGCCTGACAAAATTGCTGTTTGGAGGGAACTTGGCAAGCATGTGCACTTCTGTTTAGACTGGAAAGAAACAGGTAACTTTTACTGATTTTTTTTCTCTGAGATGGCCTGAACAATAGGGGGTTGCTTAATAAGACCTGATACTCTAGGAAGAATATTGTTTGTTTTGGAAAACATGGCAAGTGTTATTTCTGATTTCTGGTGGAGATGGCTACTCAGAATTAATTTATATTATTTTAATGGTTAATGAAAACGACAGTTTTTCCTTTAAAAGGGTAAAGAGGAATTGACCAAAAATATATAGGATGGCACAAAAGTGATATGCATAAACCCCTTTTTCTAATTTAGCCGTAAGTTTTTAAAGTTTAAATATTAAGTTGAATTTTTAAGGGGTGGGCCATATTTCCAGGCATCACAAGTAAATGCAGTCTACAATTCTCATCACAATAGCTGAAATTCAGGCTACATTTACTCTGTTCCAGTAGCCCCAGCTACCAACTTTTATACACACACACACACATACACACACACATAAGGGTACTTATACAATGGTTCTAATTCTTAGCTACATTTTTTAGTATGTTTTACTTTACTAATTTTTAGTATGTTTTACTTTAAGATGAATTGAATACCTTTATTAATTAAGTTACAAGAACCTTATTAGTAACAACCTGGTGAACCTCTCCTGTTTCTTTAGTAATGGAACAAATTTCATCTGCAGGTTATGCATTTAATTCCTCGGCAAGACAATATTGGCATTTAAAGATTCATTTTAAGTTATCTTTTACCGTGAGTTTTTAGGCACAAGCAACCTGACAAAACCAAACACAGATTTTAAAGTCAAAATCCCATAATCTTAGCATTTTGAGGAATGCCCTGACCCAAATTGATAGCACATGAGATCTCATTTTGATTATTATGTATACTTTTATAGGGACAAATGAGTTTAAATTGAGAAGATGAGGTTTATTAATATTTTTTTTTTCAATTTTTAAGGAGACATGACATGAGGTCTCTGGGTTTTCAGATTTATCTATTTTTTTTCCCCTGCAGTATCTCATGACCCTTATAGTTTATTGCCCACAGCTGAACCATTAAAAGAGCTATCAAGTGATTAGAGGTTTATAGTTTTCAAGCAATAGCCTCTTACCTTTAGATAAGGTATTTTACCAATTTACAGCTTTAAACATTTCAAAGCATTTCTACAAAGAGAGAGATCTCCCTTATCTCCCCCCCCTTCCAGGTTGATCAATGATTTGATGGGAATGTGGCTTACAAATAGAAGGTGTGGATTCACTGGAAAGGGGCAAATTGCTCTCCCTTCCCAGCTCCCTGCTTTTGTTATGCTTTCTCCTAAAGGGAGGAGGGGAGATAGGGTGGTGGTAGCAAGCTCCAGGCTACTAAAATGGCTTGAAATAACTTTTCAAATTTGGCACCTTTCCTGGGGACCACTTGTCCTGGCAGAGCTATGATTCAAGTAAATGGTTCCACCAGTTACCCTGACTGGGCCAGCTCCAACAAACTTGGGTGCATGGTGCGGACACAGACATGGACAATCCCTGATTTCTGGCAAATGGGGCCAACCCAGAGAGGTAAGACAGCAGAGCATATGCACACACATTCAGGCCACAGTTTTGCTTTATAAATTACAATCAGTTCACTCCTTTGCCAATGGCAAGGGAGTGTTCCAGCTTAACCAGATTTTACCACTTTACATAATTACACAATTCTAACACTACCATTGAGCTGACACAGACAGACGCACAAAACTTATTAATCTGACTTACAAGTTCTATATATATTTTCCTCAGTATGACTGCCTCCGCAGCCATTACAAACTTTAGAAAGAGAGAACACTTAAGGTTAACATCTGATATAAAGCAAATTCATTTACAATTTAGCATCATAATAAAATATTCCAGCTAGACCTTTTCACTGTTTAACTTTACACCCAGATCAAGCCTCACTAAAAAGCCAATTCATTTTTTTAAAATTTTATTTTATTTATTCATTTTAAAAAAAATATTACATTAAAAAAATATGAGGTCCCCATTCACCCCCACTGCCTCCACCCCACCACTCCCCCCACAGTAACACTTTCCCCCATCATCATGACACATCCATTGCATTGGGTGACTACATCTCTGGGCATCACTGCACCCCATGGCCAATGGTCCACACCATAGCCCACACTCTCTCACGTTCCATCCAGTGGGCCATGGGAGGACATATAATGTCTGGTAATTATCCCTGCAGCACCACCCAGGACAACTCCAACTCCCAAAAATGCCTCCACATCTCATCTCCCCCTCCCATTCCCCATACCCATCAGCCATCATGGCCACTTTTTCCACATCAATGCCACATTTTCTCGATTATTAACCACAATAGTTCATGAATAGAATATCATTAAGTCCACACTAATCCTTACTGTATTCCTCCTTCCTGTGGACCTTGGCTTGGTTGTGTCCATTCCACATCTATGTAAACAGGGGGCTTAGATTCCACATGGATACTGGATACAATCCTCCTGCTTTCAGTTGTAGGCACTCTAGGCTCCATGGTGTGGTGGTTGACATTCTTCAACTCCATGTTAGTTGAGTGGGGTAAATCCAATAAATCAGAGTGTAGGAGCTGAAGTCTGTTGAGGCTCAGGGTCTGGCTATCATATTGTCTGTCAGTCCAAAGATTCAGATCCCCTAGATATATCTTAAACCCCAGCACCAACTACAATTCCAGTAAAGTAGCACGAAAGGCTTGTGAAAAGAGATCACATCTGAGTCCAGCTCCATCACACAGAAACACCAACTCCAAAGAAGGGCCAACTGACATGGCAGTGAACTCCATCTGACATGACCATAAAACCTGTGGGTCTCTTTAGCCCTCAAAAGAACCAATACCTGGGGTTGTATCTACTTTATCTGTCTCTGAGACTCTGTCAGGTGTGCATAAGGGCAATCCTTCTGACAACTTCCAGACTCTTTTTTAGAGACTCATACACATATAAACTCATTTGTCCTTTCCATTTCCCCCTTAATTTAGGTCAAACAGCATTTTTAACTCATGTTATTATATGTAGACAGGGATATTCTGCTGGTCTGCCTTGAACCTTTAATTCAAGGTCATTTTCTAGTTATGTCATCAGCTGGTACTTGGTAGTGATCCCTCGGTGCCAGGGAGGCTCATCCCCGGGTGTCATGACCCACACTGGGGGGAAGGCATTGCATTTACATGCTGAGTTTGGCTACGAGACTGGCCACATTTGAGTAACACGGAGGTTGTCAGGAGGGAACTCTTAGGCACAGTGCTGCTCTAGGCCTTGTGCTTATTTTAGGTGTATAGGCTCACAAGCATAGTCATTAGTATCAGGGGCTCACTGTTGGACACTCATTCCTTCCTGGTCCTTGCCACTGCACCGAGGGGATTGCTGCTGCTCCCCTCGGGACCACAACAGAGCCACCCCTGGCCAGGAATGCAGTAACCCCCAGCTGTTGTTTTTAATTGTTTCCACTATGAGTATATCCAAACATTTCCATGCACCCTGGACACATGCCCTGTATAACTTCCTGTCAACCATATGTCCCCTGTCAATAACATCCCATACCACTATTCCTCTGCTGCCATTGTTGAACCCCTCTGTGATCCAAAACTTTCTGAAAAGTGAAGCCCAATATAATGCCAGGTTCCCTTAATAGTAAAATGGAATATAGCGATCAGTTTATAGGTTAGATATAGAATACATATTGATTTGGAAAAATTCTACATCCTATCTTTTTCTTTTCTTTTTTCCTAATTATTGAGCTTCTCTTCACAAAAGCCCTAGATCACAGTAATTCATATACACAATATACAGTACTCCCACATATCCAATATAAAACCTTTTCCTTTCCACAGTGATAATCTTTTAACTTTTTCATATCATATTTACTGAAAGTGATGTACAGGTATTGAGACAATAGCTTTCACACAAGGTAACATTTGTGTTTACATTGTGGTTTATACTTTAGTCTATACATTTCTCTAAAATTTTAGTTAGCCTGTTTTACATTATGGTTTATGTTATTAGTCTGCCATCCCCTATATATTTTTGGTGTAATATTACATGTTTTATATCCATCCTTGTGTACTCTTGTGAAACACTTCTATTGCCCTCACAGTTTCGATGGTTCCATCTATTCAATATCTATTTCCCCCTCCCCTTGGGGCCCACGGTGACAGTCAATCTTCATTTCTTTGTTCAGAGATACTTGCAACAGTGTTGAGGGCTTGACTTGCTCAACTGCCCTAATGCCCTGGGAGCCACCATTTCTCTTAAGAGATACAGTTCCCTCTATTTGATGGCATTTGTCCTCCCCAGGATGAGGGTATAACTTCACTCTCATTATATGGGTCTCTACCAAATGGTATAACCCACTCTGGCAAAATGAGCATTCAGATATTCTCTAGGAGTCTATCCTACATCAGATTATCCCCTTTAAGTATCTTAAACAGGTAACTTTCCAAATTATATTTTGAAAAGGTTTTCTCAGCATTATATTCTCAACCAACACTTGACAATCTCCTATGTTCGTATGTTGCCCAACACTCCCCCCAATTTCTTGGGCAATATTACCCATCCGCCCATCCCTAGTCCCCCTCAATCCCACAAAGCCCCACCCAAAGGTAAACCTATGCCCCCATTTATCTCTTCCTTGTACACATACTTACCTCCAGCTTATCATAGATTTCACACATGTAGATGTCAGCTTACATCCTTCCTCTAACCCCTGATTTCCTGTAAGCCCATCTTCCAGTCTCTAGCTCTCTGAGGCAGCTTGCTTATTTCATATCATTGAGGTCATGTAGTATTTGTCCTTCAATGCCTGGGTTGCTTCACTCAACATAAGGTTCTCAAGATTCATCCATGTTATCGCGTGTGTTTGTAGTGTATTTGTTCTTAAAGCCGAGTAGTATTCCATTGTATGTGTATACCACATTTGATTGATCCACTCATCTGTTGATGGGCATTTGAGTTGATTCCAACTTTTGGCGACAGTGAACAATGCTGCTATCAACATTGGTGTGCATATATCGGTTTGTGTCCCTGCCTTCAGTTCTGCTGGGTATATACCCAGCAGTGGAATTGCTCGGTTATATAGCAAATCTATGGTTAGTTTTTTGAGAAACCTCCAAACTGTCCTCCCGAATGGCTGAATCTTCTGCATTCCCACCAGCAGTGGATGAGCGTTCCCATTTCTTCACATCCTCTCCAGCATTTGTATTCTTCTGTTTCTTTCATAGTGCCAATCTTATGGGAGTAAGATGGTATCTCATTCTAGTTTTGATTTGCATTTCTCTGATAGTTAAAGATTTGGAGCATTTTTTTCATGTGCTTTTTAGCCATTTGTATTTATTCTTTGGAGAAATGTCAGTTTAAATCTTTTTCCCAATTTTTAAATGGATTGTTTATCTTTTTATTTCCAAGATATAGGAGTTCTTTATATATGCAAGTTATAAGTCTCTTATCAGATATATGGTTGCCAAATATTTTCTCCCATTGTGTAGGCTCCCTTTTTACTTTCCTGACAAACTCCTTTGAGGTGCAGAAGGCTTTAATTTTGAGGAAGTCCCACTTTTCTATTTGTTCTTTTGCTGCTCGTGCTTTCGGTCTGATGTTCATGAAGCCATTTCCTATTACAAGGTCTTGTAGATGTTTCCCTACGCTGCTTTCCAAGAACTTTATGGTCTTGTCTCTTCTATTTAGGTCTTTGATCCATCTTGAGTTGATCTTTGTATAAGGTGAGAGATGGTAATCCTCTTTCATTCTTCTACATATGGATATCCAGTTCTCCAGGCACCATTTGTTGAATAGGTCATTCTCTCCCAGTTGAGAGGGTTTGGTGGCTTTATCGAATATTATATGCCTATATATATGAGATTCTATATCAGAACTTTCAATTCGATTCCATTGGTCTGTGTCTCTCCTTATCCCAATACCATGCTGTTTTCACTACTGTAGCTTTGTAGTATGTTTTGGAGTCAGGTAGTGTGGTTCCTCCAATTTCGTTTTTCTTTTTCAGTATGTCTTTGGCTATTCGGGGCCTCTTACCTTTCCAAATAAATTTCATAGTTAGTTTTTCTAGTTACTTAAAGAAGGCTGTGTTGATTCGATTGGGATTGCATTGAATGTGTAGATCAGTTTTGGTAGGATAGACATCTTAATAATATTTAGTCTTCCTATCCATGAACAGGGAATATTCTTCCATTTATTTAGGTCTTCTTTGATTTCCTTGAACAATCTTGCATAGTTCTCGGTGTATACATTTTTTACATGTTTAGTTAAATTTTATTCCTAAATATTTGATTTTTTCATTGACTATTGTGAATGGTATTTGTTTCTTGATTTCTTCCTGATCTTGCTCATTATTGGTGTACAGAAATGCCACTGATTTTTGCACATTGATCTTATAACCTGTGAGTTTACTAAACTCATTTATAGTTCTAGAAGCTTTGTTGTAGACCTCTCAGGGTTTTCTATGTATAGAATCATGTCATCTGCAAATAATGAAATTTTGACTTCTTCCTTTCCAATTTGAATGCCTTTATATCTGGTTTTTTCCTCAGTGCTCGAGCAAGTACTTCTAAGACAATGTTAAATAGAAGGGGAGACAGTGGGCATTCTTGTCTTGTTCCTGACTTTAGAGGGAAGGATTTTAGGATTTCTCAATTCTAAATGATATTGGCTGTGGGTTTTTCATATATACTCTTTATCATGTTCAAAAAATTTCCTTGTATTCCAATCTTTTGGAGTGTTTTTATCAAGAAAGCGTGCTGTATTTTGTCAAATGCTTTTTCTGCATCTATAGATATAATCATGTGATTTTTTCCTTCAATCTATTTATATGGTGTGTTACATTGATTGATTTTCTTATGTTGAACCATCCTTGCATAACTGGAATGAATCCCACTTGGTCGTGTTGTATAATTCGTTTAATGTGTTGTTGAATATGATTAGCAAGTATTTTGTTAAGTATTTTTGCATCTAGGTTCATTAGAGAAATTGGTCTGTAATTTTCCTTTCTTGTGGTGTCTTTGTTTGGCTTTGGTACTAGGGTAATGTTGGCATCATAGAAGGAGTTAGGCAATGTTCCTTCTGTTTTGATTTTTGGAATAGTTTCAGCAGGGTTGATGTTAGTTCTTTCCGGAATGTTTTGTAGAATTCACCTGTGAAGTTGTCTGGCCCTGGGCTCTTCTTAGTTGGGAGGTTTTTGATGACTGATTCTATCTCTTTACCTGTGATTGGTTTGTTGACATCATTAATTTCTTCTTTCGCCAATATAGGCTGCTCATGTGTTTCTAGGAATTTGTGCATTTCCTCTGAATTGTCTTTGTGTTGGAATATAGTTTTTCAAAGTATCCTCTTATAATAGTCTTTATTTCTGTGGGGTCAGTGGTGATCTTTTCTCATTTCTTATTTAGTGTATTTGCATCTTCTCTCTTTTTTTCTTTGTTAGTCTTGCTAAACGCTTGTCAATTTTATTTATCTTCTCAAAAAACCAGCTCTTGGTCTTGTTTATCTTTTCAAGTGCTTTCTTATTTTCTATTTCATTTAGTTCTGCTCTTATCTTTCTTTCTTTCTTTCTTCTTCCTATGGGATTACTTTATTGTTTTTTTACTAATTCCTCCAAATGTGCAGTTAGGTCTTCAATTTTTGCTCTTTCTTCTTTTTTGATGTATGAATTTATGGCTATAAATTTCCCTCTCAGTAGTGCTTTTGCTGCATCCCATAAATTTTGGCATGTTGTGTTATCATTATCATTTGTTTCAAGGTAGTTATTGATTTCTTTTGAGATTTCCTATTTTACCCACTGTTTTTCTAAGAGTATGCTGTTTAATTTCCATATCTTGGTGTGAGATCTGGGCCTCTGGCCCTTGCAGATTTCCAGCTTCACTCCACTCTGGTGAGAGATATTATTTTGTATGATTTCGATCTTTCTGAATTCATTAAGATTTTCTTTGTGGCCTAGCATATGGTCTATCTTGGAGAATGATCCATGTGCATTTGAGAAAAATGTATATCCTGCTCTGTTTGGGTGTAATGTTATGTATATGTCTATTAGATCCAGCTCCTCTAATATACTTTCCAAATATTTTGTTTCTTTAGTGATTTTCTTTTGAGATGTTCTGTCCAGAGTTGATAGTGATGTATTAATATCTCCCACTATAATTGTAGATGCATCTATTCTTTCACTTAGTTTTTCAAGCGTTTGCCTCACATCTTTAGAGGCACCCTTGTTAGAAGCATAAATATTTATGATTGTTCATTCTTCTTGAGTGTCCCTTTCACTAATATGTAGTATCCTTTTTTGTTTCTCACAATTGTTTCGCATTTAAAGTCTATTTTGTCTGATATTAATATAGCTACTCTTTCTTTTTTTTGGTTATTGTTTTCTTGTAAGATTGTTTTCCAACCATTCACTTTGAGCCTCCATGAATCTCTGGGTCTAAGATGTGTCTCTTGTAGACAGTATATAGATGGGTCATATTTCCTTATCCAATGTCCCAGTCTGAATCTTTTGATAGGTGAGTTTAATCCATTGACATTCAGTGTTATTACTTTCAAGGAATTATTTATGCTAGCCACATTTTGATTGGACCTGTGTTTGTCATATTTTGTTTGGTTGGTTTTTTTTTCTTCTCTTTTTGTCTTTTTTGTTTCTCTTACACCCTCCTCCAACTCTGCCTGTCCTGTTTTTTCCTTTCTTCCTGCAGAACTCCCTTTAGAATTTCTTGAATGAGAGGTTTCTTTTTGGCATACTCTTTCAATTTCTGTTTATCTGTGAATATTTTGAACTCTCCATCATTTTTGAATGCTAGTTTAGCTGGATAGAGTATTCTTGGTTCAAAATTTTTTTCTTTTAGTACCTTGACTATATCATACCACTCCCTTCTTGCCTCTATGGTTTCAGATGTGAAATCAGCACTTAATCTTATGGAGCTTCCCTTGTATTTGATGGTTTTCTTTTCTCTTGCTGCTTTTAGAATTTTCTCTTTTTATTGAGCGTTGAATAATTTGACAAGTATATGTCTTGGGGTGGGCCTGTTGGGGTTTATGATGTTTGGGGTGTGTTGTGCTTCTTGGATATGTACATCTGTCTCTTTCAGTAGATTTGGGAAGTTTTAAGCCATTATTTCCTGCAACACTCCTTCTGACCCCTTTCCCTTCTCTTCTCCCTCTGGGATGCATATAATACATATGTTTGTACATTTTGCATTGTCATTCATGTCCCTAAGTCTTAGCTGGATATTTTCTATCTTTTTTTCATTTGATTCTACTATCTGTTTGGTTTCTGATATACCTTTTATCTCCTCTGCCTCTTCTAATCTGCTGCTATTTACTGCGAGTGTATTTTTGATTTCTTGAACTCTGGTGTTCATTCCCATCATATCTGTTATCTTTTTGTGTATGTCTGCAATTTCCTCTCCAAGTGTTGTCTGCATATTGTTAAACTCTTCCTTTACTTCATTAAGTTTGTCTCTGATATATGTTCTGAGATCTTTGATTACTTGTGCAAAGTTCTGCTCCCCTTCCTGGTTTTTAGTTTGTTCATTGGATTCAGCCATGTTTTCCTGATTACTGGTTTGATTTGTAGTTTTTTTGTTGCTGTCTGGTCATCATTTTACCTTGACAGGTTTAATCAGTTCCTTAGCTTCTTTGTGTAGTCTTGGGGATTAATTAGCTGGGGTTTTTTTTGCATAAGTGTTATATCTTCTTCTTGTCACTTTGTTCTTCTTATTCTAATTTCTTATTGCTGGTTGAGTTCACTTTGAAGGAGAATATTAGGGCCAGCGAAAGGCAATTGTGTAAGAAAGGGAAATGTGTAAAGTAGTATTGGTAATAAATATTAACAGAGCAACAATATGAAATCTGGGAGGATGGATATTAGATTCATGTAAGTTGTGTAGAGTTATAGCAGTAAGTAGAGTACCTATAATGAGATAGTCAACTGAATATGGGAGGAATATGGTATGAATTAAAAAGCTAGTGTTTTTGTGAGAGAGGGAAAGAGAAAAGAAATACAATAGTTTCAAGAGTGGGTGAAAGACAGAAAACAAAACAAAGCTATTAGAAATTAAAAGTTAGACAATTTGGGGATCAAAGGAAGGGAGGTAGAGTGTAGGAGAGACAGTAGATTATGGAGGATATCAAGATGTGGGGGAAAGGGGATAGTGTAGGTCGCCAAAATCAATTCACACAGAAATGAGGCAATGGAGGATGAGGAAACCCAGTAAATGTGAGGTGTTCCCTGCAGCACCTATTGTATAATTAAGATAAAAGAAAATAAGAAGAAAATGAGGGACAAGTGGAAAAAAGATAAAAAAGAAAGAAAGAAAAAGGGGGGTGGGTAAAGGAAAGGGAGAGGAACAAGTAAGGAAAAGAAGATACAGAACAACAACAGCAACAACAACAACAAAAACCCTAAATAAATGGAAAAAAAAAAAGACCTTGGGGGATACAATGGGAGAAAAGACTAGGAGATAATGCAATATTAGCAACCAGGACAATAAGAAAAGGAAAAAGAAAAAGAAAAAGAAAGAAAAAAGAGAAAAAGGAAAGAGAAAAAAACTGCAAACGTTGAGGGCTAGGACAATCAAGGACCTCAGATGGACCTCAGGGAGTGGTGGATTCAGGGATGGGAAGTCTGTGATATTGCAGACTCAAGAGGTGTGAGTCTCTGAGGTGTGGGCCACCAAGGTTTAGGGGACACAGACCTGGCATCCTCAAATCTAGTTAACAGGGAGTGTGGGAGCACTGCAGTGCAACACAGCCTTCAGGGATGCCTGCAGCTGGGTGCCAGCCCTATGGGGGGGGTCACATCGGCAAACTCTGACCTACATGTCAGAAACCTGCAGTTTCCCCTCTTACTAGAGTCTCTTCTGTTGCTGTATCACCAATTCAACTTCAGGACACCTCCCGCCCTGCAAGCCCCCGAAACAGCCAGTTGGGGGCGCCTCTTTATTGCAGCCAATTTAAGGATGCTGCAGATCAGCAGCCATGCCTAGGGGGCGGGGCTCTAGCCAGAAGCGCTGATATCAGTGTCAGAAACTGAAAATCCCACCCCTTGCAAAAGATTCACCTAATCGGCTTCCAGATGCCTCCCTCCCTGCAAGTCCCCGAAACAATAAAGAGGCAATAAAGACGCCTCTTTATTGCGAGGGATTTAAGGATGCTGCAGATCGGCAGCCAGGCCTAGGGGACGGGGCTCTAGCTGGAAGCTAGAAACCCCAAATTCCCTGCCTTGCAAAAAACTCTGTCTGTCTCACCAAATCGGTTTCCGAAGGCCTCCTGCCCTGCAAGCCCCTGAATAGCCTGTTCAGGGCTTATGAATTTCCCAGCTCTGCAGAGCCTCCAGGAATCACCACCGTGGTGCGGGTGCCACAGTGCCGCCCCCCCCCAGGGGGAAGCATCCTGCACACAGCCCCTAACTCCATGTAAGAGAGCCTCAAAATACCTTTTACACGAATCTTCTCTGTTACCATCCCACCAAGTCGATGGGTGCCCTGCAAAATCCCAAAACAGCATGGTCCTGAAGAATTTGTAACACTGCCCAGCCACTTCTTTGCAGGAGAGACTATAAGGTGCACTCACTCAGCCATCATCTTGCCCCCCCCTTTCTTATATTTTGATACACTGGCTGGCTTAGCTCTTTCCCCTCTGTTAAGGGAATGAGGAAGAAGGAGGGTTTTATTGTACTGAGCACACAAGTACCACACCAGTTTGGGGGAAGTTCTCAGAATGCAACTTTCCCACAAATCCAGTACAGACCATTTGGGGCACTAAAGGGGCCTTTTGCAGTGGAGTTCCACACTGTGATTAATTTGGGGAAAGTATGATTTATGAGAATGAGGCCAGAATCATTCCATGTTCCCCAAGTCTCTGTTGTATTGGTGGTATAATTTTGGAATTCTTCCCTGTACATGTTAGGTTTCCAACAGATATAGAAGAATTTAGGCAGGCCCTTGAAGCACAATATTTTCCTATGACAGAAGTTTGCAAGGGCCACATACTATAGGGGACAGCTGAGAGGCCAGTTTCATTATATGTTTGGCTGTAACTGTGTTCTCTAGTTTCCCAGGGCTATTGGTCTTCCATATTAGTACCTCCACATACATAACACAAGGAGACATTTAAGCTGCCCCTACTACTTCAGCTAGGCTTGTGAAGAGGTTTCTCACTCCTTGTGGAATGGAAAAGGGCTTTTCCATTTCTTCATAGAAGGAGTGGAACACAAAATGGGCTTTACTTGTGAGTGGGTGTTCCCAATACCCAACCCAGATGTAGTCTCCTGGGTCTATTCTTCTACCATCAATGCAAAGACTCATTTGGACTCCCTGAGCCTGTCGGGATTCAGGTTTATTTTATTTTATTTTATTTTATTTTATTTTTTTAAGATTTATTTATTTATTCAATTCCCCCCTCTCCCCTGGTTGTCTGTTCTCTGTGTCTGTTTGCTGCGTCTTGTTTCTTTGTCCGCTTCTGTTGTTGTCAGCGGCATGGGAAGTGTGGGCGGCGCCATTCCTGGGCAGGCTGCACTTTCTTTCGCACTGGGCGGCTCTCCCTACAGGGCGCACTCCTTGCGTGTGGGGCTCCCCTACGCGGGGGACACCCCTGCGTGGCACGGCACTCCTTGCGCGCATCAGCGCTGCGCATGGGCCAGCTCCACACGGGTCAAGGAGGCCCGGGGTTTGAACCGCGGACCTCCCATGTGGTAGACAGATGCCCTAACCACTGGGCCATGTCCGTTTCCCGGGATTCAGGTTTAAGGACGGTGAGGTTTAAGTGGTTACAATGACAGCATGAACAGTTAGCCAGGGCCATTCCTTTCATGAGGATGGCTGTTTGTTTAGTTGGGTCTGTGTTCCACATGGCCCCGGTGGCACAGGACCAGTAGGGGCAGTAGTATGCACCTATGTATTTGCACCAGAAGCTCCCCCCTCCTGCCCTGGGGCTGCACTTTTCATTTCTGAAGTGCGACGGTTTGCTCGGTCGGTAGAGGTGGGGTCTGGCTGTGGACGAGGGGTCGGTCCAGCTTGGGATGAGGGGTCGGTCCCACTTGGGACGAGGGGTCGGTCCCGCTTGGGATGAGGGGTCGGTCCGGCAGCAGACGAGGGATCGGTCTCACAGGGGTTGTGCGGTTCGGCTGACGGGGTCGCCTGGTGAAGCCGGTGATGAGGGGGTCGCCTGGAGAAGCAGGCGATGAACTGGGGACAAGGGAGGCCAGTGGCGAAGCCAGTGATGAGGGGGTCACCTGGAGAAGCAGGCGACGAACTGGGGACAAGGGAGGCCAGGCCCTTGTCAGGAGCTCTCAGGACTGGAGGGCGCACGGCAGAAGAACTACTGCGGAGACAAGGTAAACATGCAAGTCCACTTTATTGAAGGAGAGGCAACAGTTTTATAGGGGCTGGGGAAGGCTGATTGGTCGAAGCCATGCCCTGTTCTGATTGGTTGCTGGCAAAAGGTCAGTGGGCAGTACTGGATGGGGGAGGGGTGGTGATTAGGGATTGGCTGTTGCTGTTGCTGGGGGAAGTGGCAGGGTTTAGTGATTGGTGGCTGCTGTTGCTGGGGTAGAGGGCAGACTGGAGTTTCCCGCTCACACCTGGCTGTTGCTGCTGTCGGGGGGAGGGAAAAGGGCAGACTGGATTTTTCCACCCACGCCTGGCTGTTGCTGCTGTCGGGGGGAGGGAAAAGGGCAGACTGGATTTTTCCGCCCTGCACCTGCGCAGGGAGAAGAAGAAGGGTGCCGCCCCAGAAGGCATCGTGTGGCGCCATCCGGGAGGAGGGGTGGCCGCGGAAGCATGGCTGCCGAGAAGGGGAGACCCGAGGGCACTCTGCGCCCATGCCGAGCTTCCTTCAGGGGTGGTGGTGGGCCCGACCAACCACCCTATTATGGGGGCAGCAGTTTGGAATAGGCCTACCATGGCCGCCGCCCCTCGCCAGGCCAGCAAATCACACTTCAGCCTGAGGGGTGACCACATTTCCCCCTTCTTTTCAAATAAGGGCCAGGATGGCAGCAGCAACAAGTGGCCGAGGCCCAAGGGCAGTAAGCAATGAAGGAAGCAGGGCTGAAGAGGGAGGCGAGTATGACGGGGATATAAATGTACAATTTGGGGGGCGATATCTTGCCGTTGCAAGCAAGGGAGGCCAATGTCCAATTCTCATTGATCTCAGCGGCTATAAGGTCCATCTGCTGTTAAAAGTCCAGAGTGACAGCACGCTACAGGTAGTTGATCTCTCCTTGGTGGCGAAGAGCGGCAGAGGCAGACTGTGTGATGGTCTGGAGGATCACAGCTGTGAAGACAAGTCGCATCAGGGCACCAGCGGCAGTGGTGGCGGCAGCGTCGGGAGTGGTGGAGACATAGGCAAGGACAACAAGAAGGCCAAAGTCTCCACGGGCATGAGAGAGGCCGATGTTAACGGGGCGGGCCGACATGGGGTGGCCCGATCTGCAACGCAATGGGGGTTCAAGCAAAAAAAGGAGGGGGGCGGGGGATGAGAAAGGACGCTTTGGATGGCTGAGAAGAGAAGTGAGGTCAAGACAGGAGGAAGCTCTGCAGAAGTATGGGGAGGCAAATGCAGAAAAGTTATTAGATGCTAGAACGCAGGCCGTGGGCCGGGGAAAGCAGGTTGCGGGCCGTTTAGCGGGGCTGGAGCTGCTTGAGAGTGATGGCGGCATGGGGGGCTGTGGTTACCAAAGACTTGGGGCACCTGCGGGAAGAGTGAGCAGGAAGAGGTCGGGTAGGAGGAGGCCGAGAAGATGAAGTGGGGGGGGGTGTCCTCGGCAGTGGCGAGTCGCTGATAGCTGAGAAGGAGAGAGACTATGTTAATTGGCTCACCAGCATGGTGAGGGTTGCGGCGTCTGCACTGACGGTAGAGTGCAAGCAGCGAACGGACTTCAGGGTTGGATGGTTGTCTCTTGGGGTGGAGGGTGAGCTGGCTCAGTTGGTGCTGGATCACTCGCATTTGGTGCCGTTCCCTGCGGGACATCCACTGCAGAGGTGGCGGGGAGGTAGGCAGAGGTGCCCCGGCGGGGGAGGAATACGGGTCCAAAAATAGGCTGGAGGGGGCCGCGTGTGTGGCAGCTTGCCACGGATCGGATGGAGGGGGCTGCCTGGGGGAGGTGGAGCTGGGGGGGGCCACTGGCGTGGAGGGCGCGAGAGGAGCCATTGCCCATACGGTGTTACAAAATGGCTGCGGGCCGTCCCCAGCGGTACTACAAAATGGCGGCGGGCCACAAAATGGTCGTGGGCTACAAGATGGCCGTGGACCGCCCTGCGCAGAGGGGTAAAATGGCGGGGAGGGAGCTTCCGGCCCACCCAGGCAGGAAGTCGTCGGGGGGGGAAGGGGTAAAGGGACCTCCCCTTTTCGAGCGAGGAAGAAGGCAGAAGTCCGCCATCTTGAGAGTGCCTCCCCTTTTCGGATGGTGAAGAAGGCGGAAGCCGGCCATCTTGGGAGTGCTTCCCCTTTTCGAGCGAGGAAGAAGGCGGAAGTTCGCCATCTTCACTGGCGCTCGGCACTGCAAGATTACACTGTTTAGGGGGACAATTTTCGAGCGCGTTATTAAGGCGCTTGACAAGCGACTCAGAGTCAGAGTCGGAGCCGGCATCAGGATCCCGATCAGGATCCCGGTTAAAGTCGCCGTCCTGACAATCACGGCGGTGGCGGTGGCGCGGTCAGGGGGAGTCGATGGTAGGGGCGCCTTGAAGGCAGGAGCGGATGGTAAAAAGCGCCGGTAATAAGCCAGGAGGGAATCTTTTACCTTCCTGCTCCATAGCAGAAGTGACCCTATCTATAAGGCGAGTATAGGTATCCGGGTCCCAAAGCTGACACGTGGTAAGCCATGGATTAAAGGGGAGAAGAAGGTCCCAATATACTTGGAGCTGTTTCAAAGAGATCTTACACTGGTGAGTGTCTAGGAGACCGGCGAGGGCCCCAACTTGCGGGGCTTGCTTAGCAGAAAGGATGTTACCCATTGCTAATGGTCTTTTGGAGCCGATAAGAAAAGGGGCCCTTACCTTGAGAGCACTGCGATGGGAGCCGAGGTGCGCGGTGAGACGAGGGGTTGGAGCCGATGGGACTCCGACGGTGGTCGCGGGCCAAGAGAAGGCCCCGATGAGGGGAAGGCAGAACGACGAGCAGTAGAGCAAGGCAAAGGGGAGCAAGCGTGGAGGGGAGGAGGCAGAGGTGAAGGCAGGTGTGGAGGTGCTCAGGCACGCGCTCCTGAGAGTTTTATTGGCACCTCTTAATCATAGCGGGTCGGTATAAGCCCCCGACATGGAAGGAGAAAGCCATCCAGCGATTCTCCCAGACCGCCGTGGATCGTATGAGGTCACCAAGGTTCAGGAGCAGCAATGCAGAGCAAAAAGATAGGGGTGCGAAGAGAGGAGGGCGTAGGGCTGTGGTAGGGTTACTTCAGACGTGCAATCATGCGCTCCCGAGAAATCCAAGGCTCCTCTTAGTCATAGCGGGTCGGGATAAGCCCCCGACATGGAAGGAGAAAGCCATCCAGCGATTCTCCCAGACCGCCGTGGATCATATGAGGTAGCCAAGGCTCAGGTAGCAGCAATGTTGCACAAGAGAAACCCCACGGTGAGAAGAGAGGAGGGGGGGCCACCAGGTTATGGAGTGAGGCTGTGGTGGGGTTGCTTTGCCCCACATTGTGCTGTGGTGGGGTTGCTTTGCCCCACATTGGGCGCCAACTGCGACGGTTTGCTCGGTCGGTAGAGGTGGGGTCTGGCTGCGGATGAGGGGTTGGTCCAGCTTGGGATGAGGGGTCGGTCCCGCTTGGGACGAGGGGTTGGTCCCACTTGGGATGAGGGGTCGGTCCGGCAGCAGACGAGGGATCGGTCTCACGGGGGTTGCGCGGTTTGGCTGACGGGGTCGCCCGGCGAAGCCAGTGACGAGGGGGTCGCCTGGAGAAGCAGGCGACAAACTGGGGACAAGGGAGGCCAGGCCCTTGTCGGGGGCTCTCAGGACTGGAGGGCGCACAGCAGAAGAATTACTGTGGAGACAATGTAAACACACAAGTCCACTTTATTGAGGGAGAGGCAACAGTTTTATAGGGGCTGGGGAAGGCTGATTGGTCGAAGCCACGCCCTGTTCTGATTGGTTGCCGGAGAAAGGTCAGTGGGCGGTACTGGATGGGGGAGGGGTGGTGATTAGGGATTGGCTGTTGCTGTTGCTGGGGGAAGTGGCAGGGTTTAGTGATTGGTGGCTGCTGTTGCTGGGGTAGAGGGCAGACTGGAGTTTCCCGCTCACACCTGGCTGTTGCTGCTGTCGGGGGGAGGGAAAAGGGCAGACTGGATTTTTCCACCCACGCCTGGCTGTTGCTGCTGTCAGGGGGAGGGAAAAGGGCAGACTGGAAGAAGAAGGGTGCCGTCCCACAAGGCACCATGTGGCGCCATCCGGGAGGAGGGGCGGCCGCGGAAGCATGGCTGCCGAGAAGGGGAGACCCGAGGGCACTCTGCGCCCATGCCGAGCTTCCTTCAGGGGTGGCGATGGGCCCGACCAACCACCCTATTATGTGGGCAGCAGTTTGGAATAGGCCTACCGTGGCCACCGCCCCTCGCCAGGCCAGCAAACCACACTTCAGCCCTAGGGGTGACCACACTGAAGCATGCATATACTTATTGTTATGAGTATATTTTTGCTCACTGCTAAGCCCTCCACATTTGGTGTTCCATGGTATCCCAGACTCTATAACTTGGCATGCATCAAATAGGAGGGACACTCGTTGGTTCTGGCTAGTGACTGGGGTAGAGCTAAGTAGCTCCCCATTTTGATTAAGCACCCTGATTTCCCATTTATGGGAGACTGTTGGGGGTTTGGGGTCATAGCAGGTTATTTGACCAGATATGTCACAGACACTATAGGAGATTCCTTGAAACTGGCAGGTGGCTATATGACCCCTGCAGGTGTAAAGGTTATGATATATTAATGTGGTATTGACATGGGCCCCCATTCGCACCTTTTGGATAATGGCTCACACTCTGTGATGCCAACCTGGAGCCAGGGAGGGTCAGAGCTAGGAGTAGGGAGAATAACCAAAGGGGCATTGTAATTGGGATTAAACTGGATTCCTATTCTCTGGCTGTATGTTGACCTATCAGTTTCTGGAGTGTGATTGGAGCAGAGCTCAGTGTTCCATCCTCAACCTTTGGCCATGCATGGACCAGTCAGCTTCTGGGGTGTGACTGGAGCAGGGCTTGGTGTTTTGTTCCTTTGCAAGATGAGTTTGGTTGAGTTGTGGGTATCTGGAATACAGGTCCAGGACTCTGGGGCAGCTCACTTGACCTGGCTATGGTGTATCCATAAGGTGCTTTCAGCTACTTTAACTGCACTGGGGGTGGATAAAATGGCAAGATAGGGTCCTCACTATAGAGGGATTAGTGGAGCTGATTTCCAGTCTTTGACACAGACTGCATCTCCTGGCTTGTATGGGTGTATATAACTGCTTAAGCCAGTGGGGGCCCTTTCTTGGACCTAGTGTTGCAGGTTTTGTAATGCTTTTCCTAAGCTGATCATTTGCTGAGCTATTGATAAGTTTCCTCTTTCTCTGAGATCCCCTTCTATATTTTGGATTAAGGGGGTGGTTTCTGAAAGAGGATTTCAAAAGGGGTTAGGCTTAGCTTTCAGCTTGGGCTTGCCCAAACTTGGAAAAGAGGACTCAGAAGTACTTGCATCCATTTTGGCCCAGTTTCTTGGCAAATCTTGGCAATATAAGTCTTTATTGCATGGTTCATTCACTCTGCTTTCCTGAGCTTTGAGGATGGTAAGAGGTGTGCAGTTTTCATCAGATGCGCAGTGCTTTGGCAATCTTTTGAGTGATTTCAGAGATGAATGTGGGTCCATTGTCAGAGCCAATTGAGAGGGGTAGCCCATATCTAGGAATGATGTCCCTGCAGAGAACTTTGGTTACTTCTTCAGCTTTTTCTGTTCAAGTGGGAAAGGCTTCCACCCAGCCAGAAAAGGTGCAAACAAGGACTAGGAGATATTTATAACTTCCAGAGTGTGAAATTTCAGTGAAACCAACTACTAGATCTTTCAAGAGGCATATTGCCAATTCTTTGGATTCCTGGGAATCCTGTAGGCCCCTGCCAAAGGTTTTATTTTTGCACATGTCATGCACCACTGGCATATGTCATGGGTGATAGCAGGTAGACTTGTGATGTAGAAGAATCTTTCTAACACTTCTAACACTTCTTTAAGATGGGTTTTTCCCAAGTGTGTGTTCTCATGGTAGTATTGAACTAGAGTTGTGGCTAATGTTTGTGGCACAACTATTCTGTGATCAGGCAATGTCAACCATCCATTTTCTCCTTATATCCCATTGTCAAAGAGTATCTACTCTCTCTTGGCTTGAGTGTATTGCAGCTCTCGGTGATTCAGAGGCTGTGGGACAAGAGCGGGCAGCGTATACTGGAGTTTCTGATAATTAAGAGGTTGAGGAATGAGAACAGTGGCCAGGTTTTCAGATAGGGATCCCTCCCATGCCACTCTTTTTGCTTCAGCATCTGCCCTCTGATTTCCCTGGATGATGGGGCTGTGACTTGTCTGGTGTCCCTTGCAGTACATTACAGCTACTTTGATAGTTACCCAAACTGCTTCTAGTAGTTCCAGAATCTGTGTGCCATATTTAATGCTCTTTGCTCCTGAGTTAATGGGTCCTTTTTGTTTGTATAAGTCTCAATGCATGTGCAGGGTAAAGAAGGCATATTTGGAGTCTGTAGATGTTAACCTTTGCTCCAGCTGCAAGTTGTAGGGCTTGAGTGAGGGCAATGAGTTTGGCTTTCTGTGCTGATGTGTTATCCAAGAGGCGCTGGGCCTCCTGAAACCACAGCATATCCCACTCACTGATTGCTGCCCTGTATAAAACTACTCCCATCCATGAAGAACTCCATGCCAGAATTTGCCAGTGGCTGGTCTTGGAAGCCTGGCCTGCTGGAATATACTTCTTGTGATGTTTCCAGGCAGTTATGGGCTAGAATCCCCAGCTCCACAGGTAGCAGGGTGTCAGGATTTAGGGTTTTTACAAGTTCCAGTTGAACAGATGGATTTTCACATAATAGGGTTTGATATTTTACCAGGCAGCTGTTAGTTAGCCAGTGTGTTGCTTTGGCGTCTAAGACTGTGGTTACTGCATGCAGAACCCGGACAATTAAAGGCTGCCCAAGAGTTAATTTTATAGCTTCTAGTGTAAAAATGGCTGCAGCTGCTACAGCTTGCAGGCATGAGAGCCCATCTTTGGGTTAGTGTCCAGTTGCTTGGATAGATAGGCTACGGGTGTTTGCCAGGAACCAAGGTATTGAGTGAGTGCCCCTACTGTGGTGCTTTGGCAGTGGTGAACATAGAGGTAGATGGCTTATTGATATCTGGAAATCTAAGGCTCAGTGCTTCCATTAGAGCTTGTTTGAGAGCAATGAAAGCATTTTTCTGTGGGCTTTCCCAGAGCAGGGAATCATGATCTTCCTCCTTTGTGGCTTCATATAAAGGGCACGTGAGGACCCCAAAATTGGGGATCCAATTGCAGCAGAATTCTGCTTCTCTGAGGAACTCTTGCAGCTTCCGGTGGGTATTGGGCTCAGGGAGATTACAGATTGCTTTCTTTCTTTCAAGTCCCAATTCACTGTGCCCCTGCATTATTTTATAACCTAGACATCTGATTTGTGATAGACAGATTTGGGCTTTTTTCTTAGACACCCGATAGCCTTTTTGCTGTAGGTGCATTAAGAGGGCATGGGTTCTGCCAGCACAATCTTGGTAGGTGGGACTTCTGAGAATGAGGCCATCTACATATTGGAGGAGAAAACAGTTATGGCTTTCTGGTTTAAAGGATTTGAAATTACTGGCCAGGCCTTGTCCAAAAATAGTGGGTGCATTTTTAAACTGCTGAGGCAATCGCGTCATGTTAGCTGCTGTTTTTTGCCTGAGTTCAGATCGTCCCACCTAAAAGTGGAAATTGGCTGGCTCTGGGGCACTACCTGAATGCAGAAGAGGGCATCCTTAAGATCTAGGCATGACAAGTAGATTGCCGATGAGGGTATTAAGCTGAGAAAAGTATATGGATTAGAAACTGCAGAGTTATTACTGCTGAATTAACTGCTCGTAAGTCCTGGACTGGGCAGTAAACTCCATCAGCTTCTTTAACTGGAAAGAGTGGGGTGTTCCATGGAGATGGGCATGGCCTCAATATGCTTTCATTCAGTAATCTCTGAATATGTAGCTGGACCTTTACTTGCGCTTCATGTGGAACTGGATATTGCTTTATGCTTTCTGGACTGGCTATGGGCTTTATTTCAATAATAATTGGTGGAATGTCTTGTGCCATCCCTGTTGGCTTACCCTCTGCTCATACTTCAGGCACATCTTCAAAAGGGAGCTGCATGGGCATGGATTGGCCAGTTTCACTGAGGCAAAACAGTCTCCATTCCTCCTGCAGAGGAAGGGTTAGCGCTATTCTCAGAGGGTCCTGTGGCCCCAGTGTCAGTGGGATTGCCCCGTGACATCAAAGGTAATTTGAGCTGCAGTTTAGACAGCAGGTCGCAACCCAGGAGGTGGACTGGGCACTCTGGAAGATAAAGTAATTTGTGAGTGACCTCTTTTCCCCCAAAGTTGCAGGTCCCGGCTTGCAGGAAGGGCCGTTGGGTACTTTTGCCAGTTGCCCCTTTGACAGTGGCCTGTCTTTTTGAGAGAGGTCCAATTGGCTTGTCATTACAGAATGTTGAGCCCCAGTGTCAACCCTCATATCTATGGTGTGGCCCCCAACTTGGACTCTGACCATAGGCTCCATGGGGCCAGGAGAATAGGAGCCCGGTCTGTCCTAATAATCTCTATCAGAGTCCTCTATTCCTGTCAGCTCAATGACCTAATTTGCAGGGCTTTTTCCTGAACTTTTATGGACCCAGGTTTTGGTTTGTGATGCCTGACTAGCTTTCCTGGCTAATGTTTTGGCTGCAGCAGGGTCAGTTGGCGAGCTGGGACACTCTTGCTTCCAATACCAAGCCTCTTTGCAGTACACACACTGATTTTGCCTTAGGTGTAGGCCCTTCCCTCTCTTTGGGGCAGTGGATTCCCAGTTTACTCTCCTTGACACAAGAACGGATTTTTCCATGATTGCCACTGTCAGAAGATCTGCCTTCTTCTTCATCTTCTGGCTTTCTTCCCTCCTTGTTTCTACATCACAGTTGACATAGACTTTAGTAGCTACTTCCATGAGCTGAGAGATATTCATTCCAGCAAACCCATCCAACTTCTGCAGCTTTCTTTGGGTGTCAGCTTGTGATTGGGAAATGAACACTGCATTGACCATTGTGTGGCTCTCAGAAGCATCTGGGTTTGAAGGGTTTGCATATACAAAACATGTCACACAGCCTCTCATAGAATTGAGCTGGACTCTCATCCAGAGCTTGTAGAATTTGAATAGTTTTTGCCATATTTACTGTCTTGTGGCTCCCCACCCTGAATCATTCAACTAAGGCCCTATGGAAGGTTTCTAGTCAGTTGAGTCTGGTTGTGCTCTTTGAATCCCACAGGGGGTCCTCTTCTGGGAACTGCACGTGGCCATATTGGTCACTGTCCAAAGTTCCCTCAGATGGGTGCTCTCTAAGCCAGGTTAGAGCTCCCTGCATGACACACATTCTTTCTCCAAAGTTTAATAAAGTCATTATAAGTTGTTTTTTATTTATTTATTTATTTTTAATTTTTATTTATTTTTTATTGACTTTGTAATAATATTACATTAAAAATATATATATGAGGTCCCATTCAACCCCACCACCCCCACCCCACCTCTCCCCCGCCCAGCAACACTCATTCCCATCATCATGACACATCCATTGCATTTGGTAAGTACATCTTTGGGCACCTCTGCACCTCATGGTCAATGGTGCACATCATGGCCCATACTCTCCCACATTCCATCCAGTGGGCCCTGTGAGGATTTACAATGTCCAGTGATTGCCCCTGAAGCACCATCCAGGGCAGCTCCATGTCCCAAAGACGCCTCCACCTCTCATCTCTTCCTGTATTTCCCCATACCCATCAGCCACCATGTCCACTTTTCCCAATCCAATGCCACCTCTTCTATGTGGACATTGGATTGGTTGTGTCCATTGCACCTCTATGTCAAGAGGAGGCTCAGATTCCACATGGATGCTGGATGCAATCCTCCCACTTTCAGTTGTAATCACTCTAGGCTCCATGGTGTGGTGGTTGTCCTTCTTCAACTCCATCTTAGCTGAGTGTGGTAAGTCCAATAAATCAGATTGTAGGTGCTGGAGTCTGTTGAGGCTCAGGACCTGGCTATCACATTGTCAGTCCAGAGATTCAAATCCCCTAAATATATCTTAAACCCCAACACTAACTGCACCTCCAGCATATTGGCATGAAAGTCTTATGAAGAGAGATCCCATCTGAGTCCAGATTCATCACACATAAACACCATTTCCAAAGAGGGGCCATCTGACCTGGTAGTTAACCCCATCGGCCATGACCATAACTCCCATGGGTCTCATTATAAGTTGTTTACAATCAACCCAGGTGGGTTTGTGAATCTGTAAGATGGACTGGAAAAGGTCCATCATGGCTTGAGGCTTCTCTGAGAATGGTGAGGTGTGGTTTTTCCAGTTAAAAATGTCCATTATGGTAAAGGGCTGATAGGTGAATTCCAGTTCCCACCAAACCTGGCCATGTGCATCATAAAAAATTGGGGTCCAGACTTCATGGAGAGGTAGCTGGAAGGCAGGTTTTTCTCTGCTCCCTCTGCCCCTGGGGCTTCCTGTGGTTTGAGTTGCCACTCTCAGCATCTCTCCCCTGACTGATTGGCAGTGCCACAGCAGCACTGCCAGGGGCAATGGGCTGTAAAAGCAGTTGAACTGTATTTTCCATTGCAGAAGCTGCCAAAGACCACTGAGGAGATGGTAAAAGTTGCTACAAGGATGGTGTAGGGCTCTCTGATGCAGATGTTGATAAAAGCAACTGCAGGGATGGTATAGGTGCCCTCTCTGATGGTGATAAAAGCAGCGGCAGGGATGGTATGGGCATTGTACTTCCCCATGTGGATGACAACGGGCACTGCTTAGGGAGACTAGCTCATTTTCATTCCTTAGTACTGCTGGGGCAGGAGTCATCACATAAGGCGGTGGAAATTCATGTTCATATGGCCCTTCTAAAATGGGCAGATTGGCACTGGACTTGGGGCACACTTTCTCTGGGCCCTTTGCACAGTGATTGTTTGGTCTGGTCCCTGGGACAGCACTCCTTGGTTTCAGTATTAGGCAAATTCTAGCATCCTTAGTCATGCACTACCCTAACCAAGGTGAGTTTGGGCTCACAGTGTTTTCCCAAGCATCAATGTAGGGGAATTGGTCTGGGTGTCCTGGGTTTCCAGTTACTGCATCATGGACTTTATGGAATACCCAGGGATCTAAAATGCTCTCCTGGGGCCAGCCCATGATGAAAGTTGGCCATTCTAATTCACAAAGCATCATAAGCTTTCCTGGTTGTAACCTTATGCTATATACATCTTCACAGAATGCACAGGGGACGTTTTTCAGCATACAACCTAACAGGTCCTACTTTGTGTGTTTCCCATGTTTCCACCCTGTGCTGATGGTACACAACAGTCACTCAAGGCTTACACTCAGTCCTTCTCCAGCTGCAACCCTCACGGGAACTTTTGGCACCTCTTAACCTTAGCAGGTTGGTATAAGCTCCCGACTTGGAAGATGGTCCCTTTGCAGGGACCCCCCAGACTGCCCTTGCTCATATGAAGTCACCACAGAACCACAGATCAGGACTCTGCACTTGCCCTAAAGAAGTGATTTTCTGCATCTCACTCAGTTGCCACAATCACACACACACAACCACCCCCTTTCCTTTTCTTGGACCTGGAGAGGAGGCAGCTTCCTCCTGTATTCTCAGGAGTACTGGGGCCTCCCCTTTTAGAGAGCTGATCAGTCTCCCTCCTAATTTTAGAATTAGGCTTTTCCTGCCCCTGGGGGTCTCACCCATCTGATGTGTGGTGCTCCTTGCTTCATTCTCAGGGTCTCTCAAACCTACTGGTGCTCTGGTTCTTCCAGGAGGGCTCTGGTGAAAACCACAACCTCTTTCTTGACTAAAAGGGGAGTTCAGGGGTACCCAGGGCTGAGTTTCACCTGGGTCTTCCTGGCCTCTTCAGAGATACCTGAAAGGGGCAAACAATTGTTGCCACCTCTGACCTTCTAAATGCAATCCTGGACAAGCCCCCAGAATTGTAGTAGCAGAGAAGTCAGGTGTATGTGGTATTGAAGGCCAGGACACGAGAACTCTGAGAAGGAAGTTGATTTATTTTGACAGGCCAGACTCAGTGGACTCCTGTCCTAATAGAAACCAATCCCCAAATAGAATTTTGGGTCTCTTTTATAGAGGAAATAAGAGTGGGGAGACAAATGGTGCTTGTATGCAAAAAGACTTTTTGTTAGTTTCTTCAAGTGTTTTATCTGAGTATTGGATAGGTTATTTCCCCCAGGTAAGATTGAATTAATGCATATCCCCCATATTCCAAGTCAGCTTTTAGCACAAAGCCCCCACATTCCAGCTTACATTCTCCCTGAATATTCAAAGCCTACAGAGTTTATACTTCTCAATTGGCTTTCTAGGCATATTTGGATATAAAATAAGTTTGGATTTGTGCACAGGCTATATTACATCTGCTGCTTTCAGTCCTCCATTTATAAAGGACTCCAGCAAGAGGACCAATACCCACCATAAACTTACTGAAGCAATCCAATCGAGGACCCCAAATTGAATCCAATTCAAGTTCTCAAGCCCACAGGAATGAGTTAGCTCCAAGAATATGTGATCTTTCCTGGGCTCCGCATAAAGTTTCAAAGTGCCCCAACATGAAAGTGAGTTTCTTTCTCTTGTCTAGTATTTTGTTGATTTGTTTTATATTAAAACTCTTCTGACACTTAGAATTGGCTGTATTTAATTGATCAAATTTTCCCAGTTCTCCATCTCATTCTAACCCTGGATATTTGGTATAATTTTTAAGATTGTACTATTTGTGTAATTATTTCACCCCAAGAAAAAAGATCCTTTCCTTGTTCCTTCTCTGGAAATATTGATCTGTTCTGTTTTTGTTTGCTTGTTTTTTGTTGTTTATTTTTTGTCTCTATAGTTTTTTTTATACACTGCTTTCATTGCCCCTAGCTGTTTTACATAATATGCAAAATCTTGGAGGATGGTCACCTCAGAAAGGACTTTCTGAAGTCAGTATTTCCAGTCAAATGAGGACCAGAGACTCACAAAAAGGACTCAGACAGCCCCAATGAACCCTGGAGAGAGTGTACAGGTAAGACACCAGAAGCCTTTTTCACAACTCGGTGAAATTTGGATTCCTGACCTGCCAAAAATATGGCACCCTTTAGAAAACTGTTCCCTGCAACCCTAAGGAGGCATTGTGACTTTAAGGTTTAACTGCCTTCCTCCATGTCAGCAGTGGGGTTGAGTCAATGGCAGTGGCTGTCCTTGTCTGGGTTAGCTAAAACAGCAGCTCAGAACTGGAACTCAGTAATCAAAACTTGCTGATCAAAAGATATGCTCAACCCCACCATTCTCAGGGTAACTTCCATGTTCCTCTCCACCCACAACAGCCAGCCAGGGACCAGATCCTAAGATAGCCCATATCATGAATGGGGGATGGGTGCCAGCTGTCACTGCAGAGTGAGCTACTCAGTATTTATTTAACTTGATAAAAATTGTAATTAAGCTGCTTAGTGTTCTTTTTTAACAAGTCAATTTTATTTATACATATTAATAAAGCTTACAGTTCATACAAAGTATATAAACAGTGGAATTTGGTATGATCACATAGTTGTGTATTCATCACTTCAATCATTATTGGAGCATTTCCATTATTTCAGTAATAATAAAAAACAAGAAAATTCCTCACATCGCAACCTCTCTACGATTCCCCTGCTGTACATAGTTGCTATTTCTGGCTACTCTTGCACAATTATTTATTAGTTTATTAAGTTGTGTTTTTTTAGATGTATTCACATACACTATGATCTATCCAAAGTGTATAATCAATAGCTTTTATTATAATCGCAATGTTCTGTATACAGTGTTTAGCACAATTTCTCAGTCTTTTTCCATACACCATTCTCTGGATGCTGTATAATGCTCCTTTGCCCTCCTGAGCTCCAGAACAGTTGTTACAGACAGTTTCTGACTCTTCACTAGCTCTTTTGAAATAGGAGTGGGTCCTGAATCTCCCTGCTCTGCCATCTTCCTGGAAATTCCCTTGCTAGTGTAAACATCTTTGGTATACATGGAAAAAGATAACCTAGTACACATCTTCCTGACCAAACATAGAGAAAAGTTTTATGTATTTTCCCACATGGAAATTAAGCAATCCAATATGATCTAAAGTTAGGTTAAGATTAGATCTAGAAAATCACCTTGAATGTCTCTCTATTTGTATTTTTTTACCATTTATGGAGGTCATATAAGCATCAGCACTTTGTCATTTTACAAGAGTCCATTAGTCTGAGAAAGAAGAAATCATTCCTATTTAAATGATGTAACAATTCATGTATATTACTCCCAATTAAGTATGCTGAGTTTCCATTTTAAATATAACCTTAATATTGACCAAATCATGTTATGTAAGTTTATCTGTATTGGGTAAAGGGATAATGCAGGCATTACCAGTCTCGAAGCCAAACTCAGCATGTAAATGCAATGCCTTCCCCCCAGCGTGGGACCCGGGGATGAGCCTCCCTGGCACCGAGGGATCACTATCAACTACCAACTGATGATGCAACTGGAAAATGACCTGGAAAGGAAGGTTCAATGTGGATCAGCAGAATATCCCTGTCTACATAAAATAACATGACTTTAAAATGCTGTTTGACCTAATGCAAGGGGGAAATGGAAAGAAGAAATGAGTTTATATGGCTACGAGTCTCTAAAAAAAAGAGTCTGGAGGCTGTCAGAAGGATTGCCCTTATGCACACCTGAGCAGAGTCTAAGAGACAGATAAAGTAGATACAACCCCCAGGTATTGGTTCCTTTGAGGGCTAAAGAGATCCATGGGTGTTATGGTCATGGCAGATGGGGTTAACTGACATGTCAGATGGCCCTTCTTTGGAGCTGGTGTTTATGCGTGATGAATCTGGACTCAGATGGGATCTCTCTTCATAAGACCTTCATGCTACTGTCCTGGAGTTGTAGTTGGTATTGGGGTTTAAGATATATTTAGGGGATTTGAATCTCTGGACTGACAATGTGATAGCCAGGCCCTGAGCCTCAACAGACTCCAGCACCTACAATCTGATTTATTGGACTCATCTCACTCAGCTAAGATGGAGTTGAAGAAGGACAACCACCACACCATGGAGCCTAGAGTGCCTACAACTGAAAGCGGGAGGATTACATCCAGTATCCATGTGGAATCTGAGCCTCCTCTTGACATAGAGGTGCAATGGACATAACCAATCCAATGTCCACAGAGAAAAGGTGGCATTGGAGTGGGAAAAGTGGACATGGTGGCTAATGGGTATGGGGAATGGCAGGAAGAGACGAGATGTGGAGGCGTCTTTGGGACTTGGAGCTGCCCTGGATGGTGCTTCAGGGGCAATCACCAGACATTGTAAATCCTCACAGGGCCCACTGGATGGAATGGGGGAGAGTATGGGCCATGATGTGGACCATTGACCATGAGGTGCAGAGGTGCCCAGAGATGTACTTACCAAATGCAATGGATGTGTCATGATGATGGGAATGAGTGTTGCTGGGGGGGAGTGGTGGGGTGGGGGTGGTGGGGTTGAATGGGTCCTCATATATTTTTTAATGTAATATTTTTACAGAATCAATAATAAAAAAATAAATTAAAAAATGCAGGCATTACACATGCAAGTGGGATACTTGTCATTGAATCAATAGCTAATTTAGTGATTTTCTTTCTTACATCAGTAAAAGTATCATTATCAGAGTCACTTTTAAGTTCTCTGTCTTGTATATGGGAGTCCCATCTCTATTGTCTGAATCTAACCTGACTGATTGGTTATATACAACCAATATATACAACCAGTCTTGTATATATCCAATTTTGGCCCTGTCTTTATTACAGTTTTCTTGCATAAAGAAGAGTTTATAGTCACCAAATTATAAGTTGTGAAAAGCTAGTTAAAGCTTCAAATAAAGTGCCCCAAAGCCAAATACATTTAACTTATTGATCTGTAACAAGGGCTGACTAATTTTTAACAGGATACCAAAATTTTTATTAAACATTTACCTCTTTTTTTGACCAATGATCACTTTCTCCTGAATGGAACATTATTTTAGGTCCATTTTTATCATCTAGATATTGGCAAACCCAGCAATCAGTTAAATTTATAATGCTAGAAACCCTGTAAATAACTGGAGTTGAGATAGATCTAACCTTAGAGAAGTAGCAATAATCACTGCTACATGTAATAGCATTGCTTTTTAAATTTTTTAAATCACTTAATAAATTGTTTCTTTGTAAATTAACCAATAATACTTTACACCATACTTTAAAATTTAGGTAATTAAGACCACATTAATAATCCATAGGCATTTAAAATGAGATTCCATTTGCTCATAGTTTTGCATTGTAAGCAGCATAATCACTGCATAGATATACTCTGAATGTACATTAAATTATCTCATTTATACTAACTCTTCTTAGAAAGGATGTATTCTGTTTAGCTCTAGTTGGAAGTATCATAAATTAAAAATTAATTAAGCTTTACTGTATTTGAGAATAGCTTTGGCTTAATTACCAATACCTTCAGCCATTTGTTTTATATTTACATACGTATACATGGGTAAGTCATGTGTGGTTGTGTTTATTGTTTTTCTGAAGTCTATCTACTGCTAGTAACAGACACACTATGTTGCTGTTTAAAATTATCCCTCAGTTCTATTCTAAACTCATAGTTCAGTTTATTTTATTGCCCTCAACCTGTCATAACCAGAAGCAAAACACTGGAACTTTAAATTAAAACTCAACTCCACTTGCCTAAAGGTTTGTTTATTCATAATATTTTGCTGAAGGACTCATATGTATATATAAATCAATAAGTCAATCTGTGCAGTTTGACGGCAATATTAGAATCCCATGACCCTGTAATTCTTGAAGGAAGTGATATATATTTTCTGGATAATTTAGAGAAATGTTGACCTTTCCAGCTATATTTTTTAAAAAATGAACAGTTCTTCCTTTTAACTAATTTGTGAATTAATCTTTCTAAATTCACTGGTTTCTAAAACTGGTCTTAAGCAAAGGTCTGATATCTAGGCAATTAATAGGGACTGTGTAACCCTGCCTAAGAAGACACTTCAAAGTGAATTAAACTGTTTTTCACTTGAGAGAAACAAACAATTCCCACCAAACCCTGAAAATATATGTCACATTGGACCTCCCAGGACAACTCCACATTCTACTACAGAGCTTTAAAAAAGTTGTATTGGCTCTTCTCAAAGATTCTCAATGGACAAAATCATCACCACCTATACCTGGAGAAAAATTGGTACATTTTTTACTTCAGTAGCACAGAATATAACTACCAATTTCTATTTATTTGTAAAGAATATTTTAAGAGACTCTGTAAGAGCAGAGTAACTAAGGATGAGAAGATTTAAGAGTATCTAAAATTTAAATAATAAATCTTTCTTACAAAATTTATCTCCTTAAAAGAAATGTGCTAAATAACTTATATGTGAATACCCTACTTATATTTTGAAAAATCAGATATTTTCATTTAAGTGAAGGTGGAAATGAATTAAAATATGAAGGATACAATTAAATAACCAGCTATATAGCCAGTTCAAATTACATTAAAACCCAAATATGAACTATAAACAGTAGTGAAATTTTCCTAAAGTGAAGTGAATATTCACTAAACCCCATTGCCTCCTCAAGTAGGTAAATTCCATAAGGAGGGAAGTAGACTTGGCCCAGTGGATAGGGCATCCATCTACCACATCGGAAGTCTGCAGTTCAAACCCCAGGCCTCCTTAACCCGTGGAGCTGGCCCATGTGCAGTGCTGATGCATGCAAGGAGTGCTGTGCCATGCAGGGGTGTCCCCCGCGTAGGGGAGCCCCATGCTCAAGTAGTGCACCCTGTAAGGAGAGCCGCCCAGTGCGAAAGAGAATGCAGCCTGCCCAGGAATGGCGCTGCACACATGGAGAGCTGACACAACAAGATGACACAATAAAAAGAAACACAAATTCCCAGTGCCTCTGACAACAGCAGAAGCAGACAAAGAAAATGCAGCAAATAGATAAAGAGAAGAGACAACTGGGGTGGGGGGGAAGGGGAGAGAAATCAATCAATACATAAAATCTTTTAAAAAAATGGACACAGAAAACCGACAACCAGGGTGGGGGGAGAGGGGAGAGAAATAAATAATTTTTAAAAAAATGTATAAAAAATTACATTATGGAGAAGAATTCTACATGGACTGAGATACTTTTACACTTTGATATGTATAAAAACATAAAAATAAATGTAATGTTGCCAAAATAACTGTCTAAGTTTTTAGGGTTACATAGTTAGAAATATATAATTCTACTCTTACAAACAAGTCAACTAGGGGAAATAAATTAGCATAATCATTTGAACTGGCTGCCTACATATTGGGCAGGGCTTATTTTGTTTTTTGTTTTTTTTTTAGCTTTTTTGAACATGTAAAACAAGCCATAAGATGTCCTTTTTTGTCATGGATGATACAGTCAATTTTAGGTCACAAGCTTCAATGGCACAAAGATGGAAACTAGATTCCATACATTTTTCTTTATCTTGTGTTTCATTCCTCTCAAACTCTCTGATAGCTTCAATTTTTGGAGAAGCTTTAGATTATATAAATGTTTATTAAAAATATAGGAGAGTCCCATATTCCCCAACTGCTCCTCCTAATCCTCCCACACTTTCCCACATTAACATCTTTCATTAGTGTGGTAAATTTGTTACAATTGATGAACACATATTGAAACATTGTTATTAACAATGTACTATAGTTTCTATTATAGCTTACACTCTGTCTTACCCAACTTTATAGGTTATGACCAAATGTAATGGCCTGTACCTGTCATTGCAATGTCATGCAGGACAATTCCAGTGCCCCAAATGTCCCCATATTATACCTATTCTTCCCTCTCTCTCACCTTAGAACCTCTAGTGGCCACTACCTTTACATCAATGATAAAAGTTCTTCCATTGCTAGAATAATATTAAGTCTATAATAGACTTAATAATATTAAGTTAATAATACTGTCTACTTTGGTCCATTGTTCACTCCCCAGTCTTGAGGATTTTGGGATAGTGATCCAATTATGCTTCTACTTGAGAGGGGGCTTAAATCCCAATGGGCAGGTGGCTGACATCTTCTTGACTGCTATAAATGTTGCTACTAGAAGTTGATGGCTGAGAATAGCCCTCATTTTCTTGGGATTGGGAGGCTTGTGTGATTTTATTATTTTCCTCTATGTCTTTTTTCTGAAATCAGGAACATTAAAGCCCTTTTCTACATGTGTTGAGTTTTCTAGCAGGGATTTCCCAGGTATTTTCCCTTTATCATTTCCTTTATCTTCAGGAATCCAATTCTCACATCTGTTGTAATGCATTTCCACAAGGGGAGGATTCATTTCATTGCACGAAATACGTTTCCCACAGACCGCTAAGGAAATTTCAGGATCTTCTTCAGATGAGTCTGTATCACTCTCCCCTGCTTGATATACAATAATTTGATAAATCTGACGGTCTTCATATTAGAGTTCTTGTCCTTCTTCACTAATCTTCTGAATCAAGAGATTCAACTTCAAATTATACACTGAATTGATCTGAAACTGAATCCTGATTCAACCAATCACCAGAATGTTCACTTATACCAGCATCAAGATCCAGATTCGATAGTCTCCATTGATTCACTCCTACAGAATCTTTTACACCATATCTTCCTTATTATACATAGAGCAAGACTTTCATCAGAGGAAAGGTAAATGCTAGCAGATTTGTGATGCTTTCTCTCTTGTCCACCAGCTAATTCTTCTGAATTTTCTGTCTCACTAATTACTCTCCTTCTAGAGGAAGGTCTAAAAATCAAATTTGAGGATGAAGGTTTCTCTTCCTACACCTTTTGCACAGGGCCCCTTCGATGGCTGCCATCTTGAAGGTGACACCTGTTTTCACTTAGAGATGCACCTGAATCTGATGGTTCCTGCTGGTTGACTACTACCAAGTTTCTGTAAACCATGTAAACATTTTCCTGTGTTCTTTCACAGAGGAGCTTGGCACTACAAACAACTCCCCTAGAAGATAATTTGAACAATATACAATATGTTGTTGTTTCTCATCATATAATCACTTGGTCATAATATAGTGGCCAAGATAAAATATAATGCCTTTCATTATGTGTCTTTTTGTGCACCAACAGACTTTAGCAACTTCAGTAATGATTGTTTTGTTCTAACCAGGGTCTCTGGTTCTGAGACAGGAATCTGTGAGGTGCTCATAACATATCAGTAAATAGATAATTGTTGGTATTGCACATTTGCCATGCAGGGTTTTTCATGCCTGCAGTGGGATCTTTTGAGGGTCCCCAGTTCTGTTCATGGGGCACATGGAAGCCTTGTTGTCAATTTCACACCACTGGTGTATTCCAACACATTAGGTTGGGGGTAGACGATTCCTTGAGGTAAAAGCATCAGAACCTGAGTTAGAGGTTCTGACCAGAGGAAGGCTCAGCTTCTTGCTCCATCCCCCTTCCAGTCACACGGGGCAACACAGGCCCCAAACAAAAGGAACAAATTTGCTAATAGCCATGCTCCCTCCTTTCCCCATCTGTCCTCCTGACAGTAGGAGGCCACTGGGGCTGGGAAGCTAAATGTGGAGACCCCCCAACCTCCTGAGAGCCCGTATGGATCAGAGCATTCTGCCTTGATGTCTTGAGAGACATGCTTGTTGTCTCTGCTAACTAAAAGGGAAGAAGATTAGAGTTCTTCTGTTTTACTTAAGCTCTTAGATGCTCTTATCTTTTTAAACAAAAGAAGCAGCATTTGGAAATATACATACACATCTTGTCTATTCTCCTGTATGTTGCCAGAAATGAAGCAGTTACTTACAGATAATAAAATGCTTCTCAGTTTTACTACTGTGTGGTTAGACTGGTAAGAGGATGTGCCTGTCCCCTTGAAGCTGGCATATGGTCTGTATGAATGCCCAGAGCCTGGAGAAGCCCTGGGCTCCCACTCAGCTCTTCAGGGTGGCAGTGGTCCTCCACCCTGCCATCCTCCCCAGACCAAGGCTGTGCTACCTATATTTCACCAGGTCCTTGTCTGGTCAGCACCAATGTGAAACACCCTTCTACATTCTAAAATATTCTAAAGAGAAATCTTGCAGCTCTTTTAATGCTATTACTATGTAGCAAAAGATTTCTCTTCCTTTCTCTAGCATGGTATTTTTTGTTTGGGTTTTGTTTTTGTGCTGAAATGACAATTCTCTTTCTTGCTCAGTCAGCCTCACATCTGTTCTGTATAATATACCATGGCCAGACTCAGTACAGTCTCAGCACACCAGTGTCTTCCCAGCTCATGTCCATGATAAAACAGCCCACTTCCCTAATTCATTGACCAACCTTGTGGGTTTAAATTATGTGACACTGACAATTTTCCCAAATTGAGTACATTCAGTTGTTCATATGACCCTCATGGTATTCACAATATATGTAGGTTCATAACATAAGATGATACATTATCAATATGATACCTAAATAATAGACTGCATATGTCATCATTTATAACAATGTAACTTCATCAAACTTCTCTCTGAAAGCTCTTTTTTTCATATTTGTGCTAACATGGGGGTTAGGGTCTGATTCTACAGGCATCATGTAGACATCAGAAAAGGTTGTTTTCAAGCACCATTTTTAAAAAGAAAATATTTATTTTGCCCCATAATGATAGCAATATATGTAATCTCTGTCACAAATCTCAGCCCAAGTCTAAATATTTTAAGGTACTATGAACTTAGGGCAGAACTGGGCAGTTTAGCACTTGATGAAATGTGTTCAGTGTTCAATTATATTTGTGCATATTTCTTTACTGTACAATAAGGAAAATAACATTTAATTTTTTAATTATACAGAGAAAGTAATGTAAAACAATGTTTTACTGAGAAATAAGAAATTTTTCTTGTTGTTTTTCAGGGGGTTAGGATTATTTTCTTTGCTCTATTTTTTTTTGATTGCATTATTTTTTTAAATTATTTATTTATTTTTTAAATTACATTATGAAAAATATGAGGTCCCATTCAACCCCACCGCCCCCGCCCCCCACTGCCCCCACAGCAACACTCTCTCCCATCATCATGACACATCCATTGCACCTGGTAAGTTCATCTCTGAGCATCACTGCACCCCATAGTCAATGGTCCACATCATAGCCCAGACTCTCTCACGTTCCATCCAGTGGGCCCTGGGGGGATCTATAATGTCCCGTAATTGTCCGTGAAGCACTATCCAGGACAACTCCACGTCCCGAAAACGCCTCCACATCTCTTCTCTTCCTCCTGTTCCCCACACCCAGCAGCCACCATGGCTACCGTTCCCACACCCATTCCACATTTTCTCTGTGGACATTGGATTGGTTGTGTCCATTGCACATCTATGTCAAGTGAGGGCTTAGATTCCATATGGGTACTGGATGCACTCCTCCCGCTTCCAGTTGTAGACACTCTAGGCTCCATGTTGTGGTGGTTGATCTTCTTCAACTCCATGTTAGCTGAGTGGAGTAAGTCCAATAAATCAAAGTGTAGGAGCTGAAGTCTGTTGTGCTCTATTTATTTTTAAAGTTCTTTGCATTCTCCTTTTCATGTATTTCCTTCATTTTACCAAAAGCTGTCCTTTATTCTTCAACCTTGATCTTTTTGTCTTCTAAAAATGCCATCTTTGCTTAATGAAACCTCAGGGAACTGATAATGCTTCATACACACTGAATGTGTCACTTGTCTTTACTTTATTTGGTCATTAAATTTTTCTTTGGGGGAAGAGACATGCATGGCAACTGCATGGCATATTCCATTTACTAGCTGCTGTCTCCACAAGTATGTCTGAAACATTTCTATAATTGTACAGAAGATGCAAAGAGTACATAGCTTCATTTATATCACAAAATCAAAGATTGGATTATTTTTCTTTTAATGTTTACAACCTATTTTCTACATTTAAGGAGTGCTGCCTCAAGAACTATGTGATATTACAGAAAAAGTTGGAGATTAGTTTGAGGACTATTTATTGTTATACTCCTTGTCAATCCCCCACTGATTGAAAGAAAAAAATGTTCCAGATAGCTTATCTTATCTTAGGATGAGGTCTTAGTTGGTATTTAAGAAAAACAGTCCACTCTTAACTTAAAACTTTCAATTTTAAGAATAAATGCATACAGCAGGAATTTAGAAACTTAAATATGTGCTTAACTTATTGCAGTCATAGTTTCCACATAAATTCTTTGTCAGCTATTTTATGTGCATTAGAAATAACAAGCTGGGCTCCAGTCTTGAAGCTGCTGCTGGTTAAAGCAAGATGAAGTCTGAGTCAGGGGAAAGGAACTGAAATAAAATCATTGCCTTTGTAAACATGAGAACCTTTACTTGGCCTTATAAGGTGGGAAGGGAAAGCTAATATTAAAAATCAGCCTTGAAGGGCGGGTGCAACACCATTTGCTTTGTTAGGTGGTTTGGTGAACGTCTTTGTATGTGAGTCTTTCTCTTTTTACAGAGTAGATCGAGGCCCAGCCAAGTTGACTATAAAGGAAGTCAGATACCCCATTAAATTGCTATAAATTAGGAATGTCCCATTGGAGATCGCATTCACCCTACATTATTCAGAGCAGCAGCAGCTGTTTGCTGAGGGAGAAGGTTCTGTGGTGTCCTCATCACCTGCCACCTTGAGAGGCTGCTGCCTGCTCCTCTTTGGACAAAACTGCCACATCCAGCCCTTCCATTCCTCCCCGGTGTGCTTTGCTTTTAGAGTGGAAATTCACAGAATGAATTCCAGCCCTTCATTTGCATGGTTGTGGCATTGACTGAGCCTCAACTTCAGGGTCACAGTGGTCAGGAGGCACTGGTAGCTGTCCTGAGTGCAGTGGCCCTCACTGAGCACCTGCCATCCAGTCTTCAGTCCATTGGTAAGTGTTGCTGCTGGGGAACCAGAGCTGAGTCTAAGCACTTCACCCATCACACTGCATAGGACATACACAGGATTTGAGTCCACATCTGAGAGCGCAGTGTCTGGAATTTCCCTTCCTGGGTGCTTCTCAGTCAGCTAATTAAAGTATTTAGAGCAAGCATGCCTATTTTAAATAAGCAGCATTTCTAATATTCATTGTGTTTTTCTAGTATACATAGCATTAACTTCTGTAAGGCATGTCCCAGGGTGGGACTTAATCCTCTTCCTAGAGTCCATATGGAAAGAGACAGACACAGTTGCCCAGAGTGAAATGCTCAGAAGCTGAGAGAGAAACCAGAAACTGAAAGCAACAGAGTCCAGAGGAGAAAGCAGAGACTGACATGCCACCATGTACCTTCCCATATGTCCAAAGAGTCCCGGATCACCCACAGCTGATCTTTGAGGAGAGAGTGTTGCCAGAAGATGTCTTGATTTGGACTCTTTTCTCAGCCTCACAATGTAAGGTTGCAAGTCAATAAACCCCCTTTGGAAAAGCCAGCTCATTTGGGGAAATATTGTTTTCATCAGCCTTGGTTAACTAAAGCAGGATCCAATGATAGTGAAGTGAGGTTTTTTCAGTATTGTAGGAAATCAATGGAATATCCTCAGGGATTTTTTTTAAGTTACTGAAGATTTAGTGACCTTCTACAACCTAAAGACAACATTTCACCACCTGCAAACTGATGACATTGTATTCTGGAAAAGAAAACAATGAAAAACCAATCTCTGACCTACTTGAAATAAACTTATCAGGTTTTAATAACTTCATATATAGCTGTCAAATTAGAAGAAAATGAGACTTGTGTACAACACATGCAGCTAAAACTGGTGTCATTTCCAAGGTGGGTATACGAAATGGTATATGATCAAAAATTAAAATTAACCAAAATAATCCAGATGCAGCTGACACTGTGTGTGTATCTGATGTGGACAGGTACTGCCAAGATCATTGAACAAGAACCCATTCAACCAACTGTTTTGTAGGTTATGGGAAAGTTTTTTCGGTGATGAGGTACAAACACAGATACCCAGCAAGATGGCATGAAATGAGAGGTTCATAACATCAAAGAATCTGGAGAGGGAGAATGGAGAATCTTGACATGGCAGGTCCCAGCTTACCTAACCTAGGTTCCTGTGAGGGTTCATGGAGGTGCAGGTTGGAGCACATGTTTATTCCAGGCTCTTGTCTTTACTGTGACCCAGATGTGAAGGATCCAATGGATCCTGGGCCTGACAGTTTACAATATATGGTACAAAAAGCAGATGTGACTAAGGCCATGTGGAGAAGCTGAGAGCAGCTTCTTATCATCCAAGCCATATGGAAATTGATACCTTGCAAATAAATTATGCAGCAGGAAAGATCTGCTGTGGCAAGGGGGCAATTGAAAAGAAGTGGCAGAGGCTGATCATAGAAGCTGAGGTTAGCTCTTATCATCCATACCTGTGAAGATGCAGGTGTTGCTAGTTGTGGTTATACCCAGGGAAGGGTTAACTCAGGTGGTTGCTCAAAATGACTAAGTCAGGACAAGGTGAAGATGTGTCAAAATAATTTTTTAAATTTCATTACACCAAAATGCCCTTGTTTAATTGACACTCTTGTGCTTTTATCTATATTTACAATTTTGTTTTTACGCTTTTGCTATCTTCCTCAAAAGCCTATTTTCCATACTTTCTCTAGGCATCAAGATAAAGCCCTTAGTTTAAATAACATTATTAGGAGCAGATGTGGCTCAAGTGGTTGAGCGTCCACTTCTCACATTGGAGATCCTGGATTCAGTTGCCTCATGCCTCCTAAAAAATTAAGAAAAACAAACAACAAGAAAAACAAAAGAAAAAATCAATTCAGGGAAGCCTATGTGGCTCAATGTTTGAGCTCCAGCTTCCCACATATGAGGTCTCTGGTTCAAACCCTGGCCTTGGTACCTCAAACAGACAATAAAAACAACAAAAATCCCAAGAGGACTGCACTTCATCAGTTCAACAGTGGTTTACATGGACTAATACCCAGGTAACCCTTCCCAGGAGAACAAAAGGCAAGTCAGCAAAGCCAGCATCAGGTGACCAAGGGTATTGGCTCTTCTAGGTTTGAATTTCCTGGTCTGAAAAGGCAGACTGCAGTCAGCCCTCATTTTGTTTTGCTTAAAAAAAAACTTTGTCCTGAGAAAGGAAAAAAAAATCATACTTTCTCTCATTTTTTAAAAGCATCACTACATAAAATCTTGGGTTTACAAAGTAATAAAATTTGACATCCAAATAAAATAGTTTTTCTCCCAGGAATTTCTCAAATTCTTCTTGTGTCATATATGATGCTAACAAATATAAAGTAGGTAATCTAAATTTCAGTTTCATGACAAAATGCATGTTTTTCCAAAGCTGCACAGAAAGCTCACCTAAACCCTTGGGCCCTGAGAGAGTGGCCTTTAGGGAGCAAGCTGAGCACCCCGGCAGCCTCTGGGGCTGGGGTCCAGAAGCAGAACCCCCTGTGAGTGGGGACTGGACCATGAAGGCAGCAGAGGCCACAGGAGCCCAGAGGCTTGGTGGGAAATCTCAGTCTCCATTCAGCCATGCTCCATTTGGTGTTCTCTGCACAGACCAAAGGCACCTGGATCCACTGCGTGAGGAGAGTGATTAAAGCAGGGAAGTGGCTGCCTCCAGGGAGAAGACCAGGCTAGGGGAGCTCTCACTTACCCCCATGGAGCAGGGAAGAACCTAAGGACCATAGAGGACCACCTGCTCACAAGGCCTCTATTCTCTAAGCACCAAGCTTGAGCCCTTGCCAACCACATCCCTCCAGTATAAACCACTGGTTTCCTTCTGACTGCACTCACCACTGGGGAGGCGTTACAACTGCCCATGTGCAGAGAATGGTTTGTCAGGTCAAATCCTCCAAAACTGCAGGTTCTCTGTGTGAAGGAGAGGTGGACAGGAGAGGAGTTAGCTCTGAAGTAGCTAGCAGAGCAGCACACCAACCCCAGACCCCACTTGCAGGGTGTCACTGAGCCACAGATGTGTGTGCAGGTGGAAGTGATGAGGGAGAGGGTGCAGGACTCAGGTTCCCAGGAACCCCTTGCCTAAACAGAGGTCCACAGTGCCCCTGACGTGCAAACACCATGACCACCACAAAGCCCTCTGCATATTCTGTGCCCTAAGATTCCCAGTCTTGTCATGACCCAGCCTCCCATTCAATCTCCCTTATGTCAGTGACAAACAAAATAAGTGCTATTTATACAGGGTCATGAGCTCAGCAGTTTTAGAAGAGAAGACAGAAGTCCAGTGGCTCCAGAGAGCCTTCTAATGGACTTCTATGTAGTTTAAATCACTCAGAAAGGAACAAGGCTATGTTTATTGCAGGCTGACAGGCAGGCTCATGCACTGGTGTCTCCTAACCACAGCCACAACTTTACCAACCTACTTAAATATGACCCTTTTTCTAAAAGTGTAAGGGGAAGAGACCACATTTCCCCAGAAAAAAAAGTTGGATGAACAAATGTCTTCAACCACACTCTTTAATTTCATCAGGACAATTATTGAAGCTTTATAAGGAAGAAGAAATTTAGTGTCCTTTTAGCTTGTTTCAAACTTCATGGAATGCCTTTATATTAGGTAATATAAGGCAGTAATTTTATATTTCAGAACTTGATTTGAATACACTGTTGACTAAAAAACTAAACAAACAAACAACACCTAAACTTCTAAGAAAGTAAGTGAAAAGAAAAACACCCTATTTTTGGCACAGCTGATTATCTTTTTTAGTAGCTGTAATAAGATGTGAACAGCAGATACATGTTTCTGCAAGGAGTACACCCCATAAGGAGAGCTGCCCAGCACGAAAGAAAGTGCAGCCTGCCTAAGAATGGCACCGCCCACACGGAGAGCTGACACAACAAGATGACACAACAAAAAGAAACACAGATTCCAGTGCCACTGACATCAACAGAAGCAGACCAAGAAAATGATGCATTAAATAGACACAGAGAACAGACAACCGGGGTGGGGGGGAGAGGAGAGAAATAAATAAATAAATAAATAAATAAATAAATAAATAAATAAATCTTTTAAGAAAGCACCAGAAGAATACAATGTAACTGACCAGGAAACTTGGTTATTTTGTGGAATGGAGCATTTTATAAGGAATAACTTGAATGATAAAAAATACTGCATTCTTGTCTAATACCTTACAAATCCGCACCAGTGCATATCATGAATAGTAAAGATCTTGACAACTCTCTAAGAACTTCATATAATTTCTGAAATGTTTATATGAACATTTTTTTGCCCACTCAAATTTAATCAACAGAAAATTAGAAAATTCTTTATAATTTGACAACAAATCCCATGCAAGTCCCAACATATCAAATAATCCTAATAACTTTTACAATTTCTCTTCCTTCAAGGTAAAAATTTAACTATTTTTTATTTTCTGGGACCTCTGCAGAAATCTTTGATCAAGGAGACATACTTAGGATTTGGTTGAGGGAATGCAAGATGTCAAAATTGCCAGGAGGACCAACTGATGATGCAACTGGAAAATGACCTTATACGGAAGGTTCAATGTGGATCAACAGAATATCCATGTCTACATAAAATACCATGACTTTAAAATGCTGTTTGACCTAAAGTAAGGGGGAAATGGAAAGGAGAAATGAGTTTATATGGCTACGAGTTTCTAAAAAAGAGTCTGGAGGCTGGCAGAAGGATTGCCCTCATGCACAACTGAGCAGAGTCAGAGAGACAGATAAAGCAGATACAACCCCCAGATATTGGTTCCTTTGAGGGCTAAAGAGACCCATGGTTATGGTCATGGCCGATGGGGTTAACTACCAGGTCAGATGGCCCCTCTTTGGAAATGGTGTTTATGTGTGATGAATCTGGACTCAGATGGGATCTCCCTTCATAAGACTTTCATGCTAATGTGCTGGAGGTGCAGTTAATGTTGGGGTTTAAGATATATTTAGGGGATTTGAATCTCTGGACTGACAATGTGATAGCCAGGTCCTGAGCCTCAACAGACTCCAGCACCTACAATCTGATTTATTGGACTTACCACACTCAGCTAAGATGGAGTTGAAGAAGGACAACCACCACACCATGGAGCCTAGAGTGATTACAACTGAAAATGGGAGGATTGCATCCAGCATCCATGTGGAATCTGAGCCTCCTCTTGACATAGAGGTGCAATGGACACAACCAATCCAATGTCCACATAGAAGAGGTGGCATTGGATTGGGAAAAGTGGACATGGTGGACGATGGGTATGGGGAAAGGCAGGAAGAGATGAGAGGTGGAGGCATCTTTGGGACATGGAGCTGCCCTGGGTGGTGCTTCAGAGGTAATCACCGGACATTGTAAATCCTCACAGGGCCCACTGGATGGAATGGAGGAGAGTATGGGCCATGATGTGAAACATTGTCTATGAGGTGCAGAGGTGCCCAAAGATGTACTTACCAAATGCAATGGATGTGTCATGATGATGGGAACGAGTGTTGTTGGGGGGGGAGAGGGGGGGTGGGGGGGTGGGGTTGAATGGGACCTCACATATATATTTTTAATGTAATATTATTACAAAGTCAATAAAAAATAAATAAAACAAAAAAATAAAAAAAAAAACCAAAAAACAAACAAAAAGAAAAATTCCCGGGAGGTTTGTAATGTATATGAAATAAGGTCATAGGTCACCATGAACAAGACTCAGCTCCTTATTTAACCAAAGTGACAATGAAAGATTAAAACAATATTCTGGAGGTAATATGATCCTTTATAAAAATAGATATTTTAAAAGGGAGACGAGGGGGAGCAGATGTGCCTTAAGTGATAGGGCTTCCACCTACCATATAGGAGAACCTGGGTTTGATCCCTGGGACCTCCTGGTGAAAAAGAAGAAGAGGAAGCATGCCCCACATGATGAGCCAGTGCCCACACAGTGAGTCAGTGTCTTCAGTGTGTGCCAGTGCCCATGCAAGTGAGTACCACAGCAAGATGATGAAGCAACAAAAGAGAGATGAAGGGGAGAGTCAAAGTGAAGCACAGCGGAGATCAGGAACTGAGGTGGCACAATTGACATCAAACTTCTATCCACATCAGTGGTTCCCAGGATCAAATACTGTTGAATCCTAGAGGGGAAGAAAATGAGAAGAGAAGACCAAAAGAGAAATAGATGCAGAAGTCACACAGCGAATGGACATACACAGCAAAAATAGCAGAATGGGGGGAGAGGAAGAGGAGTAAATAAATATTTTTTTAAAAAGGAAGATGACTTGATTCTCTTAAAAAGTTGCATTCATATTAAAGACTACATGCAAGGCAGTGAATTGTTGTGATAGGAAACATAATAAATGCCTTCTAGGCCAGTTACTCAAAAGGCAAATAAAACTTCTTTCAACCACCTACTAAAAGCAGAGTAATAATCCCAGAAAATGCTGTCATTTTAACAGGGGAAAAACCAACTCTCAAATTTGCATGTATATGCTGTTTATAAAAATCTTATTGGAAAACCCATTATGTCTTATCCAGCAATAACGATGAAAAACAAAATTATTTTTCGGCAAACCCTTTGCAACTTTCCTATTCTTTCAGGTTTTATCCTGCATTTTTCTCTTTTTAAAATTTTGCAATAGCCAATGATTTTGCTTTAAGGAAGAACTATTCTCTTATTTTTTCTACAAAACCATATCCTGCATACCATGTGTACTAGTCAGCCAAAGGGGTGCTGATGCAAAATACCAGAAACTGGTTGGCTTTTATAAAAGGTATTTATTTGGGGTAGGAGCTTGCAGATACCATGTCATAAGCATAAGTTACTTCCCTCACCAAAGTCTATTTGGAGCAAGATGGCTGCTGATGGCTGCAAGGATTCAGGCTTCCTGGGTTCCTCCCTTTCAGGGTCTTGCTTCTCTCTGGGTTCAAGGTTCCTTTCTTCCAAGGGCTTGCTTCTTCTTGGGCTCAGCATTTCTCTCTTCCCTGTGCTGGCTTCTCTTTCCTCTGTGAGCTTACTTCACAGGGCTCAAGCTTAAGGCTTCAGCATCAAATTCCAACATAAAAACCCTCATATCAAAAGCTCCAACTCTGTTCCTTTGCCATGCCTTTTATCTGTGAATCCCCACCCACTAAGGGGTGGGGACCGAATGCCCTAATGATGTGGTCTAATCAAAGCCCTAATCATAATCATGCCCAGGTACAGATCAGATTACAAGCATAACCCAATATTTCTTTTTTGAATTCATCAATTAAATCAAACTGCTACACCATGAAAGCTCAATTTAGCATAAGCCTAAGGTTTTAAGGTATCAACAGATCTTAGGCTCTATCTTAAAGTTGGCAATTTATACAAAAGTCAAGTACTGTTGAAATCAAATTTTGATTCCCTTTCGTTAGGTTAAACATTTTTTTCTACCACAAACATCTAGGAGCACGCTATAAGGAATCTTTTAAAGATGTATTTTTGAATCATTAAGTCTTTTAGAAGTTCTGAATATCAATCGAATGATGCACTCCCTAATTTGTTGAAGACCAGAGTTCCTTTTTCCAGTGCACACCTCAAATGGTTGTCCTTGGTTAATTCAAACATTCCCCAAGTAGCCATTGCAAACTCAAATTATCCTTGGTGAAAATCACCCATATATTCAGAAACAAATATGAACTGGCACCACAGTGAGAAAAGAGATATTAGAGAATTTTTCAGGAGAGAAGAAAAGAGATTTAGATTATGAAGTCCCCATGTTCAGATAAAGGTTCCAAAAATGAAAGTTGTGTAGAGGACTGTATTAATCAGATTCTCTAAGGAAACAAAACCAACAGAGGATATCTGTAAATAGTTTGAGGTTTTATAAAATTGGCTCATGCAACCATGGCAATGCATGAGTCCAAATTCTTCAGGGCAGGCAGTAAACCAGGGGCTCCAGGGGTCTTTGATGAGTTCCAAGGAGATGCTAAAATAGAGTTAGGACATGCCTTAAAAAAGTAACCGGGAAACGGACTTTGGCCCAGTGGTTAGGGCGTCCGTCTACCACATGGGAGGTCCGCGGTTCAAACCCCGGGCCTCCTTGACCCGTGTGGAGCTGGCCCATGTGCAGTGCTGATGCACGCAGGGAGTGCCGTGCTACACAAGGGTGTGTCCCCTGCATAGGGGAGCCCCACGCGCAAGGAGTGCACCCATAAGGAGAGCCGCCCAGCGTGAAGGAGGGAGCAGCCTGCTGAGGAATGGCACTGCCCACACTTCCCGTGCCGCTGACGACAACAGAAGCGGACAAAGAAACAAGACGCAGCAAAAAGACACAGAAAACAGACAACCGGGGGAGGGGAGGGGAATTAAATAAATAAAAATAAATCTTAAAAAAAAAAAAGTAACCCTTCCTTATTATATTTTCTAAAGAGTTTTCTCAACATTATAGTTTCAACTATTTACCTGACAATCTCCTGTGTTCACCTGATACACCTTAATCCTTCCCCCAATTCCATGGACCATCTGAGCCATCCTCCCAACCCTAGCCCCCCTCAAGCCTGCAAAGCCCAGCCCACTAGTATCCCTATGCCCCTGTCTTATTCTTCATTGCACAACTACTTATCTACACTTTATCATAGATTTTGCCTGTGTGGGCATTGGCTCACAAACTTTCTCTCCCCCATATTTTCTGTAAGCCTATCTTCTAGTCTCTAGTTATCTGAGACAGCTTGATTTGCTTAATTCTTATCAGGGAGGTCATGTAGTATTTGTCCTTCAGTGCCTGGCTTGCTTCACTTAACATAAGGTCCTGAAGATTCATCCATGTTATCCCATGTGTCAGTACTGTATTCCTCCTTACAGCTGAGTAATATTCCATTATATGTATATACCACATTTTGTTTATCCATTCATCTGTTGATGGGCATTTGGGTTGATTAGAAATTTTGGCAATAGTGAATAATGCCACTATGAACACTGATGTGCATGCATCAGTCCGTGTCCTTGTTTTCAGTTCTAGGTATATACCCAACAGTGGAATTGCTGGGTCATATGGCAAATCTATAGCTAGTTTTTTTAGTAACTACCAAACTGTCCTCCAGAATGTCTGGATCCTTCTGCATTCCTACCAGCAGTGGATGAGGGTTTCCATTCCTCCACATCCTCTCCAGCACTTATAGTCTTCTGTTTTTTAATAGCTGCCAGTCCGAGTGCAAGATGGTATCTCATTGTACTTTTGATTTGCATTTCCCTAACAGCTAGTGATGTTGAGCACCTTTTCATTTGCTTTTTGGCCATTTGTATTTTTTCTTTGGAGAAGTGTCTATTCAAATCTCTTGCCTATTTCTAAAATGGGTTGTCTTTTTATTTTCAAGATACAGGATTTCTTTATATATGCTTGATAGGGGCAACTGGCACAGGGTTCATCTGGGGTAGGCTTCTAGGGAATATGTGAGTGCTTATTTTGCCATATATCAGTGGGTGGAGACCCATACAATGAGTGGGAAGGTGTTATACCCCCATCTTGGGTAGGCCTGATATTCTCAAACAGAGGGGAGGCTGTCTCTTGAGAGCATGGGTGGCTCCCAATGGGGGAGGAAAGACTAGTGTGTCAAGCCCTCAGCATTGGTGCAAGTATCTATGAATCTTTCAAGCAGTGAAGCTTGGTTGTCACTGTGGGCCCCAATGGAAAGGGAGAGAGGAATAGAATGGATGGAAGAGGGGGTAACTGGTGGCAATGGAAGTATTCTGCATGATCCTTCAATGATGGATACAGGCCATGTTAAATTTCACCAAAATTTTATAAAAGTGTATAGTCTAAAATGTAAACCATAATGAACCCATGGTTAGTAGCTATGTATCAATATTTGTACATCAGTTGCAGCAAATGTGATATCCATGTGTAAAAAGATCATTGCTAGGGAAGGGGGAAAAGGGTTTGATGTGTATATGGGAATCCTGTATATTCTAAATCTGAATTATTGTGATTTAAAGCTTTTTTTGAAAACATAATTTTAAAAAAGGATGCAGACACAGGAAAAAATGGAAAAGTTTGCCTTGCCACTGTACATACAGGGCAACATCTAATATAATGATGAAAGGCAAAAAGTAAAGAAAAGTTTTGAATCACAGAGGGGTCCAACTATGGCAGAGGAGGAACACTGATGTAGGGTGTCATTGAAGGAGAATGCATGGGTGGGAGGGAGTTTTCCAGGGCATGCATATAAGTTATAAAGATACGTTTGGATATTTGTTGGGTATTGACATAGTGGGTAGAATTCCACATGATAACTGAGGGAGTGCTGCCCATTTTAATTGTTCTAAAGTGACTGTGCTGCTACATGCTACTGGTATACAAGATATCAAGAAGTACAAGAATGAAATGAAACTGCTGTCTATGATCTGAGCTTCCTGTCACTCTGAAGTAGGTCAATATAGTTTTCTTGTTTATTTCTGTTGGTTAAAATAATATATTTTGCATACTTTCAATCACTTATAATTTTTGAAATTTGTCTTATGACTCGGAATATACTCTCTTTTCAAATGTTTCATACACACTTTCAGGCATTTTATTCTGCTGTTCTTTGGTAGAGTGTTTTATAAATATCTTTTGGTTCTGCTGTTGATTAGATATGTCAAGTCTTCTCTATATTTTTAATGACTTTCTGCTTATGTTCTGTTATTTTTTAGGGTGGGTTTTGAAATAGCCAAATAAAATTGTTGATTTTTCTGTTTTTCCATTCAGTAGTAGCAACACTTTTTCATGTAGTTTGAATTAAAGCATATATAGTCTAGGGAAGTGGATTTGGCCCAGTGGATAGGACATCCGCCTACCACATGGGAGGTCACAGTTCAAACCCCAGGCCTCCTTGACCCGTGTGGACTGGCACATGTGCAGTGTTGATGCACACAAGGAGTGCCATGCCACGCCGGGGTGTCCCCCACGTAGGTGAGCCCCCTGAGAAAGGAGTGCACCCCAAAAGGAGAGCCACCCAGCACAAAAGAAAGTGCAGCCTGCCCAAGAATAGTGCCACACACACAGAGCTGACACAAAAAGATGATGCAACAAAAAGAAACACAAATTCCCAGTGCCACTGATAAGGATAGAAGCAGTCACAGAAGAACACAGCAAATGGACACAGAGCAGACAACTGGGGGGAGGGGTAGGAGAGAGAAATAAATAAATAAATATTTAAAAAATATATATATAGTTTTGATGAATTGAACTCTTCATTATATTGAAATACTGCTCTTTATCCCTTGTAATTTTCTTTGCTTCTAATATGAATTTTCTAATGTTAACACAGCCATTCCAAATTACTGTTTATAGATCTTTACATGATAATCTGTGTTTATAAATGTTAAGTGGGTTTCTTATGAAATAATATGATTGGTTCTGCTCTTTAAAATAAAATTTTACTTTCCTTTTATCTGAATTGTTTAGACAATTTTTCTTTAATACAAAAAATGATATGGTTGGGTTTAAATCTATTCTTTTGGTGTTCTATTTTTCCTAGCTCTTCTTTGTTCTTCTTTTTCCTATCATTTTATTTGTATAATAACCATTTTTTAATTTATTAGAGAAGTTATGGGTTCATAGAACAATCATGCATAAAATGCAGGATTCTTATATTCCACCCAACCACCACCTGGAAATGGCATGCAATATCAGTTACAACTCATGATGGCACACTTTTAAAATTGTACTATTAATTAAAGACCATGGTTTAACTTAGGGTTCACTGAATAGTGTAGTTCCTTAGATTTTTTTTTGTCTTTATTTATTTTTTTAATATTACATTTTAAAAAATGAGGTCCCCATATACCACCCACCCCCCACCCCACTCTTCCCCCCATAACAACAATCTCCTCTTCATCATGAGACATTCATTGCATTTGGTGAATACATCTCTGAGTACTGCGGCACCTCATGGTCAATGGTCCACATCATAGCCCACTCTTTCCCACGTTCCACCCAGTGGGCCATGGGAGGACATACAATGTCCAGTAACTGTCCCTGCTGCATCACCCAAGACAAATCCAAATCCTGAAAATGCCTCCACATCTCATCTCTTCCTCCCATTCCCTAACCCCAGCAGCCACGATGGCCACTTTCTCCACACCAATGCCACATTTTCTTCGATTACTAATCACAATAGTTCATGAATAGATTATCAGTAAGTCCACTGTAATCCATACTCTATTCCTCCATCCTGTGGAACTTGGAATGGTTGTGTCCACTCCACATCTATATCAAGAGGGGACATAGATTCCACGTGGATGCTGGATGCAATCCTCCTGCTTTCAGTTGTGGGCACGGTTGGCTCAATGGTGTGGTGGTTGACCTTCTTCAACTCCATGTTAGCTGAGTGGGGTAAGTCCAAAAAACTGGAGTGTAGGAGCTGCAAGTCTGTTAAGGCTCAGGGCCTGGCTATCACATGGTCAGTTCAGAGATTCAGGACCCCCGGGTATATATTAAACCCCAGCACCAACTATAGTTCCTGTAAATGTAACAGGAGAGGCTTGTGAACAAAGATCACATCTGAGTCCAGCTCCATCACACAGAAACACAAACTCCAAAATAGGTCCAACTGACATGGCACTGAACTCCATCTGCCATGACCATAGAACCTGTGGGTCTCTGTAGCCCTAAGAAGAACCAATACCCGTGGTTGTATCTACTTTATCTGCCTCTGGGACTCTGCTGAGGTGTGCCTAAGGGCAACACCTCTGATAACCTCCTGGCTCTTTTTGAAGACTCATAGCCATATAAACTCATTTGTCCTTTCCATTTCCCCCTTGATTCAGGTCAAAAAGCATTTTTAACTCCTGATATTTACGTAGACTGAGATATTATGCTGGTCCGAGTTGACCCTTCTATTCAAGGACATTTTCTAGTTACATCATTAGCTGGTACTTGGTAGTAATCCCTTGGCACCAGGGAGGCTCATCCCCGGGAATCATGTCCCACACTGGGGGGAAGGCAATGCATTTACATGCTGAGTTTGGCTTCGAGACTGGCCACCTTTGAGCAACATGGAGGCTCTCAGGAGGTAACTCTTAGGCACCTTGCAGCTCTAGGTCCTGTTCTTATATCAGGTGCACAGGCTTACAAGCATAGTTATTAGTATCAAGGGCTCATTGTTGGACCTTCCTTCTTTTTTGGTCTTTTAGTTGCACTTGGGGGATTGCTGCTGTTCCTTTAGGAACTGTGATAGCGCTCCCCTGGCTAGGAACTCAGCACTCCCTCAGTTGTTTTTAATTGTAACCATTATGGAAATATCCAAACATTTTTTGTACCCTGGATATTTACCCTGTAGAACTCCCTGCCAACCATGTGTCCCCTGTCAATAACATCCCACACCAGTATTCCTCCCCTGCCATTGTTGAACCTCTCTGTGATCCAAAACTTCCTGAAAAGTGAAGCCCAACATATTGTCAGGTTCCATTAATAGTAAAATGGAATATAGCAATGAGTTTAAAGGGTAGATATAGAACACATATTAATTTAGAAATAAAGGTAAAAATAAATTGGGGTATCAAAAAATTAAAAAATGCAAAAGCTTTGTTTTTGATGTTTTGCCTTCCATCACTGCAATAAGTGTTGCCCTGTATGCAAATGGGCAAGACAACTACTTCCGTCTTTTCCTCAGTGTCTATGTCCTATATTTTGCTTTTCTTTTTTGTAATTATTAAGCTTATCCTCACAAAAGTTTTATTTATTTATTTATTTTTCAAATTCTACTCAATTTATTCATTTTTTAAAAAGATATTACATTAAAAAAATATGAGGTCCCCATTCGCCCCACCACCCCCACCCCACTACTCCCCCCACAGTAACACTCTCCCCCATCATCATGTCACATCCATTGCGTCTGGTGAGTACATCTCCAGGCATTGCTGCACCCCATGTCCCGTGTTCCACACCATAGCCCACACTCTCCCACGTTCCATCCAGTGGGTCATGGGAGGACATACAACATCTGGCAATTGTCCCTGGGGCACCACCCAGGACAACGCCAAGTCCCAAGATGCCTCCACATCTCTTCTCTTCCTCCCATTCCCCGCACTCAGCAGCCACCATGGCCACTTTTTCCACATCAATGCCACATTTTCTCGATTATTAACCACAATAGTTCATGAATAGAATATCATTAAATCCACTCTGATCCTTACTGTATTCCTCCTTCCTGTGGACTTTGGCTTGGTTGTGTCCATTCCACATCTATGTCAAGAGGGGGTTTAGATTCCACATGGATATTGGATGCAATCCTCCTGCTTTCAGTTCTAGGCACTCTAGGCTCCATGGTGTGGTGGTTGACATTCTTCAACTCCATGTTAGTTGAGTGGGGTAAGTCCAATAAATCGGAGTGTAGGAGCTGAAGTCTGTTGAGGCTCAGGGCCGGCTATCATATTGTCAGTCCAGAGATTCAGGTCCCCTAGATATATCTTAAGCCCCAGCACCAACTACAATTCCAGTAAAGTATCATGAAAGTCTTGTGAAAAGATATCCCATCTGAGTCCAGCTCCATCACGCAGAAACACCAGCTCCAAAGAAGGGCCAACTGGCATGGCAGTGAACCCCATCTGCCATGACCATAGACCCTAAAGAGGGTCTCTTTAGCCCTCAAAAGGACAAATATCTGGGGTTGTATCTACTTTATCTGTCTCTGAGACTCTGCTCAGATGTGCATAAGGGCAATCCTTCTGACAACCTCAGACTCTTTTTTTAGAAATTCATAGCCATATGAACTCATTTGTCTTATCCATTTCCCACTTACTTTAGCATTTTTAACTCCTATTATTATATGTAGACAGGGATATTCTGCTGGTACGGGTTGAACCTTTAATTTAAGGTCATTTTCTAGTTACGTCATCAGCTGGTACTTGGTAGTGATCCCTCAGTGTCAGGGAGGCTCATCCCTGGGTGTCATGTCCCACACTGGGGGGAAGGCATTGCATTTACATGCTGAGTTTGTCTACGAGACTGACCACATTTGAGTAACACGGAGGCTGTCAGGAGGGAACTCTTAGGCACAGTGCTGCTCTAGGCCTTGTTCTTATTTCAGGTGTATAGGCTCACAGGCATAGTCATTAGTATCAGGGGCTCACTGTTGGACCCTCATTCCTTCCTGGTCCTTACTGTTGCACCTGGGGGATTGCTGCTGCTCCTCTAGGGACCATGAGAGAGCCCCCCCCCGCCCCAGGCAGTAACCCAGTACCCCCCTAGCTGTTGTTTTTAATTGTTTCCACTATGAGTATATCCAAACATTTCCATGCACCCTGGACACATGACCTGTATAACTCCCTGTCAACCATATATCACCTGTCAATAACATCCCATACCAGTATTCCTCCGCTGCCATTGTTGAACCACTCTGTGATCCAAAACTTCCTGAAAAGTGAAGCCCAATATAATGTCAAGTTCCCTTCCTAGTAAAATGAAATATAGCGATGAGTTTAAAGGTTAGATACACAATACACACTGATTTGGAAAAATTCTGCATCCTATCTTTTTCTTTTCTTTTTTCCTAATTATTGAGCTTCTCTTCACAAGAGCCCTAGATCACAGTAATTCATATATACAATATACAGTACTCCCGCATATCCAACCTAAAACCTTTTCCCTTCCACAGCAATAATCTTTTTACATATTCATACTATATTTACTGAAACTGATGTGCAGATATTGAGACAATAGCTTTCAAACAAGATAACTTTTGGGTTTATATTTTTGTTTATATTTTAGACTATACACTTTTCTAAATTTCTAGTAATCTTATGTTTTACATTAAGATTTACAGTTTAGCCTGTCAGCCCCTATATATTTTTGGTGTAATTTTGCATATCTTATATCCATCCTTGCGTACTCTAGTGGAACACTTCTATTACCCACACAGTTACATTGTTTTCATCTATTCAATACCTCTTTCCCCCTCCCCTTAGGGCCCACAGTGACATTCAATATTCATTTCTTGAAGGGCCATGTTCAGAGCTACCTGCAACAGTGTTGAGGGCTTGACTTTCTCAACTGCCCTAATGCCCTGGGAGCCACCATTTCTCTTGAGAGATACAATTCTTTTTATTTGAGGACATCAGCCCTCCCCAGGATGTGGGTATACCATCACTCTCATTATATGGTCTCTATCCAATGATATAACCCACTTTGGCAAAATGAGCATTCACATATTTCCTAGGAGCCTGTCCTGCATCAGATTATCCCCTTTAAGCATCTTAAAGAGGTAACCTTCCTTATTATATTTTTGAAAAAGTTTACTCAGCATTATACTCTCTACCAAATACCTGACTATCTCCTATGTTTGTATGTTGCCCCACCCTCCCCCCAATTTCTTGGGCAATATTACCCATCCTCCCATCCCTAGCCCCTCTCAACCCCACAAAGCCCCACCCAAAGGTAACCCTATGCCCCCATTTTATCCCTTCCTTGTACAAATACTTATCTCCAGCTTATCATAGATTTCACCCAGGTAGGTGTCAGCTTACATCCTTCCTCTACCCCCCAATTTCCTGTAAGCCTATCATTCAGTCTCTAGCTCTCTGAGGCAGCTTGGTTGACTTATTTCATGTCATTGAGGTTATGTAATATTTGTCCTTCAAAGCCTGGGTTGCTTCACTCAACATAAGGTTCTCAAGATTCATCCATGTTATTACGTGTGTTTGTAGTGTATTCATTCTTAAAGCCGAGTATTATTCCATTGTATGTATATACCACATTTTGTTTATCCATTCATCTGTTGATGGGCATTTGGGTTGATTCTAACTTTTGGCGATCCTGAATAATGCTGCTAAGAATATTGGTGTGCATATATCAGTTTGTGTCTTTGTTTAGTCTTCCTGTCCATGAACAGGGAATATTCTTCCATTTATTTTGGTCTTCTTTGATTTCCTTGAACAGTCTTGTGTTGTTCTCTGTGTATAAGTTTTTTATGTCTTTAGTTAAATTTATTCCTAGGTATTTGATTTTTTATTGATTATTGTAAATGATATTTGTTTCTTGATTTCCTCCTGAGCTTGCTCATTATTGGTGTACAGAAATGCTACTGATTTCTGCACACTGATCTTATAACCTGTGACTTTACTAAACTCATTTATGAGTTCTAGAAGTTTTGTTTTAGACCTCTCAAAGTTTTCTATATAGGATCATGTCATCTGCAAATAATGAAATTTTGACTTCTTTCTTTCCAGTTTGAATGCTTTTTATATCTGTTTTTTTCCTCAGTGCTCGAGCAAGTACTTCTAAGACAATGTTAAATAGAAGAGGTGAGAGTGGGCATCCTTGACTTGTTCCTGATCTTAGAGGGAAGGATTTTAGGATTTCACCATTGTAAATGATGTTGGCTGTGAGTTTTTCATATATACCCTTTATCATGTTCAGAAAATTTCCTTGTATTCTGATCTTTTGGAGTGTTTTTATCAAGAAAGGGTGCTGTATTTTGTCAAATGCTTTTTCTGCATCTATAGATATAATCATGTGAATTTTTTCCTTCAATCTGTTTATATGGTGTATTACATTGATTGATTTTCTTATATTGAACCATCCTTGAATACCTAGAATGAATCCCATTTGGTCATGGTGTATAATTCACTTAATGTGTTGTTGAATAGAGTTAGCAAGTATTTTGTTGACATTTTTGCATCTAGGTTCATTAGAGAAATTGGTCCGTAATTTTCCTTTCTTGTGGTATCTTTTTTTGGCTTTGGTACTAGAGTAATGTTGGCATCATAGAAGGAGTTAGGTAATGTTCCTTCTGTTTCAATTTTTTGGAAGGGATTCAGCAGGATTAGTGTTACTTCTTTCCGGGATGTTTTGTAGAATTTACGTGTGAAGCTGTCTGGCCCTGGGCTCGTCTTAGTTGGGAGGTTTTAATGACTGATTCTCTCTTTAATTGTGATAGGTTTGCTAAGATCATCAATTTCTTCTTTCGTCAATATAGGCTGCTTATGTGTTTCTAGGAATTTGTCCATTTCCTCTGAATTGTCACTTTTGTTGGCACATAGTTTTTAAAAGTATTCTCTTATGATATTCTTTATTTCTGTGCAGCCAGTGGTGATATCTCCTTTCTCCTTTCTTATTTTGTGTATTTGAATCTTCTCTCTTTTTTTCTTTGTTAGTCATGCTAAGGATTTGTCAATTTTATTGATCTTCTCAAAGAACCAGCTCTTGGTTTTGTTTATCTTTTCAAGTGCTTTCTTATTTTCTATTTAATTTAGTTCTGCTCTTATCTTTGTTCTTTCTTTCTTCTTCCTGTGGGGTTACTTTGTTGTTTTTTTACTAATTCCTCCAAATGTGTGCAGTTAGTTCTTCAATTTTTGCTCTTCCTTTTTGATGTATGAATTTATGGCTATAAATTTCCATCTCAGTACTGCTTTTGCTGCATCCCATAAGTTTTAGTATGTTGTGTTATCATTATCATTTGTTTCAAGGTAGGTATTGATTTCTTTTGAGATTTCCTCTTTGACCCACTGTTTTTCTAATAGTGTGCTCTTTAATTCCCTTATCTTGGTGTGAAATCTGGGCCTCTGGCCATTGCAGATTTCTAGCCTCACTCCACTGTGGTCAGAGATATTATTTTGCATGATTTAGATCTTTTTTAATTCATTGAGCCTTTCTTTGTGGCCTAGCATATGGTCTATCTTGGATAATGATCCATGTGCACTTGAGAAAAATGTATATTGTGCCGTATTCGGGTGTAATGATCTGTATATGTCTATTAGATCCAGCTCCTCTAATATACTGTTCAAATATTTTGTTTTTTTATTGACTCTCTTTTGAGATGTTCTGTCCAAAGTTGATAGTGGTATATTAAAGTCTCCCACTGTAATTGTAGAGGCAATTCACAGTGTTTGCCTCACATATTTGGAGATGCCCTTGTTAGGAACATAAATATTTATGATTATTCATTCTTCTTGAAAGATTATCCCTTTCACTAATATGTTGTATCCTTCTTTTTCTCTCAAAATTGTTTTGCATTTAAAGTCTATTTTGTCTTTTTTTGGTTATTGTTTGCTTGTAAGATTGTTTTCCAGCCATTCACTATCTGCCTCCATGAATCCCTGGGTCTAAGATGTGTTTCTTTTAGACAGCATATAGATGGGTCATATTTCCTTATCCAATCTCCCAGTCTGAATCTTTTGATAGGTGAGTTTAATCCATTGACATTCAGTGTTATTACTTTCAAGGAATTATTGATGTTAGCCATATTTTCTTTGGACTTGTGTTTGTCATATTTTGTTTTTTTCCTTCTCTTTTTCTCTTTTTTTGTTGCTCTTACACTCTCCTCCAACTCTGCCTCTCCTGTTTTTTTCTTTCTTCCTGCAGAACTCCCTTTAGTATTTCTTGAAGGGCAGGGTTCTTGTTGGCATACTCTTAATTTCTGTTTATCTGTGAATATTTTGAACTCTCCATCATTTTTGAATGCTAATTTAGCTGGGTAGAGTATTCTTGGTTGGAAATTTTTTTCTTTTCGTACCTTGAGTCTATGGTACCACTGCCTTCTTGACTCCATGGTTTCAGATGAGAAATCAGCACTTAATCTTATGGAGCCTCCCTTGTATGTGATGGTTCTCTTCTCTTGCTGCTTTTAGAATTTTCTTTTTGTCTTGAGCATTGGCTAATTTGACAAGTATATGTCTTGGGGTGGGCCTGTTGGGCTTTACGGTGTTTGTGTGGGTTATGCTTCCTGGACATGTACATCCATCTCTCTCAGTAGATTTGGGAAGTTTTCAGCCATTATTTCCTGCAACACTCCTTCTGACCCCTTTTCCTTCTCTTCTCCTTCTGAGATGCCTATAATACGTATGTTTGTACGTTTTGCATTGTCATTCAGGTCCCTAAGTTCTAGCTGGATTTTTTCTCTTTTTATTGATCAGTTCTACTATTTGTTTGATTTCAGATGTACTGTCTTCCACCTCATTAATTCTATCCTCTGCCTCTTCTAATCTGCTGCTATTTGCTGAGAGTGTATTTTTGATTTCTTGAACTGTGGTGTTCATCCCCATCATATCTGTTATCTTTTTGCATATGTCTGCAATTTCCTCTCCAAGTGTTTTCTTCATATTGCTAATCTCTTCCTTTACTTCATTAAGTTTGGCTCTAATATATGTTTTGAGATCTTTAATTACTTGTCTGATTCTGCTCTCCTTCCTGGTTTTTAGTTTCTTCATTGGATTCAGCCATGTTTTCCTGATTATTGGTTTGGTTTGTAGTTTTTTGTTGCTGTCTGGTCATCATTTTATCTTGACAGGTTTGATTAGTTCCTAAGCTTCTTTGTCTAGTCTTGGGGATTAATTAGTTCTTGTTTGTGCATAAGTGTTATGTCTTCTCTTTGTCACTTTGTTCTTCTTACTCTATTTTCTTGTTGCTGGCTAAGTTCACTTTGAAGGAAAATATTAAGGCCAGGGAAACAAAATGAGTAAGAAAAGAAAATGTGTAAAGTAATATTGGTAATAAATGTTACCTGAGCAACAATGTGAGATCTGGGAGAATGGATATTAGACTCATGTAAGTTGTGTAGAGTTATAGCAGTAAGTAGAGTACCTATAATGAGACAGTCAATGGAATATGGAGAGGAATATAGTATGAATTAAAAAGCCAGTGTTTTCATGAGAGAGGGAAAGAGAAAAGAAAGACAATAATATCAAGAGTGGATAAAAGACAGAAAACAGAACAAAGGTATTAGAAATTAAAAGTCAGACAATTTTGGGGCCAAAGAAAGGGAGGTGGAATGTAAGAGAAATAGTAGATGAAGCATGAAAGCAAGATGTGGGGGAAAGGGAATAGTGTAGGTGGTCAAAATCAATTCACACAGAAAAGAGGAAATGTAGGATGAGGAAACACAGCAAGTGTGAATTGCTCCCTGCAACACCTATTATATAAAGAAAATAAAATAAGAAGAAAAAGAGATAAAAGAAAAAAAAGAGAAGAGAAGGGAGTAGGTAAAGAAAGGGGGGGGGGACAAGTAAGAAAAAGAAAAGGAGAAAAAAAGCTAAATAAATGATAGAGGATCTTCGGGGATAAAACAGGAGAAAAGACCAGAAGAGAATGCAATATTAGCAACCAAGAGAAAAAAAAAAAAAAGAAGAAAAAAGAAAAAAAAAACACAAACAAACCCAAAATTCCACCGCTCACAAGAATCTCTGCTGTCACTGTCCCACCAAATCGACTTCCAGGCACCTCCTGCCCTGCAAGCCCCTGAAACAGCCCACTGGGAGCGCTGCTGCACTACAAAGATTTCAAGGACCACCGGAGACAGGCTGCCAGTCCTAGGGGGAGGAGTTCCACCTGGCACTTCTGACCTCTGTGTCAGAAAGTGAAAGTTCCACCTCTTGCAAGAATCTCTTCTATCACTATCTCACCAAATCAACATCCAGACACTTCCTGCCCTGGAAGCCCCCAAAACAACCTGCTCAAGTTTTGGTAACACCCCACACAACAAAGATCCCAGGGATCTCCATGGCCTGGCCACCAGCCCTAGGGGGAGGGGCTCCACCCAGAACCTCTGACCTCCGTGTCAGAAACCCAAAATTCCACCTCTCACAAGAATCTCCTCTGTCACTGTCTCACCAAATCGACTTCCAGATACCTCCCTCCCTGCAAGCCCCTGAAACAACCCACGCAGGGCTTGAACTCCCCAGCACAGCAAAGCCTTCAGGAATTGCTGCTGCCAGGCTGCCAGTCCCAGGGGGAAGGGTCCCACCCACAAGCCCGACCTCCATGAAAGAGACCCAAAATTCTGCCTCTTGCACGGACCTCCTCTATCACCATCCCACTAAATTGACGTCCAGACACCTCCTGCCCTGCAAGCACCTGAAACAGCCCAGTACAGCAGGACTCCAACCCTACTCAGCCACTTCTTTGCAGGAGAGATTATGAGGTGCACTCACTCAGATACCATCTTGCCCTGCCCCCCTTAGATTTTTAAAATATTTTTTCTTCTGTTACCATAGATACAATCTAACACTTCCCCTTTTAATCATATTCATGTACATATATCAGTGCTGTTAATTGCATTCACATCATTGTGCTACCATCTCCACTATCCATTACCAAAACATTTCCATCATTCCAAATAGGAAAGCTGTACAATTTAAGCCTCAACTTCCCACTCCATATTCCATTACATCCCTCTGGTAAACTATATTCTAGATTCTGACTCTATGAGCTTTCTTATACTAGTGATTTCAAATCAGATAGCTCATACAATATTTTGGCCTTTAAGTCTGACTTAACTTCATTCAATGTGAGGTCTTCAAGGCTAATACATTTTGATACATGTATCAAGATTTCATTCTTTTTAGCAGCTGAATTATATTCCATTGTATGTAGATTCCACATTTTATTTATCCATTCATCAGTTGATGGTAACTTAGGTAGCTTCAATCTTTTAGCAATTGCGAATAATACCTCTAAGAACATATGTTTCCAAATATCTGTTCAAGTCCCAGTTTTCAATTCTTTCAAAATATATCTAGTAGTGGGATTGCCAGTTCCTGTGGTAGTTCTATATTTAGCTTTATGAGGAACTGCCAAATTGTGTTTCACAGCGGCTGTACCATTTTACATTGTTATCAATCATGAATGTCTGTTCCTATTCCTCTGCATCCTCTTCAATACTTATTCCCATTTTTTCAAAAAAGCAGTCATTCCAATATTGCCAAAAAAGTATTTTATGGTTTTGATTTGCATTTCTCCAAGGATTAATGATGTTGAGCATCTTTTCATATGCTTTCTGATCATTTTTATATCTTCTTTAGAGAGTATTTTGTTCATTTTAAAATTGGGTTGTTTGTCTTTTTGCTGTTAAGTTGAAGGATTTCTTTATACATACTATATATGAATCCTTTATCAAATATGTGGTTTCCAAATATTTTCTACCATTGTGTAGTTTGTCTTCTTTTATGATAAAATTCTTTGAGGATGAAAGTTTTTTATTTTAATGAGTTCCATATATCAATTTTTTTTCTTTTTGTTGCTCGTGCTTTGGGTACAAAGTTTAAGAAAACATTGCCTAAAACAAGATCCTAAAGAGCTACCTTACCTTTTCTTCTAGGAGCTTCATAGCCATAGCTCTTATATTTAGGTCTTTGATCCTTTTTAAGTTGATTTTTGTATATGGTGTGAGGTAGGGGTTCTCCTCTTCCTTCTTTTTAATTTTTTTTTAATTTTCGAAGAGAGTATTCTTTCCCAGTTGACTGGTTTTGCCCGTATCTCCAAAATAAGTTGGCCATAAATATGAGGATTGATTTCTGAACTCTCAATTCTGTTCCATTGGTTTATATACCTATCCTTATGTAAGTATCAGGATATTTTGATTACTGTGGCTTTGTGATAAATTTTAGGTCAGGAAATGGGACTCCTCCAACTTCATTCTTCTTTTTCAAGATGGCATTATCTATTTAGGACACTTATCCTTCCATATAAATTTGATGATTTGCTTTTCCATTTCTACAAATAAAGTTATGGGAAGTTTATTGATATTTCATGGAATCCATAAGTGCTATGAGTAGTCTTGGCAACATAACTTATTCAGTCTTCAAATGCATGAACAGGAAATACACTTCCACTGATTTAGGTTGTCTTTCATTTCTTTCAGCCTTTATAGTTTTCTGCATGCAAGTCCTTTATATGTTTGTTAAGATTAATTCCTATGTATTTAATTCTTTTAGTTGTTATTAGGAATGGGTTTTTTTCTTGATTTCTTCTGATTTTTCATTGCTAGTGTATAAAAATACTACTGATTTTGAGTGTTGATGTAGTACCCCACCGCTTTGCTGAATTCATTTATTAGCAGTAGATTTACTGTGGATGTTTTCAGGAATTCCTGTATATAGGATCACAGCATCTGCATATAGGGAAATATTTACTCCTTCCTTTCCAGTTTGGATGACTTATGTTGCTTTTTCTTGCCTAATTGCTCTGGCAAGAACTTCCAGGACAATGTTAAGTAACAACAGTAACAGTGGTCATCCTTGTTTTGTTCCTCATCTTAGAGGGAAAGTTATCAGTCTTTCAAACCATTAAGCAGGATGTTGGTTGTCAGCTTTTCATATATGTCCTGTATCATGCTGGGGAAGTGCCCTTCTATTCTTATTGTCGTAAATGGTTTTATCAAGAAAAGGTGCTAGATTTTGGTCAAATGCCTTTTCTGCATCAATTGAGATAATCATGTGTTTTTCCCTTCATTCTTTTAATGTGGTATATTATGTTATTTGATTTTCTTATGTTGAACCAACCTTGCACATGAGGCATAAATCCTACTTGATCATGGTGTATAATTCTTTTTTTTTTTTTGAGAGAGGAAAAGGAGATTAGTTTTTTTTTTTTTAATTTTTTTTTATTTTTTATTGACTTTGTAATAATATTACATTAAAAATATATATGTGAGGTCCCATTCAACCCCACCCCCCCCACCCCCCCTCTCCCCCCCCCAACAACACTCGTTCCCATCATCATGACACATCCATTGGATTTGGTAAGTACATCTTTGGGCACCTCTGCACCTCATATACATTGGTTCACATCATGGCCTATACTCTCCTCTATTCCATCATGTAGGCCCTGTGAGGATTTACAATGTCCGGTGATTACCTCTGAAGTACCATCCAGGGCAGCTCCATGTCCCGAAGACGCCTCCACCTCTCATCTCTTCCTGCCTTTCCCCATACCCTTTGTCCATTATGTCCACTTTTCCCAATCCAATGCCACCTCGTCTATGTGGACACTGGATTGGTTGTGTCCATTGCACCTTTATGTCAAGAGGAGGCTCAGATTCCACCTGGATGCTGGATGCAATCCTCCCATTTTCAGTTGTAATCACTCTAGGCTCCATGGTGTGGTGGTTGTCCTTCTTCACCTCCATCTTAGCTGAGTGTGGTAAGTCCAATAAATCCGATTGTAGGTGCTGGAGTCTGTTGAGGCTCAGGATCTGGCTATCACATTGTCAGTCCAGAGATTCAAATCCCCTAAATATATCTTAAACCCCAACATTAACTGCACCTCCAGCACATTAGCATGAAAGTCTTATGAAGGAAGATCCCATCTGAGTCCAGATTCATCACACATAAACACCATTTCCAAAGAGGGGCCATCTGCCCTGGTAGTTAACCCCATCGGCCATGACCATAACTCCCATGGGTCTCTTTAGCCCTCAAAGGAACCAATATCTGGGGGTTGTATCTGCTTTATCTGTCTCTCTGACTCTGCTCAGTTGTGCATGAGGGCAAACCTTCTGCCAGCCTCCAGACTCTTTTTTAGAAACTCGTAGCCATATAAACTCATTTCTCCTTTCCATTTCCCCCTTACTTTAGGTCAAACAGCATTTTAAAGTCATGGTATTTTATGTAGACATGGATATTCTGCTGATCCGCATTGAACCTTCCGTATAAGGTCATTTTCCAGTTGCATCATCAGTTGGTAGTTGATAGTGGTCCCTCGTTGCCAGGGAGGCTCATCCCCGGGTGTCATGTCCCACGCTGGGGGGAAGGCATTGCATTTACATGCTGAGTTTGGCTTCGAGACTGGCCACATTTGAGTAACATGAAGGCTGACAGAAGGAAATTCCCAGGCACAAAGTTGCTCTAGGCCTTGTTATTATTTTGGGTTTATCAGCTCACAAGCATAGTCATTAGTATCAGGGGCTCACTGTTGAACCCTCACTCCCTCCCGGTCCCCACCACTGTACCTGGGAGACTGTCGCTGCTCCCCTAGGGACCACGACAGAGCACCACTGGCCAGGAACCCAGTACCCCCCCTACTGTGGTTTTTAATTGTTGCCACTATGAGTATATCCAAACATATAATTCTTTTTAATATGCCGTTGGACTCAGTTTGCTAGTATATTTTTGAGGATTTTTGCATCTATATTCATAAGACATATTCTTTAGTTTTCTTTTCTTGTGGTATCATTATCTGGCTTCAGTATGAGGGTGAGGTTTGCCTTGTAGAATGAGTTAAGGACTGTTCTCTTTTCAATTTCTTGAAAGAATTTGTGCAGAATGGGTATTAAATCTTCTTGGAATTTTTGGTAGAATACCTCTGTGAAGCCATCTGGTCCTGGGCTTCTCTTTGTTGGGAGGTTTACTGTTTCAGTAGCTTTACCAATTACTGATTTGTTGAGGTCTTCTATTTCTTCTTAAGTCAATGTAGGTAGTTTGCATGTTTCTAAGAATTTTCCATTTCATCTATTTTATCTAATTTATTGGTGTACAGTTATTTACAGTATCCACTTATAGTCCTTTTTTATTTCAATGGGGTTGGAAGTGTTGTTCCCCTTTTCATTTCTGACTTTCATTATTTGTGTCCTCTCCGTTTTTTGTCAATCTACCTAAATATTTATTGATTTTATTGATATTTTCAAAGAACTAACTTTTTTTGTTAGTAAAAAGAATTTATTGGGAAATGGGATTAAAAAACAGAGCTTGCTGAGAAATGGAAAAGAAGTATGGAAATACTCATCAAGATTTGATGCAGAGAGCTCAGCAGCAATCTCTGCTCACGTTCGCTTCTCAGCTTGGCCCGCCCGCCCTCCAGCTCAGCCTCCACCATGTCCACCAGGGTGACCCAGAAGTCCTTCAAGGTGTCCACCTCGGGCCCCCGGACCTTCAGCAGCCGCTCGTACACGAGTGGGCCAAGCTCCCGTATCAACTTCTCCACCCTCTCCCGGGTGGGCAGCAGCGGCTTCCGAGGCAGCATGGGCGCCGGCTTGGGTCTGGGTCTGGGCTACGGCGGGGCAGGCAGTGTAGGGACCATCACGGCCGTCACCTTGAACCAGAGCCTGCTTAACCCCGTGAAGCTGATGGACACTAACGACCTCCAGGCCGTGCGCATGCAGGAGAAGGAGCAGATCAAGAGCCTCAACAACAAGTTTGCTTCCTTCATCGACAAGGTACGGTTCCTAGAGCAGCAGAACAAGATGCTGGAGACTAAGTGGCGCCTCCTGCAGCAGCAGCAGAAGACTTCTCGGAGCGACATGGACAGCCTGTTTGAGAGCTACATCAGCAACCTTCGTAGGCGGCTGGAAGGGCTGGGCCAGGAGAAACTGAAGCTGGAGGCAGAGCTTGGCAACATGCAGGGGCTGGTGGAGGATTTCAAGAATAAGTATGAGGAGGAGATCAACAAGCGAACAGACATGGAAAATGAATTTGTCCTCATCAAGAAGGATGTCGATGAAGCTTACATGAACAAGGTAGAGCTGGAGTCGCGCCTGGAAGGCCTGACTGAGGAGATTAACTTCCTCAGGCACCTGTATGAAGCGGAGCTGGCTGAGCTGCAGGCCCAGATCTCAGACACGTCCGTGGTGCTGTCCATGGACAACAGCCACTCCCTGGACCTGGACGGCATCATCGCCGAGGTCAAGGCCCAGTACGAGGAGATCACCAACCGCAGCCAGGCCAAGGCTGAGAGCATGTACCAGATCGAGTACGAGAAGCTGCAGACGCTGGCCGGGAAGCACGGCGATGACCTCCGCCGCACCAAGACGGAGATCACCGAGATGAACCGGAGCATCAGCCGGCTCCAGGCTGAGATCGAGGGCCTGAAGGGCCAGAGAGCCTCCCTGGAGGCGGCCATCACTGAGGCCGAGCAGCTTGGGGAGCTGGCGGTCAAGGACGCCAACGCCAAGCTGGCCCAGCTGGAGGCCGCGCTGCAGCAGGCCAAGCAGGACATGGCGCGGCAGCTGCGCGAGTACCAGGAGCTGATGAACGTCAAGCTGGCCCTGGACATCGAGATCGCCACCTACCGCAAGCTGCTGGAGGGCGAGGAGGGCAGGCTGGAGGTTGGCATGCAGAACATGAGTATTCACACAAGGACCAGCTCAAGCGGCTACCACTCAGGTGGACTGAGCCCGGTGGTGGGCCTCAACTTAGGCTCCAGCCCCTTCCAGGGCTTAGCCTCTCCTGGGGGCTCCGGCTTGGTGATCCGCAACAAGGCACTGGTGGTGAAGAAGATCGAGACCCGTGACGGGAAGCTCGTGTCCGAGTCCTCCGATGTCCTGAGCAACTGAACTGCCACCGCCGCCCCTCCTGGCTCCAGCCCTGCCCGCCCCGTGCCTGGCCCACCCCCTTGATGCTCTTGTCCCCAACTGGAAGCCACTTTTCTCTCTTCCAAAATAAAGCTGCCTTGGTTCCGCAAAAAAAAAAAAAAAAAAAAAAGATTTGATGCAAGATCTTCTAGGCAGAGAGAGTGGGTTTTGACATATATGGTCACCTCTTAAGCTATTAATTATTCCTCCCTTGCTAATGCTAAGGGGAGGGGCCCCAGATGTTATTGACTACCCCACCAATGGTGGGGGCCAATGGTATGGCCTGTTTGGAATATCCAGGACCCCCCTCAATTCTTGGACCATAAGGTCAAGGTCAAGGTCTTGGCAGGTTCTCACTGCCATGTTGTCTGTCAGCCAGGTTGTCTGCTGGGCCTGCTGCCTTTGCCCTTTCACTATACCAACTTGCCTCAACTCCTTCCTCAGAGAGTTCATACCCTTATTCCTAAGGGAACTCTGAGGAGCTTTGGTTATTCTTCTGTAGCTACTTCCTGTTGAAGACCAACTTTTGATTTTGTAGATTCTATTTCTTATTGTTTTCTGTTTCATTTATCTCTGTTCTCATGTTTAGTTCCTTTCTTCTGCTTACTTTGGGTTTAGTTTGCTCTTTTTTCCCTACTTCCTCTAGTTTTGAGGTTAGGTCATTTATTTGAAGTATTTTTTCTTTTTCAATGAAAGCATTTAGATTTAGCGTGTGAGGTTTATTTTACTGTAAAATTTCTTGAGTCTGGTAACTGCACTTAAGGTGATTAAATAAGTGAATATTCTTCCTAAGAGACATAAAGGAAACATTGTGTTTGAGGATTACATGTACAACCTGCTTTCAAATGTTCAGAAGATACATAGATAAATAAATAGATAATATAATGATATAGCCAAAATGGAAAAAAAAAACGTTAAAATTTTTGGCTCTGGGTATCTGGATACCTTGAGGGTGGGATTATGTTAGATTTCTCTGTATGGGGGTTGTATTATTTCTGAAACTGTCCTGTAGATTTGAAATTATTTCAAAATGAAAATTAAAAAGGATAGTATGTTGCTAAAGAGTCAGATGCCAGCTAGCAATCCTTGTGATCAATGGAGCCTTTGTGTGAACAGTCAAGAGAAAGATGAGAGTGAATTCAAAGATCACACAGACAGAATGTACATGCTTGAAATCTAAAGACTTTAATATTCCAATATTTGTCAGTTTTTAAAGATAAAATTAGTAAAGGAAGTTGAATCTCTGTGCAGGGCCTGTCATAACCCCTCTCATACTCATAACTCGCATTCAAGGCCAGGCAGACACAAATCAAGGAGGGTACTGACAGTTGGAGTCTCATCTGATCACCATGGGCTGGCTTAGGTGTCCTAGGCCACAAAATGAAAAGTTTATGTGGCCAGCATTGGGGGTCTGCAAGTCCTCTACCATGAAACTTCCTAACAAATAATCCAGATGGTTACAGGTATGGAAAGACACTTATCTCTTTCTTTCCTAAGGCAGTCAGGAAAAATCTAGGGTGGCTATTCCTGCCAGCCTACAGAGCTTTGTTCATATCCCCTTGGTCATGAGATGTGACCACTGATTTGTGGATCAAGGTGTAGGGAAGATAGAGGCATTGTTTTTCTATACTCCTCCCCCACCTCCACTGAGGTCTGCCTTGGTTGCCAGGCAGTTGGAGGTTCCAGGCAGGATGCTCATGATGGGGTTCTATCTTTTGTTGTGGGAACAGGCTCCTGGCAACCTGAGGTGACTCAGCAGAGGCCTTGGGAACCTTGTATGGTCTGCTGATAGTCATGATGCTCTGTGTAATCCTGATCTTGTGATCTTGTGCCTGGTGTTGGCAGCTCTGCCAGAGGACTTTATACAAAGCCTAGATGTCCAGGGAATGCTGTGGAAATTGGTGGCTTGGATAGTTATAGTGGGAATTTTTTTTTTTAATTTTTTTATTTTTTATTGACTTTGTAATAATATTACATTAAAAATATATATGTGAGGTCCCATTCAACCCCACCCACCCACCCCCCCCTCTCCCCCCCCCCCCAACAACACTCGTTCCCATCATCATGACACATCCATTGGATTTGGTAAGTACATCTTTGGGCACCTCTGCACCTCATATACATTGGTTCACATCATGGCCCATACTCTCCTCTATTCCATCATGTAGGCCCTGTGAGGATTTACAATGTCCGGTGATTACCTCTGAAGCACCATCCAGGGCAGCTCCATGTCCCGAAGACGCCTCCACCTCTCATCTCTTCCTGCCTTTCCCCATACCCTTTGTCCATTATGTCCACTTTTCCCAATCCAATGCCACCTCTTCTATGTGGACACTGGATTGGTTGTGTCCATTGCACCTTTATGTCAAAAAAATATGGAACGCTTCACGAATTTGCGTGTCATCCTTGCGCAGGGGCCATGCTAATCTTCTCTGTATCGTTCCAATTTTAGTATATGTGCTGCCGAAGCGAGCACTATGTGCTGCCGAAGCGAGCACGGGAATTTTTATTATTAAATCTTATTATGATGGGAGGAGAGACAAAAAACTGGCCACTGACATTTCTGCTCTTCTAGAGGGAACACAATTGTTGATAACTTTCACCACATTGAAAAATAATTTGGAGACCTTAACTCAACTATAACAGAAGCTAAACTCAAGAATGAAGTATCAGAAATTATACATGTGAAATCTATGAATAGAGAACTGGAAAGCTACAACTCTTCACTTGGACTTAAAGTAGATGCGTCTAGAAAATCATGGAAAGGAGAGACATCTAAAAGTTTACAAGAAATTCACCTGCTGGTTGACACTACAAACAAAACTCTGACCTTAGAAGACTCAACAAGGCAAATCCAACATCAAGTAGTTCCAATCAAATCATCTTTCAAAATCTCTAAGGCAAATATAGAACAACTTCCCACATCCATGACAGGAGCTTTGGAGAAAAATTCCAGGTTTGAAAGAAGCATAAAACTTTCTTCACAGGAATCTCAAAAACCAAAGTATAAGCTAAGCACATTTACTAAAGAGAGAAAAATCTTCAGGAAACTCTAAACTACCTATGTGCCAGTTCTTAGTAATAAAGTGGGTCAAATCAAACCACCAGGTGAGCATTTGCTTAAGATTTGTGAATCAGCTGCTGTTCTTGAGGAAACTAGTATAGATCTTGTGAACATGGAATTAGATATACTGAAGACATCAGAAAATGGAGACCTCAGAGTGGGAGAATCTAAAGGAATGTTGATCAATGCTGTGGAGTTAAATACTTACTTACAAAGTCTTAACAAAAAAGAAAAGAAATGCATGCAAAATTAGAAGAAGAAATTAAAATAACCAGAGAACTTGAAAATCATGTAGAAAGATTCCAAACTGAAGAAGGTTTGCTCCATTTAGAACTCTCCCAACTGGAAAGGAAGAGGCAAAAGCTCCAGCAAAAACTTCAAGTCCATCCCCATCAAGAAAAGGAGACAAGTTTTAATTCAGTGGTCAAGTTAAAGAGAATTTATCCCAAAAAGATGGAGGAGGATTTTTTCTGAAGCAAATAAAGACATCAGCAATGGATGTGAAAAGCTGAAATCTTATAAAATTCAAGCAGAAATCATTGCAGAAAAAGTTGATAGAATCACTGAGTATTATGAAAGCCTTCTTATTTCCCAGAGGCATAAAGCTCATGATATGGGAATAAGAGCTGTGATACCTGAGAGAAACTATTTCAACTGAGAAAAGAAAATACATTCATGGCACAAAAACTAATCGAGGAAGAACATAAAGTTTCTGAAAATTATCATTCCACCCCTCATCTTTCAAATGGAGCATTTGGCAGAGTCCTGGAAGCACAACCAGGAACCCCCTGGACCAACAGTTCCCCAAGGAAGGAGGAACATCAGGCTGAGATGGTAAAGCCGTGTCCTGTATCAACCAGTTACCACACCCTGGGGTCCTGGCAGTTGGGTAAACCCCAACCAGAGTCAGCAGGTGCCACAGGAGGTCAAGATGATCTTGTCTTGGAGCTCCTCTCACAAGCAGAAGCAGCTATTGAGCTGAGGGTCTTTTTCAACCCTCTCACCTGATAGGGGAGCAGTCAACCCAGGCTCTGTTCTTCCACATTGCCCTCCTGTCAAAAGTCAGAGGTTAAGAAGGAGTCCCAAACAATTAAAAACAACAGCTGGGGGGGTACTGGGTTCCTGGCCAGGGGTGCTCTGTCGTGGTCCCTAGGGGAGCAGCGGCAGTCCCCCAGGTGCAACGGTAAGAACCAGGAAGAAATGAGGGTCCAACAGTGGGCTCCTGATACTAATGACTATGCTTGTGAGCCTATACGCCTGCAATAAGAACAAGGCCTAGAGCAGCATTGTGCCTGGGAGTTTCCTCCTGACAGCCTTCATGTTACTCAAATGTGGCCAGTCTCGAAGCCAAACTCAGCATGTAGATGCAGTGCATTCCCCCCAGCGTGGGACATGACACCTGGGGATGAGCCTCCCTGGCACCAAGGGATCACTACCAAATACCAGCTGAAGATGCAACTAGAAAATGACTTTGAATTAAAGGTTCAATGCGGATCAGCAGAATATCCCTGTCTACATATAATAACATGACTTTAAAATGCTGTTTGACCTAATGTGAGGGGGAAATGGAAAGGAGAAATGAGTTTATATGGCTACGAGTCTCTAAAAAAGAGTCTGGAGGTTGTCTGAAGGATTGCCGTTATGCACACCTGAGCAGAGTCTCAGAGACAGATAAAGTAGATACAACCCCAGGTATTGGTTCTTTTGAGGGCTAAAGAGACCCAAGTGTTCTATGGTCATGGCAGATGGGGTTCACTGCCATGTCAGATGGCCCTTCTTTGGAGCTGGTGTTTCTGCGTGATGGAACTGGACTCAGATGGGATCTCTTTTCACAAGACTTTCATGATACTTTACTGGAATTGTAGTTGGTGTTGGGGTTTAAGATATATTTAGGGGATCTGAATCTCTGGACTGACAATATGATAGCCAGGCCCTGAGCCTCAACAGACTTCAGCTCCTACACTCTGAATTATTTGACTTACCCCACTCAACTAACATGAAGTTGAAGAAGGTCAACCACCACACCATGGAGCCTAGAGTGCCTACAACTGAAAGCAGGAGGATTGCATCCAGTATCCATGTGGAATCTAAGCCCCCACTTGACATAGATGTGCAATGGACACAACCAATCCAATGTCCACAGAGAAAATGTGGCATTGGTGTGGGAAGGGTGGCCATGGTGGCTGCTGGGTGCGGGGAATGGGAGGAAGAGATGAGATGGGGAGGCATTTTCCGGACTTGGAGTTGTCCTGGGTGGTGCTTCACGGACAACTACGAGACATTGTAGATCCCCCCAGGGCCCACTGGATGGAATGTGGGAGAGTGTGGGCTATGATGTGGACCATTGACTATGGGGTGCAGCAATGCCCAGAGATGTACTTACCAGGTGCAATGGATGTGTCATGATGACAGGAGAGAGTGTTGCTGTGGGGGGAGTGGGGGTTGGGGGCAGTAGGGTTGAATGGGACCTCATGTCTTTTAATGTAATATTTTAAAAAAAAATGAATTAAATTAAAAAATTTTAAAAAAAAGGTGTCCCAGGAGGAATGTTCTGAGAAGATGAACATGTTGTGCTTCCCCCTGTTCTGGAAAGTGAGGAGGAAGCTCCCCAAGAGTCCATTTGCTAAGAGAATTCCTTGGCTCAACACTAATTTCCACTGGTAACAAGAATGCATCAACACCAACCTCTTGTCTCCAGTTTCTGTTTATACAACCTGGAAACAAATGTAGCATCTGCTGTGTGGATCCTGATTCCAATGAGTCTACTTTGAAGGCCCACAACAGCAAGACCTTTTCATCTCAACTGATACATTTTATTTTTTCTCATTTAGTCTTATTCTATTAAGTGATTATAAAAATGGCTTAATTGGATATTTGATAAGTTACAGCCGTTAGTATATTTCATAACTGTATATTACATAATATGAATCTATAAGTTTATTCTATTCTATTTAGTTATTGTTTATATTATTTATTTATTCTATTTAATTTAATTATATTTATAAATAGGTTTAGCTTGTCATTTGTAACATCAACTGTAGTGGAGTTTCATATGAGAATGTTTATTTCTATATATCAAGGGGTCAATACTCTCTGGTTATAACATTAATGAAATTTACCATTATAAAATTTGTATAATTAATAAAACAATGTTCATATAGCTTCTGTGTCCTGTTTTGATTAAACATCAGAACGTGGGATGTGTTTATCAGTAATATACAATTTAATCTATTTTACTTACTAGAAAGGCCTATGTTTTCTGAACAGTAATTGATCATGTGGTGGACCTTTATTTATTTGTCGTATTTCTGTATGTCTGCATTTCTTTAAAGGTATTCTGGAAGAAGTCTATCAGGCACATGAAAAATGCTTCCACATAGACCACATATTTGTCCTGGATTTAAGTCCCATGATTTCAGGGAACCACCTGCCTTATTTATCCCTGTTTACCCAGCATCAAGAGTAGTTATTGATAGGAGCAAGGACACATAAATAATTGTTAAGTAAATGACAGGAATCAGTTTTTTAAGTGTGCAATACTTTCACTCATCTTTCTGAACCCATTCATTTCCTTTCTCTAAAATATGTATAACAGCTTTATTGAGGTATGATTCACATACTGTCGCAGATTGAATTATCTACCCCAGAAAAATAAAACCACATTCCTAATACCAGTCCTGTTGGCATGAACCTATCATAAACAGCAACTTTTGAAGACGTTATTTTTATTAAGGTGTGGCCAACTGAATCAGGATGGGTCTTAATCCGATTTTTGAGGGTCTTATAAAGACAAAGTCTTGGGGAAAAGCAGGAAGTCAGCAGGAACACCCAGATATGAAAAGAGAGGATATACCCATGGGCTTGGAAAGCCAAGGAACCCAAGAATTTTCAGATTGCCAGCCAGCCAGAATGCTACAAACTCTGGAAGGAGGCAAGCATTCTAGGCCTCCCAAACATTCAGCCAGTAAATTCCTGTTGTTAAGTCAACCTATTGTGTGGTATTTGTCATAGCAGCTGTGAAAACTAAGACACATACCATATAATTCATTTAAATTGTAAAATTCATTCTTTTTAATACAATCACAGAGGTGTGCAACCATTACCACTGTCAATTTTAGAACATTCTCATCACTAAAAGAAACTCTATAAATTAGCAGTCCCTCCCCATTTCTCTCCAAACCCCCTAGTCCTATGTAAACTTTAGTGCTTTCTATCACCATACCTATACCTCTTTTGGACAATCCATATGAATAAAATAATACAACATGAGGTATTTGGTAGAAAAATATTTATAGAATTATAGGGCATGGTTTGAATGATTTTAAGACAGCTCCTACAAGGCAGAGGAGTGTGTGGATGTGGGCAGAAATTATTTAGATTGGGGAACTTAGCAAGGACACTTTCTTGAAGAGAGTCTTGAGGGGCAACCTCTTTGTCTTGATTCTTAAGCTATTTAGATCTTTCACAATTTAATTTCCAAGAGCAAGTATTCATGGAGCATCCATTTACACTACTTTGGCTTGGTCTCAGTATTGTTTAACATGAGAATAGAATTATCTTGGCTTTAGTTATTAAGCCCTTTAATTTTTTTCCAACAAGGTATCATTTTTATTTGTATTATCTATATTAATTAGTGCCTCCACATAATATATGACAAGGATGTGTTTCTGATTTTAAAACAAATGCTTCCAGTAATTCCTTATTATACTCTTGGATTTATTTAAGGGTTTATAATTAGTGAGTTTTCTTTTCTATGATACTTTTTATCTTTATTTTTATTACATATTTATTTTATTACTACATGCATATTGTGTTATTTGGAATACTCAATTAAACATTCATTATGGATTGCATCCTTTACTATTATAAAGTATACATCTTCATTTCTTGGCTTTTTTTGTTGTTGTTTGGTTTTTACTTTTTGTATTGCCCAGTATTCATCTTTGGGAGCACCCCCTCCAACTCTAAGTTGACATGGTTTAAGTCAGTTTATTCCACATGTGGCTCCAGGGTGGTGATACCTTCCAATGGTGACTGGTCAAAGTGTCAGTAACTGCAACAGGGATACAAATAGAAACAAAACCATAAAAGTGAGCTAGAACACAGGGGAATTTGATCAAAGAGAAATAGACTCCCCAATTTTTTTTTGCTAAACTGAAAATTGATATTCCTAGAACTGATGGTGTTGGGCACATCCTGCCTTAGAAAGAAACCAATATAGATATAAACTTCAGAGAGAAGTAGATAGATCCTTACACCATTTCTGAGGAACTAGATCAAGTCACAACTTCAGTTATCAGTACCTTTGACATTTAATCAATGTGATCCAATAATTACACTGCTTTGGGGGACTTAGATTAATCTGAGTTGATTTGTGTAATTTACCACTAAAAGTACCCATTCCAATACAAGCAGCAGTTTTTCCAGGATCCCATTTTTCCCCCTCAGTGTCAAAGATGTCTTCCACCGAACACATATTTTAAAAGTCATTGAAAGTCTTTGGTTAACTTCCAGAATTCTAAAAATGTTGACTCAGACAACTTTTGCAGGGCTTTTTTTTTTTTTTTTTTTTTTTTTGGCTTTTATGGTGACATAAATTTTCAGAGGCTCTTAATCCACCATTTTGCTGATATCATATACAAGATTGTTTATGATAGCATTGCTTATAATACAAAAAAAGAGAAACATACAAATGCTAGTCAACTCATTTAACAACATATGAAGCCTTTAAAAATAATCATATATGGAAATATTTGTGATATTTTTATCATGGCTCAAGATTCAAGAAAATAACTTAAGCAACATTTGTTGCTCACTTTTGCATGTCAAACATGTGATACATGCTTTGCATGCATAATTTCATTTTATTTTCACAACAATGCCATGAGGAAGATATTAAGATATCCATTTCACTGGTGATGAGACTGAAGCTTAAGGTTAAATAACTTTTCCAAGGTCAGAAAGGGAGCTAATGTTGGACCAAGTATCCAAACTGAGGTATGTATGACTCTAACAATGTCTCAATGACTAAAACCCTAATCCTCTAGATTTCCCTACTCTTTTCTTCCATGCAGCCCTAGAGGCTCTTGCATTTCCCTCACAAGATAGATATATCCATTTATCATAACTATTTAACTGTTAGACCTCCCATTAAAATATGGGCTTCCTGAAGAGATGAGCTGTCTATTTTGATCATTACAGTGTCTCACAGATCAGGCACTCAACATGAATATAATAATTATTTTTGAGCTATCAACACCAAATAAGTAAATGAGTTAATGGGCATATCAAATTTTTATTAGTTTTGTGGTTGGTAGCATCATCAAAATTGTATTCAGTGATAAAATGCACTACTGGCAGATGAGAGGAAAAAGCATTTGAATTGTCTGCCTGATATTATTAGCATGAAACATTCCTCAGGGTTCCTAATAAAATAGGAGATAGTAGGTGCTGCTCTAGCTAAGGAAGTCTTAAGAAAGACTATTTGAGAGACAGATATACATTATCATAAGTGAGGCTTAGGGTGCAAACTATAAGGTGAGTTAATATCTAAGAGACAGAAAATGCCTCTCTGGTAAAAAGGTGATGTTTAAATTGTGACCTAAATATAAATTACCAGGGCACCAAAAGAGAAAATTACCAACTGATACAATAGCACATGCAGTGCTACTGGGTACAAAAAAGAGAGGGATATAAGAGGTGGAAAAGAGGTCTCCCCAAAGCTGTTTGTGCTCCAGGCAACTGAAAACACTTCTGTGAGCTAAAAATGCAAATCAGAAGCCTTAGAGTTCATTTCTGTCAGGCCAGTGAACAGTGACATCCATAGTATCTCCTGCAGGGAGTTGGCTGGGTGGCATTGGAGGCTCTTTGGGACCAGGCTGTTTTGGGATTTTTGCTGGTCGGGAGGTGTCTGGACATCAATTTGGAGGGAAGGTAACAGAGAGGATGCATCTGTGAAACATACATGGAGATCCCAGCTGCGTGCAGAAAGTTCCCTCTTTGGGTGGGCGGAGCCATGGCATCCTGCGCTGCTGCAGCATGGGGAGCCGCAGCACGGGGAGCTGCAGCGGCGGGGTTTTTTTTTTTTCCTTTTCTTTTTTTTTGGAGGCTCTGCAGTACTGGGGAGTTCGTGGGCCTTGGGTGGCCTATTGGGGGGTTGGTGGGATGGGAGGCGCTTGCAGACTGATTTGGGCAGACAGATGGGAGTTTTATGGCAAAGCAGGGGGAATTTTTGATTGCGGACACAAACAATAGCGCTTCTGCCTACAGCCACGCTCCCTCGCAAGCCCGGCTGCTGACTTACAGCAGTCTTAAAGTGATAGCTACAAAGAGATGCTACAAGGGTCTCATAGGGTGGGAGATGTTTGGAAGCTGATTAGGGGAACATTTTGCAAAGCATGGGAATTTCGGGCTTGGACTCTGTTATTAGCGTTTCAGGCTGGAGCCCCTTCCCCAGACCTGGATATTGATCTGAGTCATTAAATTGACTGCAGCCTAGAGGTGCCCCCAAGTGGCCATTCCGGGGGACCACAGGGTGGGAGGGTTCCTGAAGTCAATTGGTGATATATCCACACAATAGACCCTAGTAAGTGAGTGAATTGTAGGGTACAGAACACAGGATAGAGCTTGTGGATGTGACCTCACCCATAGGGCTGGCACCCAGCTGCGGGGATCCCTGAAGGCTGTGATGCACTGGGGTGCTCCCAGGCTTCCTGTTAACCAGACTTGAGGTTGCCAGGTCTGAGTTCCCTGGACTCTGGTGGCCCACACCCCAGAGACTCACACCTCTTGAGTCCTCAATATCTCAGACTTTAAATCCCTGAATCCACCATGCCCTGAGGTCCATCTGAGGTCCTTGAATGTCCTAGCCCTCAACGTTTGCATTTTTTCTTCTTTTTTTTGGTTTTGTTTTGTTTTTATTTTTATTCTATTTCTATTTTTTATTCTATATTTAATGTTCTGATTCCTGGCATTGCATTATCCCCTAGTCTTTTCTCCCAGTGTATCCCCCAAAGTCTTTTTTTTTCCCCTCTCTTTCTTGTCCCCCATCTTCCTCTTATTTTATTTTATCTTAACAATACAATAGGTCCTGCAGGAAACACCTCACATTTGCTGGGTTTCCTCACCCTCCACTGCCTCATTTCTCTGTGAATAAATTTTGGCTATCTACACTATCCCCTTTCACCTACATTTTGATATTCTCCACCATCTACTATCTCTCCTATATTCCACCTCCCTTTCTTTGATACACAAAGTGTCTAACTCTTAATTTCTAATACCTTCATTTTGTTTTCTGTCTGGTATCCACTCTTGAAACTATTACCTTTCTTTTCTCTTTCCCTCTCTCACGAAAACAATAGCTTCTTAGTACGTACCATATTCCTCCCATATTCAGTCATCTACCTCATTATAGGTACTCTACCTACTGCTATAACTCTACACAATTTACATGAATTTAACCTCCATCCTCCCAGAACTCATATTGTTGCTTTGTTAAGATATATCACCAACACTACTTTATACTATTTCCTTCCTTACACAATTGCGTTTCCCCGGCACTAATAATTTCCTTTAAAGTGAACTTAACCAGCAATAAGAAATTAGAATAAGAAGAACAAAGTGTCAAAGAGAAGATATAACACTTACACAAAAACATCAGCTAATTAATCTCCAAGACTAGACAAAGAAGCTAAGGAACTGATTAAACCCGTCAAGATAAAATGATGACCAGACAGCAACAAAAATCTACAAACCAAACCAGTAATCAGGAAAACATGGATGAATCCAATCAACAAACTAAAAATCAGGAAGGGGAGCAGAACTTTGCACAAGCAAAGAAAGATCTCAGAACATTTATCACCGACAAATTTGATGAAGTAAAGGAAGAGATTAACAACATGAAGACAACACTTGGAGAGGAAATTGCAGACATATGCAAAAAATAACAGATATGATGGAAATGAACACCACAATTCAAGAAATCAAAAATACACTTGCAGTAAATATCAGCAGACTAGAAGATGCAGAGCAGAGAATTAGTGATGTGGAAGACAGTGCTTTGGAAATCAAACAGATAGTAGAAGTGGTCAATAAAAAGGTAGAAAAAATCCAGATAGGACTTAGGGACCTGAATGATAATGCAAAACGCTCAAACATACATATTATAGGCATTCAAGAAGGAGAAGAGAAGGGAAAGGGGTCAGAAAGAGTGTTGCAGGAAATAATGACTGAAAACTTCCCAAATCTACTGAAAGAGACAGATGTACATATTCAAGAAGCACAGCGCACTCCACAGGTCATAAACCCCAACAGGCCCACCCCAAGACATATACTTGTCAAATTATCCAATGCTCAAGACAAAGAGAAAATTCTAAAAGCAGCAAGAGAAAAGAAAACCATCACATACAAGGGAAGCTCCATAAGATTAAATGCTGATTTCTCATCTGAAACCATGGAGGCAAGAAGGCAGTGGAATGATATAGTCAAGGTACTAAAGGAAAAAAATATCCAACCAAGAATACTCTACCCAGCTAAACTAGCATTCAAACATGATGGAGAGTTCAAAATATTCACAGATAAACAGAAACTGAAAGAGTATACCAACAAGAAACCTCCCCTTCAAGAAATTCTTAAGGGAGTTCTGCAGGAAGAAAGGAAAAAACGGGACAGGCAGAGTTGGAGGAGAGTGTAAGAGCAATAAAAAAGACAAAAATAGAAGGGAAAAAAAAAATACAAACAAAATATGACAGGGGAGAGAGCAAGATGGCAGCTAAGTGAACTTCCCGGTTACTAGCTCCTGCAGGGAATCGGCTGGGTGGCGTTGGAGACTCTTTGGGACCAGGCTGTTTTGGGATTTTTGCTGGCCCAGAGGTGTCTGGACATCGATTTGGAGGGAAGGTAACAGAGAGGATCCGTCTGTGAAATATATACAGACATTCAAGCTACGTGTGGAGGAGTCCCACCTTGGGTAGGTGGAGCCTAGGCATCTGGCATCGTGGTCGCAGGGGGAGCCGGGCTGAGTGCCAAGCGGCAACGGCTGGGGAGGGCCGGGCCAAGCCGGTCTGAGCACCGAGCGGCGGCGGCCGGGGGAGCAGGGCCGAGCCCGGCGGTCGGGGTTTCTGTTCTTTGTGTGTGTGTGGTTTTTTTTTTTGTTTGGTTGGTTTTTTTTATCCTCTCTTTCTTGTCCCTGATCTTCTTCTTATTCTATTTTATCTTAACAATACAATAGGTCCTGCAGGAAACACCTCACATTTGATGGGTTTCCTCATCCTCCACTGCCTCATTTCTCTGTGAACAGATTTAGGCTATCTACACTATCCCCTTTCCCCTACAACTTGATATCCTCCACCATCTGCTATTTCTCCTATATTCCACCTCCCTTTCTTTGACCCACAAAGTGTCTAACTCTTAAATTCTAATACCTTTGTTTAGTTTTCCATCTGGTATCCACCCTTGAAACTATTACCACTCTTTTCTCTTTCCCTCTCTTACGAAAACAATAGCTTCTTAGTACGTACCATATTCCTCCCATATTCAGTCGTCTACCTCATTATAGGTACTTTCCTACTACTATAACTCTACACAATTTACACGATCTAACCTCCATCCTCCCAGAACTCATATTGTTGCTTTGTTAACATATATCACCAATACTACTTTACACTTTTTCCTTCCTTACACAAGTGCGTTTCCCCACCCCTAATACTTTCCTTTAAAGTGAACTTAACCAGCAATAAGAAATCGGAATAGGAAGAACAAAGGGACAAAGAGAAGATATAACACTTACGCAAAAACAACAGCTAATTAATCCCCAAGACTAGACAAAGAAGCTAAGGAACTGATTAAACACGTCAAGAAGAAATGATTACAAGACAGCAACAAAAATCTACAAACCAAACCAGTAATCAGGAAAACATGGATGAATCCAATCAACAAACTAAAAATCAGGAAGGGGAGCAGATCTTTGCACAAGCAATGAGAGATCTCAGAACATTTATCACCGACAAATTTGATGAAGTAATGAAAGAGGTTAACAACATGAAGACAACACTTGGAGGGGAAATTGCAGACATGTGCAAAAAAATAACAGATATGATGGAAATGAAGACCACAATTCAAGAAATCAAAAATACACTTGCAGCAAATTTCAGCAGACTAGAAGAGGCAGAGCAGAGAATTAGTGATGTGGAAGACAGTACATTGGAAATCAAACAGATAGTAGAAGTGGTCAATAAAAAGGTAGAAAAAATCCAGATAGGACTTAGGGACTTGAATGATAATGCAAAATGCTCAAACATACGTATTATAGGCATTCGAGAAGGAGAAGAGAAGTGAAAGGGGTCAGAAGGAGTGTTGCAGGAAATAATGACTGAAAACTTCCCAAATCTACTGAAAGAGACAGATGTACATATTCAAGAAGCACAGCGCACTCCACAGGTCATAAACCCCAACAGGCCCACCCCAAGACATATACTTGTCAAATTATCCAATGCTCAAGACAAAGAGAAAATTCTAAAAGCAGCAAGAGAAAAGAAAACCATCACATACAAGGGTAGCTCCATAAGATTAAGTGCTGATTTCTCATCTGAAACGATGGAGGCAAGAAGGCAGTGGTATGATATAGTCAAGGTACTAAAGGAAAAAAAATTCCAACCAAGAATACTCTATCCAGCTAAACTAGCATTCAAAAATGATGGAGAGTTCAAAGTATTCACAGATAAACAGTAACTGAAAGAGTATATCAACAAGAAACCTCCCCTTCAAAAAATTCTTAAGGGAGTTCTGCAGGAAGAAAGGAAAAAACAGGACAGTCAGAGATGGAGGAGAGTGTAAGAGCAACAAAAAAGACAAAAATAGAAGGGGAAAATAAAATATTACAAACAAAATATAACAAACACAAATCCAACCAAAATATGGCTACCACAAATAATTCTCTGAACATAATAACACTGAATGTCAATGGTCTAAACTCACCTATCAAAAGATTCAGACTGGGACACTGGATAAGGAAATATGACCCATCCATATGCTGTCTACAAGAGACACATCTTAGAACCAGAGACTCATGGAGGTTGAAAGTGAATGGCTGGAAAACAATCATACAAGCAAACAACAACCAAAAAAAAAGGTAGGAGTAGCTATATTAATATCAGACAAAATAGACTTTAAATGCGAAACAATTGTGAGAGACAAAGAAGGATACTACATTTTAGTGAAAGGGACAATCTGTCAAAAAGATTGAACGATCATAAATATTTATGCTCCTAACAAGGGTGCCTCTAAATATGTGAGACAAATGCTAGAGAAACTAAGTGAAACAATAGATGCCTCTACAATTATAGTGGGGGATTTTAATACACCACTATCAATTCTGGACAGAACATCTCAAAAGAGAATCACTAAAGAAACGAAACATTTGAACAGTATACTAGAAGAGCTGGATCTAATAGATGTATATAGATCACTACATCCAAACACAGCAGGATATACATTTTTCTCAAGCACACATGGAACATTCTCCAAGATAGACCATATGCTAGGCCACAAAGAAAGGCTTAATGAATTCAGAAAGATCGAAATTATACAAAACAATATCTCTGACAACAGTGGAGTGAAGCTGGAAATTTGCAAGGGACAGAGGCTAAGACTTCACAACACAATTTGGAAATTAAACAGCACACTCTTAGAAAAACAGTGGGTCAAAGAGGAAATCTCAAAAGAAATCAATGACTACCTTGAATCAAATGATAATGATAACACAACATACCAAAATTTATGGGATGCAGCAAAAGCAGTACTGAGAGGGAAATTTATAGCCATAAATTCACATATCAAAAAAGAAGAAAGAGCAAACATTGAAGAACTAACTGCACTTTTGACGGAATTAGAAAAACAACAACAAAGTAACCCAACAGGAAGAAGAAGGAAGGAAATAACAAAGATAAGAGCAGAACTAAATGAAATAGAAAATAAGAAAGCATTTGAAAAAATAAACAAGACCAAGAGCTGGTTTTTTGAGAAGATCAACAAAATTGACAAACCTTTAGCGAGACTAACAAAGAAAAAAAGAGAAAAGATGCAAATACACCTAATAAGAAATGAGAAAGGTGATATCACCACTGACCCCACAGAAATAAAGACTATCATAAGAAGATACTTTGAAAAACTATATTCCAACAAAAATGATAATTTAGAGGAAATGGACAAATTTCTAGAAACACATAAGCAGCCCATATTAATGAAAGAAGAAATTGATGATCTTAACAAACCAATCACAAGCAAAGAGATATAATCAGTCATTAAAAATCTCCCAACTAAGAAGAGCCCAGGGCCAGATGGCTTCACAGGTGAATTCTACAAAACATTCCAGAAAGAACTAACACCAAACCTGCTGAAGCTATTCCAAAAAATCGAAACAGAAGGAACATTGCCGAACTCCTTCTATGATGCCAATATTACCCTAGTACCAAAGCCAAACAAAGACACCACAAGAAAGGAAAATTACAGACCAAGTTCTCTAATGAACCTAGATGCAAAAATACTTAACAAAATACTTGCTAATCATATTCAACAACACATTAAATGAATTATACACCACGACCAAGTGGGATTTATTCCAGGTATGCAAGGATGGTTCAACATAAGAATATCAATCAATGTAATACACCATATAAACAGATTGAAGGAAAAAAATCACATGATTATATCTATAGATGCAGAAAAAGCATTTGACAGAATACAGCACCCTTCTTGATAAAAGCACTCCAAAAGATCGGAATACAAGGAAACTTTTTGAACATGATAAAGAGTATATATGAAAAACCTACAGCCAACATTGTTTACAATGGAGAAATCCTGAAATCCTTACCTCTAAACTCAGGAACAAGACAAGGATGCCCACTCTCTCTGCTCCTATTTAACATTGTCTTAGAAGTACTTGCCTGAGCACTGAGGCAAGAACCAGATATTAAAGACATTCAGATTGGAAAGGAAGAAGTCAAAATTTCATTATTTGCAGATGGCATGATCCTATACATAGAAAATCCTGAGAGATCTACAAGAAAGCTTCTAGAACTCATAAATGAGTTCAGTAAAGTCGCAGGTTATAAGATCAATGCGCAAAAATCAGTAGCATTTCTGTACACCAATAATGAGCAAGATCAGGAGGAAAGCAAGAAACAAATACCATTCACAGTAGTAAATAAAAAAATCAAATAGTTAGGAATAAATTTAACTAAAGAAGTAAAAAACTTATACACCGAGAACTATACAAGACTGTTCAAGAAAATCAAAGAAGACCTAAATAAATGGAAGAATATTCCTTGTTCATGGATAGGAAGACTAAATATTATTAAGATGTCTATCCTACCAAAACTGATCTACACATTCAATGCAATCCCAATAAAAATCAACACAGCCTTCTTTAAGGAACTAGAAAAACTAACTATGAAATTTATTTGGAAAGGAAAGAGGCCCCGAATAGCCAAAGACATATTGAAAAAGAAAAACAAAATTGGAGGAATCACACTTCCTACTTCAAAATATACTACAAAGCTACAGTAGTGAAAACAGCATGGTATTGGCATAAGGAGAGGCACACAGACCAATGGAGTCAAATTGAAAGTTCTGATATAGAACCTCATATATATAGCCATATAATATTCGATAAAGCCACCAAACCCTCTCAACTGGGAGAGAATGGCCTATTCAACAAATGGTGCCTGGAGAACTGGATAGCCATATGTAGAAGAATGAAAGAGGATTACCATCTCATACCTTTTACAGAGATCAACTCAAGATGGATCAAAGACCTAAATATAAGAGGCAAGGCCATAAATACCTTGGAAAGCAATGTAGGGAAATATCTACAGGTCCTTGTAATAGGAAATGGCTTCATGAATATCACACCAAAAGCACGAGCATCAAAAGAACAAATATATAAATGGGACTTCCTCAAAATTAAAGCCTTCTGCATCACAAAGGAGTTTGTCAAGAAAGTAAAAAGGGAACCCACACAATGGGAGAAAATATTTGGCAACCATATATCTGATGAGACTTATAACTTGCATATATAAAGAACTCAGATATCTTGAAAACAAAAAGATAAACAACCCTTTTAAAAAATGGGAAAAAGATTTAAACAGACAGTTCTCCTAAGAAGAAATACAAATGGCCAAAAAGCACATGAAAAAATGCTCCAAATCTCTAGCTATCAGGGAAATGCAAATCAAAACTACAATGAGATACCATCTTACCCCCATAAGATTGGCAGCTATGAAAAAAACAGAAGAATACAAATGCTGGAGAGGATGTGAAGAAAGGGGAACACTCATCCACTGCTGGTGGGAATGCAGAAGGATCCAACCATTCTGGAGGACAGTTTGGCGGTTTCTCAAAAAACTAAGCATAGATTTGCCATATGACCCAGCAATACCACTGCTGGGTATATACCCATCAGAACTGAAAACAAGGACACAAACTGATACACGTACACCAATGTTCATAGCAGCATTGTTCACTATTGCCAAAAGTTGGAATCAATCCAAATGCCCATCAACAGACGAGTGGATCAATAAAATATGGTATATACACACAATGGAATACTACTCAGCTGTAAGAACAAACACACTACAAACACACGTGATAACATGGATGAATCTTGAGAACCTTATGTTGAGTGAAGCAACCCAGGCATTGAAGGACAAATACTACATGACCTCATTGATATGAAATAAGCAACCTGCCTCAGAGAGCTAGAGACTGGAAAAGAGGCTTACAGGAAATCAGGGGGTGGAGAAAGGATGTGAGCCGTCTGATGTGGGAGGGGAAAATGTATGTGGAATGGATGGAACCAAGGTAAATGTGGGGGCAAGAGAGGAGTTTTGTGAGAGTACATGAGGATGAGATGGAAAAATTCCCAGAAACACACAACCTACAATGACCCTAAAAGAAATAGAGTACCTCAACAAACCACAAGTGAAGAGATTGAAACAGACATCAAAAACCTCCCAAAGTTGGGACCAGATGGCTTCATAGGAGAATTCTACCCATCATTCAATCTAAAACCAATCTTTCATAAGCTCTTCCAAAAAAATTGAACAGGAAAGAATACTACCAAAGTAGTACTATGAAGCCAACATCATTCTAATACCAAAGCCAGATAAAGATACTACAAGAAAATAAATTTACAAGCCAATATCTTTAATGAATATAGATGCAGAATACTTGCAAGCAGAATCCAAAGGCACATAAAAATAATTATACACCATGATAAAGTAGGTTTTATCCAAGGTATACAAGGGTGGTTCAACACAAGAAAATCAATTAATGTAATAAACCATAATAATAAATTGAAGAAGAAAAATCACATAACAATCTAAATTGATACATAAAAGGCATTAGACAATATATAGCATCCTTGATAAAAATATTCCACAAGATAGGAATAGAAGGAAGTGTTCTCAATATGGTAAAGTACATATATAGAAAAGCTACAGCTAGCATTGTACTCAATGATGGAAGACTGATCAGGAGCAAGACAAGGATGCCCAGTGTCACAACTGTTAGTCGATATTGTGAGAGAAGCTCCAGCTAAAGCAATTAGGCTAGATAAAGAAATTAAAGAATCCCAAATAGAAAAGGAAGAAGTTAAACATTCCCTATTCACTGATGATATGATCCTATATTTAGAAAACCCTTAAAAGTCCACAACAAAGTGACTAGAACTAATAGATGAGTTCAGCAAAGTTGTGGGATACAATATTACTATGCAAAAATTAATGGAATTTCCTTACAATACTGATGAGCAAACTGAGAAGAAAATCAGAAAAAAATTTCTGTTTACAACAGCAACAAAGAGAACAAATATTGAAGAATAAACTTAACTGAAGACATAAAGGACCTATATTCAGAAAGTTACAAAACATTGCTTAAAGGTACTGAAGAAAACTTAAATGGAGATTTCTGTGTTCATGGACTGGAAGACTAAATATTAAGCTGTCAGTTATACCTAAACATATTTACAGATTCAATGCAATCCCAATATAAATCCTAACAGACTTGTTTGCAGAAATAGAAAAACCAACTATCAAATTTATTTGGAAGGATAAGGGGCCCTGAATAGCCAGAAATGTCTTTTAAAAAAAAGAATAATGAAGTTGGAAGATTCTCACCTTCTAACCTTAAAACATTTTACTTACCTACAATAGTAAAAACAGCATGATACTGGTATAAAGACAAACAGATCGACCAATGGAACCAAACTGAGAATTCAGAAATCACCCTCACATTTATAGTCAAGTGATTTTTGCAAAGGCTGTCAAGCCCTCCCAGCTGAGTCAGAACCATTTATATTAAATAAACGGCTCTGGGAGAACTGGCTATCTGTAATCAAAAGAAAGAAAGAAGACCCTTATCACACACCTTATACAAAAATTAACTCAAAATGGATCATGGACCTAAATATAAAATTGATAACCATATACTCTTAGATGAAAATGAAGGAAAACATCTTCAAGATTTTGTGGTAGGCAACAGTTTCTTAAACCTTACAACCAAAGCATGAGCAACAAAAGAAAAAAATAGATAAATGGGTCCTCTTCAAAATTAAGCAATTTTTCATCTCAAAGAACTTTGCCAAAAGATTGAAAAAGCCATCCACTTAATGGGAGAAAATATTTGGAATTCACATATCCAATAAGGGTTTAATATCCATGATATACAAAGAGATGCTAAAATTCAGTATTAGAAAGGCAAACTACCTGATTAAAAAATGGCAAAAGGCCTGAATAGGCAATTATCCAAAGAAGAAACACAAATGGTGAAAAACCACATGAAAAAATATTCAACTTCACTAGCTGTAGCAGTTTGATACAGTTATGAATTCCAAAAGTAGCTATTGGATTATGTTTGTAAACTGGTCTGTACCTAGACATGATAAAATTATGATTCAGGCTTTGATTGGGCCATGTCAGTAGGGCACCCTTAATGGGTGGGGACTCACAGATAAAAGACATGGCAAAGGGCAGAGTTGGAGCATTTTGATGTAGAAGTTTTTAATGTTGGAGTTTGATGCTGAAGTCTTTTTATTTATTTATTAATTTTTTACACTTTTTAAATTAAAGCTAATAGATCACAAAGACTGTTACATTAAAAAACATAAAAAACATAAGAGCTTCCCATATACCTCACTCCCCACCCCTCAAACCATTATTTCTGTAAATTGTATTTTTTTGAAAATAAATACATCACAAAAAAAGTTACATTAAAAAAATAAGAGGTTCCCATATACCCCAACCCCCACAACACTTATTCCACACCAACAACCTCCTCCACCATTGTGGCACACTCATCGCACTCGGTAAACACATTTTGGAGCACGGCTGCATCACATAGATAATAATTTACCCTGTAGTTCACACTTTCCCTCAGTATATTCAGTGGGTTATGGCAGGATATAAAAAGTCCAGCATCTGACACCACTGCAATATCATTTAGGACAACTCAAAGTCCCAAAAATGACCCCACATCACATCTCTTCTACCCTTTCCCTGCCCTCAGCAACTACTGTGGCCACTTTCTCCACCTGAATACTACAATTTCTTCTATTACTAGCCACAATAGTTTTATACTAGAATATTAATAAATCCACTCTAATCCATATTTTATTCCTCCATTCTGTGACCCCTGGGATGGTGATGTCCTACTCCACCTCTGGATCAAGAGGGGGCTTAGATTCCACATGGATGATGGATGCAATTCCTCTGCTTGCAGTTGTTGGCACTCTTGATTTCCTGGTGTGGTGGTTTACCATCTTCACCTCCCTGATAGCTGACCTGGGTAAGCCCAATGAACCAGAGAGTAGGATTTACAACTCTGCTGAGGCTCAGGGCCCAGCTAGCACATGGGCAGTCCAGAGATTCACATCCTCAGGTATGCACCATCCCTAGCACCAACAACAGGTTAAGTAAAAGTGACAGAAGAGGCATGTGTAGGAAGGTCACATCTGAGTCCAGCTCCATCACACTCAGGAGCACAAATTCCAAAGTAGGGCCCTCTGACATGGCACAGAACTCCAAATCCACCTGCCATGACCATATACCCTGTGGATCTCCATAGCCTTCAGGAGAACCAGAACCTATGGTTGTATCTACTTTGGCTTTCTCTTGGGTCCTGCTGAGGTATGCATAAGCATGACCCCTCTGATGACCTCCCGGCTCTTTTTGGAAGACTCTTAGACATTTAAACTCATTTGTCTTTGTCATTTCCTACTTTTACTCTAGGTCAAAAAGCAGTTTTTAATACTTGATCCAACATGTAGGCCGAGATATTCTACTGGTCAGTGTCGATCCTTTTATTTAAGGTCTCTTTCTAGTTGCAGTACCAGTTAGTGGTTGGTAGTAATCCCTCAGCACTAGGGAGGCTCATCCCTGGGAGTCATGCCCATGCTGGGGGTAAGGTAATGCATTTATATGCTGAGTTTGAACTAGAGAGTGGCCACATTTAAGCAACATGGAGGCTTTGAGGAGGTAACTCTTTGGCACCCAGCAGCTCTAGACCTAGTTCATATTTCAGGCACACAGGCTCATAAGCATAATCATCAGTATCAAGGGCTCATTATTGGACCATCTTTCCTTGTTGGTCTTTGCCATTCCACTTGGGAGATTATAGTTGCTCCATTGGGAAATGTGACAAAGCTCCCCTAGGTAGGAACTCAACACTCCCTCAATTGGAATTTGTAACTAACTACTATAAAAACCCCAAAATATATCAGAACATTTTTATATCCCCTATATACATGGCCTGGAGAACTCCCCCAACTCATGTGATTCCTATCAATAACACCACACATCAGCGTTCCTCTCCTGCCAATAGTTGAACCTCTCTGTGGTCCAAACCTTCTTCAACAATGAAGTCTAATATGTTGTCAAATTCAATTAGTAGGAAATTTAAACATAGTGATGGGTTTAAAAGTCTAGAAATAGAATACACAATAATTTAGAAATACTAAAATAAAGTAAAAATAAATTGGTATATTAATAAAATGAAAAATATTATAAAGCTTTGTTTCAAACATTTTGCCTTTCATCACTGTAATAGGTGTTGCCCTCTATGTACAGTGGCAAGGCACTTTCTTTCATTTCTTCCTCAGTATCTACATCCTTTCTTTCTTTTTTCCCCTAATGTTTAATTTTGTCTTCAAAAAATTTTAGATCACAGTAATTCACATACACAATATAGGGAACTCCCATATATCCAACATCAAACCCTTTTCCCCTTTCCCCAGCAACGATCGTTTTACATGTTCATGTTTTATTTGCTGCAGCTGAGGTACAGATTTTGAAACATAGCTATCAAACATGGTTTCATTTTGGTTTACATTATGGTTTTTATTTTAGACTTTATGAATTTCTAAAATTTTAGCTTCTTTATATTTTACATCAGGGTTTACATTTTATTTTATAGAGTTTTATACACGTTTGGTGTACGTTAACATGTCCTATATCCATCATTGCATAATCTTGTGGAGCACTTCCATTGTCCCCCAGTTGCCCTGCTTCCGTCTATTTTATAGGTCTGTCTCCCTCCCCTCAGGGACCACAGTGACAATCAATCTTCACTACTTGAGGGACCAGATTTACAGGTACTACAACAATGCTGATGGCTTGGCATACTAGATTGTCCTAACTAATTGGGAGCCACTGATTCTCTCGAGAGACATAATTCTCTCTGTTTGGGAACATCAGGTCTCCCCAGGTGGTGGGTACACTTTCACACTCATTGTATGGGTCTCTATCCAATGATATAACACACTATGACAAAACGAGCACTCACACACTCCCTAGAAGCTTGTCTCTGTACAAGATGCCCCCCCACTTAAACACCTTAAACACATAATCCTTCCTTATTATATTTTCTAAAGAGTTTTATCAACGTTATAGCTTCAAACATATACCTAACATTTTCCCATATTCAACTGTTCCCCCCAGCCCTCCCCCAAATTCCTCAGGCCATCTGACCCTTCCTCCCAACCCTAGCCCTGCTCAAGCTCCACCCAAAGGTATCCCTATGCTCCCATCTTGTCCCTTCCCTGTACAAATACTTACGTCCAACTTATCATATCAGCTTGCAACCTTCCTCTCCCCCACAAATTCCTTTAAGCCTGTCTTCCAGTCTCTAGCTCTCTGAGACAGCTTAGTTTGCTGATTTCATATCAAAGAGTTCATATAGTATTTGACCTTCAATGTCTGGCTTGCTTCACTTAACATAAGGTCCTCAAGATTCATCCATGTTATCACATGTGCTTGTACTGTATTCCTTCTTATAGTTGAGTAGTATTCCATTGTATGTATATTCCACATTTTATTTATCCATTCATCTGCTGGTGGGCTTTTAGGTTGATTCCAAGTTTTGGCAACAATGAATAATGCTGCTATGAACATTGATATGCATATATTGGTTTGTATCCTTATCTTCAGTTCTGGGTATATACCCAGCAGTGGAATTGCTGGGTCATAAGGAAAGTCTATAGCTAACTTTTTGAGAACCACCAATCTGTCCTCCATAAAGGCTGGATCCTTCTGCATTCCCACCAGCAGTAGATGAGTGCTCCCATTCCTCCACATCCTCTCCAGCACTTGTAGTCTTCTGATTTTTGATAGCTGCCAGTCATATATGAGTAAGATTGTATCTCACTGTAGCTTTGATTTAGTCCCTAAGTTCCTGCTTGATTTTTTCTTTTTATCGATCAATTCTACTATCTTTTTGATTTCCAAAGTACTGTGTTCCACATCACTAATTCTTTCCTCTGCTTCTTCAAATTTACTGTTATTTGATGAGTGTGTATTTTTGTATTTCTTTCATTGTGCTGTTCATCCCCATCATTCCATTATCTTTTTGTGCATGATTACAATTTCTTCTGTATGCTCTGCAAGTGTTTCCTTTGTATACTGAATCTCTTCCCTCACTTCACAGAATTGGTCCATGATACATGTTTTGAGAGTTTTAATTATTTGGTTTTCCACTTTTCTTCCTCATTTTTTAGCTTGTTCATTGGATTGGGCCATGTTTTCCTGATTAATGGTATGGTCTGTAGTTTTTTATTGCTATCTGGTCATCAGTTTATCCTGTTGAGTTTATTCATTTACTCAGTTGATTAGCTTCTTCATCTTGGGATTTAATTAGTTGTTTTTTTGTGTGTGTGCTATGTCTTCTCTTTGTCACTTTGTTCTTCTTATTCTATTTCCTTGTTGTTCGCTAAGTTCCCTTGAAGGAAAATATTAGGACCAGAGAAAGTAAATGGGGTAAGAAAATAAAATGTAATAGTAGTATTGCTAATGAATGTTAGCAAAAGAACCATGTGAGATCTAGGAGAATGGGTATTGAACTCACATAAGATGTGTATAGTTATAACCTAAAAAAGTGGAGCACCTATAATGAGATAGAAACTGAATATGGGGAGGGATATAGCATGAATTAAAAGGCCAGTGTGGTGAGGAGAGAGGGAAAGAGAAAAGAAAGGATTGTAATGTAAAGAGTGAATAAAATAGAAAACAGATTAGAGATATTAGAGATAAAATGTCAGAAATATTGGGGGTAAGCAAAGAGAGGTGGAATGTAACAAAAACAATAAAGGATAGAGGATAGAATGATGTAAAGGAAAGGGGATAGTGTTAGTAGCCAAAATCAGTACACAGAGAATAGAGGAAACTGAAGATGAAGAAGCACAGCAAATAAGAAATGTTGCCTGCAGCACCTAATATAAAAAAAAAGAAAAAAGAAGAAAAATAAAAAATTTCAAAACAGCAATCAAAAAGAAGAGAAAGGGGAAAAAAGGGCCGTGGGGAGATAAAGAGGAAAGAAAAACAAGAAAACAAACCAACAAAAGACCAATTGAGGCCTCAGGCAAGGATTCCTCTTTGCAATTGAATAAACTGCTTACGAGTCTGACCTTCCCCCTTTTTCCCTTCCTCACTTCCCTCTCTCCCAGGGCCATAGGAAGGCTGTATGAGGTAGGAAATTCAAATGGGTCCCTGGTGAACCAACTCACCTCAGAAAATAATGTCTCTTAATTTCTTGAGAGAGAGCACCCACCCCTTGCCAGGAATGCTAAATATACTATTGGAAGCCTGCATAGCACATCCTACTGTCCCTCTCCCTTAGGTGTGCTACAGGGGGCCTAGTTAATTTTCTGATTCCACCTTTTTCCAGACCAAGTTTCCTATCCCAGGGCAGTTAGGTAAATTAAGGTCTCTTAGCAGATTCACCTCTTCTCTCTTCTTAGGCTCTCCCCAAGTCAGCTGATATACTCCTCCAAACTCAATAAAAGGGGGTGACCAGAAAATTGAGACTGCGCTCTTTGGGCCCCTCTGAACCTACTGCCTACACCCTCCCAATCCTGGAGTTAGTCCAGGACCAGAGAGGTAGGGCAATGCCAGATTTCTGGGAGTGCTGGGCTTGGGAAACAAAGGCCTGGGAGAATGTGGACTTGAGGTATGTAGGTCTGTGAAATGTGGGTTATGGGGGGTCAGGGAACATGGGCTTGGGGTTCATGTATTTGGAGAACATGGGGCTTGGGAATGCTGCCACATGACCAGCAGCTCTCCTGGAGTGCTACACCCTCAGCCCTAGGGGGAAGGGATTTACCTTCCCATGGTTTCCAAGTTCAGTGTTCGAAACTCACAGTTCTACCTTGAGCAAGCACTAATTCTGCTGTAGCCTCTCCAGATCAATGTCCAGACACCCCCTGCCATGTAGGTTCCTGAAACAGCCTGCTCCAGCAGAATTCTGTCACCCTACAGCCTGTCCTTTGCAGGAGAGATGACAGTGTACTTACTCAGATGTCATCTTGCCCTCCCTCCTGATGCTGAAGTCTCAAGCTGGAGCCCCAGAAAGTAAGCACACAGAGGAAAGAGAGGCAAGCCCCAAGCAGAGAGGAACACTGAGTCCAGAAAGAAGCAAGCCCTGGGAAGAGAGGAACCTAGGAAGGCTGAGCCCTGGCAGACATCAGCAGCCATATTCCTCCAACACGTGGAAATAGACTTTGGAGAGGGAAGTAACTTATGCTTTATGGCTTGGTGTCTGTAAGTTCCTACACAAAATAAATACCCTTTATAAAAGCCAGATGATTTCTTGTATTTGCATCAGCACCCCTTTGGCTGGCTAATACACTAGTGATTAGGAAAATGGACATCAAAACTACAATGAGATTATCGTTTCACCCCTATTGGAATGGCCACTATTAAAAAGTTGGAAAACTAAAAGTATTGGAGAGAATGAGGCTAGATAGGAATGCTTATTCTTTGTTAGTGGGCATGTAGAATGGTACAGACACTCTGAAGGACTGTTTGGCATTTTCCAAGGAAGTTGAATATAGACTTGCCATGTAACCCAACAATATCACTGCTAGGTATATACACAGAAGAATTGAGAGAAGTGACATGAACAGATATCTGCACACTGATGATCATATTGTTATTATTCACAGTTGTCAAAAGATGGAAACATCCCAGGTGTCCATCAACCAATAAATGGTTAAATTGTGTATACACACATTGGACTATTATGCAGCTGTAAGAAGAAATAAAGTCATGAAGTGCATGACAACATATATGAACCTGGAGGACATTATGTTGAGTGGGGTAAGCCAGACAAAAAGGACAAATACTATATGACTGTGCTATTATGAGCTAAATATATTGTGTAATCTCATAGAGATAATAATTAGAATATAGGTCTCCAGAAACTAGAATTAGGGTAGAGAATGGAAAGCTGGAGGTTAATCTGTGCAGAATTGGTAAAATGCTAGTTTGTAAATCTTTAGAAATGAATAGAAGTGTTGAAAGCACATCATAGTGTTTTAACTAGCATAGATAATGTTTGATAGTGATTGAAAGGGGAAGTCTAAGGACAAGTATATTAGTAGCAGAAAAGCTAAAAAAACTTAACATGGAACTGTATAACATAGTGAAATCTCATGTCAAATACAAACATGAACAATAATGCATATATAAGACTGTTTTTAAAAAGTTCAAATACTAATAAACTAAAGAGAAAGAAACAAAATAGCAGCTATGTTCAGCAGAAGCACAGAGAGATTGAGAGGTGATTATCTTGTTTGCTTATCATTATTGATTTAATGAAAATACTTTCATACTGATTGAAGTAATAAATGCAATGCACAACTATGTGATTGTATCAAATAACATTGTGCACTTTAGATGGATTTATGCTTTATTAAAATGTATCAAAGAATTGATTTGTTAAAAAATGTACCAAAGACATAAATATAAGAATCAAAACTGTTAATTTCCTAGAAGAAATATTAGGGAAGTATTTTCAGGACCTTGTGTTAAGCAATGGCTTCTTAGATGTAACACCAAATAAATGAATAAAAAAAGAAAAATTAGATGAATGGGATGTCATCAAAATTTAAAGCTTTGAGCATCAAAGAACTTCATCATGAAAAGAAAAGGACAGCCTACAGAATGGGAGAAAATATTGGGAAATGATATATCTGATAAGAGTTTAATATTCAGAATATATATATATAGAAATCCTACAATTCAATAACAAAAGATAAACAACCTTATTTAAAAATTGGCAAAAGACTTGAATAGTCTTTACTCCAAAGAAGATATACAAATGACCAAAAGTACATGAAAAGATGTTAAAAATCATTAGCCATTAGGGAAAACAAACCATAACCATAATGAAATACCATTTCACACACATATAGAATGACTAATATTATTTTAAAACTGGAAAAAAAACAAATACGGAAAGGATTCAGAGAACTAGAACCACTTATGCATTGTTGGTGGGATTGTAAAATGGTGCAGCTGATGTGGAAAGTGGTTTGTTGGTTCTGCAGAAAATGGTTTGCCAGTTTCTCAGAAAGTTATGTACAGATTTACCATAAGACTTGGCAAGCGCACTTCTAGGTATAAACACCAAATAACTAATAGCTGGGACTCAAATGGTTATTTGCACACTGATGTTTAGAATAGCATTAATCATAATTCCTAAAAGAGGGAAGCATCCTGTGTCCATAAAAAAATGAGTGAATAAACAAAATGTGGCATATCCATACAATGGCATATTACCTAAGAATGAAGTTCTGATACATGATACACTATGGATGAACCTTGAAGACATCATTTAGTGTGAATTAGGCCAGACACAGAAGGAAAAATATTGTATGCTCTAGTGGATATGAAATAATTAGAATAAGCAAATTAGTAGATTCTGAAACTGGAATATGTTTTATCAGGTACCTAAAATCTGTTTAACTAGTTTCTCTTTTGGGTGATATACAGCTTTAGTAAAAAACGGTGGTGTTGATAACACAAAATTTTGAATGTAATTAACACCACTAAAATATATAGTTGAATGTGGTTCAAAGAAGAAATTTTAGGTTGTATATATATTATCAGGATAAAAATATTTTAAAAACCCTAAGACTACACAACACAAACAGTGAATCCTAATGTAAACTATGGACTCCAGTTAATAGTACAATTATAATAATATTCTTTCATCAGTTGTAACGAAGGTACCACACTACTAATGCAAAGTGTTAACAATAAGGAAAACTGTGTATGGAGGGTAATATATGGAAATTCTGTATTTCATGTATGAATGTATATATGTTTCTACAAGTAAAAGAAAGAAGGAAGGAAGAGAAAGAGGGAGGGAAGAAAATGAATGAGATGACAATTAAATGCAATACATGATACTGGATGGGATTTAAAAATGAAAAGCTCAAAAGGACATTATTGAGACATAAAAAATATTACAGTGTACTCTGTTTTCACTGGGTGCAGTGCTCTATATATGTATGTTAGGTCTAGTTGGTTTAGTGTATCATTCAAGTCCACTACTTTCTCATTGATCTATTGCCTAGATGTTTTGTCCATTATTGTGAGTGATATGTTAAATTATCATACTATTTCTGTAGAACCATTAATTTATCCTTTCAAATGTGTCAGTGTTTGCTTCAAATTTTGTGGCTCTGCTGGTAGGTGCATATATATTTAAAATATTACATCCTTTTATTGGATTGTCTGCTTTATCAGTATATAATGACCATATGTATCCCTTGAGACTGTTTTGTCTTAAAGTCTATTTAATATGGTATTAGTATAGCCACCACAGCTCTCTTTAGTTATTCCTGGTGTGGTATATTTTTTCCCATCATTTCAACCTCAACCTACTTGTATTTTTTAACTTAAGGTGAGTCTCTTGCAAACTGCATATAGTTGGGTCATGATTTATTATCTATTCTGCAAATCTCTGCCTTTTGACTAGAGAGTTTTATCCATTGACATTTAAGTCACTACTGATAAAACAGGACATTCTTCTGCCAAGTTTCTATTTAGCCTCTGAAGGTCTTACAAATTTTTTTTGCCCCTTACTTCCAATAAAATCTAATTTTATATTTATTTGTTTTCTTGTGTTGTACCATATTGAGTGTCTTCTCATTTCTATCTGCATATATTTTTTTCCTTGTTTTCTTGTGGTTATTATAGAGCTTAAATTTAACATCCTAAATATATGCCATATTTGGTCTGATACCAAGCTAACGTAGTAGCATGCACCTATAATCCTCTAAACCCCATTATTTTTTCCGTACTTGTTTCTACTTATATCTTTGTACATTTATCATTACTTTTTATACATTTGCATTTTACACCAGTAGAAGCTAAGGCATAAGTTACATGCACTACACTACACTACACTACACTACACTACACTACAATACAATATGATACAATACAATACAATATAATAATACTGACATTTGTAGTTACCCAAATGGTTACCATTACCACAGGTCTTTATTTCTTATTTTATTTATTTATTTTGTCTTTATTATATGGGGGAGGCCCCATATACCCCCACCCCCCTCACCCTACTCCTCCACCCATAACAACAACCTCCTCCATCATCATGAGACATACATCTCTGAGCACCGCTGCACCTCATGGTCAATGGTCCACCCCATAGCTCACACTCTCCCAGAGTCCACCCACTGGGCCATGGGAGGACATACAATGTCTGGTAACTGTCCCTGCAGCACTACCCAGGACAAACCCCAAAAATGCCCACACATCACATCTCTTCCTCCCTTTCCCTACCCCCAGCAGACACCATGGCCACTTTCTCCACACCAATGCCACATTTTTTTCAATTACTAATCACAATAGTTCATGAATAGAATATCAGTAAGTCCACTCTAATCCATACTCTATTCCTCCATCCTGTGGACCCTAGAATGGCCATGTCCACTCCACATTTATATCAAGAGGAGACTTAGATTCCACATGGATGCTGGATGCAATCCTCCTGCTTTCAATTGTAGGCACGCTTGGCTCCCTGGTGTGGTGGTTGACCTTCTTCACCTCCATGTTAGCTGAGTAGGGTAAGTCCAATAAACCAGAGTGTAGGAGCTGCAAGTCTGTTGAGGGTCAGGGCCTGGCTATACATGGTCAGTCCAGAGATTCATGTTCCCTGGGTATACATTAAACCCCAGCACCAACTACAGTTCCGGTAAAAGTCTTTATTTCTTTACACTGCTTTCATCCACTCTCTAGTGTTCTTTTTTTTTTTTTTTTCAGTTTTAAGAACATCCTTGTTTTGGTATAAGCAGTGAGTCCTGGAGCTCCCTACTCTACCATATACCCCAAAAGTTCTCTTCCTGCATTCTTTTTGACCAGCAATGGATCCTTTCAGGAATTTTTTTCTTAGTTTTTAATTTTGTGTGTTTAGAATTCTAGGTTAACATTTTCCTTTCTTTCTCTACATTAAAATATCCCTATGTCATGGCACAGGGCTCTGGAGTTCAGTGCCATGTCAGTGGGACCTACTTTGGAATTTGTGTTCTTGAGTGTGATGGAGTTGGACTCAGATGTGAACTTTCTACACATGCCTCCTCTGATCTTTTACTGAACCTGTGGTTGGTGCTAGGGTTGGTGTATACTCAGGAGACTTGAATCTCTGGACTGTCATGTGGCAGCTGGGCACTGAGCCTCAGCAGAGTTGCAACTCCTACTCTCTGGTTCATTGGACTTACCCTGGTCAGCTAACTGGGAGGTGAAGATGGTCAACCACCACACCAGGGAATGAAGAGTGCAGACAACTGCAAGCAGGAGAATTGCATCCATCATCCATGTGAGATCTAAGCCCCTTCTCAATACAGAGGTGGAGTGGACATCATCATCCCAGGGTCCACAGGATGGAGGGATAAAATATGGATTAGAGTGAATTTACTGATATTCTAATATAGAACTCTTGTGACTGGTAATGGAAGAAATTGCAGCAATGATGTGGAGAAAGTGGTAGTTGCTGAGGGCAGAGAGGGGGGAGAAGAGTTGTAATGTGAGGGCTTTTTTGGGGTTTGGAGTTGTCCTAAATGATATTGCAGGGATAGATCCTGCCACCACCCACTGAATGTACTGGGGGAGAGTGTAACCTGCAATAAAAACTATTATCCATGTGGTACAGCAGTCCTCAAAAATGTATTCACAAAACGCAATGAATGTGCCACAATGATGAAAGAGGTTGTTGATGTGGGAGGAGTTGGGTGGGGGGACCTCTTATATAGAGGTATATAGGAACCTCATATTTTTTACTGCAACATTTTTTGAACTCTATGTATCTTCAAAAATACAATTAAAAATGATGGGGATGGGGGTGGAGAGTGGGATATATGGGAACCTCATGTTTTTTAATGTAACATTTTGTATGATCTAATAAACTTGAAAAAAAGATAATAAAAAATAAAATAAAATTTAAAAATATTGTAGTGCAAACCATAATGTAAACTATAGACAATGATTAGCAGCAATGTTTCAATATTTATTCATCAATTGTAACAAATGTACCACACTAATGAAAAATGTTATTAATAGTGGAAATTGTGATAGAGGAATGGGGTGGAGTATTTGGGAATCCCCTATATATTTGATGTAACTTTCTTGTAACCTATACCTTCTTTAAAAATGAAAGAAAATTGTCAGAAGAAAAAAAAAGTCACTTCATTATTTTCTGGCTTGCAAAGGTCATTATCAGAAGATATTTTCACCTTTAGCTTTTTCTTCAGTCTATAATATATCTTTCTTTTTACATTGCTGTGTAAAGATTTTTATCTTCATCATTGTTTTCTTGTGAATTGATTTTGATGTGCTTTGGTATTATTTTATTTATGTTTTTCTGCTTGAAAACATTTTTTCATCAAATTTAGAAAATTTTTTGTTCTTCAAGTATGTTTTCTTTCTATATCCATCTTATTTCTTTTACCTGGGATTCTAAGCACACAAAAATATATACTTAATATTTTATTAGAAATGAATTATGTTTTGTTCATTTCTTTAAGTTATTTTTCTTTTGATGTTTCTTTTTAGGGATCATATCTATTACTACATACTCATGTTCACTTATCTTTTCTTCTATAGTCTTGTTTTCCATTTTTTAGATACTGTCTTTTCATTTCTATATTATTTTAAAAAATATTTTCTATTTCTCTTCTTACTACGATTTTTTCCTCTGCCTTTATAATTCTATAAATTCTTTCATCTCCGTCATTTATGTGTCTCTTTCTAATAATTAATTTAATTAACTCTCAGAAATGTTTATTTTCATGCCTAGTAATTTTTATCTGATAAATTGAGTTAATTAGACCTTTTCAATTCTGTTTTATGATTTGTTATGGTTGGCACAGAGCAGTCTTTACTGCAGGGCTAATTTGGCCCAACTACTAATAAAATGACCTCAAGTATTTCTTAAGAGTTTCACTAGTGGCCCAGACTTGGGAGGCAAGTCAGATCCAAAGACTTTTTGTTCCTGGGGAATATCCTAATATATTATAGTAGGATGAAGAACAAGTAAAGCAGAGAGTGTCTGAAAAGGATTGGAATTCTGATTATTCTCCTTTCTTTGGTTCAATCCAAGACCTAATCTCAATTCTACTGGCTTTCTAATCCCTTGCTTTTGTTAGGACTAGTTTGACATCGTGTAAAAAATTCAATTAAAAGGAGCAAACCACTGATACAATAGACTTATCCAGAAACAAGATTATTCACACTTACTACTGCATTCATATGAAATTCTAGAGAGGCAAAACTAACATATAGTTGGCAGATATCACATTAGTTGTTAAATGAAAAGGTACATATGGGAATTCTCTGGAGATGATAAGACAATTGACTAGGGGAGGTGGTTACATGGATGTATGTATTTTTCAAAATTCATTTGTCTATACACTGGAAATGAGTGCACTTTAAATATAAAATTACCTCAATTGAGCTGGCTTAAATTGAAAAAAAAATGAATACAGAAGGAGTGTCAGAATTACAGAGATACGCAGGTTTGTCAGACATTCCAGCAGCCAGTTAAACAAATTTTACTTTATGAGATTAGAAGCATATTTAGAATTAGAGGCTTCCACTTAGGACAGGAAACATTTAAAGAAGGGATTCTAGCCAATAGCTGCACCTTAGAATTGATAGTGGAGATATTGAGTAGACTAAGGTCTGCCTGGGCTCGGTCCCCAGAGAGACTGATGCAATGTTTCTGTTGAGAAAATCAGGATATAGTATTTATTAAAAGCAGTCAAGTAATTCTCATGACCACCCAGAATTGACACTTCTAATATGAAAAATAGTTGATGTTATGGCAGTAGATAAGAACTCTTCCAGATTGCTCATAAAATGAAATAAAGAACAGGAGTAAATATCATAGCCTGGAGATACCATTAAAACCTTAATTTAAATATTAGGATGATGTGGCAATGAACAAAGCCTTTAAAGTGATAATAAGATAATACAATGAACAATTCTATGCCAATAGTTTTGACAACTTAAAAGAAATGGACAAATTTTTGAAAAATAAAATTGATCAAATCAACACAGGAAAAAACAACCCTATACCTATTAAATAAATTAAAATTTGCATGAAAAGATTCCCAAAAAGAAAAGCCCAGATTTCACTGGTATGTTTTATCAAAAATATTCAATCAAGAAATAGCGCCAATCTTACATAAATGATTTAGGGAAAGAAGGATCACTGCCCAACTCATTTCATAAGACAAATACAATGCTAATAATAAATTCTGATAAGTGTATTACAAAAAAGAATATACTACACTGATACTATACATGATGTCATTAGATGCAAAAATCCTTAACAAAATATTAGCAGGTCAAATGAAATAATTCAGAATTCATGATCTATTATCCCTGGAGTACAGGGATTAATCATCCCAGAAGAACCACAGAAAAAGAGGGGTGGCTCCCAGGAGGAAGATGGGAATTTGACAAAAATAAAAAACTAAAAAAGCAAAAACAATTAATGTCTACTACACATGGTGAAACTTCTGAATACTTTTAATGAAATTATGCACATCTTTGCTATGGGTCATTAACCCAGAGTTGAGAGAGAAGAAAACAAAAAACCAACAACAATGTTATGTTGCCCCAAGAGAATGAATGTGCTTGGTTACAATTTTACTGAGAATGTTATCAAGATAAAGAAAAGATTATGTCTCATTAATTAGAATCCTAAGGCATTAGAGTGTGATAGAAACAGGAGCTTTAACTCCTCATCTTCATTTCAGCACACTCCCTGAGTTAAAATTAAATTAACAAAAGTTATTTCTAAGTTCTAATAGTCTTTCATACCCTCTCCTCTTAAGGTGCACTTAATATACTCATTATAAATCTGGTCATTGTGACTTAATTACTATACAATATATTATCCTTCAAGCAAAACACATTTAGATGTTTTTTGTCTTGTCTATTGCTGTAATCATCATAAAAACTTTCTTAGCAATGGAATATGTTGCTTGTCTGTACTGTCCATGTGGTGCAGCAGTGCTCCAGAATGTATTCACCAGTTGCAGTGGATGAGCCGTGATGATGGAAGAGGTTGTTGATGGGGGTGGGATGGACTGGCTGAGGTGGGGCATATATGGGGTCCTTACATTTTTTAATGTAACATTTAAAAGTAAATAAAGGAGAAAAAAACCCTATCATAACCACAATCTTTAAATATAGCAGTATATAGCCAATTAAGCCTACTGTACATAGAATGTGTGAAGTTTCAAGAAGCATGATCTTTTATGTCATTTCAATTATACTTCAGTTCATGCATCCTGTGATCTGTCATCCACTTCCCTATTTATTCTTTGTGGTTTTTTTTGTTTTTTGTTTTTATTTTATTTACTTTGTAATAATATTACATTAAAAATATATATATATGAGGTCCCATTGAACCCTACCTCCCCCACCCCACCTCTCCCCCCCCTCAGCAACACTCCCTCCCATCATCATGACACAGCCATTGCATTTGGTAAGTATATCTCTGGGCACCCCCGCACCCCATGGTCAACAGTTCACACCATGGCCCACACTCTCCCCCATTCCATCCAGTGGGCCCTGTGAGGATTTACAATGTCCGGTGATTGCCCCTGAAGCACCATCCAGGGCAGCTCCATGTCCCAAAGACGCCTCCACCTCTCATCTCTTCCTGCCTTTCCCCATACCCATCAGCCATCATGTCCACTTTTCTCAATCCAGTGCCACCTTTTCTATGTGGACATTGGATTGGTTGTGTCCATTGCACCTCTATGTCAAGAGGAGGCTCAGATTCCACCTGGATGCTGGATGCAATCCTCCCACTTTCAGTTGTAATCACTCTAGGCTCCATGGTGTGGTGGTTGTCCTTCTTCAACTCCATCTTAGCTGAGTGTGGTGAGCCCAATAAGTCAGATTGTAGGTGCTGGAGTCTGTTGAGGCGCAGGACCTGGCTATCACATTGTCAGTCCAGAGATTCAAATCCCCTAAATATATCTTAAACCCCAACACTAACTGCACCTCCAGCACATTAGCATGAAAGTCTTATGAAGAGAGATCCCATCTTTGTGTTTTTTGACTGTACAGTAGAAATTTGAATTAAAACCATTTTTTATTTGCTCAGTAATCATCAGATTTAATCTAGTAACAAAACTATACAGTAGCGACTTCTTTATGTGCCAACCTTCAATCTTACCAGAAAATTAGAAAAGAAATGGAGAAAAGGACAATTTCAGAAACTGGACAGAGCACTTGGCTGGTCAAGTTTATGGTTCCAACATGTGCTAAGTAGGGGAAAGTAGAACTGTTGTAGCTTATGCTATCTTAGTCCATAGCTCAGAGGAAGTAAATTTTATTTACCTCAGTGCTAATAAGGGAGCTATATATTTTCACAGATTCTACTCATTTAGAAAGAGATAAGGGAGAAAAGCAGGGGAAATTAATAGGGGAAGATAAGGGAAAGGGAAAAGGGATGCAAAAGGAAAAATACGATGTAAAAATATAAGGACAACTCCAAATCCTGAAAATGCCCCAATATCAGACCTCTTTTTCCCTCTCCCTGACTTCAACAACTCCCACAGCCACTGTTTCCTCATTAATGATATAATTTCTTCCATTGCTAGAGTCACAAAAATTCTATAGTAGAATACCAGTAAATCCACTAATCCATATTTTATTCCTCCATCCTGAGGACCCTAGAATGGTGATGTCCACCCCATCTCTAAATGGAGAGGGGGCTTAGATCCCACATGGCTGATGGATGGAATTCTGCTTGCAGCTGTATTAGACTCTCTCAATTCCCTGGTGTAATGTTTGACCATCCTCACCTCCTTGTTAGCTGGCCTGGATAAGTCCAAAGAACAAGAGAGTAAGTGTTGCAACTCAGGGACAGATGCTGGACATTATATATCCTACCATAATCCACTGAATGGACTGGGAGAGAATGTAAACTACAATGTAAACTATAATCCATGTTGTGTAGCAATGTTCCAAATGTATTCATCAAATGCAATGAAAGTACTGTTAAGCCTCAAAGCAGGGCCCTTATGGATAACCAGAGATGGCATGACGAAAACTTCAACATGAGAGTCAGGCAACCTCACATTTATTACATCCACAGAGGTAAGGAGCCAAGGCCAGTCTGAAGTGACTCAAACCTGACTCCCCGTGCTGCAGTTTCACTCTTGTTTAAATACTCAAGTTACTACTTAGCATTTGCTTTGATTATGCATTAATGTTCATCCATATGGATGAACACACATAGCTGGTTATATAATTGTATTATTAGTATGTTCAGGAAATCACGCTTGCACATACATTGCATGATTAAGAAAGGGGTGGATAACTCCACCCCTGGGTGGGAATTTTACTGTGTTAATTAAGCAAGTTGAAGTGAGGACAGCAAGGGGCTGCTTCTGTACAGGTCTGGCCAACTGGTTGAAGCTATTTTTCATACTTCATTGCTTCAACAGGATATTCTTGATCACCAAAGAAAGGGTTGCATTTCATTACCTTCTGATTTACATACAATTCTTTTCTTTGTATCCTAGCCACAGGGAGAGAAACAAGTTACTTTCAGATATTCAGTCATCCTACATCTATCAATTCCCTCCTTCTAGTTTTTGGCAATATTCTTATCGCAGGGGAAAGGGACGAAGCTTAGATCTTCTGTAACTACTTCCTGCTGACATTATGGGCATTGAGCTTTTAGAAAATTATAGTAAGAGGGTGGTCTGAGGAGGAAAAGTTAGTTTGTTAGAGTTTGCAACTGCTTTTATTTAAAGCATTGCATGTATGGTATGAGTACGGCTGCAATCATTAAAAGAATAAGGATAATAATTAACAAAGGGAACCAGCCACTTGGTGAAGCTGGATGGGTTCCAGGAGGAGAAATTATTTTCCTGTATTATGAGATTATTGTCTTTGTTTTTTTTTTTAGTTTTTTAATGCTCTCACTTTTTTGTGAGACTAAGTACAGGGATGTGGCTGCAGTACCAATGAATGCTGTGAATCCTAAAAAGGTAAACAAGGGGAGTAATTGGCTTTTAAAAAATTATTTGTGGTGTTACATGTTTTGGGGTTTGCTTTTACAAAAGCCTGTTGAATTTTATTTAGGTAGACTGTTCTAGCTATTGCTTTGAAGGTGTAGATTAAGTGAAACATTTCATAGTAAACTGGCTTAGGCATTACTTGATATTGATTGTGCAAATTTACACATTACCAACACTTGGTTCTAATTGTAGAGGTTTTGGATGATTTGCAAAATATGTGTGTAGGATGAGTGATATCTTCCCTCAGGGCTAGTTACTGGCAGGTTCCTGTAGTAGGAAGAACAAGGTTAGTATCTGGTGGACATTTTTTTCTTCTTGAACAGGAACCTCACATTCTCAACTGGCTCTATCTCATATTTTGCTTCATGCTCTGGTGTGGTCTCTGGCTCAGGAACTCCTTTACCTGCTGGCTTTTCTAAGTAGTAGGGTTTTGCTCTGGTATCATGGACCCAGGACTTGATTCTCTGTAACTTTAGAGAAGAATGAGAGGTTAACAGTACTGTGTAAGGTCCCTCCCATTTGGGTTTAAGCTGATTTTCAGGATGTTTGTTTTTTAAAACTTTTAAAAGAAATTGATCCCCAATTGAGAAGGGGTGGAGAGGCTGGTCAGTGGGGTATTTTAGGTGCATATTTGCATATATGCGTGCATGGTGGTAAGGAGCTCTCCTAACTGCAAAGCCCACTTATGGAGGGCTCCCCCTAAGGTCACTGGTGAATTGGATTTTTACCTCAGGTTACTTAGAAAGGGATTTCTGTACATAAGTTCAAAAGGACTTAATTCAAGTCTTCTTCTAGGGGCCACCCTAACCCAAAGGAGAGCTAGTTAAGTGCTTCTGCCCATTTCAACTGTGTTTCTTGACAAATTTTACTTCAACTTTTCTTCAAAGTATAGTTCATTCACTCTGCTTAATTCTAAGCAAAGCTGTTTAAGACTCACCCACAATTCCCAGATGATCTTTAATCCTGCAGATGCCTTCTGATCAGACATAGCCCAAACTCCTTACCAACTGTAGCAAGAGCTGCACAGTACAAACTTTTTGTCCCAAATGTGTGGTGTGGTGGTAATAAGAGACTAGGGGATATACCAGATTTTCAGGCAGATAAAATTGTCCTTGGCTGTTTTTCAGCCACTTACCCCCTTTATCTGATTTTTCTGAATTTTCTCAAAATCCCCATTCTCTTGCATGCTTGAGATCTGCAGGGGTATAGCCTGGACAGAAAACTTCCTCTATATGTTGAGGAATTTGAGGTTTAATAAGTGCAGTTCCTTGAGTAGGAAAGTAGCCTTGTCTTGCAGCCTCTTTTGCTGCTTGGTCTGCTTGCCTGTTAAATAGGGCTACATAGGAGTCTCCCTTTTGATGTCCCCGGTAGTGCATTACAGCTACTTCTGCTGGTAGTTTTACTGCTTCTAAAATTTCAGTTATTTGTGTGGCATGCTTAATTTAAAAAAAAATTATTTATTTCTCTCCCCTCCCCCCCCACCCCGGTTGTCCGTTCTCTGTTCCTACCCACTGCGTCTTCTTTCTCCACTTGTGTTGTTGTCAGTGGCACAGGAATCTGTGTTTCTTTTTGTTGTGTCATCTTGTGTCAGCTCTCCGTGTGTCCAGCAACATTCTTGGGTAGGCTGAACTTTCTTTCACACTGGGTGGCTCTCCTTATGGGGCACACTCCTTGCACGTGGGGCTCCCTTACGCGGGACACCCTTGCATGGCACGGCACTCCTTGCGCGCATCAGCACTGCGCATGGGCCAGCTCCACACGGGTCAAGGAGGCCTGCGGTTTGAACTGCGGACCTCCCATGTGGTAGGCAGATGCCCTAACCACTGGGCAAATCTGCCGCCTGCTTAATGTTTTTTCGCCTAGATGATAAAATTTTTCTCTCCTTTCAAATGGCCCCATGTGCATGCAATATAGGAGAAGGATATTGTGAATCAGTGTAAATGTTCATTCTTTTTCCATCCCTCTTTGGAGGGCTCTAAGAAGGGCAATAAGCTCAGCTTTTTGTGCAGAGTTCCCTGGGGGAAGTGGTGCAGCTTCTAGTACTTCCCCTGCAGTTACAAGAGCATAACCAGCTTTTTGAACATTTCCTTCAATGAAGTTACTTCCATCAGTGAAGATTTTTAAATATGGATCTAATAGAGGAGTATCCAACAAGTCTTTCCTGGAAGAAAAGACTTCCTCTAGCATTTCTATACAGTCACAAATAGGTATTTCTTTGGTACTTGATGGGAGTAGAGAAACTGGATTTAAGGTTACACAAAATTTTAATTTAATTTCTGGGTTGTTTAGGAGTGCTGCTTGCTATTTTCTAAGCCTCCTTTGGGTTAGCCAAAGATTTCTTTTTCCTTCAAGCAGTGTGAGTATTTGATGGGGGTTTGAATGGTAAGGGGCCATTCTAATGTAAATTTTTTCTTGCAGTAAGACACAGGTTGCAGTAACAGCTCTTAAACATGCCACCACCTTTTTGCAGTATTGTTTAGTAATTTTGAGAAGTATGCCACTGGATGATGTTCACCTCCCAATTTCTGGGTTAATACTCCAAGGGCTACAGCTTGTTTTTCATAGACAAATAAATTAAAAGGTTTTCTGAGATCTGGTAGTCCCAGGGCAGAGGCACTTATTATCTCCCTCTTCAATTGATTAAAGGTTTGCTCACATTCAGAGGTTCACTGGAGGGGCTCTGCATCCCCACCAACCAAAGCTGTGTGCAGTTTTTGTTGGACCTCCTGTAATTTAGTGATTGATTTTTGCTTTGGAGCACCTTTCCACAGCTCAGTGAGAATGCAGATTCCAATGAGGATCAGCTTCAGGGATTGCCTCATTTGGGGAGCTGTAAATAGGGTTTTGACGTGCCACCTCCTGCAGTGCCTTGGCTTCTTGTTGTGCTTTTTCAAGGACCATACATCTTTCCTTGGGGGTGAGGAGGACGTTTATAAGGGCTTGTACATCAGCCCACATTGGATTGTGTGTGGCAAAAATGGAAACAAACAGGGTTGTTACTTTCTCACGATCTGCATGATAAGCTGGAGTGTTATTTTTCTAATTAAATAAATCAGAGGTGGTGAAAGGAGTGTGGATGAAAAGAAAGCCTTGGGGTCATCCTTGATTATCAATTCCATTTGGAGCTTGCTGGAGTGGGAACTGACCTATAGTCTCCATTGGGTTGGGGAGGCTACCTTGGCCAAAACCAGCTCCACTCCGTGTTTGGGAGGGAGATTGTAGGAAAAGCCCTTGTGGGAGGGAAAGGGGGCCTGATTATCTCTAAGTGGGTTTTGGCAGTGGTCCTGGTGGGGAAGGAGGCAGAGGTGGTCTAGAATAATGAGGGGGTGAGGTACTTAAGTCAAGGAGTTTATCAATGAGTTCTAAGAGAGGGGATCCCAGGACCTGAACTGTTTTTGTTACCAGGGCTGAAAGGGACCCACACATTAACCCACAACTCTTTCTAGTTTCCTTATCTTTCCACAACTCAGAGAACACTTGAACAGATGGGATTTCTGCCCATTTCTCTTGCTGTTTACAAAACAACTCTAATTGCAGTATAGTATTAAAATTCAAAGACCCATTTTCTAGCCAAATTTCTTGGTCATCTAATTTATGTCTAGGCCAAGCTTTATTACAAAAAGTAATTAATTAATTTTTTTGTACCCCAGATCCCCCAAATTTAGACTAATTTTTCAGGATGTATCCTAGTGGTAAGCACTCAGGTACCGATGCCTCATTCCCCATGGTGGCAGAAAGAGAGAGAGACAGAACAGACAAAAGTAAAGGCACAAAAGGCAGCAGGCTTCCCCTTAAAGGGAATGAGGGAGTGGGACTCAAATCCATGAAACCTCTCCCACTACCACAAACCTTCGCTATCTTAGTGACGGTAAAAACAATGCTAACTCATGGTTAGCCAAAGCCAAACAGCAGGTTTCCATTTTAAGGGAGTGAGGGAGTGGGACTCAAACCCACCAAGACCTCTCTCACTGTAACCAAACCTCCACTACCGTAGCAAAGGTAAACCAAATGCTAACTTGCAGTTAGCTAAAAGAAAAAGAGTAATGAATAAAGGAATGAACTCATCCCCAGGAAGAGGAGACAACCTGGTCCTCTGTCCTAACCTCGTGAGCCTTGGTTCCTTTGGCAGCTGGAAAGGGGCTCTGCCCTGGGTAACCCACAAGCCCTTGGGAAGATCCTGAGCAGCCGCTGGAGTCAGGGATGCATCAGTGCAGACAACCACCTCCACAACTCACCTTGGAAGCATTCTCTGGTTATTATTTTTATTTATTTATTTTTTCCCTTCATGGTCGCCAATTTGTTAGGCCTCAAAGCAGGGCCCTTATGGATAACTAGAGATGGCATGAAGAAAACTTCAACACAAGAGTTAGGCAAACTCACATTTATTACATCTGCAGAGGTAAGGAGCCAAGGCCAGTCCAAAGTGACTCAGACCTGACTCCCCATGCTGCAGTTTCACTCTTGTTTAAATACCCAAGTTATTACTTAGCATTTGCTTTGATTATGCATTAGTGTTCATCCACATGGATGAACACACATAACTAGTTATACAATTGTATGATTAGCATGTTCAGGAAACCATGCTTGCACATACATTGCATGATCAAGAAAGATAACTCCACCCCTGGGTGGGAATTTTACTATGTTAATTAAGCAAGTTGAAGTGAGGACAGCAAGGGGCTACTTCTGTGCAGGTCCAGCCAACTGGTTGAAGCTGGTTTTCATACTTCATTGCTTCAACAGGATATTCTTGACCACCAAAAGTGGAATTTGGCCCAAAGAGAGGGTTGCATTTCATTACCTTCTGATTTATATACAATTATTTTCTTTGTATCCTAGCAACAGGGAGAGAAACAAGTTACTTTCAGGTATTCAGTCATCCTACATCTATCAGTACCACACTAATGAAAGAAGTTGATGTGGGAGGACTGGGGGGGGGGGGTAATGGGGAATGGAATATATGGGAACCTCTTATATTTTTTAGTGTAACATTTTGTCTAATTTATGTATCTTTAAAAAAAGGTAATAAAAAATATGATAAGGAAATAGAAATAACCAGACACTCTATAGAAGCTAGTGCTAGAAGGCAACAGTAGTGGTAGACTAGATAATGCTGTAGTAACAAATAACCCCAAACTTCTGTGGCTTACTGTATGTTATGTGTCTGTCATGAGTTGTAAAGGGCTTCAACTCATCACCATCACTCAGACCTCAAGCTGGTTAAGCAGCAACCATTGGGAATATCACCAGATCCATTCCAGAGTGGAAAACTGAACACTTGCTCTTAGTTTTTCCAGGGAATGGTCTGTTTCACTTATTTCAATGTTACTGGCCAAATTAAGAAGCATGATCCATATTTAATTTCAAGGAGGTAGAGAAATACCATCCTGCAATGTGAGAATCTTAAATTTTTGGCCAAATAACACGTGATACTATTAGTGTCACAGTGCAGATAATGAAGTTTATATGCCATGTAGAGCACTGTACTTAACTGGCTACTGGAAAGCCAATCTCCCTTTATCCCCTACAAGAAATACTATTTTCCCTGAGATAATAATTTGAACACTTGAAAACTACATTTTAAAATTCTTCTGTAGATAGAGGTAGCAATTGATACAGGGCCAGCCACACATATCAGTGGACCCCATTAGGTAGGGTTTCTAAGAATGCTCTGTAAAACAGGCACAGTCTCAACTGACTTTCCTCTGCCATAGTTGTGATGCCAGGGGAGTTTTGGGAGAGTCATCTTGTGGCATGAAAACAGGAGTTATGCCCTGTAAGGCAGGGGCACTAACAGGACTGTTGTGCTGATACACCAGGTTTGGATTACCAAGTTTCAAATTCCCCATTGTGTGAGGAAAAAAAATTAAAATTTTAAAAATCTATTTTTTCAGCTACTTCAAGTATAGTTTTCTTTTATATACTGTTGGGTCTATTCCTGAGTGATTCAAACCTTGAAATCAGTGAGGTGATGATACAAATAGCAGATACTAAACTTTAGAATTGACTTATTGAAGACCTTAGAGAGCAGGAATTATGAATCCAACCATTTCCCCCCCTATATCCTATTCATTACTATGGCAGCAAAAGAATATTTTTTTCTCTCTTATGAATATCTAGGATCACTTTCCACATTGTCCCCAGTCTTTTCATGATTCTGTGTTTCTTTGCACAAAGGAAAGTAGAGAAAAGGAGGATAGCCACAGTTTCTGACTAGAACCTTATTCTGAGATATTAATCTCCTTAGACTGATTGACTTAAATAAGTTTTATCAGTTAATTTTGGATAGTTTATCCTTTAAACTTCCTCCCCTCTTTGGAACCTCACATCTCTGAATCTCTCCATTTATGCTGCCCAATGTGATCCCCAACCTCTTTAAAAACCTATGATGTGCTTTCTAGTCATTATTCAAGACAGGGACCAATACAATGACATTAGGGTGGGTTTCTAAAGGTGGAAGCACAGGAAACGGACTTTGGCCCAGTGGTTAGGGCGTCCGTCTACCATATGGGAGGTCCGCGGTTCAAACCCCCGGCCTCCTTGACCCGTGTGGAGCTGGCCATGCGCAGTGCTGATGAGCGCAAGGAGTGCCGCGCCACGCAAGGGTGTCCCCCGCGTGGGGGAGCCCCACTCGCAAGGAGTGCGCCCGTGAGGAAAGCCACCCAGCATGAAAAGAAAGAGCAGCCTGCCCAGGAATGGCGCCGCCCACACTTCCCGTGCTGCTGATGACAACAGAAGCGGACAAAGAAACAAGACGCAGCAAATAGACACCAAGAACAGACAACCAGGGGAGGGGGGGAAATTAAATAAATAAATAAATCTTTAAAAATAAAATAAAATAAGGGTGGAAGCAAATTGTCAAGACTAGAGGGATAAAGGTAAGAAGGCAAGAAAGGAGATGGAAGTTCTATTTCCAGAGCTACCACTGGGAGCATTTCACAATTGCAATTAGATTTATCAACTTTTATATGTTCAACCTTTTTAAAATATTCCCGTGGTTTTCTTCCAATCATATAAATATTGCCACAGTTTGGCCTTTGGAAAAGCTTTCTTATTAAAATGTTCTTTAGTAATTTAATATATGTGAATCCCATCTGTGAGATATTCCTCTCATGTAGATAACAGTGTTACACAGAGTAAACATTAAGGAATGACTCTATATGGAGGTACATTTTCAGAAAACCAAAGAAAAAGTAATGACCCAGGAAGAACTGAGTTCAGTTTTCTATTGGAAATAGAGGTAACTGTATGCCTTTCTCTCTTGAGTTCCTTAATCAGTCAGCACTCTCTAGCATAAGCATATTATAAAGAATGACAGTGTCAATTCAGAAAGTTTCTACTAAAAATATGCTGTCCTGAAGGACACTCTGAAGGAGGCCTGATTACACCAGTTTTAGAAAGATGAAACTTTCTCAAATCAAGTTTCCTTAAATGAAATGTCTTCATTTAAACAACAATATTATACTTCTATTTACAGTAGTGTGTACCCTCCCTTAAACTGAAAACAATTTAAAATGCTGGAGTAAAATGTTTTCAGAATCATATTTTAAAAGTATTGTTGATCTCCTAAAAAATCAGATATGTACAGAGGCAAACAAACAAAAGTGGTCCTAAAAGAAAGAAAACTTCAAAGTGGAAGCAGATATTCTGTGAAGAATAAAAATAACTCAAGATCAACACCACATCAAAATCAGTTATGGCTGTGATCTCTCCTGAGGCAAAATCCCTCTCCATCTGTGGACCTGAGAAACTTGGAAAATAAGTTATGTGCTTCCAAAGTACAATGGTAGAACAGGCAGAGGATAGGTATGCCTATTCCATTACAAGAAACTGGAAAGGAAAAGGAGGTCACAGGTACCAAGCAGGGTCAAAGCCCAGAAGAGCAAACTTCATTAGATTTCAAGGTAATCTCTAGATTGAGGCTTTGCCCTCAGAGCCTGCTGGAGGAGCAGCTCCACCCTTTCCAAGAGCTTGTGCAGCAGCCATGTTCTCCCCAGTGCTGGAGACCAGCTCACACCATCTTTGAGGACTGCAGTGACAATCTCACTCTGCCTGAGTACTGCCGTGTGTGCTCCAGTTTCTCCAAGCATTGGTGCCACCCCAATGCTGACCGGACCCATGCTCACCCACAGCCTCTTTAGTAAAGGATTTTCTAGCCATACCCTCATCAGGAATCCCATTCTCTGGGAATGTGCTCTCAGTAGCTCATGGAGGGCCCTGATAGAGTCACTTCTGGCCTTGGTCTCAGAGAACACTATCTGGATATATATGTAGGTATGTATGTCTATATATACATGCATGTATGTGTGACATAAATATTAAAGATTTATTATAGGGATTGGCCCATGTGTCTATGGAGATTGTTAACAAGTTGCAATTCCATAAGACAGGTGGCAAGTTGGAAATTGCAATGAAGGTGAAGTGAAATTCTCCAGGTGAGGCTGGTTGGCTGAAGCAGAGATAAACAGTCTTCTTTTTGACTTCTGAAATCCTTAGTTCTGGTTCTTAGACCTCCAACTGATTGATGAGGAGACTCCCCTCATGCTGAGGGCAGTCTTCTTTCTTGGTTGTAGATGTAATCAGCTATAGATGCAATCCACTGACAATATGTGTAAATCTCTCATGAAATATTCACACAGTAACAATCAGGCCAGAGCTTGTTTGACCAAACAACTGGACACTGTAATGTAGCCATGTTGACACATGAACTTAACTGCCCCACAATCTCATGAGAAATAAACCCCTTATGTAGAAGGTGATGGTGAGAAAATTAGCCAGTATTAATGATCATGGTAGCAAAAGGAACAAAGAAATATTACATGAAAATCTGAGCCATCATAAGACCCTCATTTAGGTTTTCATGCAGGCCACACATGTGGTGGTAAATTCTCAATCAAGTATGTTTAATTGGGAAACGGACTTGGCCCAGTGGTTAGGACATCCATCTACCACATGGGAGGTCCGCGGTTCAAACCCCGGGCCTCCTTGACCTGTGTGGAGCTGGCCCATGCACAGTGCTGATGCACGCAAGGAGTGCCGCACCATGCAGGGGTGCCCCCGCGTAGGGGAGCCCCACGGGCAAGCAGTGCACCCTGTAAGGAGAGCTGCCCAGCGTGAAAGAAAGTGCAGCCTGCCCAGGAATGGTGCCACCCACACCTCCCGTGCCACTGATGACAACAGAAGCGGACAAAGAAACAAGATGCAGCAAATAGACACAGTGAACAGACAACCAGGGGAGGGGGGAATTTAAATAAATAAATAAAATCTTTAAAAAAAGGTACGTTTAATTAAATGGTTTTAGGATTTGGGTACTTTCAGGCAACTGAGAGAAAAAATGTAACTTTCACCTGTGGGAAGGTATTTTTATCTCAGGCCTCAAAGGATTGCACAGAGACAGTGCCAAGGATTGTGTGCTCTAGTTAATAATGACAAAGCACACAAGGAACAAGCAAGGTGAAGACCTCAGAGGCCAAGATCCCAGGGACACAGAGGAGTGTGATCACTACTTGGTGGCTCTTTCCTTCTCAAAGAAGAGAAGCTTGTGACAACCTCTAAGGTTAGGGCAAAAGAAGACTAGATTGGGGATTACTCCAGGATTTCAGTAGAGAGCAGGAAGACTCTCCAGTCTTTTGAAATTTGGTACTAGTTATCACTGTTGTAAGTTTATCTCTTTCAAGGTACTACACTGAGCACTGGGGGGAAGAAGGAAGATAAATAAGATGCATTCCAATTTCAAAGAATTTAAAGTCCAGGAGGGGATGAGAGGGCCCCATAATATAGGTAGGCTTTGGCTATATTAGTAAAATCTTTTGGGATTTCTGCCCAAGTCACAATTACTCTTTCTTTGAGAACTTCCCTCCAGTCCAGTAAAGGTTGATCACCATCAGACATGTTTATACTCATAACCCTGTCACCACAGTTCACTAGGCCAGGAGTAATCACATAGCCCCTGGTGGGTCCATCAGAGTGTGTAAGCTCCAACTTTGGAATCATAACCACAACCAATTACTGTGGTTGGCTGGAAATATAATTTGTAATTTCAGTGGTTGCAGGGTGGTCAAATTCAGTCTTGTCATGAATATAAGCATCTGATCTAAAGAGCAAAAGAGCAATGCCTAACATTGTTTTCCAACAGTATTCATTTCTTTTTTTAAAGATTTATTTATTTATTTATTTCTCTCCCCTTCTCCCCAACCCCGGTTGTCTGTTCTCTGTGTCTATTTGCTGCATCTTCTTTGTCTGCTCTTGTTGTCAGTGGCATGGAAATCTGTGTTTCTTTTTGCTGCGTCATCTTGTTATGTCATTTCTCCATGTGGGCAGTGCCATTCTTAGGCAGGCTGCACTTTCTTTCATGCTGTGCAGCTCTCCTTATGGGGCACACTCCTTGTGTGTGGGGCTCCCCTATGCGGGGGACACCCTGCGTGGCAGGGCACTCTTTGCGTGCATCAGCACTGCACATGGGCCAGCTCCACATGGGTCAAGGAGGCCCAGGATTTGAACTGCAGACCTCCCATGCGGTAGGCGGATGCCCTAACCACTGGGCCAAGTCCGCCACCCAGTATTTATTTCTTATCAACATCTACATTTTCCTTTTGAACAAGACAAGAATTTTTTTGTCTGTATCTTCCTCAGGTCTCTCCATTCTCCCTCCACCAAACTTTGCCATTGAGGGACATAATATAGTAGTTAATAGCACTACCAGGAATTTACTGCTTGGGAATAATCCCTAGATCCACAGCTGTTAGATTTATGATCTCAAATGAATTAACTCTCTATAAATCAGTTTTCTCATCTATACAGTGGAAATAATATTACCTACCTAAATAAATTAATATCTGTAGGTCAGCTAGTACCTGATAAATAATAAACATTTTAAAAAGTAAATACATACTAGTATTTATGAATCAAAATAGCCTGGATTATTAAATACAGATTTCCATGGCTAAACACTTTTGCTATTGCTAATTTTGAAAATGATCATTATTAAAGCCTTTATTTATTCTTACTTCCCATAGCACAACACTTTCCCATAAATTAATTTCCTTTCCCAGTGGAGTACATCACCTTAGATTTCTTTCAAAGAGTATGTGTATGGTAAATATATTTCATAGTTTAGTCTGAATTTTTTCATCTAATTGGATTTCTTTTTTAATTTTTTTTAATTTTCAAAATTTATTTCTCTCCCCTTCCCCGCCTGACCCAGTTGTCTGTTCTCTGTGTCCATTAGGTGCATGTTCTTCTTTGTCTGCTTCTGTTGTTATCAGTGGCATGGGAATCTGTGTCTCTTTGTTGTTGTATCATCTTGCTGAATCAGCCGTCTGTGTGTGCTGTGCCATTCCTAGGCAGGCTGCACTTTCTTTTGTGCTCCGTGGCTCTCCTTACAGGGTGCACTCCTTGCACATGGGGCTCCCCTACATGGGGGACACCCCTGCATGACACGGCACAAGTGTGCATCAGAACTGGGCATGGGCCAGCTCCACATGGGTCAAGGAGGCCCAGGGTTTGAACCGTGGACTTCCCATGTGGTAGATGGATGCCCTATCCACTGGGCCAAGTCTGCTTCCCTGGATTTCAAAGTGTATTTAAAAAGAATAAAACTATATATCCTGCCTTAACACACTGAATGTACTGGGGGAGAGCATAAACTTCAATATAACTATTATCTGTGTGGTGCAGCAGTGCTCCAAAATATATTCATCAAATGCAATGAATGTGCCATACTGATGAAAGAGGTTGTTGATGTGGGAGGATTGGGGTGGAGGGGTGTGGGGTATATGGGAACCTCATATTTTTTAATGTAACATTTTTTGTGATCTATGTATCTTCAAAGAATACAATTTAAAAAATGATGGGGATGGGGGTGGTGGGAATTGGGGCTTTTTTTAATGTAACATTTAGTGTGACCTATTAACTTTAAAAAAGATAATGAAAAATAAAATTAAATTAAAAAAATAAATAAAAAGAGTAAAAATGATTAAATAGGATGTATTATAGGAATTTAAGGAAATTCTACATCAAAAAGATATACTAATGTAACTCACCATATTGAGTGAATAAAAGGAAAGAATTCATGCAATCATCTCAATATAACCAGAAAAATATATTTACTTTTGTGCTAGATTGTCAGCTATCACCTTTGCATTACAACCATCCTCTTCTATGGTCTCCTCTGCACTGGGAAATTCATTTTTCAGAAGATACTTCTCTATATAGTTTCAGGCTAAAGTTTGCTAATGAGAGGAACTTATACAATATTTGGAAAGTGAACTGACTGGTGGAGAAGTCATCATTCCAAGGTGGCTATGACAGCGAGATGAAATGACTTCACAGATTTCTCCACAAGTCACTGCTTAGCTGCTGCAGACCAAGGCCTTGACCTTTCCCAAGGACTTGACAATTGCAGCAATGTCCAGACAAACTTGAATCAAACTGAAGTCATCAATGACTGTTTCCTTGACTTTCTGTTCTCTTCCTGACCTTCATTCATCCAGCTCTTGCTATGTTCATGTATGTCATTTCCTTTATTAAATACCTGTATTCAATAATATTCACAGTCATTCTGTTTTACTGACCAAACCAAGACTGAAAAAATATTCAAAAATTAGGAATTTAGGAATAGATGAGAGCTGCCTTGTGTTGATAAAGGCTTTTATCATAAATCTGTAAATACACTATACCAAAAGAATAAATTTAAATGCATTCATTTTAAGGTCAGGACCAAGATAAAGTTGTCATTTAGCATGACTACTGTTTTACAGATTAGCCAGGAATTTAAATGTATAAGGGTTAGAGGTGAAGAAATAAGGCAACCATTATTCAAAAGTGATAAAAACATTTACATTAAAATATAATCAATAAATTATGTAAAAATGAAAGGGATTGCTACATATATGGGTGAAAAATGAATGATATTTCTTTATACCACAAATATCCAATTGGAAAATATAAAGTAATATACCACTTTTAATAGCAATAACTCACCCTTCAGAAATTAACCCTTAATAGAAAAAGAGTGCTATTTAAATAGTGTGGAGTCCCTTGGAGTAACAGGAAATATAGTGGTATTGGCTGCCTAACACTGGACCTCAAAGCCAATGCCACATATTTCAGTAATTGTAATGGCAGCCATAGACCTCCAGGCACCACTGCAGCAACACCCCCCCCCAGCTCATTGGCTTATAGCACATACATCTATTTCCTAACTATTATATGAGAGTTGAGTTGGTTATGACTGTCCTGAGCTCTGCTGAGCTCCACTTGCCTTCTTCTGTCAAGATGCAGACTGAAGGAGAAGCCACTGAGGGAGTCTCTTCTCATGACAGAGAGTGAAGATCAAAGGCAGTCCAGTTAAAGCACAAAAGCTCACTTAAAGGTTCTCCTCAGACATTGCATCTGGCACCTCTCACATCCCATTAGCCAAAGAATGTCTACAGGACAAGGAAGAAAATTCTACTTACAGGAAGGCAGGCTCAGGGCAGGGAAGGAACAAAGGAATGTGTACAAATGAAACAAACTACCATAAGCATGGAATGTGCTATACTCCATGCCTGAACAGTCAGTATTTAATAAATTTTAGCTCTTATTTTCATTTTATTTTGAATACTCCTCACACTAACTCTTAGAAAAATGTGTAAGTAAAAATCCCAAGTTTCAGAGTAACAAAGTTACTTGCTTAAGGCTATGTAATGGCAACACCAAGATTTAAATCCAGGTATCTTGACACCAGAGAAAACAGTCTCCAAAACTACACAATGATAATGTAGAAACTGATCCTGTAGCAGACATTGTCCTTTGAGACATACTCTTAGTGGTTTGTTAGAAAAGGTGCAATAGCTTAAACAAGCTCTTTTTTTTAAAAAACAAGCTCATGAACTGATGACAGCCATCATTTATTCAAGTACCTAAGTCACCTCCCCATAGAATAATATTTTTTTTCTAGAATTCATATGGAAAATTTGACAAATAATTAATGAAAACTCTCTCTATAGAAAGCCTGGAGGAATAAATTAGTTAACTAAAACTTTTGTCCAAAATTTATTTTATTTCATTTTCATACCAGGAGAATCTTTACTGTCCAGTCAACTCAAGCCCTAATCTGCTTGACTGCTTAAGAGTAATTGTTTGGGGAAAATTAATAAATTGGCATTCTGGTTTCAAATTCTTATCAAGCTGGAGGTTAGGCAAATAAATGATATGAAAATATAAAATACCAAACTTATGCCTATTTGCTTCAGTAACATTTTACATTTGAAGAGTCTATAGAAGACCAAATGAGATAAATGAAAACCACCTGGAATAGAAGAGGTGTTTATATAAATGGCCACTGCTATTTTTTGGAGGGCTAGGGTATAAGGGAAGGTAAAAGGTGAGTAAGCCATAATCACAAATCTTAAGGGTTTACAGTTTAATATGATTCTGAGTTTTCTGCATATAAAAAAATTGAAACAGCTGTAAGTACAATCTGTAGATCTTTAGATATTGTTCTACAGTGATACCAAAGCTTAAGAAGTCAGCAGGGGGTTTAAGATATATGTAGGGGATTTGAATCTCTGGACTGATAATATGACACCCAGGCCCAGAGCCTCAACAGACTTCAGCTCCTACACTTTGATTTATTGGACTTACTCCACTCAGCTAACATGGAGTTGAAGAAGGTCAACCACCACAACATGGAGCCTAGAGTGTCTACAACTGGAAGTGGGAGGAGTGCATCCAGTACCCATATGGAATCTAAGCCCTCACTTGACATAGATGTGCAATGGACACAACCAATCCAATGTCCACAGAGAAAATGTGGAATGGGTGTGGGAACGGTAGCCATGGTGGCTGCTGGGTGTGGGGAACGGGAGGAAGAGATGAGATGTGGAGGCGTTTTCGGGACGTGGAGTTGTCCTGGATAGTGCTTCATGGACAATTACGGGACATTATAGATCCCCCCAGGGCCCACTGGATGGAACATGAGAGAGTCTGGGCTATGATGTGGACCATTGACTATGGGGTGCAGTGATGCTCAGAGATGAACTTACCAGGTGCAATGGATGTGTCATGATGATGGGAGAGAGTGTTGCTGTGGGGGGAGTGGGGGGCGGGGGTGGTGGGGTTGAATGGGACCTCATATTTTTCATAATGTAATTAAAAAATAAATAAATAAATAAAAGATTAAAAAAACATGGAATCATCTTAACAAAAATAAAAGCACTCCAATATTTAAAAAAAAAAAAAAGAAGTCAGCAGGATCTCTAGATCTTTCTTTTTCATTTCTCTATTACTTCATTCATTCCTGACCTCATTTATTCATTCATCAATGAATGTTTATTAAGAGAAAGATGATAGCAGTGTTAGGCATTATAGATGAAAAGCTGAATGGGACACAGTAGTTCATTTCCTATCACTAGATTTTCATGTAGCTGCTTCCATACCATGCTTTATTTTCTTTTTTCTTTTTAATTAGAGAAGTTGTAGGTTTACAGGAAGACCATGCAGAAAATGCAGCGTTCTCTTATATCTGCCTCTATTTTTAACATTTCGCATTAGCGTGGTACCTCTGTTACAAATGATAGGAGAATATTATAATTGTACTATTCATACCATCTATGTAAGTGGATTGGGAAATAGAAAAATACAGGTTTCTCCATTACTCTTAGAGAGAATCTTGTGCTGTATTTTAACATAAGTGATTGAAAACAGCAGTTATATATAACCTCATCTTCCTAATATTTTATTGGGAAAGAATATTGTAAAAAGATTTTGATTTTGTAATATGTATTATTAATATTTAATGCCTCTAAGTGGGGTTTGGAAAAATTGTCTAGTCTCACTTCTAGCCATTTTATAAGACCCTAGGTCACACTTATTTGGGTCCAAGCTTTACTTTTATCTCTTTCCCTATAAGTTCCTTTCCCTCCTACTTTTTCAATTATTCATTTTTTTCTTTTGAAATTAATATATTTCTATAAGCCATCTCAAATTCTTGTGGAAGAAGGCTTAGTACAAACAATAAATTGTCTATTGTGTCTCTTTTTTTTTTTAATATTTATTTATTTATTTAATTTCCCCCCCTCCCCTGGTTGTCTGTTCTTGGTGTCTATTTGCTGCGTCTTGTTTCTTTGTCCGCTTCTGTTGTCGTCAGCGGCACGGGAAGTGTGGGCGGCACCATTCCTGGGCAGGCTGCACTTTCTTTTCACGCTGGGTGGCATTCCTCACGGGCGCACTCCTTGCGCGTGGGGCTCCCCCACGCGGGGGACACCCTTGCGTGGCACGGCACTCCTTGCGCGCATCAGCACTGCGCATGGCCAGCTCCACACGGGTCAAGGAGGCCCGGGGTTTGAACCACGGACCTCCCATATGGTAGACGGACGCCCTAACCACTGGGCCAAAGTCCGTTTCCCACTATTGTGTCTCTTGATGACGGTAAATGTATCCGTTATTAAAGACCTGAATTTTTCAGCTGTTTTCAAGAATTGCATTGGATTACTTCTTTTTTTGAGATTTATTTATTTATTTCTCCCCCTCCCTCCATTGTCTGTTTTCTGTGTTCATTCATTGTGTGTTCTTCTGTGTCTGCTTGTGTTCTCATAAGGCAGCTGTGGGAACCGATCCTGGCACATTCTGGAGTGTGAGAGAAGCAATCATTCTCTTGTGCGATTTCAACTCCCTGGTCTGCTAAGTCTTTTATTGTCTCTCCTCTGTGTCTCTTTTTGTTGCATCATCTTGCTGCATCAGCTCTCCATCGTGACCAGCACTCCTGTGCGGGGTGGCACTCCTCATGGGCTGGCACTCTGTGTGGGCCACCTTGCCTTCACCAGGAGGCCCTGGGTAATGAACCCTGGACCTCCTATATGGTAGATGGGAGCCCATTTGCTTGAGCTGCATCTGCTTCCCAAGGGTTATTTCTTTTTATCTCAAATACAATTCTGTAATTAAAATGAACTATGAGAACTTAAGAATTAAGTGTGTATGGCAAAGTCCACATCAAATATTCTGAGAACAGAAGGTACTATTGTTAGTTTTTCTCAGTGACTCATTTAATCAAAAATATTTAATGAATGCTGGACATTTTCAGGTATGAATGATACAAATAGTGAACAGTAAAAAAACATGAAAAATAAAAGTTATTTTCACAAGTGAATAAGTAGGCAAAGCAGTTATTTTCAAGTCACCCTTTGTACAAAGTATGTTTCCTGGCCTCAAGGAATTTGGGGATAAAAAAGTATTATCTTTTCCTCATTGAATTTGAAAGATCTTATAAGAATTTTGTAATAATTTACTCTAGATCACATAAGAATCCTTTAAAATGATGTAGCATGACATTAAATTGCTGTGGATTTCTTAGTCACAACTGAAGTGCTGTAGTCTAAATTGAATGAAGTAGACATTTTTTCTGTTAATTTTCTCAAATGTTTTTTATTAGGAAAATTGTTTTTACAGAAAAAATTATGCATAATACACAACGATCCCATAAAGTGCATTATTTTATTTTTAGCTTGCCAAAGTCAGCAGCTTATTGAAAAGTACATTGTAATCAAATCAGGTTTATCATAAGAAGGAAAGGATAGTTTCATTTAATAAAATTGCTTATGTAATTCAACTCTTTAATGGATTTAGAAAACTAACAAGAAGTCTCCATTGTTGCTCAACAAGTATTTTAAAAAGTTCATTATCTTCTTTAAATATGAACTATAAAAGTGAGAAATTTATAAAGTTCAATTTCTATTTGCAAGATGCATTTTTAAGACACTAAAGAAAAAAGAAAGTCCCTCAATGTATTAAAAGCTTATATAACAAAATTTCCACAATTGTCATATTTAAACATTAATTTCTTAATATACTTTTTAATTTTTAAAAGATCCTTAGATTACATAAATGTTACATAAAAATATAGGGGATTCCCATATGTCCCGCTCCCTACCCCTCCCACATTTTCTAACATTAGCAACATCCTTCATTATTGTGGTACATTTGTTACAATTAATGAATATATTTTGGAGCATTGCCACTAAGCATGGATTATGGTTTACATTGTACTTTACACTCTCTCACATGCAATTTTATAAGATTATGACAAGATATATAATGACCTGTATCTGTCATTACAGTGTTATTCAGGACAGTTCCCAAGTCCCAAAAATATGGGATTACACCTGTTTTTCCCTCTCCCTCCCTTCAGAACCTCCAGTGACCACTGCCTCCATATCAATGATATGAGTTCTTCCATTGCTAGAATCACATTAAGTCTACAGTAGAATACCAACAATTCTACTCTAGTTCTTAATTCATTTCCAAATCCTGAGGATTCTGGGATGCTGATGCCCACTCCACCTCAAACTGAGAGGTGGCTTAGATCCCATGGGGTAAATGAATGGGACTGTCTTGCTTGTAGTGGCAGACACTCTCTGTTCCTTGGAATGGTCATTCCCCATCATCATCTCCTTGTTAGTTGGGTAAGTCCAATGAACTGGAGAGTAGGTGTTGCAACTCTGCTGAGGTTTATTTTATCATTTTTAAAAAATAAATAAATCACACAAAATGTTACAATAAAAAATGTAAGAGGTTCCCATATATCCCACCCCTCCCACATCCTACTCCTCCCACATCAACTTCTTTCATTAGTATGGTACATTCATTGCATTTAATGAGTACATTTTGAAGCATTGCTACACTGCATGGATTATACCTTATGTTGTAGTTTATACTCTCTCCCAGTTCATTCAGTGGGTTATGGCAGGATATATAATACCTGTATCTGTCCCTGCAATATCATTCAAGACAATGCCAAGTCCCCAAAAGCCCCAATATCACATTTCTTTTTCCTTCTCCCTGCCTTCAGGAACTCTCCACATCAATGATATAATTTCTTCCATTACTAGAGTCACAATAATTCTATAGTAGAATACCAGTAAGTTCATTCTTTTTTTTTTCTGTTCATGACCTTCTTTAATTTTTTTGTAAGTTTATTGCTTTTAATTTACACATAAGTAAGTTCATTCTAATCTACATTTCATTCCTCCATCCTGAGGACCCTGGGATGGTGATGTCCACTCCACCTCTAAATTGAGAGGGGATTTAAGTCTCACATGGCTGGTGGATGGAATTCTCCTACTTGCAGCTATAGACCCTCTCAGTTCCCTGGTTTGGTGGTTGACCATCATCACCTCCCTGTTAGCTGACCTGGCTATGTCTAATGACTTGGAGAGTAAGTGTTGTAACTCTGCTGAGACTCAGGGCCCAGCTGGCACATGGACAGTCCAGAGAGTCAAGTCTCCTAAGCATATACCCCAGCACCAACCACAGGTTTAGTAAAAGTGACAGAATAGGCATGCATAGAGAAGTCACATCTGAGTCCAATTCCATCACACTCAGGAGCACAAATTCCAAAGTAGGGCCCACTGGCAAGGTACTGAACTCCTGAGCCATCTACTATGACCATAGAATCTGGGTGTCTCTGTAGCCATCAGGAGCAACAGTACCTGGGGTTGTATCTACTTTAGTTGTCTCTGAGATCCTGCTGGGGTGTGCATAAATGTGGCCCCTCTGATGGCCTCCCGACTCATTTTGAAGACTCTTAGCCATATAAACTCACTTATCTTTACCATTTCCCCTTTTATTCAAGGTCTTTTTCTAGTTGCATCACCAGCTGGTTCTTGGTAGTAATTGCTTGGCACCAGGGAGGCTCATCCCCAGGGGTCATGTCTCACACTGGGGGGAAGGTAATGCATTTATATGCTGAGTTTGGCTTAGAGAGTGGAAATATTTGAGCAACATGGAGGCTGAGAGCCTCTTAGGCACCCAGCAGCACTAGACCAAATTGAAATTTCAAGTGCAAGAGGTTTATAAGCATATCATCAGTACCAAGGGCCCATCATTGGACCATCTTTTTTCACTGGTCTTTGCCCTTGCACTTGGGGATTGTTGCTTTTCCACTTGGGAATGAGGCAGAGCTCCCCAGGGTGGGAACCCAGTATTCCCTCAATTGTCATGTGACTCTCTACCCACTATGTCAATACCCAAGGAATGTCCAAACATATCTATATACCCTATATGCATGCCCAGATGAACTCCCTCCCATATATCAACTATCAATGACACCCCACACCAGTGCTCCTCCCCTACCATGGTTGAACCCCTCTGTGATACAAAACTTGCTCAAAATGAGGTGTAATATATTGATAAATTCAATTAATAGGAAAAAGAGATTGTAATGATAGGTTTAAGCATTAGAAATAAAATACATAATCATTTAGAAAACTAAAAGTAAAAAATTGAAGTATTAAAAAATTAAAATTATAATTTTTTTTTGACATTTTGACACTATGAAAAGATGAGCACACACACACTCCCTAGATGCTTGCCCCAGGTGCACCTTGTGCTGAATGCCCCTCATCCAACACACTAAACCAGTAAACTTTCCTAATTACAGTGTCAAAAGATTTTTCTTAACATTATAGTTTCACCCATGTACCCACCAATAGACCATGTTCACCTGCTCCCTCCTCGAAACCTCCCCCATTTCCAAGGAGCATCTGATCAATCCTCCCATCCCTGGCCCCTGTCAAGCCTGCACTGCCCAACCCAATAGTATCCCTATACCCCCATCATATCCCTTCACTCACAACTACTTACCTCTACCTTATTAGATTTTGCCCATGTAGACATTGGCTTACAACATTCCTCTCTTAAACCTATCTTCTACACTCTAGCTCTCTGAGACAGCTTGATTTACTTGAGTCATATCAGAGAGTTCTTGTAGTATTTGTCCTTCAATGCCTGGCTTGTTTTGCTCAACATAAGGTCTTCAAGATTAATCCATGTTATCCTGTGTGTTAATACTGTATTCCTTCTTACAGCTGAGTAGTATTCCATTTATGGAATATACCTCATTTTATTTATCCATTCATCTGTTGATGGTCATATAGGTTGATTCCAGCTTTTGTAAATGGTGAATAATGCCACTTTGAACATTGGTATGCATATATCAGTTCATGACCATGTTTTCTGTTCTTCTGGGTATATATCCAGCAGTGGAATTGCTGGGTCATATTTCAAATCTACAGTTAGTTTTTTGAGAAACCACCAAAATGTCCTCCACAATGGCCAGATCATTTTACATTCCCACCATCCAGGGATTCCTTCACATTCTCTCCAAAACCTGTAGTCCTGTTTTTTTAATAGTCACCAGTCTAATGGGTGTAAGAGGGTATCTCATTGTAATTTTGATTTGTAGTTCTCTAATAGCTAATGACTTTGAGCATCTTTTCATGAGCTTTTTAGCCATTTGTATTTCTTCTTTGGAGAGGTGTCTGTTTAACTCTCTTGCCGGTTTTTTAAATGGGTTGTCTTTTTATTAAAGATATAGGATTTCTTTATGTATGCTGGATATTAGGCTCCTATCAGATATCTTGTAGCCAATATTTTCTCCCATTGGGTAGGCTCTATTTTCACTTTCTCGACAAACTCCTTTGAGGGGTAAAAGGCTTTAATTTAAGGAGGTCCCGTTTATCTATTTTTTCTTTCAGTGCTAGTGCTTTAGGTGTGAGGTTCATGAAGCTACTTCCTATTACAATATTCTGTAGATCTTTCCTTACATTTTCTTCCAAGGTCTTTATGATCTTGGCTCTTATATTTAGATCTTTGATCCATCTTGAGTTTATTTTTTTATAAGGCATGAGATGGTGTTCCCCTCTCATTCTTTTGCATATGGATAACTAGTTCTCCAAGCACCATTTGTTGAAGAGGCCATTTTCTCCCAGTTGTGTGGGTTTGGTGACCTTGTTTGATATGAGATGACTGCATATGTGAGGATCTATATCAGAACTCTCAATTTGGTTCCATTGGTCAGTATGTCTTTCCTTGTGACAATACCATACCTGTAGCTTTGTGGTATGTTTTAAGGTCAAGTAGTGTGATTTCTCTGATTTCATTTTTCTTTTTAATATGTCTTTCACTATTTGGGGCCTCTTTCCATCCCAACTAAATTTCATAGTTAGTTTTTCCAGGTCAGTGAAAAATGCTGTGTAGTTTTCTGAGTATAAGTTATTCACATCCTTAGCTAAATTTATTCCTAGGTATTTGATTTTTTAATTTACTATTGTAAATGATATTTTTTTCTTTATTTCTTCCTCATATTGCTCATTATTGGTGTTTATAATGCTACTGATTTTTGCACATTGATCTTATAACCTGTGACCTTACTGAACTAATTTATAAGTTTTAGAAGCTTTGTTGTAGATTTTCAGCACTTTCTATGTATAGGATCATGTCCTCTGCAAATAGTAAAATTTTGACTTCTTCCTTTCCAATTTGGATGCATTTTATATTTTTTCTTGCCTCAGTGCTTGAGCAAGTACTTCTAATACATTGTTAAAAAGGCTTGATAGTGGGTATCCTTGTTTTTTCCCAAAACTTAGAGGGAAAGTTGTCAGGATTTCACCATTGTATATCATGTTAGCTGTGGATATTTTACATATATGCTTTAACATGTTGAGAAAATTTCCTTCTATTCCTATCTTTGCAGTGTTTAATCAGGAAAGGGTGCTGTATTTTGTCAAATGCTTTTTATGCATCTATAGATATAATCATGTGATTTTTTTCTTTAATCTGTTTATGTGGTATATTAAATTGAAATTTTTATGCTGAACCATCCTTGAATACTTGGGATAAAACCCACTTGGTCATGGTGTATAACACATTTGATGTGTTGTTGAACATGATTAGCAAATACTTTGTTGAGGGTTTTAGCATCTAGGTTTATTAGAGACATCAGTGTCTCTCTAATAATAGTCTTTAATGTGGCATCTTTGATTGGCTTTGGTATTAGGGTAACATTAACATCATAGAATGAGTTAGGCAATATTCCTTATTCTTCAATTATTTGGAACAGTTTAAGCAAGATTGGTGTTAGATCTTTCTGGAATGTTTGGTAGAAATCATGTGTGAAGCCATTGGGTCCTGGGCTCTTCTAGGTGGGAAGTTTCTAACAAATGATTCTCTTTAGTTACAATTGGTCTGTTGAGATCATCAGTTTTTCATTTTGTTAATGCAGGCTGCTTATGTGTTTCTAGGAATTTGTCCATTTCCTCTGATTTATCCTACTTGTTGGCATATAGTTTTTCAAAGTATTGTTTTTTGATACTCTTTATTTCTGTGGGATCTGTGGTGATATCTCCTCATTTCTTATTTTGTGTATTTGCATCATCTCTTTTTTTCTTTGTTAGTCTACCTAAGGGTTTGTCAATTTTATTGATCTTCTCAAAGAATCAACTCTTGGTTTCATTTTTTCTAGGGCTTTCTTATTTTCTATTTCTTTTAGTTCTACTCTGATATTGTTATTTCTTTCTTTCTACTTCTTTGGCATTAGGCTGTTGTTCTTTTACTAATTCCTCCAAGTATGCAGTTAGGTCTTTGATTTTAGTTCTTTCTTCTTTTTTATATATTAATTTATGGCTATGAATTTCCCCTTAGTACAGCTTTTGCTGCAGCCCATAAATTTTGATATGCTGTGTTGTCCTTTTCATTGGTTTCAATGTAGTTATTGATTTCGGTTGAGAGTTGCTCCTTGACCTACTGTCTGTGTAAGAGTGTGTTCCTTAAGTTCCATATCTTTGTGCCTAATCTGGTTCTCTGGCCCTTGTAGATTCCCAGTTTCATTCCATTGCAGTCAGAGAAATTAATTTGTATGATTTCAATATATTGAACTCTCCATCATTTTTTGAATGCCAAGATTGCTGGATAGACAATTCTTGGCTGGAAGTTTTTTTTTCTTTTAGTGCCTTGACTACGTCATACTGCCTTCTTGCCTCCATGGTTTCAGATGAGAAATCAGCACTTAATTTTAGTGAGCATCACTTCTATGTGATGGTTCTCTTTTCTCTTGTTGCCTTCAGTATTTTCTCTTTGTCTTGAGCATTGGAAACTTCGACAAGTATATGTCTTAGAGTAGGCCTGTTGGAATTTATACTGTTTGGCTGCACTGTGCTTCTTGGATATGTACATCTATCTCCCTCGACAGGATTGAGAAGTTTTCAGCCATTACTTTCCTCAACATCACCCTTCTGTCCCCTTTCCTTTCTCTTCTCCTCCTGGGATACCTATAATGCATATATTTGCATGTTTTGTGTTGTCATTCAAATCCTTAATTCCCTGCTGGATTTTTTCTGTCTTTTTATTATCTGTTTGATTTCAAATGTGCTGTCTTCTGCATCACTAATTCTTTTCTCTGCCTTTTCAAATCTGCTGTTATTTGCTGAGAGTGTATTTTTTATTTCTTGGATTGTACCATTCATCACCATCATATCTGTTATCTTTTTATGTATGTTATACTTTCTTCATATGCTCTCCCACTGTTTTCTTAATATCCTTAACCTCTTCCTTCACTTCATTAGGTTGGCCCATGATATTTTTTTAAAGTTTTTAAAAAAGATTTATTTTATTTATTTCTCTCCCCTTCTCCCCCAGTTGTCTGTTCTCTGTGTCCATTTGTTCCGTGTTCTTTTTTGTCTGCTTTTTTTGTCAGCAGCATGGGAATCTGTGTCTCTTTTTGTTGCATCATCTTGCTGCATCAGCTCTCCATGTATGGGGTGCCATTCCTGGGCAGGCTGCACTTTCTTTTGTGTTGGGTGGCTCTCCTTACAGGGTGCGCTCCTTGCTCGTGGGGCTCCACTACACGGGGACACTCCTGTGTGGCACACCTTGCATGCATCAGCACAGTGTGGGGGCCAGATCCACATAGGTCAAGGAGGCCTGGGGTTTGAACCATGGACCTCCCATGTGGTAGATAGATGCCCTATCCACCGGGCCAATTCTGCTTCCCTGCATGATATTTTTTGGACAGCTTTAATTAGTTGTTTGATGTTCTGCTTCTCTTCCTGGTTCATTGGGCAGCTATGTCTTCCTTTTTCTTAGTATGGTTTATAATTTTTTGTTGCTGTCTGGTCATCTCTTTATCTTCATGGGTTTATTCAGTTGATTAGCTTCTCCCTCTAGTCTCAGGTTTTATTTAGTTGCTGTTTTTGTGAGTGTAATGGTTCATCTTTGACACTTTGTTCTTATTATTCTATTTCCTTATTGTTGTCTAAGTTTCCTAGAAGTAAAAACATTAGTGCCAGATAAAGCAAAAGAGGTAAGAAAAGAAAAAGGATAATAGCTATATTGATAGAAAAAGTTAGAAAATGAACCATGTAAGACCTAGGAAAATGAATATTTAACCCATATATGTGGTGTAGAGTTATAGGAATAAAAAAGTGGAGTACCTACAATGAAATGGGAAACCAAATATGGAGAAGTATATAGAATGAATTAAAAGGCCAGCATGAGGAGGAGAGAGGGAAAGAAAAAAGAAAGGACAAAAGTGAAAGAGTCTATAGAAGATAGAAAATGGAATAGTAGAGTTAGAAATAAAAAGGCAGAAAAATTAGGGACTAAACAAACAGGTGGAATGTAAGAGCAACAAGAGAAAGCAGAAGATAGAAAGATGTAGGAAGGAAAAGAGATAGCATTGCTAGTCAAAATCAGTACACATAGAACAGAGGAAATTGAGGAAGAGGAAACACAGCAAACAAGAAATAAGCTGGCAGCACTTAATTTAAAAAATAAGGGGGAGGTGATAAAGAGGAAAGAAAGACAAGAAAACAAACAAACAGACGAACCCACAAGTAAGGAGTCATCCAAACACTAAGGAAAAGGAGCCTTTCCTCTTAAGTCCCTATGGAGCATCTCAGGCTGCCTGTGTATATCAATTGCCTTGCAGCCTGCCTGCTGCAGATTTTGAAGTGGGTTTTAGTGAGTAAACTAAGTTAAATTATAAAACAAAGGTAAAATGTTTTTTAGGAAAAAGAAGAGACCCAAGAGATGCTAAAATAAGAATATTATCTATGTTTTCCCTGTCCCAAAGTATCAGCTAGATGTTAAATATCCCAGTGGGTCACTACTTTCTAAAAGGAGCTTGGAATTGAATTAGAGACCTTGTATATTCAAGGTGGAAGCTCTTCCATGGAATTAAACTTTCTTATTGGGTCTATTAGCTCTTCATAATGCTATAGAGTCCCTTTCCCTTGATCAGGATTGACTCTTTCAAATTGGATAAATTCCTGCTGATTAGGAATCTGTCCTTCACCCTTTTTATTCTTACTGCTTTCTCTCCAAGGGCAGCAGGATGCAATATCCTCTGTGAGCATTCCCTTTTAAAATTCAAATGGGACCCTGGTGACTTAACTCACCACAGAAAAAATGACTCTCGACATCTTTGAGAGAACCCACTCCTCACAGGGCAGGTTCAGTTTTAATTGTTCCACTCAGGCTTTCTATTATTCAATCAAATTTGGAGACTTTAATGTTTCTAGACCATTGTTCATTTCTTTTATTGGCATATAATTATACATAACAAAAAGATGAGTAGTCATATTAAAGATATTAACAATTTTAGAAATTTGATGAGTTCCTATGTGCCATTGTCTAATAACAATGCAATACAAATTAAAAGTGGAGGTGAAATAATTTTAAAAGAATTCTATATTTACAAAATAAGGGATACATGCTCACTCACAGCTCTAAAGTTTATGATTTTGTAGAATAAATAACCTGTAGTCAAATGATTACTGTCAGGATTCAGCAAAAAAATGTAATACAAGAATGGAACACACAGAGTGGTATGTTTCTTTGTAAGCAGAGACTGTCTGTGATTGGGAAACTCAGGGTGACTTCATAGGAAAGTAACAAGTGAGCTAAGCCTTGTGGATTTGTGTGTGTGTGTGTAGTGTGTATCTGTGGGTAAGTCATGGGCAGTGCTAGAAAATCCTCTATTTTTCTGAATTTATATTCCTTTTCCAGAGAAGAGGCTCTTGTGTGATATTATCCATCATCTCCCAATTTGTTTTTTATCCAAAATTATATTCCATTGTCACTTGTAGTTATTTTTATATTTCTGTTTCAGTATCTTGACTAAGTTTAATTTGCCCATTAATTCAATTGTGTATTTATTCCTTTTGGTTACTTTTTGAAAAGCCTCATTCACTGAGTTTATAATCAATGGTATATACCTTCACAAGCTCTTCTACTAGGTCTTTTTACACTTTTGGTATCTTTATTTAGAATGATTGGGGTGATTGGAGCAGTTTTGTGAATCTCCATACAAGACAAACCCTGAGGTGCATTTTGAGTAAAGTTATGATTTCCAAGTCAGGTGATGCCTGACATCTGAAAACTGCAACTGGTCTTTTAGCTCACTTGTTACTTTCCTATGAAGTCACCCTGAGTTTCCCAATCACAGTCTCTGCTTACAAAGAAACATACCACTCTGTGTGTTCCATTCTTGTATTACATTTTTTGCTGAATCCTGGCAGTAATCATTTGACTACTAGAGTGATAAAAATATCTGCCCTATATGCTTCCTTTTCCCAAAGTGATTCTTAGCTAACAGTGTCCTAGTGAAAGCAGATATTAATTGCTTCCTTTGGATTCTTTGCCCCAGTGACCTCAGCCATAAATATACCACATATCCCTTGTTGTGACTTCTTCACTCTCTCATGACTCTAAAGAAAAAGAAGATTCCATTCCTTTTATGAACTTACACATTTCTTTATTCCTGGTCCCTGCTTTTCAAGATAAAAGATGGTAGCCATTCTGCCAAGAATGCCTATATTTTTCTTTCTATCTGCAAGTGTCCCTAAAATCTTCAGGCAAAATGTTTATGGGAACAAAGTAAAGTACTTGTCTGTGGCTCTTTACCAAAAATCAATAAGTAAATTATCTCCTGTTAATCAGATTAAAGAGAGGTATATATTATTTTTTAAGTATTTTATCAGACACATATATGTCTCACTTATTTGAATTGGCTAAATAAACTAATTGTATAGAGATCCCATACTATTAATAGGCCACTAAAATTCATGGAGAAAGTGCTAATTAGAAAATGTATTATCTGAATACGATGCTAATATAGTAAACAACTCTGTCCTCTTTCAACATACAAATGTATGGTATTCTGTGGAAGAAAATAACTTTACGGATCATTTATAATTAGATTAATTTTTTAGAAAACACAAAGCAATTGCTTAAGTTCTCATTAAGAGAGTATAAATAGAGAGTCCTTCTTGTGAATCTATAGGCACAAGTAATTTTTAGGAATGATCAGTCCTTTAATTTTCCACCTTATTCTACATTATAGTCTTGTTTAAGTGCTTCCCTTGCCAAGAGGAAACTTGCAGATGGAAACTTCTGACAACCCTCTAACCATGATGCAACATTCTGAGTAACTTAACTTGGTTCAGAAGGAAATCTCTGGAGGTGAATGTCTTTCAGGATATCTGTTTCATTCATGAAGAACTGTTAATTTTGACAGGACACAATATTGAGTCAGAAGACAACAATCTTTTGATAAAAATAAGACAAAGACAACATTTGACTTTTATTTTTAGAGTGAATTAAGTGAAGGGAAAATGTGAGACTGGAGGATAAGCATGAAATGTGTGTGTGTTTGCATGTGTTTTTGAATTGTCTGATTAGAGATGATGACTGATGTCCTTATGTAAATGAGATTGGTAGGAAAGAGCTTGTAGAGAAAGGAAAGCAGAGAGATGGAAAAATACCTGCTTTCTACCTAAATCTTGGCTATAGGCCTTTAAAACATTATTTATTGCTCTTTCTTGCAAGATTCTTATAATATGCATGGTAAGGCTAACTGTAATATAGGAAAACAGATGTAAAAGTCAATGTGTCATAAATACAGAATGATTGCTAAACACAAAAAAACTTCAGAGGCTCACAGAAGAATACAGACATTAAAACAGTAATGATTTAAATATTTCAGGGAAACAGACTTGGCCCAATGGATAGGGCATCCATTTACCACATGGGAGGTCCATGGTTCAAACCCCGGGCCTCCCTGACCCAAGTGGAGCTGGTCCATGTGCAGTGCTGATGTGTTCAAGGAGTGCTATGCCATACAGGGGTGTCCCCCACATAGGAGAGCCCTACACACAAGGGGTGTGCCCTATAAGGAGAGCCGCCCAGTGCAAAAGAAAGTTCAGCCTGCACAGGAATGGCACTGCACACACAGAGAACTGACACAGCAAGATGATGCAACAAAAAGAGACACAAGATTCCCATGCTGCTGACAACAACAGAAGCGGACAAAGAAGAACATGCAGCAAATGGACACAGAGAACAGGCAACTGGGGGGGATGGGGAGAAATAAAATAAATCTTTTTAAAAAGTAAATATTTCATAAACTGAGAAGCTGCTGCATGTTTTTATTTGTAAGAAATATGATAAAGAGTCATATTTCTGTGAATTTTTAGGATCTGATACAAAGTGATGGCAGTGGGATGGGATTATTGGAGATACAGGAGGCAGAAGTTGGGGTCAAATATGAAGCTACATTTTCAGTTCAGCAGCCTGGAAAATGTTATGCACTATTTTCAAGGAAGTCATCAAAAAACTTTGGTGGTGGGAACATGGACTGATGGCTAGATATGTTGCATGAAATGTGATATTAGAATATGCATAAATAAAAACAGACATACTAGTATAATTCATAATAAAATTTCATAATAAAAACTGCTGAAAAGAACTGATGATAAACTCATGGTCAGTAGCAATGAATTGAAGTCATGAGATTGGGTAAAAATTTTGACAAGAATTGACATAAAAGAGAAGAAAGTAGGTTTTTTTTATTTTTAAAGAACCTTTAGATTACATAAATGTTAATAGAAAATATAGGGGATTTGCATATATCCCACCACCTCCCACTCCCACACTTTCCCCTATTAACAACATCTTTCATTAGGGTGGTACATGTATTACAATTGAAGAACACATGTTGAAACAGTTACTAACTGTGGAATATTGTTTGCATTGGAGTTTACACTCTGCCCTGCACAATTTTGTAGGTTATGACAAAATGTATACTGGCCTATAACCTTCATTTTAATGTCATGCAGGACAATTATAATATCTCAAAAATGAACCATGAAAGCAGATATTGTAATCTGTGAAATGACAATAATAGGAAGGAGGAGGAAGAATAAAATTCAGTATAGAAAAGAGAAATCTGTCTTAATGGAGGAAGAATTAAACTGTCAAGAATTTCAGGGAAACGGACTTGGCCCAGTGGTTAGGGCATCCGTCTACCACATGGGAGGTCTGCGGTTCAAACCCCAGGCCTCCTTGACCCATGTGAAGCTGGCCCATGCGCAGTGCTGATGCGCACAAGGAGTGCCGTGCCATGTAGGGGTGTCCCCGCATAGGGGAGCCCCACGCGCAAGGAGTGCACCCGTAAGGAGAGCGCCCAGCGTGAAAGAAAGTGCAGCCTGTCCAGGAATGGCGCCACCCACACTTCCCGTGCCACTGACAACAACAGAAGCAGACAAAGAAACAAGACACAGCAAATAGACACAGAGAACAGACAACTGGGAAGGGGGGGAATTAAATAAATAAATACATCTTTAAAAATATTTCATAATGTCAGAGTTTAAAGAATAAAAGCACAGTGATTAATATATTTCATTATTAATAACAATGAGGCAGAATAGAAATGAGACAAACCCATTGGATTTCCTGTTAGAAGGTGATCGCAAATTTTGTGAATTCTGTTTCAGTAAATCCAAAGGACAGAAAACACATATAGGAGAATGAAATGTAGAAATGTGGTAAGAAGGGCAGCTTTAGCTGCTATCTTGTACAAATATGAAATTAGAAAATTGACCGTTTTCATTATATGTAGATATGGAAGTCATATAACTTTGCATCCTCACTGAAAACAGGATAGAAGGTGAAAAGAACAGAAAGGACAAAATGAAGTCTAAAAGCACTATTATGTTCTAAAATTGAGGGGATACAAACATGTTAAGAGGCAGAAGTAAGGAAATAGAAAAGTAAATGCTCAGGGAGGGAGCTTGGCTTGATGCCTTGATCTGGACAGAGTTGCCATCATGCACTGCCATGTGCCTGACCACCCACCGCTGGAGCTGGTGTGAGACAGCTTCTCTGATTTCTTGATTTGGAGACTTTCATGACCTCAGAACTGTAAACTTTTAACCTAATAAATTCACATTATAAATACCAACACATTTTTAGTATAATGTTCCCAGCCATTTTTAGCAAACTAAAATAAATATAAAACCTGAAGAATGAAGGAATGAAATTTGGGGTAGGTATGAGGAAATATGGTCAACAGAGATGAGTTGTACTTCTAAGGCACCAAGGAGACTGGAGGGCTGCTGAAGTGCGGGCGTGCTGGCTCAGTGGCACCACTAGTATCATTTAAGCAGCAGGTAGGATTCTGACAGGTAAGAAAGGTCATCCCTGATGTTTAGAGTGAAGGTTACTCACACAATTTTGAGTAGAGATGTGACAATAAAGAAGGAATGGCAAGGCACAGAGAGTGTAGACAAAGAGAATAACTTGTGACCACCCCTTGGCTTGGAAGGGCAAGGGAAGGAAAAGTGCTTAGAAGTCAAAAGAGATTGGAAACTGTGGGGAGGGTTGCCTGGCACATCTTGAAGGGATGCAAGTACTCTCAAGAATGTAATATGTTTAAGCAAAGAGAAAGCGGGGAAAAATACTCTCCTCTTCCTCCCAAGTTTTCTCACCATCCTGATCTTCTGGTGCTTTCAAACATGAATCCTAATTACAATTCAGCAAGCAACCAAATTGAATAAGGGAGACACAGTCCATAGGGATCAGCTTCCCCTGCACAGACCAGAACAAAGAAGAGTAAAAAATGGTTTGGAACTCAATGAATAAGGTAGCCCCCAGTCTTCTATCCTCCCGTGACATCTTGAGCATAAGTTTTCATTCACATACATTTGCCCTAGGATTACCTAATGACATTTTTACTACCAAGCATCATGCTTTTGTTGTAGGCAAGAAGAAGCAGTCAACTACAGGGAGAAATATATATATTAAATTTTAACTATAAAGGTTAAATCCCACAGATTTCCTACACTTTGTTTGTTCAAAAGTGGACCACCTATAGCTCCAAGTTAGATAGATAATTGAGCATTTAAGTCTGGTCACATTACTTTCTCAAACAAATTGGGTTTCAATAAGTTAAGGAGTAAAGCGGTGCTGGATTTTGTGTAGAAATCATGAGGATCAGCAAAAGATGAGTGGGATGAGCTTGGTAAAGAGTGGGGTAAGGGAGTGTCAGACAGAAAATGTGATCAAGGACTGGATGTTTAGAAAGAGCTTGTTGGGGGTGCGGGAATAGCTCAGTGGTTGATTGCCTGCTTAGCATGTGTGAAGTACCAGGTTCAATGCCCCTATCTCCTAAAAAAAATGATGTGTCATAAATTGGAATCAATTCAATATTTTCAGAAAATAAAATGAGCAGCAGGAATCACCAAGGAGAGGCTGTAAAGGAATGAGGGAGCCAAACATTTGTGCTGTTCAAGTCGTTTTAAAGAATATAGGTAGAAAAAAATTGGGATAGTGAACATGAAAACCACACAAGAAAGGATTTTCAGTGAAAGAAGAAAAAATTGAGATAGTGAACATAAAAACCAAACAAGAAAGAATTTTTGGTGACAACCCAAATGTAAAATTATTACATAAATATAAAACACAGTTAAAAGCCTAAAAACAAAAAATAAAGAAAATATTTATTACAGATATGTTATTTAAATTTTTATATTATCAATTCAGAAAGATAACGTACAAACTGCAGAAAAGAGCTGAACAACCCAGCAGGAAAAAGTGTTCAAGTTAAGAAAAGGACCTTCTGAGATATTTAGTGACCACTATTCATAGAAAATATATTAAAACTGGTGAACAATCAAACATGTTAAATAATAATTGAATACCTTTGTCATCTGAAATATAGGCAAAAATGAAATCATAATTCTTCTGTTGGCAATGGTGTGATAGAATAAACTCTTTTTACACTGTCTCTTGGTACATTCCTGAAGAAAACAATAGAGATGTTTTTGAAAAGTATCATGCCATCATGCGACGTTGTTCATAAGAGTGTTTGTCGAAGTGCTATATGTAATTGTAAAAAAAGAAAAATTGTCAATGTCCTACAGTAGAATATTTGCCAAATCATTATATAGCATATTTTATAATAGGATACTTTCCAAGTATTAATGATAAACATACACAAACACAGATGGATAGTTAGACAGTTGCAGATAAATGATAGGTGGTAGGTTGGTAGGTAGATACATGTTGCAATGGGCAAATGTACACAGTATATTGTTTAATGGAGAAAATAGATGATAAAATATTATGCATAGTTAGATACTATTTATACACTATTTTATACATGCACGTGTAATTACATTTAATGATATCACCCAATGGAACCTGACATTTTATTGCAAAAATTTTAAAATATTTTTTAATGTAAAATGTGTTCTTGGGCAAGCACATATGTGCAAGTTTAGTGACAATATTGATAATTCAGATTTTTAAAAATTGCTTACTTGCCTCTCCCTAAAATAAACATTAAATTTTAAAAGATAAATTTTAAACCAGAGAAAAAATTAAAAAATAATAAGCTGAAACATTTTTTTCCTAAGTCCTCTAAGGTCCATGACAATCATAGTTCATGTCTGTAATTCACAATCTTACTTTCCATTTTCTTTCCTTCAGCTCCCACAGTTTGCATTTTATCCTGATGTCTGAGTGAAGAGTACTTAAAAGTTCCACCCAAGCAATATATCTATGGGCTATGATCTCTGTGGTTTAGGACTTTGATTTTATCCTATTTAAAATAGCCTAAGACCTCAAACCAAGAAATTAACTTAAAAAGTGAGTCTGAGTGGCTTCACTAGGGTACACGGTGCCTCTGCACTCGCTGGGCTTGGGGCCAGGAGCGGGCGGCCCTGGGGAGGAACGATCCTGCAGTACTGGCTGCCCCCTAGCCAGGAGGCAGGACCTCAGCCTGCTGCCTTGGGAGTGCGGTGGACAGGGCTTTGCCACTAAGCATAAGCAAAGAATAGCCGTGAAACAAAACCATGGGCAAGAGAGAGAAATTGACCATAATAACTATTCACTAACATATTCAGATGCCTAGACATCAGAAAAAAATTACAAGCCATACTAAGTAATGGGAAGATCTGACTCAGCTAAAGAATAAACTGAATACCTTGATAAGATATTTAAGAAGACTAATCAATGATAATTATACAAGCTTCCTAAATCAATTCAAAGAGTTGAAGGAAAAAGTTTCCTTTTTCAGGATAGATCACATTTTGGGTCACAATACAGGTATCAACAAATTTTTAAAAGATTGAAAATATGCAAAACATTTTCTCTGATCATAATTGAATGAAACAATATCAATAGTGGACTAAAATGCAAAATTCATAAATACATGAAGATTAAATGGCACACTCTTAAGTAATCAGCAAGTCGAGGAAAGAAATTGCAATACAATTCAGGAGATATCTTCATATGAAAGAAAATGATACAACAGCATATCAACCTATTGGATACAGCAAAGGCAATCCTGAGAGGGAAAATTATAGTCCTTAATGTTTAAATTTAAAAAGAAAAAAGAGCAAAAATCAAAGACCTATTTTCATACCAGGAGCAAATAGAAAAAGGAGAGCAAAGTAATTCCAAACCAAACTGAAGGAAAGAAATAATAAAATCTCAGCAGAAAGAAATGAAACTGAGAAACAAAGCAAAACAAAACAAAAAAATAAAAATAGAAAATAGCAACAAAACCAAAATTTGGTTCTTTGAGAACAAGTTTGACAAACCCTTTGCTAGACTGAAGGGGAAAAAAAGAAGATGCAAAGAAATAAAATCAGAAATGAGAGGATAGGTATTACCACTGACATTGCAGAAATAAGATAGATTATAAAAGGATACTATGAAAAATTGTTCACCAAAAAAGCTAAACAACATAGACAAAATGGACAAATTCCTAGAAACACATTAATAACCTAAATTGACCCTAGAATAAAAATCATCAACAAAGAAATCACAAGTAAAGAGAATGAAAATGTCATTACAAACTCCCCAAAGATGAAAAGCCCAGGGAACATATGGCTTCAGAAGTAAATTTTAGCAATCATTCAAAGATGATCTAATACCAATCTTGCTTAAGCTCATTCTAAAAATTGAACCACACGAAATGTTAACCTACTCATTTTATGTAGCCAACATCACCCTAATACTAAAATTAGTTAAAGATACAAAGAAATAAAAAACAAAATTCAGACCAATATCTCAAGGAATATAGATGCAAAAATCCTCAATAAAATACTTGCAAATAGAATCTAAAAGCACATTAAAAGAATTAAACACCATAATCAAGTGTGTTTTATCCTAGTTGTACAAGTGTCATTCAACACAGGAAAATCAATTATTGTAATAAACCACATAAATATATTTAAGAAGAAAAACCACATGATGCTCTCACTTGATGTAGAAATGGCATTAAATTACATTTATTTTATTTGATAAAAACACCACGAAAGGAGCAGTTGTGGCTCAAACAGTTGAGCACCTGCCTCCCACACAGAGGTGTGAGGTTCAGATTGTTCCTCCTAAAGAAGATAAGCGAACACCAAGCTGAAAACAAGCAGAAATTGAGCAAAAACAAGCAGGCACTGAAGAAAAACAATGAGCAGATAATGAATGCAAACAATGAGAAAAAACAATGAGAAAAACAACAAGCTAACAGACAAGGGAACTATTTTGGGGGGAAATACACACCTACGAAAAACAAATTTAAGGGGAAATGGACTTGGCCCAGTGGTTAGGGCATCCATCTACCACATGGGAGGTCCGTGGTTCAAACCCCAGGCCTCCTTGACCCATGTGGAGCTGGCCCATGCGCAGTGCTGATGCACACAGGGAGTGCCGTGCCACACAGGGGTGTCCCCCGCATAGGGGAGCCCCATGTGCAAGGAGTACGCCCCATAAGGAGAGCCGCCCAGTGTGAAAGAAAGAGCAGCCTGCCCAGGAATGGCACCGCCCACACTTTCCGTGCTGCTGACAACAACAGAAGTGGACAAAGAAACAAGACGCAGCAAATAGACACAGAGAACAGACAACGGGGGGTGGGGAATTAAATAAATAAATAAATAATCTTAAAAAAAAAAAGAAAAAAGAAAAACAAATTTAAAAAACTAATAAAAATTTTAAGAAACTCCGCAAAAGATGGTGTTTAAATTTTTAAATTAAAAAAAATACCACTTAACATGATTTAGTGCATATGTGAAAAATCCACATCTAGCTTTTTATACAATGGTGAATGACTTAAAGCATTTCCATTAAGTTTATGAACAAGATAAGGATGCCCACTGTCACCAGTATTCTCCTAGATGTTCTTACTAGAACAATTAGTCTAGATAAAGAAATAAAAGGCACACAAATAAGAAATGGTGAACTAATACTTTATCACTGATTTTGCCTAGAAAATCCTAAAAACCTATAACAAATCTAGAATTAATAGAGGAGTTCATCAAAGTGGCAGAGTAAAAAATGAAAAGGCAAAATAAGTACTGTTTCTATACACAGCTAATGAACCATTTGAGAAGAAAATGAGAAAAAAGTATCCATTTGTAATACCAACTAAATGAATCAAATATATAGTAATAAGTTTAACCAAGGGCAAAACATTACTAAGAGACACTAAAGAAGACTTAAATAAATGGAAGCGCACTCCATGTTCATGGATAGGAAGAATATCATTAAAATGTCAATTCAGTGCAAGCTGGTTAAAAGATTCAAAGCAATTCCAATAAAATTGTTAACAGCATTTTCTCAGAAGTGGAATAGCAGATTGTCAAATTCATAAGGAAAGTTAAGGAACCCCAGATAGCCAAAAGTGTCTTAGAAAAGAAGGAAGTTGTAGGGCTCAGTTCCTAAATTTATTTATTTATTTTTAAAAAGACTTATTTATTTATTTGTCTCCCCTTCCCCCCCACCCTCCCACCCTGGTTGTCTGTTCTCTGTGTCTATTTGCTGCGTCATCTTCTTTGTCCATTTCTGTTGTTGTCAGCAGCATGAGAATCTGTGTTTCTTTTTGTTGTGTCATCTTGGTGTGTCAGCTGTCCGTGTGTGCGGCACCATTTCTGGGCAGGCTGTACTTTCTTTTGTGCTGGGTGGCTCTCCTTATGGGGCACACTCCTTGTGTGTGGGCCAGCTCCACATGGGTCAAGGAGGCCTGGGGTTTGAACTGCAGACCTCCCATATGGTAGACAGATGCCCTAACCACTGTGCCAAGTCTGCTTCCCAGTTCCTAATTTTAAAGCATATTATTTAGCAACAGTGGTTAAAGCAGCCTGATACTTGTATAAAGATAGATTAACTAATGCATCTAAATTGAGAATTTAGAAATAGGTCCTCACATCTATGGCCAAGTGATTGTTTTATTCCTCTACTGCTCCATATGGTCCTCTCATCTGTCTGCTCACTGCTTCTTTCCTTCTCCAGGAGGCACTGGGAACAGAACCTGGGGTCTCCCACATAGGAGGTGAGTTCCCAGAGGCCAGAGCCACATCCACTCCCCTTGGGCTGTTGTGTATGAAGTCTGGTGGCATCTGCTTGTTTAGGCATCTGCTGTTGGGTGGGAGTGGCATCTAGCTTGTTGCAGTGGGGGCAGCATCTCCTCATCTTCTTTAGGAGGCACCAGGATTAAACCTGGGGCCTCCCATGTGATAGGTGGGTACCCAATTGGTTGAGGCATGACCACTTCCCTCAAGTCATTTTTTAAAGATTTATTTATTTATGTTTTATTTATTTATCCCCCTTGCTGCTTGCTTCCTGTCTGCTCTCTGTGTCCATTCACTGCATGTTCTTCTGTGTCTGCTTTTCTCCCTTTGTTGTGTCATCTTACTGCATCAGCTCTTCACGGGTGTGGGCCATCAGCTCTCTGTGGGCACAGGCCGTCAGCTCTCCATGGGTGCAAGCCAGCTTGCCTTCACAAGGAGGCCTGGGACACAAACCCAGGGCCTCCTTATATGGTAGACAGGAGTCAAATCTTTGGGTCACATCTGCCTCCCTCTCAAGTGGTTTTTGACAAGGCTGTCAAGTCCTCTCATTTGGGCCAGAACAGTATATTCAACAAATCATTCTGGGAGAACTGGCTGTATCTGTCCAAAAGAAAGAAAGAAGACACATATATCACACCTTAAACAAAAATGAATTCCAAATGTATCTAGGACTAAATATAAAAGTGACAACCATAAAAGTCCCAGAAGAAAATGTAGGAAAAGGTCTTCAAGGTCTTATGGTAAGCTGTAGTTTCTTAAGCCTTACACCCAGAGCATGAGCAACTCAAGGAAAAAAATAGACAATACCTCCTCAAAATTAAACACATTTGTGCTTCAAAGGACTTTGTCAAGAATGTAAAAAGGCAGCTTACTCAATGGGAGAAAATATTTGGAAACTGCATTTCATATAAGGGTTTGGTACCTATGTTATATAAAGAGACCACACATCTCAAAGGTAAAGGAAAAGCAACCCAATTAAAAAATGGGCCAAATACTTGAATAGACATTTTCCAATGAGGAAATAGAAATGTTCAAAAAGCACATGAGAAAATATTCAAAATCTGTCACTTTTACTGAACCTGTGGTTGGCACTGGTGTTTGTGTATGTTCAGGAGACTTGAATCTCTGGAGTGTCCATGTGCCAGCTGGGCTCTGAGCCTCAGCAGTAGGTTGCAACACCTACTCTCCAGTTCACTGGACTTACCTAGGTCAGCTAACGGGGAGGTGAAGATGGTCAACCACCACACCAGGGAACTAAGAATGTCTACAATTATAAGCAGGAGAATCCCATCCATCAGCCAGGTGGGATCTGAGCTCCCTCCCAATTTAGAGGTGGAGTGGGCATTGCCATCCCAGGGTCCTCAGGATGGAAGAATACAATATGGATTAGAGTGGACTTACTGGTATTCTATTATAAAATTATTGTGACTCTAGCATTGGAAGAAAATATATCATTGATGTGGAGACAGTGGCCACGGGAGTTGCTAAGGGCAGGAAAAGGGAAAAAGAGGTGGGATATGGGGGCATTTTCAGGATTTGGATTTGTCCTGAATGATATTGCAGAGACAGATGCTGTGTGTTATATATCCTGCCATAACCCACTGAATGGAATGGGAGACCGTGCAAACTACAATGTAAACTATAATCTATGCTGTGTAGCAGTGTTCCAAAATGTACTCATCAAATGCAATGAATGTGCCACACTAATTAAAGAGGTTGTCGATGTGGGAGGAGTGGAGGGATGGGGACTGGGGGTATATGGGAACATCTTATTTTTTAATGTAACATTTTGTGTGATCTATGTATCTTTAAAACAGATAATAAAGTTATTACTTTTATTTTTTTATTTTTTATTTATTTTTGTCTTTATTTTTTAATGTTACATTAAAAAAATATCAGGTTCCCATATACCCCCACCCCTCTCACCCCACTCCTCTCCCCATGACAACAACCTCCTCCATCATCATAAGACATTCATTGAAGTTATTACTTTTAAAAGGAAAAAAATGCCAATGAGATACCATTTCATACATAATAAAATGGACTTTATAGAAATAATCTATGTGCTGAAAAGGATGCGGAGAAACAGGAACACTCCACTGGTGGTGGGAATGTAGAATGGGAAGGACAGTTTGGCAGTACTTCAAGAAGCTAAATATAGATCTCCAATATGATCCTGAAATTCCATTACTGGGAATACATTCAGGGGAACTAAACTATGGACACAAACTGACATTTGCACATTGATTTTTATTGTAGCATTATTCACAATTCCTAAATTATGGAAACAGCTGAAGTGTCCATCAACGGATGAATTGGTAAACATATGTAGAAATACAATGGAATACTCTTCTAAGAAATGGCATCAGGATGTATATGACAATATGGACATTATGTTGAGTGAAATAAGACACTAAAGGACAAATATTTTATGATCTTAGCAATATGACCTAAACATTATGAATAAACTAATGGAGATAAACCCTAGAGTATAGGTTATGGAGAAATAGACTATTGATTGAGAATGGGAATTGATGTTTAATGTATGTAACATTAATAGTAAGGTTAATTGTGAGAGTGTGGAAATGATTAAAGTTGATAGTAACATATTATAGAGTTTAACTAACAATGCTGATATATAAATGTGATTATGGCTGAAAAGGGTAGTCTGTGTATGTCAGTGTTAATTGAAGGAAAATTGGAGAATAATGTAGGGAATTTATCACATAATTATTTCAGTGGTGGAGGAAGACTGTGGCTAACAATATAAATAGGGGCTTGGGATTGAAACAGAAAGCTCCCGAGTCCGGCCGTCCATCAATAAACCATTTTTCAAAAAAACAAAAACAAAACAAAATTTTAAAAAACAATATAAATATAAAAATGCTCTTCTTTTACAAAGTGCTAAGAATATGATGACACACAGGAAAATTACAACTAATGTAAATTATGGATGGCAGTTAACAGTAATATTTTAGTATTTTGCAGTAAAGATAAGAAGATATCATTTCAATTCTAAGGGACCAAAATAGGGAGTATAAGGGGATTGGGGAATTTTCCTTTTGGAGTAATAAAAACATGCTAAAATTGACTGAAATAGTGACAGCACAACTCTCTGTTGAAAATAAGAGTCACTGAGTATAGACTTGGAATGGACTGTACAGAGCATGGGACTGTATAACATGGGGAATCCAGTAGTAGAAAAGGTACTGTGGTTAACAGGACAAATATGCAAATGTTCCAATATTCTCTCATTAATTGTAAAAAATGTAATATTCTAATAAAGGGTTTAATAATTCTGTGAGTTGCAGGAAAAATACAACAATGTAAGATATATATGAGATATAGGAGTAATATTTTCATGATGCTTTTTCATAGTTTGTAAAAAATGTTTCAGAACAATGCAAAGTGTTTGTGGTGCAGTGATGTATGGGATACTTGTGTAATGATATGCATGTTTGTTTCATAAGTTTACAACTTTTACTATACACTTATTGTTCATGTATATTCATGTATTAATGATATACTGTAATAAAATTTTATTTAAAAAAGAAAAATAAACTAAATTCATCCAAATTTGAAAGGGAGACGTAAATCTTCCATTATTTTAAGATGACATGACGCTATATATAGAAAGTCCTGAAAAATCTACAAAAAATGCTTCTATAGCAAATAAATGCCTTCAACAAAGTGACAGGATAGAAGATAAACATGCAAAAATCAGTAATATTTTTATAAAGTAATAATGAGATATATGAGGTAGAAATCAAGAAAAAAATGCCCTTAGAAATAATTACTAAAATAATAAAATATCTAGGAATAAATTTTACCAAGTGTGTATTAAGACTTGTATACAGAAATCTATAAAAACAGAAATTGCTAAAAAAATCAAAGACAGGAAAATGTAAATAAATGGAAGGACAATCTGTGTTCAGGGATTGGAAGAATAAATATCTGATATATCATAAACATGTCTTTCTTAGTTTCTAAGAGCTACTGGGAGTAATAGACTAGAAAAGGATTGGCTTTTATACAGAGAATTTTTAGGTTAAACACTTTTATTTTGAGGCCATGGAAGAATCCAAATCAAGGTATCATCAAGAGATGCTGTCTCACCAAGTTGCAGCTCTGGGCATTCAGGCACATGGCAGCATCACCTAAGGATACCTTCTCTCAGATCTACAGGTGGAGGCAACAAGTACATGGCAGGGCTCAATGCTGGTCTGCTTATCTCACCCCACTCCTCTGAGCCTGGTCTCTTCAACCTTGACCTTGTCTATGAAGGGGCCTCTTTTCATGCTTCTGTGCTCCACTGGTTCAAGGCAAACTTTGTTCAGTGTCTCTGCTTCTTTCTTCCTGTTTCTCTGCTTTCAGTCTTGTGTTTATAAAGTACTCCAGCAAGAGGACTAAGACCCACCCTGGGTCACACCTCACTGAAGCAATACAGTGAAAAACAGAAAATTCCTAACTGAATCCAATCCAATTAAAGGGTCACAAACCCACAGGAATTGATTAACTTCAAGGACATAATCTTTTCTGTTCTCCAAGAAAAATGTTTTAAACTCTCATATTTTACCCTCTGGATCCCCAAAAGACATGCTGTCACCATATGCAAAGGGAATTCCTTCCATCACAAGAACTCAAAAAAATTTTTAAATTCATTTTAGTAACAACACTGGTACAAAATCTCCTCAAAATCAGGTATAGGCATGCAGCCTGCCTTGGGTTAAGATTCCCATCTAGCTTTAGACCTGTGAAATCTAAAAAACAAGTCATCTGCTCCTAAGACACAAAGGAGGGACAGTCATAGAATTAATTTTCTCTTTATCATGGGGAGAAATTGGAAGGAAACAGAAGTTGTGGATCCCAAACAGTTCCCCAAACCTTCAGGAAATATTTCCTTAGATTTCACAGTCTGAGAGTCATCAATATAATGATGGTTTCTTCTCCTAGGGGCCTCAAGAATTTACACCTCTTCCAAGGGCTTGCACAGTTGCCATCTTCTTGGTTCTATCTTCATGTATAGGTTGTGGCCAAGCTCTAGGCTTCACCCTCTGAGAACACTGGGTTGATTGCCAAGCTCTGCCCAATCTCCATAGAAAGTGCTTAACTCCCTCAGAAGAGTGGGGTGGTGACTTCACTCTCCTCAACCCCAAGAAATATGCTCCACCCTCTCTAAAGCCTGAGACAGCAGCATTCTCCCAGGAAAAATGGGGCAGAATTCCCATATTCTTCAAATTCTAGGTCAAAATTATCCATTCCACATACATAGGGGGGGACACTCTCTTGGCCAAAGATGTCTTAAGTCCAAACTTCTGCTTCAAGGGTTTTGGCCTTGAAAATGATTTTCCTTCAATCTCTCATTTTCTGCTCCTTTTAGTTTAGGCTGACAGTGGCTTCATTCATACAGATCTCACAAAAAGCTTGATGGTTTCACATGTAGTTCACAGGGTTCCCAACCAGCAGGCAATAGTGTTTTCCACAAACCTTTCTGGATAACTGCATGTCCAACCCTGACTTACACTGAAGTGAATGGCTATTTCCATGTTCATTTAAGCCTACACAAGGGGCCCAAGTCTCTGGGGACTTGTTCTCCAGAAGTTCATAATTTCCCAAACCATCAATTTATTTTTTCTTTGTGCATAGTAGTTCAGTTCTCAGTTTCTTTCTGTCCTTTCACATTTGCTATAAGCTACTCAGAAAATCCAGGCTGAACTTTCTTCATTTAGTTTGGAAATCTCAGCTATATATACAAGCTCCACACTTTCAAATTCTGCCTTTCATTTAACATTAGCTGTCAATTTCACCAAGTTCTCTGCCACTTTAACCCAAGGATCGCCCTCCTTCCAGGAAGCAATGATAGAGTCGTCATTCCTGTGTACGTCCTCATCAGGAGAAACCTCAGTGTACATACTGTTATTAACAGTCTCTTCAAAGCAGTCTAGGTCTTTTCTATCAAACAACTCACAGTCATTCCAGAATCCTCCCCTTTATAAAACTGTTGTAACAATTTTAGCAGCAAAAACACTTTACTTATAGCAATTTCCATCTTAGTTGCTAAAAGCTGCTGGGAGCAACATAACAAATGGGTTGGTTTTTATATTGGGAATTTATTAGGCTAAAAGCTTTCATTTTGAGGCAATGAAAATATTTAAATCAAAGCATCATCAAGAGGTATTATCTCAATATTTTGTAGCTGTGAGAATTAAGGCAAATGAGAGCCTCTAGACCTACAGCTTTCTCTACTTTCTCTCAGCTACAGCTGTGGATGATCAAGCACATGGCAGGATTGTAGATGAGGACTGTGTTTAATAATACAAATACAAGGATGTTCCTCTAAAACAAGGTGTTAAGAACATGGTGATACATGGGGAAAATATAACTAATGTAACTTTTGGAATATATTGTATTATTTTATAGCACATAGTATTGTGATATTTTTATAACATATGCAAAGAAATTACTTTATCAATGCTAAAGGTAAAAACAGAATATTGGTTTTAGTTTTATGACACATGAATGTGTTTTTTTCATTTCCTTTATTAACAAGGAAACCTTGCTCATGTCATTTATTTTTTTTATCTTAAAATGCATATTTTATTTTCAGTAGCCAATGACCATCAATCAAAGAAAGAAAAGAAAGCTAATTTATTGAAGAAAGACAAATCTATGGAATGGTTTACAGGAAGTGGAGAATGAGATTGCTCAACTAATCCAACTTGCAATTATTTATTACAAAATATCAAACTAACTGCAAGACAAGTGTCAAAATGGGACATTTAAGCAGTTTTGCAATGTTGTACATCTTTCTTTAACTTCTATTGTTTTTCAAGATTATATGTAAAAGTTATACAAATCATAATAATAGTCAAAAATTCCAATCTATGAGAGTAGCGATTTGCAATGTAGTGTTTTATTTTGATACTTCTCAGTCTTCAAAACAGTTGCTGTCATCTGGAATTCCCAATTATGATGTAGTTTGAACTTCCTCAACTTGACAAGAAAAGTTTGCTGGATATATAGCACATATACCACCCTGTTTTAATATGTGGGTATAAAACAGGCAGAGTAACTTGAGGATTTAACATGTCCAAAGCTACCACCTCCAGGGGTGTGGTAGCCACCGCAGGAGCCCATGTCATGCCTGGACAGTGGCATGGCATTCCGCACAGGCCGCTCATGTCATTTAACCAATATGTGCTAATTTATTTATCTGGCATAACACTGGAGAAACAACCAAATTCATTTTTAGGATTAAATAAGATAAATGTGCCCAGGCAGGATTTTTAAAGTAATGCTTCTATAATTTGTTGAGCTGCTTTGTGTCTGTTAATTTATTTTTTGAAATTGAAATTAAGTTTTAAAATAGAAAAAATGTAAATGTTTATTTGAATAACAAGATTGAGCTCAAGCTGCAAAGTAGGTAAGATGGATTTTAACACATCACAAAAAATTTCACACAAAAATGCATTGCTACAATGGACAAAATAATGCTTAGAATTTGGCTAAATAGCAATAGATTTTATGAAAACAAAAAGTCTGAAATCATTATACAAAATAAAAAATTTATTATACACTACCATCCATAAACGGTCTTTATTATTGATAATAATTGTAATTAAATATAATTTTGTACATAAATATGATATATTAACTACAGTATAACATTATATAGTATAAATTATGAATAAATATAGCTATCTATAAATGTAGATAATTTTAAATTTATTTGCATGGTTAATTATATATTGAATTGCAAAGGAGTATTATACAGAAACCCATTCCTGGAAGGCTGATTCCTTGTTGCAGTATAAAATATCTAATTAAATTGCCAAAAATAGAGGGAAGGAGACAAGATGGTCGCTGAGTGAACTTGCCTTTGTGGTCTGTCCCGGGAAGAGACGGCTGGGCGCGGCGGCAGGTTCTCCAAGGCGAGGCTTTTTCGGGATTTTTGCAGGGCAGAAGTGTCGGGACATCGATTGGGTGGAAAGGTAATGGAGAGGATTGGTCTAGTAGATATAATTTGGGTTCTATTGCCCACAGGTGAGACCCGCGCACGGGCTCCTCCCTGTTGGGGGTGGGGGGAACCGCGGTCCAGCCGGCGGCACTGCTTTTAGATGAATCTGAAGGGCTAAGGAGTTCGGGAGCTCTGGGTGAGCTGTTGACAGGTTGATGTGACAGATCGCCTTTGTGGATCAATTTTGGAAGATAGACGGTGTTTTGTTGTGAAGCGGGAGAAACTTTTGAGTGCGAATATAAACAATAGCGCTTCGGCCTGAAGCCCCGCCCCCAAAAGCCCGGGCAACCTTTCTCCAACCCAAATAGGCTGTAGGCAATAAAGAGAAGTAATTGGAAAATTGTTCTAGGCTGCGACAAGGCGGGGGGGGGGGGGGGGGGGGGGGGAGGGACACGCCTGGAAGCCGATTAGGGAATATTCTGCGAAGCTTGAGAATTCTGGTATTGGAATCTGTTTTCCGCGTCACTGGCCAGGCTTCGGATCTGTACTAGTAAAGTGGCTGCAGTGTAGAGGCGCCCTCTAGTGGCAGTGGTTTGGAATCACAGGACGGGAGCTGTCCAAAAGCTGAAGTGAAGGATAACGTACTAATGAGCCCAGCAAAGTGAATTGCAGGGTTCAGTCACAATATAGAGTTTGCGGATCTGACTTCCCCCATAGGGTTGGCACCCAGCTGTGGGGATCCCTGAGGGCTGTGTTACACTGCGGGGCTCCCAGGCTTCCTGTTGACCAGATTGGAGGCTGCCAGGTCTGAATTCCCTAAATTCTGGTGGCCCACACTACAGAGACTCACACCTCTTAAGTCCTCAATATCTCAGACTTTCCATCCCTGAATCCATCACGCACTGAGGTCCATCTGAGGTCCTTAAATGCCCTAGCCTTCAACGTTGGCGTTTTTTCTTTATCGTTTCATTTTGTTTTCTTTTTATTTTTCATTTTGACTTATTCATTACTTTTTTCAATTTCCTGATTGCTAACACCGCATTATCCACTAGTCTTCTCTCACAGCGTATCCCCCAAAGTCTTTTTTTACTCAGTTATTTAAGGGTTTTTTTTTTGTGGTAGGTGCTGTGTAGTGGGTGTTTTAATTCTGGTTCGTGTATATCTGTTTTGTTTTGTTTTTTCTTTCCCCTACCTGTTCCCCACCCCTTGCCCACCCTCTTTTCCTTTCTTCCTCTCGTCCCTTCCTCCCCCTCCTTTTTCCCCCCCTTTTTTTCTTTTGTCTCTCTCCCTCTTGTCCCTCATATTCTACTTAGTTTATTTTAACTCAATTATACAATAGGTGCGGCAGGAAACACCTCACATTCGCTGGGTTTTCTCATCCTTCACTGCCTCATTTCTGTGTGAACTGATTTAGGCTACCTACACTATCCTCTTTCCCCTACATCTTGATATCCGCCACCATCTACTGGCTCTCCTATATTCCACCTCCCAGCTCCCTTTTCGATCCACGAAGGGTCTAAGTCTTAATTTCTAATACCTATGTTTTGTTTTCTGTCTGTTATCCACTCTTGAAACTATTACCTTTCTTTTCTCTTTCCCTCTCTCACGAAATCAATAGCTTTTTAGCTCATACCATATTCCTCCCATATTCAATCATCTACCTCATAATAGGTACTCTACCTACTGCTATAACTCTACACAATTTACATGAATCTAACCTCCATCCTCCCAAATCTCATATTCTTGCTTTGTTAACATATATCACCAATACTACTTTACACTTTTCCCTTGCTTACACAATTGCCTTTCCCCAACACTAATACTTTCCTTTAAAGTGAACTTAACCAACAACAAGTAACTAGAATAAGAAGAAAAAAGTGACAAAGAAAAGATATAACACCTATGCAAAAATAACAGCTAATTAACCTCCAAGAGCAGACAAAGAAGCTAAGGAACTGATTAAATCCGTCAAGATAAAGAGATGACCAGAAAGCAACAAAAATCTACAAACCAAACCAGTAATCAGGAAAACATGGCTGAATCCAATCAACAAACCAATAATCACGATTGGGAGCAAAACTTGGCACAAGCAATGAAAGATCTCAGAACATTTATCACCGACAAATTTGATGAAGTAATGAAAGAGGTTAACGACATGAAGACATCACTTGGAGGGGAAATTGCAGACATACGCAAAAACATAACAGATATGAAGGGAATGAACACCACAGTTCAAGAAATCAAAAATACACTTGCAGCAAATATCAGCAGACTAGAAGAGACAGAGCAGAGAATTAGTGATGTGGAAGACAGTACATCAGAAAATAAACAGATAGTAGAAGGGGTCAATAAGAAGATAGAAAAAATCCAATTAGGATTTAGGGACCTGAATGACAATGCAAAACGCTCAAACATATGTATTATAGGCATTCCAGAAGGTGAAGAGAAGGGAAAGGGGTCAGAAGGAGTGTTGCAGGAAATAATGGCTGAAAACTTCCCAAATCTACTGAAAGAGACAGACGTACATATCCAAGAAGCACAGCACACTCCACAAGTCATAAACCCCAACAGGCCCACCCCAAGACATATACTTGTGAAATTATCCAATGCTCAAGACAAAGAGAAAATCCTAAAAGCAGCAAGAGAAAAGAAAACCATCACATACAAGGGAAGCTCAATTAGATTAAGTGCTGATTTCTCTTCTGAAACCATGGAGGCAAGAAGGCAGTGGTATGATATAGTCAAGGTACTAAAGGAAAAAAATTTCCAACCAAGAATACTCTATCCAGCTAAACTAGCATTCAAACATGATGGAGAGTTCAAAATATTCGCAGACAAACAGAAACTGAAAGAGTATACCAACAAGAAACCTCCCCTTCAAGAAATTCTAAAGGGAGTTCTGCAGGAAGAAAGGAAAAAACAGGAAAGGCAGAGTTGGAGGAGAGTATAAGACCAACAACAACAACAAAAAAGACAAAAAAAAATATACAAACAAAATATGACAAACACAAATCCAATCAAAATATGGCTAACACAAATAATTCCTTGATAGTAATAACACTGAATGTCAACGGATTAAACTCACCTATCAAAAGATTCAGACTGGGACATTGGATAAGGAAATATGACCCATCCATATGCTGTCTACAAGAGACACATCTTAGACCCAGAGACGCATGGAGGTTGAAAGTGAATGGCTGGAAAACAATCATACAAGCAAACAATAACCAAAAAAAGGCAGGAGTAGCTATATTAATATCAGACAAAATAGACTTTAACTGTGAAACAATTGTGAGAGACAAAGAAGGATACTACATTTTAGTGAAAGGGAAAATCTGTCAAGAAGATCGAACAATCATAAATATCTATGCCCCTAACAAGGGTGCCTCTAAATACGTCAGGCAAATGCTGGAAAAACTAAGTGAAAGAATAGATACATCTACAATTATAGTGGGGGATTTTAATACACCACTATCAACTCTGGACAGAACATCTCAAAAGAGAATCACCAAAGAAACAAAACATCTGAATAGTATATTAGAAGAGCTGGATCTAATAGACATATATAGATCGCTACACCCAAACACAGCAGGATATACATTTTTCTCAAGCGCACATGGATCATTCTCCAAGATAGATCATATGCTAGGCCACAAAGAAAGGCTGAATGAATTCAGAAAGATTGAAATCATACAAAACATTATCTCTGACCACAGTGGAGTCAAGCTAGAGATTTGCAAGGGACAGAAGCCCAGATTTCACACCACGATTTGGAAATTAAACAGCACACTCTTAGAAAAACAGTGGGTCAAAGAGGAAATCTAAAAGAAATCAATGACTACCTTGAAACAAATGATAATGATAACACAACATACCAAAATTTATGGGATGCAGCAAAAGCAGTACTGAGAGGGAAGTTTAAAGCCATAAATTCATATATCAAAAAAGAAGAAAGAGCAAAAATTGAAGAACTAACTGCACATTTGAAGGAATTAGAAAAACAACAACAAAGTAACCCAACAGGAAGAAGAAGGAAGGAAATAACAAAGATAAGAGCAGAACTAAATGAAATAGAAAATAAGAAAGCACTTGAACAGGTAAACAAGACCAAGAGCTGGTTTTTTGAGAAGATTAACAAAATTGACAAACCTTTAGCAACACTAACAAAGAAAAAAAGAGAGAAGATGCAAATACACAAAATAAGAAATGAGAAAGGCGATATCACCACTGACCCCACAGAAATAAAGACTATCATAAGAGGATATTTTGAAAAACTATATTCCAACAAAAATGACAATCTAGAGGAAATGGACTAATTCCTAGAAACACATAAGCAGCCCATATTGACAAAAGAAGAAATTGATGATCTTAACAAACCAATCACAAGCAGAGAGATAGAATCAGTTATTAAAAATCTCCCAACTAAGAAGAGCCCAGGGCCAGATGGCTTCACAGGTGAATTCTACAAAACATTCCGGAAAGAACTGACACCAATCCTGCTGAAACTATTCCAAAAAATCGAAACAGAAAGAACATTACCCAACTCCTTCTATGATGCCAACATTACCCTAGTACCAAAGCCAAACAAAGACATCACAAGAAAGGAAAATTACAGACCAATTTCTCTAATGAACCTAGATGCAAAAATACTTAACAAAATACTTGCTAATCGTATTCAACAACACATTAAATGTATTATACACCACGACCAAGTGGGATTCATCCCAGGTATGCAAGGATGGTTCAACATAAGAAAATCAATCAACGTAATACACCATATAAACAGAGTGAAGGAAAAAAATCACATGATTATATCTATTGATGCAGAAAAAGCATTTGACAAAATACAGCACCCTTTCTTGATAAAAACACTCCAAAAGATTGGAATACAAGGAAATTTTTTGAACATGATAAAGAGTATATATGAAAAACCTAAAGCAAATATTGTTTACAATGGAGAAATCCTAGACTCCTTCCCTCTAAACTCAGGAACAAGACAAGGATGCCCACTGTCTCTGCTCCTATTTAACATTGTCTTAGAAGTACTTGCTCAAGCACTGAGGCAAGAACCAGAAATAAAAGGCATTCAAATTGGAAAGGAAGAAGTCAAAATTTCATTATTTGCAGATGACATGATCCTATACATAGAAAACCCTGAGAGATCTACAACGAAGTTTCTAGAACTCATAAATGAGTTTAGTAAAGTCGCAGGTTATAAGATCAATGCGCAAAAATCAGTAGCATTTCTGTACACCAATAATGAGCAAGATCAGGAGGAAATCAAGAAACAAATACCATTCACAATAGTAAATAAAAAAATCAAATACTTAGGAATAAATTTAACTAAAGAGGTAAAGAACTTATACACCGAGAACTATACAAGATTGTTCAAGGAAATCAAAGAAGACCTGAATAAATGGAAGACTATTCCTTGTTCATGGATAGGAAGACTGAACATTATTAAGATGTCTATCCTACCAAAACTGATCTACACATTCAATGCAATCCCAATAAAAATCAACGCAGCCTTCTTTAAGGAACTAGAAAAACTAACTATGAAATTTATTTGGAAAGGAAAGAGACCCCGAATAGCCAAAGACATACTGAAAAAGAAAAGCGAAATTGGAGGAATCACACTACCTGACTTCAAAACATACTACAAAGCTACGGTGGTGAAAACAGCATGGTATTGGCATAAGGAGAGACACATAGACCAATGGAATTGAATTGAAAGCTCTGATATAGAACCTCACATATACAGCCACATAATATTCGATAAAGCCACCAAACCCTCTCAACTGGAAGAGAGTGGCCTATTCAACAAATGGTGTCTGGAGAACTGGATAGCCATATGTAGAAGAATGAAAGAGGATTACCATCTCACACCTTATACAAAGATCAACTCAAGATGGATCAAAGACCTAAATATAAGAGCCAAGACCATGAAAACCTTAGAAAGCAGTGTAGGGAAACATCTACAGGACCTTGTAATAGGAAATGGATTTATGAATATCTCACCAAAAGCATGAGCAGCAAAAGAACTAATAGATAAATGGGACTTCCTCCAAATTAAAGCCTTCTGCACCTCAAAGGAGTTTGTCAAGAAAGTAAAAAGGCCACTCAGCTAACATGGAGTTGAAGAAGGTCAACCACCACAACATGGAGCCTAGAGTGTCTACAACTAGAAGCGGGAAGAGTGCATCCAGTACCCATGTGGAATCTAAGCCCTCACTTGACATAGGTGTGCAATGGACACAACCAATCCAATGTCCACAGAGGAAATGTGAAATGGGTGTGGGAACGGTAGCCATGGGGGCTGCTGGGTGTGGGGAACGGGAGGAAGAGATGAGATGTGGAGGCGTTTTCGGGACATGGAGTTGTCCTGGATAGTGCTTCACGGACAATTACGGGACACTGTAGATCCCCCCAGGGCCCACTGGATGGAACGTGAGAGAGTCTGGGCTATGATGTGGACCATTGACTATGGGGTGCAGTGATGCTCAGAGATGAACTTACCAGGTGCAATGGATGTATCACGATGATGGGAGAGAGTGTTGCTGTGGGGGGAGTGGGGGGGCGGGGGCGGTGGGGTTGAATGGGACCTCATATTTTTTTTTAATGTAATTAAAAAATAATAATAATAAATAAATATTAAAAAAAAAAAAAGAAAGTAAAAAGGGAGTCCACACAGTGGGAGAAAATATTTGGCAATCTATATCTGATAAGAAACTTATAACTTGCATATATAAAGAACTTCTATATCTTGAAAATAAAAAGATAAACAACCCATTTAAAAAATTGGAAAAAGACTTAAACAGACACTTCTCCGAAGAAGAAATACAAATGGCAAAAAAGCACATGAAAAAATGTTCCAAATCTCTAGCTATCAGGGAAATGCAAATCAAAACTACAATGAGATACCATCTTACACCCATAAGATTGGCAGCTATGAAAAAAACAGAAGAATACAAGTGCTGGAGAGGATGTGAAGGAAGGGGAACACTCATCCACTGCTGGTGGGAATGCAGAAGGATCCAACCATTCTGGAGGACAGTATGGCAGTTTCTCAAAAAACTAGCCATAGATTTGCCATATGACCCAGCAATACCACTGCTGGGTATATACCCAGCAGAACTGAAAACAAGGACACAAACCGATATATGTACACCAATGTTCATAGCAGCATTGTTCACTATTGCCAAAAGTTGGAATCAACCCAAATGCCCATCAACAGATGAATGGATCAATAAAATGTGGTATATACACACAATGGAATACTACTCGGCTGTAAGAACAAACACACTACAAACACATGTGATAACATGGATGAATCTTGAGAACCTTATGTTGAGTGAAGCAACCCAGACATTGAAGGACAAATACTACATGACCTCAATGATATGAAATAAACAAGCTGCCCTAGATAGCAAGAGACTGAACGATAGGCTTACAGGAAATCGGAGGGTGGAGGAAGGATATGAGCCGATGTCTGCAGGGGTGGAATTTAAGACGAGATGGTGGTAAGTATGAACACAAAGAAGAGATAAAAGGGGGGCAAGGGGTTGCCTTTGGTTGGGGCTTTGCGGGTTTGAGGGTGGCTGGGGAGGGATGGATGGGTAACGTTGCCCAAAAGTGGGGGGAGGGAGGGGTAGCATATGAACACAGGAGAGGGTCAGGTGTTGGTGGAGAGTAAAATGCCGAGAAAATCATATCAAAATATAATAAAGAGGGTTACCTGTTTAGAATGCTCGGAGGGGAGGGTCTGATGCAGGACGGGCTCTGGGGGAATGTCTAAATGCTCATTCTGCCAGAGTGGGTGACACCATGGGGTAGAAACCCAAATAGTGAGAGTGGGGGTGGACCCACATCCTGGGGAGGACTAATGCCATCAAATAGAGGGAACTGTATCCCTCGAGAGAAAGGGTGGCTCCCAGGGCATTGGGGCAGTAGAGCAAGTTAGGCCCTGAACACTATTCCATCTATCTCTGGAAGTGGCTCCTTAGGAAATGGAGGTTGGCTGTCACTGTGGGCACCAAGGTGGAAGGGAAAATGGACGTTAAATGTGTGGAACCAAGGTAAATGGGGGATAAGAGAGGAGTTTCTTGAGAGTACACAAGGATGGATATAAAACATGTAATATTACACCATAACATATAGGAGATGACAGACTGATAATGTAAACCATAATGTAAAACATAGGATAACTAAGAATGTAAAGAACTGTGTATCCTAAAGTATGCACCATAATGTAAGCACAGATGTCACCTTGTTAGAAAGCCAATGTCTCAGACTCTGTACATCATGTTAAGTAAATATGATGTAAATAGGGTATAAGAGTATCGCTGTGGAAGGAAAAAGGTTTTGTGGTGGATGTATGGGAGTGCTGTATATTATATATATGCATTGCTGTGGTCTAGGACTCCTGTGAAGAGAAGCTGAATAATTAGGGGAAAAAAAAAGAAAAAGATAGGATGTAGAATTTTTTCAAGTCAACATTCTTTATCTAAGTTCTTTATCTAACTTTATCCAAGTTCTTTATCTAACCTTTAAACCCATCGCTATATGCCATTCCCTAGTAAGGGACCATGACATTATATTGGGCTTCAAATTTCGTGGAGTTCTGGATCACAGAGTGTTTCAACAATGGCAATGGAGGGATACTGGTATGGGATACCAATGACAGGTGATATATGGCTGACAGGGAGCTATACAGAACATATGTCCAGGGTGCATGGTAATGTTTGGATATACTCATAGTGGCAACAATTAAAAACCACAGCAGGGGGGGTACTGGGTTCCTGGCCAGTGGTGCTCTGTTGTGATCCCTAGGGGAGCAGCGACAGTCTCCCAGGTACAGCGGCGGGGACCGGGAGGGAGTGAGGGTTCAACAGTGAGCCCCTGATGCTAATGACTATGCTTGTGAGCTGATAAGCCTAAAATAAGAACAAGGCCTAGAGCAACATTGTGCCTGGGAATTTCCTCCTGTCAGCCTTCATGTTACTCAAATGTTGACAGTCTCGAAGCCAAACTCAGCATGTAAATGCAATGCCTTCCCCCCAGCGTGGGACATGACACCCGGGGATGAGCCTCCCTGGCACCGAGGGACCACTATCAACTACCAACTGATGACGCAACTGGAAAATGACCTTATACGGAAGGTTCAATGCGGATCAGCAGAATATCCCTGTCTACATAAAATAACATGACTTTAAAATGCTGTTTGACCTAAAGTAAGGGGGAAATGGAAAGGAGAAATGAGTTTATATGGCTACGAGTTTCTAAAAAAGAGTCTGGAGGCTGGCAGAAGGATTGCCCTCATGCACAACTGAGCAGAGTCAGAGAGATAAAGCAGATACAACCCCCAGATATTGGTTCCTTTGAGGGCTAAAGAGACCCATGGGAGTTATGGTCATGGCCGATGGGGTTAACTACCAGGTCAGATGGCCCCTCTTTGGAAATGGTGTTTATGTGTGATGAATCTGGACTCAGATGGGATCTTCCTTCATAAGACTTTCATGCTAATGTGCTGGAGGTGCAGTTAATGTTGGGGTTTAAGATATATTTAGGGGATTTGAATCTCTGGACTGACAATGTGATAGCCAGGTCCTGAGCCTCAACAGACTCCAGCACCTACAATCTGATTTATTGGACTTACCACACTCAGCTAAGATTGAGTTGAAGAAGGACAACCACCACACCATGGAGCCTAGAGTGATTACAACTGAAAGTGGGAGGATTGCATCCAGCATCCATGTGGAATCTGAGCCTCCTCTTGACATAGAGGTGCAATGGACACAACCAATCCAATGTCCACATAGAAGAGGTGGCATTGGATTGGGAAAAGTGGACATGGTGGCTGATGGGTATGGGGAAAGGCAGGAAGAGATGAGAGGTGGAGGCGTCTTTGGGACATGGAGCTGCCCTGGATGGTGCTTCAGAGGCAATCACCGGACATTGTAAATCCTCACAGGGCCCACTGGATGGAATGGAGGAGAGTATGGGCCATGATGTGGACCATTGACTATGAGGTGCAGAGGTGACCAAAGATGTACTTACCAAATCCAATGGATGTGTCATGATGATGGGAATGAGTGTTGCTGGGGGGGGGGGGGGGGAGAGGTGGGGTGGGGGGTGGGGTTGAATGGGACCTCACATATATATTTTTAATGTAATATTATTACAAAGTCAATAAAATAAATAAATAAATTAAAAAAATTCACCTATCAAAAAAAAAAAAAGAAAGGAATTTAAAATGCAGTTATGTTACTTGGTCGCTCCTCCTTCTCCTTCTCCCTCCCCCTACCTCCTAAGAAACAATTAGTTTGTAAACCACTTTCTCTGAACTTCTTGGGAAATTTGCATTTCCACAAGTCATTTGAGAAACTACAAATGTATAACTGTTAGAACATGAGAGTAGCATACAAGCTTTGCTTAGATGAGGGAGAATTCCTCTTTCCATGGCTCATATTGTGGGGCAATAGTATGATGTAAATTCTATATGTTATATCTCAAGTATCTGAAAGCCTTCATGCTCAAATATTACTGAATTTAAAACAGAAAGCAAAGAGTAAATCAAATTTGAACAAGAATATTTTTCCCAAATTTGATTAATTTAATTGATTACCAATTGTTATTTCCAGAAATTGATGTTATTTAAAATATCTTATAGTATATGAGTTTATTGAAAAGCCCTATCCTTTATGACTGAAATAATCATATTACATTTATAAGAGGCAATCATTATGTTCCTCAAGAATTTTTAGAACAGGATAACTAGTTTTATACATTTTATTTTTTAAAGTTTATTCTAATTTTCCTTAAAACTACTTCATGAATATAATTAATGCAAAGAGGTTAGTTTTAAAGGTGCTATTATTAAGTGTGGTCAGTCAGACTCAGAAAGTAATTTCTATATTGTTGAAATCATAATTGCAGCTGGTCAACACTGTTTGCAACGTACTCAGTTAGACCTAGAAGACTACCCAATATTACAGAAAATATGATGCAAACTCTGCTTTATATATGAACTTACTGAATCCTACAGAAAAGTAGCAGTGAAAAAGGATTTGTCATGAATTAGGTTGGCCAGAACGTTGAAATGTAAGCTTTATTTCTAAAATTAAGGGCACATTTTATTTTATTGGCTATTGTTAGGAATCCATCTGATAGGAGTTTTTGTTTGTGTTGAGGTGTTTTAACAATAAGAAATCTTGTACAATAGGAACATTGGAATTAACACAGGTTTTGTGTAAGGATATTGTATTGGTCAGCCAAAGTGGTGCTGATGCAAAATACCAGACATTTGTTGATTTTTATAAAGGGTATTTATTTGGGGTAGAAGCTTACAGATACCCACCATAAAGCATAGGTTACTTCCCTCACCAAGGTTTATTTTCATGTGTTGGATCAAGATGGCTACCAATGTCTCTGAGGTTCTGGCTTCCTGGGTTCCTCTGGGCTCAGCTCCTGTTTTCTCCACAAGGTCAATTGTAGACTATCAGGCTCTCTAGGTTTTGCCTCTCTCCACAAGGTCAGCTGGAGACTATCAGGTGAATGGCTCTGTCTCTCTCCTTGGAGCTCTAGCTTCAGTGTCGAACTCCAACATCAAAACTCCAACATTAAAAACCCTCAGCTCTGTCCTTTGCCATGGTTTTTATCTGTGGGTCCCCACCCACCAAAGGATAGGGACTCAATGCCCTACTGGCACAAGAGGCTTACAAAATTACTTAATCAAGTAAACCTATAAATCAAATAAAATCTAATATGCCCAGAGGAAAAGGTCAGTTTACAAGCATAATTCAATATTTCTTTTTGGAATTCATCAGTAATATCAAACTGCTACAGATATTATATCTTATCTAATGTCAAGGAGTGCAAAACACTTGTGGGTAAATCTTAATGGCAAAGAAAGAGAGCATCAGTTAAAAACATTAAATGCTAATAGATTTATTTTACTTACAAGTCTCTTGTGAAAGGAAATTTTCACAGGACACTGGGATATTTTCTAGGGTTTTCAGAATACATTAAAATACACACATGGATAAAACATTTTCTCTCATGAGGAACTTCAGTTTCAATGCACTGTGGTATGCCATATCATAAAATATGTATTACAGGTTCAGCCACTCTTCATCTCATTTCAACTTATTAATATTATCCTGCAGGCAGATATCAATATGCTTAAAACAAAAAGTTCCAATTGTGTATAATAACAAATACTTACTTTTGTGCCACAAACTCAACAATTATTAGAGGAAAGCAATTCAGTTTTGGTTGAAATATCACTATAGTATGATTGTATAGTTCAATTTTGGTACCATTCAGCAATAGTTGTTGGTTACTACTTGGTGATATTTATAGTGGAAGAATCATCAGGGAATCTAAAAAACAAATGGAAACATTTGGTTCAGTAGTTAGCTTTCCTTGCTAGGTTTAGGAAGAGAGAGAAATTATAAATTCTACCACATATTCCATAGTCTCTAACTTATATTTCTGTAAAAATATGGAAAAAAATGGATAGTGCTATAAAACATTCACAGTTTTTATTGTAACTCATCCAGGAACTTCCTATCCTAGATGTCACACTGTGTGGAATTTAGACTTACATGCATATTGCTTTTTTGTGTTATTTATCACACTTAAGTGTGAATCTAGGAAAGTTCAAGTATATTTATAAGACTACAATATATCCAAAACCTAAAAGGTAAAATTCACAATATCCAGCATCCAATCAAAGATTACCAGATACACACATATACACACAAAGCAGGCAATCTCAACACATGATCAGTGTAAAAACCAATCAATAATAATTAACTAGAACTAAGGCATATGTTAGTATTAGAGAATTAAAATTAAAATGTTATTATAGGGAGCAGACATGGCTCAAGCAGTTGGGCATCCACCTCCCACATGGAAGGTCCTGGGTTCAGTACCCAGTGCCTCCTAAAGAAGATGTATAGATACAATGAGTAGAGAATGAATGAACACAATGATCATACAAAATGAGTAGACACAGTGAGCAGTCATGGCATGCAGATGATGAGTGGAAACAACAAGCAGGCATATGAGAGAGCCATCTCAGGGGGAAAAATGTTATATTATAATTTTTGTGAATATATTAAAAAAGTTTAAAGGCAAAAAGACAAAAACAACCCAAATTAAATGTCTAAATAGTTTTTGTGGAAAATATTTAAGAATCTGTATTTAAATTTGCTTTGCTGTTATTATTTTAAATTATATTAATGTTTCCCCATTACTAGTTAGACAATGCATTGCCCACAATTACAAATACAGATAATGGATAAATTCATACTCATATCCATGGGGACATAGTGAGGCAGGATGGAATAGGGATATAAGGAAGAAGGGGGAAGAAAACCTAACAAGCCTGGCAAGAGAAACTGAGGCATTAGCCTTTTTACTAGCATTAGCCTGCTGGGTCATAAGGGCAAGTTAGGAAGAGGCAGTTTACCAGCACATACACCCAGCAACTTGCTGCACACATGTCTACAGGCTGCCATTATTGGAAGGCAGACAGCAAAGAGGAAAGGGAGAGAGAAGCATCACCACCAACCACTTGCCTAGTTTTCAGTTTACCTCACAACTCATGGACAGTGATATCATGCCTCATGAACAGTGACCAGAGGCTAATCACTGTCAGTCAACATGCCCAGCAGAGGTCATGGATGGCAACCAGAAGCCAGTCATCACCAGGCAGCACCCCACACACCACAAGGTACACATCCTTGAGTCCCTGTACCCTAATCCCTTTCTTATTAGAACAGACCCTAGTGTCCTGTACCTCCATAAAACAGGGGTTCCCAAAGCAGAACTTCACATTTTCTTCCTTAAAAATGCCCATATTGATCTCACTGAAAGTGTACTTTTGTTCTCTTGTCCTACCCCTCAATAAAGTCTTGCTTGTTTAATTAATTTTTGGCTTGCCCTTGAATAATTTCTCATGATGAAGCCAAGAATATAGACACATGGACACTTTCTGACAGTATATCATGGCCAGCCAGCTGGGAGTGGTAATCTTATCTGGTAACCTCCTCCTCCATCCAATGAGACTGGAGAGTATCTTGGTTTCTAAAATGAAGTCAGTCTATGTGTGTCTGTTGGGTATAGAATGTAGGCATATGTATCTGTCCATATATATGTCTGTCTCCATTTCTGTACTGATCTCTGGCCCTACTCCCAAAGGACATAATCTCAGTCTATCCAAAAGTCCTCTGGCTCCCTCTTCAGATGACATAGGGACTAGCCCCCATGTTATGTAGATCAAGAAGGTTCTGGGCAATGTGACACTGTCCTTGAAACCTGGCTGGGGATATTCCCAAGTTGAATTGGAGACCAATGGAAGGATGGGAATTCAGGAGATCCATCTCATCCTAAACTGCTTTCTAATTGTGCTTACTACCCTTTCCAGGAGTCATAAAATCAATCTTAGGTCATTTCTTTGACTGTTTCTCCAAGTTTGGGTCACATCTCTCTAAGTATAACTTATGCCCCAATTATCTCAAATAGCTAGTGTAATGTGAAAATGTCTGTAGAAAAGTTTTCCTTTATAGGACAGGTCTCTGACTTTTAGTCTCTCACCAGTTGCACAATAATCAAGTTAAGAGAGCTTGCCCTCCTTCTAGGGAGAAAATTCAGTTTGTCACTTTCAGTCTAGAACCTAGGTGTTTCCCAAGTCTAGGTTACTCCAGAGATCCCTGACTGCAAGGGTTCTGTGATTCTTGGGATGCAGATCTAAAGCAGCAATTCTAATGTCCCCCAAGACTTAAGTGACTTGGGCACTTCAGTTTGGATGCTAAAAGTTCAGTTAGGCCAGGTCCAGAATGCCAGTATGGTTGATGAATGTTCTCCCATATTTCTCCCTAGAACCATGGACCTAGACTCCAGCATTCCAGCAAATTCCCTCTTTGGGTGTCCTATCAGGGAATTAAAATAATTTTCCTACTAATATTCTATAAAAAATTGATCATTTCCTACCACATGATGTGCAGTCAGAGGATGGCCAAGAGTAGCCTCTGAATAGGACCCTGAATTTCAGTTTAGCCTGTGTAAGAAAGGAGGAGGGACTAGGCAGATCTAAGTGTCAGAGATCATGTGGTTACATGTCTCCTAAAAGGAATGAAGTAATGCACTACCAAGCTGGACATTTAGAATAAGCTCAGGGAATTACTCAGAGGCAAAATAAAAAGACCCAGACTCTTAAAAAGAACATACCCTACTAGCAACTCACTTTATTAGGCAATCCACTTTGGATATCTGTAAGAAGCTGCAAAAACTTTCCCTGGGTCCCCAAACTCCTATTAACTCCATATTAAAAAAGAGTCTCCACAGTTTTCAACAATTAAAACTGCATCACCAAGAGGAAGCATTTAAGAAGGGGAAAGCAAAATACTCAGAAAGGTTACCTTTTAGCTGCAGCCATTGAAGTCACCCTGTCACCTGAGGGCTACCCACAATTCAGGCTTCCACATTGCCAGGAATCTGCCTCAAGTGTGGAGAAGTGAGCCTCTAGCCTCAAACTTCTTTCCTGCCAAGACCCACTAGGGCCTTGCCCCCAGGTAGGACTGCAGGGTCCTTGGCCAGACATGGCTCCCTGGACAACTTTGCACACCATCAACTTGGAGGAGCCTTGGGTGAACCTTGATGTGGCAGGTAATATCATTAATTTATTAACTAACATAGAAGCCACTTGCCCGGCCTTGACCGGCCACCACAAGTTTCTGTCATCTTGGTCATGAGAAATCTAAATCTAAATCTAAGTCAGGGAGGAAGCTGCTAAAGGCCCCCCAGAGAATTTTAAACCTTTTGAGATAATGAAAATGCAGCCCTAAGTCATGTCTCTTTGGAGTCTGAGCTTTCCTGGGCTCTCCCAGCTCCATGCCTAGCAGCTGTCCAGGGATTTTCCTGGAGGAGCAGAGCTGAGAGTTTCAGCTGAGCTCTCTGCCATGAGTGAACACTGGGAGGAGCTTTCTAAAGGTAATTATAGGTGGCAGACTTGGCCCAGTGTTTGGGGCGTCTGTCTGCCACATGGGAGGTCCGTGGTTCAAACTCCAGGCCTCCTTGACCCATGTGGAGCTGGCCCATGCGCAAGTGCTGATGCACGCAGGGAGTGCCCTGCCACGTAGGCATGTCCCCCACATAAGGGAGCCCCACACGCAAGGAGAATGCCCCCTAGGGAGAGCCTCCCAGCACAAGAGAGGAGGCAGCCTGCCCAGGAGTGGTGCTGCACACACAGAGAGCTGACACAAGGTGACGCAGCAAAAAGAAACACAGATTCCCATGCTGCTGACAACAACAGAAGTGGACAAAGAAGATGCAGAAAATAGACACAGAGAACAGACCCCTGGGGTGGGGGGGGAGGGGAGATAAATAAATAAATAAATAAATAAATAAATAAACAAATAAATCTTTTAAAAAAAGGTAATTATAAAGTTGGGTCTCTTCCATGATAAGTAAGCATATAAAATTCTTTCTCTCATTCAAATCTGTGCTTACTTTAACACCATCAGTCTGTCCATGCCTAAGAACTCTTAAATCAGATTTGAGGTTCACTTGTACAAATTAAATAATGGTGACAAGTAACATAAAAATGAATCATTGGATTTAATACCATAACAATTTGATATTGTTTATATGAATTACAAAAATAGATATTGGATTATATTTATAAACTGGTCTGTTCCTCTGGGTAGAGTAGATTATATTGGATTCAGAGATTTCACTTTTTCTTGATTAAATAATGATTAAGGTTTTCATTGGACCACATCAGTAGGATGTTGAGTCCCTGCCTGCCAAAAGGACAGAGAAAATTACATGGGAGAAGAGGGAGGTTGGAATTTTGATCCTGTAGCCCTGGAAGTAAACACACAGAGAAGCAGATACAGCAGAGGCCCCAGGAGAGAGACAAGCCATTTGCATGATGGTCTACATCTTGACTTGTAGAGAGAACAGAGCAAAGAAATGAAACCTGGGAAGAGAGGAACCCAGGAAGCCTGAACCCTTGCAGAAGTTGGCAGCCATCTTGTTCCAACACATGGCAAGAGACTTTGGTGATGGATGTAACTTACACTTTATGGCCTGGTAACTATAAGCTTCTACCCCAAATAAATATCCTTTATAAAAACCAACCAATTTCTGGTATTTTGTGTTAGCACCCCTTTGGATGACTAATAAAATACTATCTTGCAATAGGATTTAATGGATTAAAGAAACAACATGGAATTAGTTCAACTGCTGGGAAAGTGGGAAAACCTAGCAACATTACATTTACTAATAAAATTGTTTTAGTTGCCTAGTTAATAAAAAAAGTTCCTATTTTCTTTTTAAGTGAAAATTTCCTAAAAACTGTAACTAAAATTTAAAACAAGATCATTATATAAATGCCTTTATATTATAAAAGAGCAAAAGGGTATCATCAAATTGCTATAACTGGGTGGATTTACCTGGACTTGCTATTGTGATGGTTATTCTAAACTGAGCTTGTCTTTGCTTGTGGGTATTTCAGAACTGGTTTCATCTTTGCAATGGTAATTATTCTTCCCTGTTTGAGTCCATGGAAACTTCCACTCCCCCATGGCTCAGTAGAAGGCAAATTTGAAACACACTTTTCTTCTATCCTTCCATTGGTGTTGATAACCCTGCTTTCTCTCATGACTCCAATTTAACTACTCTAGGGAAAAGCACAGAGGAACCTCATAACCTTCAAGGTAAAGTTTTTGGCCCTCAGGATTGGACATTCACACCAACAGTCCAATCATCACTGGAGTTCTGTTATCTCAGAGGAATGGAAAATGTGGGCCCTCCCACCTCAGGTATGGGAGACTATAAAAAAAACAGCAAGTAATGGGGGAAACCAGTTTTCCCTGAGACTTCAATAACCTCAGTGAGTATATACTGCAATTTGTGTTGATAAACCAAGGTCTCTCAAAGTCAAAGTGGGAGATAAGCCAAACTCTAATGTTGCAGGATTTGAGAGAGGTTCAATTATTTTCATATAGAAAGGCCAGGGATCAGGAATGATTTTGAGAAGGAAAAATGGTTTATTGATGGCAGGCCAGATTTGGGAGCTTTCTGTTTCAAACCCAGGCCCCAAACAAGAATTTTGAGTTCCTTTTATACAGAGGAAGGGCTAAATCATTCTTTGTTTCAGTGCTCAATAGGTTTCAATTAGCATATATATCTTCCACATCCTAGGTAAGCTTTTAGCATGAACTTAATACATTCTAGATAAGCTTTTAGCACATTTGGTTTGCATTTCCCCTGAATATTTAAAGTTTATAGAGTTTGCATTGATAAACTGTTTCCTGGGACTGGAGTCATTGCCATGGTTACCAAGGGCAGGGCTGCAGCCTCTCACCATCCCATACCCACAAGTCAGGACAGACAGCTTAGTTTAAGGTTATCTCTGAAGAGACAAAGAGTCTCCCACCCATAGCGCACATCATTTCCCCCCCTTATGCCAAAGCTTAACTTGCTAAGCTTTGGCATAATGTTTGCTGGAGCTATGAGGTGGATGGCTCTTTGTTGTTTTGATTGATTACTTTATTTATCAATTTTTAGTGCAGCATCCAGGACTTTTTTTTTAGAAGTTTAGAAGCTTTTATTCTGGACAGCAGAATCTTGGGGTGGGGGTTCCCCTGAGGTCATCCTGGGGCCACCAGCACTCACGTGGATTTCCAGTTAGGCTCCAGATCTATCTATTAATTTTGTTTTACCCTTAAAGAGTTTACACCTTTAATTTTAAAGGGGTGCTGAAGGGAGATGGTCTCTTTTCTGTAACTGCTTCCTGCTGGTCATGGGCTGTAGTCATTGCCTAACAAGGTGTAAAACTCTTATTTTAACTGGAGGAAGTTGGAACTGGAATTCTGTACAAAGCTGGATGAAGTTTTCATATGGTTAATAAGATGTTCATTTTTGAAAGAAACAAACTTAATTAAAATTTTGGAATACTCATTTTTAAAAGAGAAGTTTGGATTACAGAGGTAGACAAGGTTAGGTGCTTATAATGATGGCACCCCTTTTTAAAAGCTGGTGGGAACAGTATATATATAAATTTTTTTTCTCTAAGGTATTTTTAGAGAGAAATTGCAATAGATACTTAGCTTTGTTTTGAAGATGCATTTCGGGCTGCTTAATAATTGGCACTTACGTATTCTGTTAGATGCTCCTGGTGAACTGGCACCTTTGGACAGTTGGTTTCATTCAGGGTTAGTGCACTTAGATGGAAATTTTCTTAGTTTTTAGCTGTGGGAGTGGATCAGAACTACAGAATAAAGTTTTTTACATTTTGGTTTTAATAGTACAATTTCTGGTAATTTTGACTGTTTAATAGGTGACCCATTATTAGCAAGCGAGCCTCATTTTTGCTACACAGTAGAGTATAGTTGAATAGTAAGTTGGCTGAGCCTGGTTAAGACCATGGCCTTATTTTATAGATATGCTTATTAACTATTTAGAAAATAAAGTTACCAGGAATTTAACATGTCTAATATACTTTTGTACCTGATCCAGAATAGAAAAGATAACATTATAATTATTAGGCATATATTTAGTATAGGATAAAAGTACAACACTTTAATATTAATTAATGTATTAGGATTCTGAGTGGCAATTAATAGTTTTAAATTTCAGGATTGTAATACTTGACATGTTACCTCTCTATGGGAGCAGGCCATAATGCTAATTGTGTTTAAGTTTTACTTACAGTATCCTGGTATCATGGCTCCACTTAGCATGTTCTTCACACAGTGAGCAAATTGCAGCATCATTGATCCAAGAGAGAGTTTCCAGTATTCTACCAGCCTGGTGCATAGTGTTCTCTGGCACTATGGAACAGTGCCACTCTGGAGGCAATATCCATTGTACACTTGGCTGTACTGAGTCATCATTGGCTGCTGCAGGAGCTTGAAACTGCAATGTAGTTTCCATCAACTTCAGGAGCAGAACCAGAGGTTGATATAGCAAATATTTGTAATTGAGGGGTCACTGACCAGCCTAACCAACAACTCACATGGAGAAGCAACCTGCAATGTATTTGAGGCCTGGTTTGAATGCACAAAAGAGCTTGACAATGTTGAAGTTTATTTCTTGTTTTTATATATATATTAAACAATTTAATGCAACACATCATATATCAAATGACTGTTTACTTATACAATTTTACTATTAAGATAATAGTAGGTATTTTACTTTAGTAATAGAGGGGAAAAACTATTTTTCATTGTTAAAATGAAAATAGAAGATTCCCAATATAATCAAGGTAACTTTTTTATTACCATTTATTTAAATATATACTTTGTGGTGGCCTTCAGACAGGTTTTACTACCACGAAGTTATTCTTTGCAACCAATACCAATTTAAGTTTTTAGTTAACAATGACTTCTAGAACTAGAACTATTTAAACATTTTCAGTTTGGAAGATGTTTTACAAACTCTTTGTAATTGACTACAACCACATTGACTAGTTACCTTATGTTTAAATAAACTTATTAAATTATAATTACTAACCAAAGAAATTTACTTGATTTATTTAAGAGAGCATATCTATAATCTTTCATCTTTAGCTTAATTCCATTAATGTGAACTTACAATTTTATTACTCTAAAGATTTTGTACATATGTTAATTTAGTTAATAGGTAATTTATAAACTATGGGAGATTACACTCAAGCTAAATAAAATTGAAACCATTATAGTTTATGCAAGGAATGTTCTCTTTTTTCTTTACAGGAAGCTAAAACTTCTTTTCTTTGTTTATGTTATGAAAATGAATAATTTTTAAAAGCATATTGACTACCAGGTTTCAAAACACATTACACAATGACCTAATTTGTTTAATCATAATTCAGGAAAGATTTCTCCATAGTTTTTATGGACCTTTTTTTTACTTACTGAAATTTGTCAACAGAGCCACTAATTACCCTTATTTTATGGCTGTTAAAAGGTTCAAACTGGGAAATTACAGGGCAAACTGAGTCTTAATTCCCCAGCCTAGTAGACAGGTTTAATCTGCCACACCTAGTCCTGCACTAAAAGCTCTTGCAAAGAGGAGACCATTTCCCAATAGTTCCTATGATCAGATTTCTATATGACCTTTCCATCTGCTTAGTCTAATTTGGGATCCAGGAATATTATTCACATATATAACTGCATATTTAATTTTTAACAATTTGAATAGAGCTCCTTTAAGAGTTCTCACTTGTTAATTTGATATTATCATCCTGATGTATGAAGACATACACTGAGCAAATGAGCAGACACAAATAGTTAGACACAGAAACATAACTCATTGATGTTACTTATAATTTGCATTATTTTATATACTGTTTAGCTTAATTTATCTAGAAAGATATATATCACTTTATAACCATATATTTAACCTCAACAATTTGAGCAAATAGGCAGACATGAATAGTTTGACACAAAAACATAACTTTAGTTACTTAAAACTTCCATTTTTTACAAAATAAGTATGATTGCAAAACATTTCAAAGACTCCTGAAACTTTTCTTTATTTGCACTATGACTGTGCAGTTTTGCACAAGTATTTTGTTTCTTAACTAATGGCTTGTAAACAAAATGTTCCCAATGCTTTAGCACCATTTTCTTTTGTTTCAAGACCTTATATTTTACCTTGAATTTAGCAGAATTTTGATAAGCAACAAGATTAATTCTATGTATATTTATCGAGGCTATTTATTAGGGAGACTGGTTTCTCTCATGAATTGCCAATTTTAGGAACACTGGCAGTCAAGGCAGGAGACTTCCTTTTTTCCCCAGTCCTTGGGAAATAATAAAACTCCAGTGGTCATTTAACCCCAAGGGCTAAGAATTCCACCAGGCAGCAATTTAGTTTACACTTGGATTCATGAGAGAAAGCAGGGTTACTAATACCCGTAGGACAGGTGACCAGGATATTCCCAAGTCTGCCTTTCCCTGGACTATAGGGGTAGAAGCTGTTATGAAATAACCATAGGCAAAGGCAAGGAAAGGGGTGAGGTTAGGCTTGAAGTAACCATACACAAAGGTAAGGTTAGTTAAGAATTTACACTTACAATAATAGTTTCAGGCTAAATTCACCCAGTTTTAATTTCAGTTATTATCTTTCCACTGTTTTATAATATAAATGTATCTATAAATGATCTTAACACTTAGTTACAGTTTTTATTAATTTTTTTAATCTTAAGGTGAATTGGATATTTTTATTAATTAAGCTATAAGAATTTTATTAGTAACAATTCTGTGAAGTCCTGCTTTTTCTTAGTAATGGAGCAAATTTTCATCTGCAAGTTATGCATTTAATTCACCAGCAAGAGAGTATTGGCATTTAAAGATTCATTTTAAACTACGTTTTTACCTTTTTACCATGAATTTTTAGGTGCCAGAAACTGACAAAAGCCAAACATAGATTTCAAAGTGCCATTTCATTCCTTTTTTTCCTTTTCCCTCTGTAGTCTTACAACCCTGAAGTTCCCAGCCAGAGCACTGAAAAGGCTATCAAGTGATTAGAGGTGTATTGTTTCAAGCAATAGCCTCCTTTCTTTAGACAAGTTTACAGTTCTAAAACATTTTGAAGTATTTCTACAGTCCTACAGAGAGAGAGATTTCGAAAAGTAAAGAACCTGGGCAGAATGCAAATGTATTTTGGCCTTGACACCCTGGGAGGGAACTTTAATGTGCTTATTTTGATTCTGCTTTTTATCCCCTTCACCCTCCCCCTTCCAGGCAGTCAGGTGTACTACAATCAAATAGGAACGTGGCTTATGAATACGTGTGGTCTCATTGGAAAGGGGCAAGCTGCTCTTCCCTTTCCAGCTTTATGTCAAAATGGGCAGACAGAACCTACTCAAATTCAGCACCCCTCCCAGGGGCCCAGTCACCCTGACTGGGACAACCCCAACAAACATGGGTGTGTGGCACAGACACAGACGGCCTTCGAGCCCCAGCAAAGGGGCAGACCAGAGATGAGGCAGCCGAGCATGCACAAACATCCAGACTCCACAAACATCCAGACTCCTCAGTTTTGCCCCATAATCAATTCACCCCCTTGCCAATGGCAAGGGAGGGATCCAGCTCAACAAAATCCACCACTTTACATAACCACACTCCAACACCAGCATTGAACTGACAGACAGAAGCACAAAGGTCACTAATCTGACCCACAAGTTCTTTACATATATTTTTCAGTATGGCTGTCCCTGCAGCCATCACAAACCTTAGAGAGAACACTTAACATTAACATCTGGTATAAGGCAAATTCATTCACAATTCAGAACCATAACAAAAGATTACAGCTAGACCTTTTTCACTCTTTAACTTTACACCCAGACCAAGCTTCACTAAAAAAGCCAATCCATTTTCCTTTAACCAAGTTTTTAAAAATCCAGACCAATTTCCAGGATGGTAGGACTCGAACCTATAAACAACCCTTCCTATTAAAATCAAGGCTCCACTCCTTTGGTGCATATAAGACCAGTACCAGATTTTAACATGCAGTTAGACAAACCCAAAACACCAGGCTTTTTCCCAGTTTTTCTCCTTTTTCCAGACCTAGAGAGAACAGCTTACCCCCAATTTTCTGGGGCTACTAGGGTTCTCTCGGGAGGTGATCAGCCTCCCTCCATAGCAATTAAAGCTAGGGTTCTCCAGACTGTGCTCACCTAGGGAGTCTTACCTTCTTCCATGTTTGGAGTTCATTTTCATTCCCAGAATCTTTCTCCTCAGAATTTCCATTGCCCTCAGTATTCATTGGGAAGATTCTGGTGGAGCCCACATCTTTTCTGGATTAAATTTAATCCAGGGGCGCCCAGATTTGGGGTTCACCTGAGTCCTCCTGGCTTCCTTGGGGATTTGGAAGGGATAGCAAAATGCTACCATCTCTGGTCTTCATTTGCAATCCCAGGAGAACCCCCAAAAATGTAGAATTTGAGAGAGGTTCAATTATTTGTGTATAGAAAGGCCAGGACTCAGGAATGATTTTAAGAAGGAAAAATGGTTTATTGATGGCTGGCTGGACTCGGGTGGTTTCTGTTTCAAACCCAAGCCCTGAATAGGAATTTTTAGTTCCTTTCATACAGAGGAAGGGCTAAATTGTTCTTTGTTTCAGTGCTCAATAGGTTTCAATTAGCATATATATCTTCCACATCCTAGGTAAGCTTTTAACATGAACTTCATACATTCTAGATAAGCTTTTAGCACATTTGGTTTGCATTTCCCCTGAATATTTAAAGTTTATAGAGTTTGCATTGATAAACTGTTTACTGGGACTGGAGTCATTGCCATGGTTACCAAGGGCAGGGCTGCAGCCTCTCACCATCCCACACCCACAAGTTAGGACAGACAGCTTAGTTTAAGGTTATCTCTGAAGAGACAAAGAGCCTCCCACCCATAGCCCACATTACTAAAAGTAAAGAAAATGATGTAAATTGTAATTTAAACATTGGGAACAATTTGGTTGCAAGCTAATAACTAAAAGTGAAAAAAAAAAATTATTGTCCAAAGCTTCATGATTACAGTACAGTTCAAAATAAAAAAAAACTTCTAAGAGATTTTTAAAAAATATAATGCTAATTTACAGTTAAACTTATCTTGTAAGAGAATAAGAACTATGGGTAACATTAATGAGTTGTGCATTCCTATATCTAACTCTATTTTTTTCTGCCTATTTGCTCAGTCTATATTTTCACACCTCAGAATGGTAATATCAAATTAATAAATGAATATCCTCAAAGTGGCTCTATTCAAATTGCTGAAAGTAAAATAAATACCTATATGTAAAGGAATAATCCTGAAATACAAATTAGGGTAAATAAAAAAGACGCAAAAGGTCATATAGAAATCTGAATATAAAACTATTGGGAAAGGAAAAAAGTTTTGCCTAATCTCTTAAATTTACCCAGCCAATCCCCCCTCCCCCCAGGGCTCCTTTTCTATACAGGAACAGTGGGGGAAGAGCTGGGAATAACAAGATCAGGAAATTCAAGTTTAGCTTAAAAACTCTTTTCTAATAGATACCAAAAATGTAAGAGTCATAATTTCCTAATTTAAACCTTTTAACAGCCTTAAAATGAGAGTAATTAATAATCTAATTGTCAAATATATATAAAGTCCTTGAAAGCTATGAAACTATTTTTCTAAATTATGATTAAAACAAATCAAACAATTATGGTATGTTTCAGAAGCTGGCAGTCAGTATGCTGTTACAGTTGTTCACTTTTTTGGAATTTTCATAACATACCTCACTGAAGTACTTATAAAATAGTTAAACTACATAAAGACTATATTTCTGAAAACATTCCCTATGTTCTAGTATTGCATGTTATTAGGCATTCAAAATTTTAAAAAATTATGTTTGCATATAATCAAGTAATAATGGTATGTTGTAAGAGGTTTGCTTGGAGGTAGTTTCCAGAATCATTTTGGAAACTTAAATATGTAAGGTATATAGAATATGCTTTTTCTTTTTATTAAGAAAAATAAAAGTAATATTGCCCTAAAATAAAACTTCTGGTTATTAATGAAAAGAAAACTGTAGAACATAATCTGCATAAATATAGAAATTGCAGAAAGTTCATAGAAAAAAAATCTTTATGGTCAAGGTTGGGTAAAATTTAATAGGTCTATTTATAAGGTTTTCAATACCTTAGAATCAAATATTAAATTGATGCAAAACTAAAATTCAGTTCTTTTTCTCTCTTTGTTAAGGTAACACATTTCTTGAATCAGTCATCTGTTTTACTGAAAGGTTATAACAAATTTTCTCCTGAATAATCGGTATACAAAGCAGAGACTCTGTTTTATCAACAGATTTTCCTGTACTTTATTATACCTTTGCTGTGTCCATAGTTATGTGGAAAAACAAATTTTCTCACTTTGGAAAATAACCTAACATTCAAAACTAACAACTGTTAACACTTTTCTTTCTCAAACTCAAACCCTAGAGGGTGTCTTTTTATTTCAAACTACTGCAAAAGATTTATTTCACATTGTAAAAGTGAAGTAAGACCTGATATTACATGTAGGCTGAGATATTCTGCTGGTCCGAGTTGAGCCTTTTATTCAAGGTCTTCTTCTAGTTACATCATCAGCTGGTGCTTGGTAGTAATCCCTTTGCAGCAGGGAGGCTCATCCCTGGGAGTCATGTCCCACAACTGCAGGGAAGGTAATGCATTTACATGCTGAGTTTGGCTTAGAGAATGGCCACAGTTGAGTAACATGGAGACTTTCAGGAGGTAACTCTTAGGCACCTTGCAGCTCTAGGCCTAGTTCTTATTTCAGGTGCACAGGCTTATAAGCATATTCATTAGTATCAAGGGCTCATTGTTGGACCTTCCTTCTTTATTGGTCTTTGTCATTGCACTTGGGGGATTGCTGCTGTTCCATTGGGGAATGTGATAGAGTTCCCCTGGCTAGGAACTCAGAACTCCCTCAGTTGTCATTTTTAACTGTAACTACTATGAAAATATCCAAACATTTTTATGTACCCTGTATACATGCCCTGGAGAACTCCCTCCCAACCATGTGCCCCCTATCAATAACACCCTACACCTCTATTCTTCCCCTGCCATAGTTGAACCTCTCTGTGGTCCAAAACTTCTTCAAAAATAATAGCCAGGCCCTGAGCCTCAACAGACTTGCAACTCCTATCCTCTGGTTTATTGGACTTACCCTGATCAACTAACAGAGAGGTGAAGAAGGCCAACCACCACACCAGGGAGCCAAGAGTGCCTACAACTAAAAGCAGAAGAATTGCATCCATCATCCATATGGAATCTAAGCCCCCTGTTGATATAAAGGTGGAGTGGATATAACCATCCCAGGGTCCACAGGATGGAGGAATAGAGTATAGATTAGAGTGGACTTACTGATATTCTTCTATGGAACTATTGTGATTAGAAATGAAAGAAAAGGTAGCACTGATGTGGAGAAAGTGGCCACAGTAGCTGCTGAGGGTAGGGAGAGGGAAGAAGGGATATGATGTGGGGGCATGTTCAGGACTTGGAGTTGTCCTGGGTGGTACTACAGGGACAGCTGCTGGACATTGTATATCTTGCCATGGCCCACTGGGTGGATGGGGAGGGAAAGAGTAAACTATAATGTAAATCATTATCCATGTGGTGCAGCAGTGCTCAAAGTGTATTCACCAAAGGCAATGAATATCCCACGATGATGAAAGAGGTTGTTGATACGGGAGAAGTGGAGTGAGTGGGGTGGAGGGTATATGGGGACCTTATTTTTTTAAAATATAACATTAAAAAAAATAAAGAGAAAAAACATATTTTAAAAATGTAAAAAAAGAAGTGAAGTAATAGAAATAATTAAGCTCATTTGATGTGCTATAACTTAACTGAAAAGTGTTTAGAAAGTCTTACAAAAATTAAGAGGGATTGTCTAACCTTTTCTTGGTAATAGTTGTATGGATAAGATGTTCATATAAATACTTGATGATTGTATAAACTTTCTAAAATTTTAACAACTTTTCTGCATAATACTAGATAACAGTATAATATTATTAATCATAGTTTTAATTAATTTAAAGATGCTATGTGTCATAGAAACAACCTCTTCACCTGGAAATTGAGAAGCAGTTGCTCTATCCCATATCTAAATAATCCACTCCATCTCCACAAAAGAAGGAGCCATCAAGGAGCTGCCACAAGGTAGTGCAAAGCGAGGCATTGGGTGGTCCTATAAAGTATTCTGAACTAGTTTATATCATACAAAATTGTGAGGGCTGCTCTCAACTCCAGTCACAAATGGTTCCTTAGAGTGATAAACATATCCATAAGGCTACACAATAAGGAGATAAACTTCACTTTGTCAGGCTCTCTCAAGCATTTAAACCAGACTCCCAGTGCTGGGCATGGTGTCTCACCATTTGAGTTATTTGCTAGAAGGGTCACTACAACCACTAAAACAATAAAGGTTTCTGTCACATCTGGCCATGCTCCTGAAGTAAGTGGAACTATGTTGCTGCTTCAAACTCCTGCAGCCCTACCAGCCAGCAGTGACTCAATATTGCCTCCAGACTGGATCTGTTTAATCAGGCCAGTGGATGTTATGCACCAAGTTTGTGGAACACTGGGGCCTCTGCAGTATGTTGAATGTGTGAAAGATATATCCAGTGGAGCAATAATTGCCAGAATAATGTGAGTAAAACTTAAACAAACACAATTGGCATTAAGCTTTCCCCCAAGGAGGGACAAAATGTATGGTATTGGAAATCTGGAGCTTGGTCATTGGTGGCCCATATCTTAGAACCTATGGGAAAAACGTCAACTGTCACTTTCCTACCAGAGAAAATCCCCATTTCCAGGTGCCCATTAAACACTATGTTTGCATCTTTAAGCTAATCTTCCTGCTTCAAATAAGCTCAACCAATGTCTTCCTCAATTAGTATGCCACCAGAGCAGCTGCACACAACCAAACAAACTGGTTGCTTAGTGCATTTATCCCAACCAAGTAAAGCCCACCATCCAAGGAAGTGCCAATGCACCAGAAACACCTGCTGAAACATTCAAGTGCCAGCCATTGATGGCCTAAAACATCTGTTCAGAAAGCAAAAGCTAAGTACTTAGTAACAACACACTTGCAGCTTAAACCTTGTGAAACCCCTTATTGGTGTTATGACATAGAACTTGTTCAAACCCAGCTCAAGTCCTCAAGCATCTATAGTCCTTTCAAACCATAAACAAACTAAAATTGCCCCCAGCAGCTCTCCATTCTTGCTGTCTTTGTACTTCTCTCACTCCTCTTGGTTTATAACCCTCCTATGTCCCTCTCAGCCATCCTTCTTACATTGTTAGTAAGCCCCTGCATATTTAAACTCCTAAATCTATCTCTTCCAGAAGTCGTTTTTTCTAACACAAAGACAAGCTTCTACTCATGAATTCATATCACCCCAACTCATCCATTAAAGCAAGTACCTTTCTTCCTAGACCCAATAGCATAGCAATAAGTTTTCTGTACCCTGTAAGGCAAGAACTACAATCCCTAATCAGCAGGAAGCAAATACAGAAGAATGTTCTTCACCCTTCAATTCCTCATTAAGATTAAGTGTATACAAACTCTCTTAGGGAAGGTTTGAGGCAGGATAGAATAAGGACCTGGGGAGGAAGGGAGCAGAAAACCTAATAAGCCTGGTAAGAGGAACTGAGACATTGACGGGCTGCTTGCTCCCTGAGGGGTCGGGGGTCAGCGGGGGTAGATGGAGGGGCTGGCACGGCCGACGATGGTGCTCTAAGACCCAGGCGAGGAGTGGGCCAGAGCGGGGCTTCTAAGGCGTGGGAGGATGCGTGGTAAGGAGAGACCACGGAGACAGTCTGGAGTGCAGAGCAAGTCTAATTTATTACGGAGGTGCAGGGGTTTATATAGAGAATGAGGGGGGCGGGGGTAGAGCAGGAGGAGTGATGGTTACGGGGTGGCTGGGGGTTGGCAGAGACTCGTGGGCGGACTTGTGGTCTTGTGTCGTTAGCTGTTACTAGGGAAGTGGGCAGATTTTAGGTTAGGATACAACAAGACATTGTCCTGCTTACTAACATTAGCTTGCTGAGTCACACAGGCAAGTTAGGAAGAGTCAGCCTACAAGCACATACACCCAGCAGCTTGCAGCACACACACCCAAAGGCTGTGCTATTAGAAGACAGTCAGCAAAGAAGGAAGGAGCAAGAGGGACATCACCACCACCCACCCATCTAGTTTTCTGGTTACCCCACAACTCATGGACAGTGACAGCACACCTTGTGGACAGTGACCAGAGACTAATCACTGCCAGTCACCATGTCCTTCAGATGTCATGGACAGCTACCAGAAGCCAATCACTGCCAGACACACCCTCCACACCCCTAGGCACTCCACACCCCTGGGTCCCTGCACCCTAAGCCCTTGCTCATCAGTGCAGACCCTGGAGTCCTGTCCCCACAAAAACAGGGGATCCCAGGGCAGAACTTCACACTTTCTCCCTTCTCTGCCTTCACCTCTCTGAAGGTGTACTTCTGTTTTCTTGCCTTACAGCCCCCCCATAAATTCTATGCTTGTTTAATTAATTAATGGTTCATCCTTGAATTCTTTTGTCACAATGAAGCCAAGAACCTAGATTCCTGGACACCATCTCCGGTAACAATAGTATCATTTTACTGCAAATGCTCTGCAATAAAAAATAAATGCACATGGCATCATAGTTTGCAAAGTATTTTATTACATGAGGGAAGGATCACATCAGCACACTGGTATAATAAACATCAGACTAAAAGGTAGTGGTACTGCTGCTTTTAACTAGTGCAATAGTGTTCCTAATGTACAGACCAAGAAACTGAATACTGCATTCTGAAGTATGGCATAAGTTTTGGGTACATTTATCCAATGTGGTTAATTATTTTTCACTCTCTAGAGACTATTGTGCATATATATTAAATATTACTGTAGGAATATGAACCCTTATATGTGAAAAACCTATATGAAGTTCTACTTAACTTCATATTTCCACTATATTATTTCTTAATATATTTAAACAATGAATTGGAAGTTTTATAATTGAAATAGAGATATATTTACCTTATTTTGGTATACTTGTAGTGAGAATTTGAATACTGACTAATAATCTTAATCCTAAAAATTCTAAATTTACCACAGAAAAATAGTTTGTAAATATTTTTTTTTACTTTGAGCAAAGTGTTTTTATTCAAGAACTATCCCTCTATGCTATGAAAAACTGGATGAAATATTATTGATCTATCTTGTAAACAATACTCTTGTCAGATGCTTCTGTTTTATTAAAAGTTATTATTTACATTTTAGGGATATTTTAAATTTATGAATGAATAAATGATTAGTTTTATAATTGCATAAATAGTATGGTAAGTTAAATATATACCTGTTCTAATCTATGATCCTCTTGATTTAAAGAAAAATTGGAAAGAAACTTATTTAGTATCGACGCTTTAGCAAATAGCCTGGAGCAGTCATGTTTCAGGTATCAGCATATGTGAAATTTTATGAGGTAAAACCTCAAATGAAATAGGTTTTTGTTGTTCCTGTACAGACACATAATATGACTATCCCTTAGCATTCACATTAGGACCTCCAAAATTGAAAACAGGCAAAGTTAATTTTGAATCATTTTGTATCTCAATCATCAGCATAGGAGACTCTTGAAATAATTATCCTATCACTCTCCTGAATGGAGATTTTTTGCTCATAATTTATATACAGCCTATTTTACTTGCTTATTTCTAAGACTATAAAGATAATAGGATTTAAGAAAAGGTGGAACTATAGAAGAGAACACAGAGGTGAATCCTGTCCTGAATTGCGGGTGAGCTGGTGATTGGCTTCATATACACAGCAGCTCCTTAGCTTACAAAGATGGTCACCATGAGGATGTGAGGGACACAGGTGAAAAAGGCCTTATATGTGAATATAAGAAATGGTGATGAAGGAAAGAGAGCCACCAGCAACCACCACTGAGGAGATAAAAATTAAAATTTGATTGCTTAAAGTGTCAGAACAGTAGAGCTTCAACAGAGAGGGGGCATCACAGAAGAACTGATGGACCATGTTGGACTGACAGAAGGGCAGCCAGAATATGCTGCCCATGTGGAATCCTGCATAGACTATGCTACTGACTACAGAAAACAGTGTCATCTGGACACAGACCTGAGGGTTCATAAGCATAGGGTAGTGGAGGGGCTGGCAGATGGCCACATAGTGGTCACAGGCCATGATGGTGAGGTGCAACAGCTCTGTAGGACTAAATAAAAGCACAAAGAAGATCTGAGCTGCACATCCAACCATGAGAATTGCCTTGTTGTCGAGCAGGAAGATAACACAAGTCTTGGGTACAGTGACAGAAATGCAGTACAAGTCCAAGACAGATAGATTCCTGAGGAAGAAGTACATGGGTGTGTGAAGCTTCTTATCAAGGGAAGTTACTGTGACAATGAGAAAGTTTCCCATTAGGGTTGCCAAGTACATCAGTAGAAATAGTATGGCATGCAAGACTCTATACTCCCAGTCATCAGAAAATCGTGTGAGCAGGAATTCAGTCACCAGGGTGAAGTTGTGCATCTTTAAAGGATGTGCTTAGGATGTGGAAAGATAAAGGCAGCAGATAATCCCTAAACAAAATGGAGAATCAATATGAGGGGGAATAACCCAAATATATTTATCAACCAACATTTATCTAATTTTATTTTTTGTTGTTCATTTTGTTTAGTAGGAAGTAACATAGTATTATCTAAAGCTCCTACAGAAACTGCTTCTGTATCCTACTTCTAGGGTAGGGGTAGCAATAAAGCAATTTTCATGGAGACTGATAGTAGTTTAGAGGTACAAAGAGCAGCAAGATTTATTGATAATAAACAGTATGTTTCACGTGAAGAAAAAGTTGGAGTAATGGATATTGGAGATGACAGCAAAATATTTTGAATGTAATTAATATCAGTGGATGGTACACTTGAGAGTGGCATGAAATTTTTAATTGTATATATATGTTACTACAAAACAAAGAAAAAAAGGATTTTTTTAGAGCATGTAAGCATGTTTTATTAATTTTCATCACATACTAGCAGGACAATTGGCTTGTTCATCTGGAAGATTGATTTAATATAGATAGTGCATATATATACTGATTCATTAGAAGTTTTCTCTAAGTGTTAATACTTAATGTCATTAACTGATGCCCAAACACAATCTGAAAAATAGATATAGGAGGCTACTGTTACATCAGAGTCCTTCTAAGTTTATATGTGGTTGTAATCTATTACTTGCTCCAAACATGGAAAATTATTTTTATCTCCACTTCTAATTTTATTTGGAAATTCAAATTAAAAATTGATATCTCTGATAGCCACACTGTTATTGATTATATATGTGTCTGGCTTGCAACTATTAACATGTACTCTTTTTGATATTTGATTCTTCAAGCCCCCCTCTCCAAACATTTATTAGACCTATGTGAACTGGTTTTGCTGTTTCTTAGCATAGATAGCATAATCAACCAGGGCTTGTTTCTCCCCAGGCTCAGCTGCCCTGCTCTCTCTACAAGGCCAGCTGTTAACTGTCAGGTGAATGGCTCAACTCTCTTCCTGGGAACCTGCCATGTCTAATGGAGCCTCTCTCCTTCCCTACCTATCTGCTTCTCTGTATATTTACTTCCTGGACCTCCAGCATTAAAACTCCAGCTAACTCTTCTGCCTTGTCATTTTCTCTGTGAGTCCCCACCGCTTTGGTGGGTGGGGATTATTGTCTTCCTGATGTGGCCCAATCAAAGCCTTAATCATTATTTAATTAAGTAAAAATGAAACCTCTGAAGATAATACAATTTAACACACCCAGAGGTACAGACCAGTTTACAAACATAATCAAATATCTATTTTTGGAATTCATAAACAATATCAAACTGCTGCACTCACATATAGTGTCTCAATTTTATTTCAAGTGGTACCTATACTGTTGAATGATTCTTAACCTATAAGTGAAATGGTATATCATTTGAAGGACTACCATGATTAGTTGATTATATATGTGTATATAGAGATATATTATAAAATATGTCAAACATCTGAAAGGTAAAAATAAAACAAAGATCTAGTTAAGAATTGGAAGTAGAGATATAACAGAATCATGAAATATACTGTTAATACCAAGAAATCAGGAAAGGAAGAAAAAGAAAACCAAAGAAGATATTAAAAAATATAAACCAAATAGCATGGTTATAGATAAAGGCCAAAACCTACCAATAATTATATTAATTATAAATAGCTAAACACTCCAAACAAAAGGCAGAGTTTATCAGATTAGATGCAAAATAAGGCTATCTACCATCTGTATTATGCTGTTGACAAGAAAGTAACTTTCAAAGAATTAAAAGAATAACTTTTAACAGGTATAATAGTTTGATATTATTTATGAATTCCAAAGAGATATATTGATTATGTTTGTAAACTAGTCTGTTCCTGTGGGCATCATACCCTTTTACTGGTTTAAATTCAAAGGCTTTACATTTACTTGATTAAATCAAGTTATGGCTTTGATTTGACCATGTCATTAGGGTTGAGTCCCTGCCCCCTTGGTGGACTATATAAACAGATGCTCAATCAAGAACACAGAATAAATACACAGAGAAAGATACATGAGAATAGAGTTCCATATAAGACAGCAGAGAAGAGAACTTGGTCCCAGAGAGAGATTAGCCATTTGCCTGATAGCTTATAGCTGACCTCATGAAGAGACCAGAGTAGCTGAGCCTGGAAAGAAACAATCCCTCCAGCCTACAGCTGAGATCTAAAGAAGCTGGCCCACTGAGAGTTGAGAAAGGAAGGCTGAGCCTTCACAGACATTGCCCACCATTTTGCTTTAACATGTGACAACAGACTTTGGGTGAGGAAGTACCTCTTAATGGTACCTTTCTTTGGACTTTTTAGGGCCTTATAACTATAAGCTTTTACCCCAAATAAATACCCTGTATAGAAGCCAACAAATTTCTGGTACTTTGCATCAGCCCTCCTTTGGCTGACTAATTACAACAGGTTAGAAGTAAGGGATAGGGGAGCAGATTTCGCTTAAACAGTTGAATGCCCACATGGGAAGTCCCAGGTTTGGTTTCCACTGCCTCCTAAAAAAAAATGAGCAAAACAAATTAAAAAAACTCAGGGGAGCTAACGTGGCTCACTGGTTGAGCACCAGCATCTCATATACAAGGTCCTGGGTTCAATCCCAGCCTGCAATACAAAATAAAATAAAATAAAATAAAATAAGGAATAGGAAAAGGTATACCATGAAAAGAATCACCAAAAGAAAGCTATATTGTATCATATAAATTAGATTTGAGAATACAAGATTATTACCAGGTGTAGCAGTTTGATATAATTAATGAATTCCAAAAAGAAAAATTAGATTATACTTGTAATCTGATCTGTACCTGGGCATGATTGAGCTATGATTAGGGGTGAGTTATGAGTTACCAAGGGGTGGGGACACAAAGATAAAAGGCATGGTGAAGAACAGAGTTAAGTGCTTTTAATTTTGGAGTTTTGATTTTGGAGTTTAATGCTAAAATCTTAAACTGAAGCCCTGGGAAGTCAGCGCACAGAAGAAAGAGAAGCCAGCCCCAGGAAGGAAGGAACCTTAAAACCAGAGTAAAGCAATCCTCAGAAATGTAGAAACCCAGGAAGCCTAAGCCCTCGCAAACATCAGCAGCCATCTTGCTCCAAATAGACTTTGGTGAGGGAAGTAACTTATGTTTTATGGCCTGGTATCTGTAAGCTCCTATCCCAAATAAATACCCTTTATAAAAACCAGCCAATTTCTGGTATTTTTCATCAGCACCCCTTTGGCTGACTAATACACCAGGGATAAAGAAGGCAGTTTCATAAGTGAAAAAAGGGTCAATTCATTAAAAATACACAAAATTCTGAATATTTCTATACCTAATAATAAAATAGATGCTTTTTCAAAATTCATGAAGCAAAACCTGATAAAATTAAAGGGATTAAAACATAAATCCAGAATTGTAATTGGAGATTTCAACACTTCTCTCTCAAATATTTATGACTGTAAGAAACAGAGAAGGGAAGCAGAAGTGGTCCAAGTGATTTGGCTCCCACCTACCACATGGGAGGTCTGTGGTTCAGTTCCTGGTGCCTCCTAAAGAAGACAGTGAGCTGGTGCAGTAGGCAGGTACAGCAAATTGATGCAACAAGATGACACAACAAGGGACATGAGAAGGAAAACATAGTGAGAGACAGAACAAAGCAGGGAGCAGAAGTTCCCAGTGCCTCCTACAAGAGGAAAAACAGGATGGCAAGCTGCATGACAGGCAGGCACAGCAAACTGAGTCAAACAAGATGACATAACAAGAGACAAAATAAAGTAGGGAATGGCAGTGGCTTAAGCAATTAAGCTCCTCCCTCCCACATCAGAGGTCCCAGGTTCAGTTCCTGGTTCCTCCTAAAAACACAAAAGAAGATGAACAGACACAGCAAGTGGAAACAATGAAATGGTGGGGAAAGATAAATAAAATAAATCTTTAAAAAAAGAAACAGAGAAGACATTACTATGGATCCTGTAGACCTAAGAAGAAGAATGGGAGCCTATTATGAACAATGCTAGCCAATACATTTTACAACTTAAATGAAATAGACAAATGCCTTGGAAGATACAAACTATCAAATAACACTCAAAAAGAAATAACTACTCAGAATATACCTTTTTTAAATTCAAATTCATAAAACAAACAAATAAATAATAGAGAAAGACAGCTCAACAAGTTATGGAAATATTTCTCCTCGGAAGTTCTGTCCAGGCACTTTGGACACAACTAATCACAACTACTAACTCAAATGTTCCTCCAGTGTTCAGAAAGGTACACAGATGAACACAGATTAGTTAGATGACATAGTCATGGTCTCCTTGTTTACAGAAGAAATAAAATGCTTAATCATATTAAGAATGTGGTATATGGGAAAAATATACCTAACAGTAGGGTCATGTTCCCTCTGCACTTGGAGGGGGGAGTCCTTCCTTGCCTATTTCTGAATTCTAGATTACTGGTAATCCTTGACGTATGTGACTGATGATAGCACATCAGTCTCTGCCTCAGCCAGCACATGGCATTCTCTGGGTATTTGTATGTACCCCTCTCCCTTCATGTGAGGACAGCAGTCATACTGAATTATGACCAACTCTAATCTAGTTCAGCCTCATCTTAACTAATCACATCTTCAACCACATTCACAGAAAGGGGTTACAACTTGAACATGTCTCTTAGGGGAATGCCATTCAAACCAAAGCAACATAGATTTTAAAAAGTATTTTTTAAAATGTTTAATTCAAACCCAGCAATATATAAAAAGGATGATACAACATGACCAAGTAGGTTTTGTCCCATTAATGTAAGATTGGTTTATCATTTAAAAAAACAATTTACCACATTAACAGACTGATAAAGAAAAACTCAATAGATATTTAACAAAATCCTCCATCCATTTATGATATAAACCCCAAACAATTTAGGATGTCCATTTTCCTCACTTCTTTTCAACATTATACTGGAGACAGCCAGTGCAATAAGCTGAGAAAAAGAAATAAAACATATTCAGATTGAAATAATGAAGTTAATTTGTCTTTCTGAAAGCAACATGATTGACTATAGAAGAAAATCTTAAGTCTGAAAAGAGCTGCTAGAACTAATAATTGAGTTATCACAGTTGCAGGACCAAAGATCAATATACAAAAATCAATTTCATTTCACTACACCAGCAATAAATTATTGGAAGTTAAATTTTTTAGAAATACAATTTACAATCACATGAAAAAAAGTGAAATAGTCAAAATAATTTGACAACAGATCTTTAAACATGTTTATAAAAACCTACAAAACTCTGAAAGGAATTAAAGAACATTTAACTAAATGGAGGGATATTCTATGTTTGAGGATGGAAAGATTCAATATTGTATAGATGTCAATTTTCCTAGTACAATTAAAATAAAAGTTACAGGATATGTTTTTGGAGAAATTGGCATGCTGATTTTAAAAGCTGTATGGAAATGCAGTATACCTAGGATTGCCAAGATTTTTAAATGTAGTATAAACATTGTGATTATAGTAAAAAAAACATTGATTATATACTTTAGATCATATGGTATATGAATATAACTCAATAAAAATTCTTAATAAATAAATAATTGTATAAAAATAGCCAGAAATAGCAGCTATGTACAGCAGGGGAAACATAGAGGGATTGAGAGGTAAAGAATTTTCTTGTTGGTTTGTCTGTTTTTTTGTTTATAATAATAGTTATTATTGAAATAATGAAAATGTTCTAATAATGATTGAAGTGATGAATGCACAACTATGTGATTATACCAAATACCATTGATATAATGGTAATCTTTGGATAAACTGCATGCTTTATTAACATGTATTGATAAAATTGATTTGTTAAAATAAATAAAAAAGGAGAACAAAGTTATAGGACTTGACCTGATTTAGAAAATTTTATAAAGCTGTACTAATTATGGCAGTTTTAATTGTGATAAAGACAGACATAGATCAGTGGAACAGAAAAGATAGTTCTGAAATAACTCCACATATATAAGGTCAATTGATTTTTTACAAAGGTGGTTCAATGAGGAAAGAATAATCTTGTAAATAAAACAGTGCTGGAATGATGTTAATGCTATGCAAAAAAATAAAATTAAAAAAAGAACCTCAACCCTTACCTCATACAATATAAAAATATTTTTTCAAATTGAATCATCAATCTAACTTTAAAAAACTATAACACTTCTAGAAGAAAAAAATAGAAGACATTAGAGATCTTGAGATTAGCAGATATTTTTAAAACAGGATGCAAAAAGCACTAAAAAAAATCAGAAAATTAAACATTCAAATTAAATTTAAAATGTTGGCTCTTCAAAAGATATATTGATGAAATGAAAATGGGAAAAATAGTTTTCAAATATAAATAAATATATATCTGATAAAGGCCTGTGTCCAGAATATATTTTAAAACTCCTAAAAATTTAATAACATTTAAAATATGGGCAATAATTTTGAAAAGACATTGTATCAAAGAATATATGGATGGCAAATAAGCACATAAAAATAAGTTCAGCATCACTAGCCACTAGGGAAATGCAAATTAAAACCACAGTGTGATACAGTGCAAACAAGAGATTGACTAAGATTTAGGATGTGATGTAAAGAAATGTTCTTACACTGCTGACAAGCGTGTAAAAGAGTATAACTTCTTTGGGAAACTATTATGCCCACATGTATCAGTCAGAGTTCTTCAGAGAAACAGAACCAATAGAATGTGTATATGCAAATGTACATGCATGCATATATAAATATGTATATTTACATGATATATACACATATATATCTTAAGAGATTTATTTAAGGAATTGGATCACACATTTGTGGGGCTTGGCAAGTTTGAAATCTGCAGAGCAGGCAGGCAGGCTGAAAACTCAGACAGGAGCCGCTGTGTTGAAGCAGAGCTTTTTCTCTTGGGAAAAATCTCCATTTTTGCTTTGAAGGCCTTCAACTGATTGAATGAGGTCTACCAACATAACTAAGGGTAAACTTTATGTGATGGTTAGGCTATTGTGTCAATTCAGCCAGGTAATTGTGCCCAGTTGTTTGGTCAAGCAAGCACTGGGCTAACTGTAATACAAGGGCATTTATGAACTTTAGTCCCCATTGACTTTACTGCAGTGGTAAATCATAGATAGCCAATTATCATTACACCAATCAGGGAGATTGCCATCAGCAGTGAGTGATGCTTAACCCAATCAGTTGAATCCCTTAAAAGGGGAAGTGATTCCAGCATTGATAGAGTATTTCCCAGCTCATCTTTGGACAGTAAACATCTCCCAGAACTCATCAAGAATATTCATTGGACTTTCTTTGGAGCTCCTGGTTGCAGCCTGCCTGCAGAACCTGGACTTGTGCATCCCCATGGCTGTGTGAGAGACTCTGATAAGTCTCTTACTATCAACAGATTTCCCTTGTTGATTCTGTTTCCCTAGAGAACCCTGACTAATACATTTTATCTACAGTCAACTATTAACCTCATTTACAAAATACCTTCAAAGCACGCCCCCAAAAAACAAAAATTTGACGTCAGAAATAAGAATGCAGAGGCATTTGCCTCACCATTTATAATTTTCTATAATACTCTCAAATATTGTTTTTCTCTCAATAGAACATTTGCTATAGGTGTTTTCTGTGTCTATAACATTAGTTCAAGCTTACATACCCATACACCATGGAACAGAACAATCCCAACCTTTTATTATGGGAGGGAAACCTCAGGGGGCATAGAGCTTGGCTGACTGGATTCACACGGGAGACAGGGTCTCAGGGTTTAATGAACCCTCCAGATGGTGTCAGAGCCCACCCTGGAAGCAGCTCTGTGATTTGGGGTTTCCTGGCTTTTATATCACAAGATGTCTCTGCAAATAAAAGCCTAAATGTGCACTTTCTCCATCATTCTATAGCCATGGTCTTTACATCAGAGGCCCATGCATACTCTCTTCCCTGGGCTATTTCAAATGGTGTTGATCCAAGCCATCTTCCAGTGAAAGCTTGCACCAATTCATCAGGGATCTAACCTCATAGGTCTCCTTCCTCATCTGTCCTTCCCATGTCAGAATAAATTGCCCTACAGGGCACAGCTTTCTGGGGATGTGGAGAGAATAGAGCTGTTGGGAAAGTAAGCAATATGTGGGCATTTGTAAGAGAACGCAGCTCCTACACCATTCCCACGCATGAGGCTCACAGCACACTGCACACTGCACAGCTCTCATTTCCCATTTCATTGCCCTCAGGACTCAATTCTAAAAGCTGAGGAAGTAGAAGCTTCCAGGTTAAGGAAAATGGAAGAAGAACTTCAAAGACCTCTTCAGTTTTATGCTGGCTCCCTTCTCAGGCAGCTTCACTTTGGGCCCTTTTCCTTTATTTTTGACTCCATATTTTACCAATTATTTCCATTCTTCCAGGTCTGCCTTTCACCCACCAGGTCCCAGGCATCTACAGGGTAATTATAACCACCAAAAGAGCTCCAGCTTCCTAGACTGATTCATTTTTGTCTGCTGGCACCCTCCTGAAGAAGCCCCTGACTTTCCCCTTTAACATTCCAGTCCCATCTTTGCACCCCCTGCCAGGGTTCTGGGCAGGGTGCACAGGCCTTGCCCTGCCAGCTCTCCACCCCATGTCAGCCATCACTTGTGTTGCTCTGTCTTTGACTTTTGTCTGGTGAAAGCTCCACAGGGGCAGGGACCTCCGTGTCTGTCTCAGGGCAGGACCCTCAGCTCCTAGCAGGGCCTGGCACACTCAAGAAATCCCTACAATGAGTGTGAGTTGGGGCTGGCAAGCACATGCTTGGCTACTTGACCTTCCTGGCTGCCAGAGCACACCATTCATTCGGTCAGTCAGTCATCCATCACTTTTGCCAGTCAACCTGTCAGGCTAACCCCACTGGGCATAATTCTTAGGCTACACAGAGATTCAGCAATGTGGCCTGGGTCAGACAGGGATTTGAATTTCTTTGTGGAGGCATCATGCAAATAATGCCAGTCCAGTGGGTCACCCACTACTGGGCTGGTGACAAGATGCAGTGGCCTCATTAGCAAAAGGCTCCCTAGGAGCCAGCCCTTGGGCATCACAGCAGCTACACCAGCAGGCTGGTCCTGTTGATGGGTAGGTAGGAGTTGGCCAGATGGACAAAGGGGACCAGAATGAGAGTCATTCCAAACATTGGGTATGAAATATGTAAAGGCACAGAAGCCTGAAAGTGTAGCATTGTTTCCTGGAGGTACAAGCAGTTCTGCCTTACTGGAATATAAATTGAGGCTTGCTGCACTGGTAGAAGTGACTGAAGAGAACAGTAATATTGTTTCTAGAAATAGCAAACTGTTTTGTGATATATGTAATTACTTATTAATTTATACAATTGTCTTCCATACTAGACTGTGAGTTCCTTGATGGGCACCCATCAAGGAGCTGATTTGTACCAGGTGCCCAGTGAACATTTGCCTGGGGGGAGGCAGGTGGGTGGGTGGGTGAAGGAAGGAGTGGGGCAAGTAGGTGGATGGATGGGTGGATGGATAAACACACACACACACACACACACACATATATATATATATATATATATCAGATATATATATATCAGAAAATATACAGTTCCCGTCTTTGTAGCTAAGGTTCCCAGTGAAGTCCCCAGGCCCATGGCTGGGCTGCCTCTCCTGAGTGTGTTTCTATCTGAATTTCTCCAACTTCCTCTGTTCATCCAGCTTTCCTGGCCAAGCTGATGCTGAGTGGATGGGAAGGACACAGAGCCAGGTCCATCCCACAGCCCCTGGCATAGAGTAGAAGTGTTCCTTCCCCACAGCTGGAAAGAAGCTGGGCTGGGTGGGGGTGACATCATTAGATTAGGGTCTGTGCTATAAATAGGAGCAAGGCTGGGAAGCGTGGGAAGGTCCAGGTCCCTTTATCCACCCTGGCCTCCTGAGCTCCAGTCTTGACTCCTCAGGGAGGTGCAATGAGTGCAAAGAGGCACTGCCCATCTCAGAGACCCCCCCACTGCAAGGACTCACCTGATGGATGTCTTTATTTTAAGTGATTGGTGGTGAAGCTGGACACTTTAGATGCTCTCTTCTTGCTAAATCCAGATTGCCCAAAGGCTGATAAAGCCCAGAAAAATTCCTCCTCCTTCTAAAAACCATCTTTGACAACTACTTCCAGAAACTAGCTTGCCTCAGCCTGACCCCACTTGCTAAGGCTCTGACAATTCACCCCATCTTCCCCAAGGCTGACCTCTCTCTGGGAGTGGCCTTGGGGGGCAGCATTCTGGTAAATCATTCACAAAGGGGCATGCCTCTCCAGCCAGGCCCAATCTCATCCACACTATGAAAACCAGGAGACACCAAGTTCTAACAGGTTAAACTGACTTGGGATTTGACTCTGATCAGCTGTGGCAGGTGGAACGAGGAACTGAACCCTGTTTAGGAACTGTCAAGTTCCTTTAAGAGAGGCAAGGCATAGAGTCAGCAGAGTTGCTTTGTAGGGGACTATTTTGGGCTTGGCCAACTGATATTACAGTTACCCAGCAAATGGAAATGCAGCCTGTGTTGGCAAAAGCACCTATACTTACCCAGAGCCACTGGAGAAACCCCAGCCCCCTCCTACCCTAAAGGGTGGAGGGTGGAGATGGAATTGAATGTGCTCAACAAATCAGTTCATGTGGGCTGAAAGTGCCTGCAGTTGCCCAGAGAGGCCAAGGAAACACACCTATTAGGGTATGGAGATGGAGCCCCAGGTGTCCAACTATTCAGTCTGTGCCAGGTGAAAATACCTACAGTTACCTGGAGAAGCTGGTGCAGATTCTTCCCCCACCTCCCCACCCCCACCCCCACTTTTTCCCTGCCAGAGGTCAGGCTGGAGGCTAGGCTAAGGCTGTTTATCAGTTTGATATGGTTCATGATTTCCAAAAATAGATATTGGATTGTTTGTAAACTGGCCTGTACCTAGGTGTGGTTAAATTATGATTAGGGTTTTGATTGGGCCATGTCAGTAGGGCATTGAGTCCCCACTTCTTGGTGGGTGAGGACTCAGATAAAAAACATGGCAAAGGACAGAGTTGGAGTTTTGATGCTAGAGTCTTGAGCTGGAGCCCCAGGAAGTAAGTACACAGAGGAGCTTGGTTATGAGGAAAGAGAGAAGGCCCCAGGAAGAGAAACAAGCCATTTGCCTAATAGTGTACAGCTAGACTTGCAAAGATACAGAGCAGCTGAGCGCAGAGAGAGGAAGCCTAATCCCTTGCAGATGTAGACAGCCATCTTGCTCCAACACGTGGCAATAGACTTTGGTGAGGGAGGTAACTTGTGCTTTATGGTCTGGTAACTCTCAGCTTCTACCCAGATAAATATCCTTTATAAAAGCTAGTAGATTTCTGGTATTTTGCTTCAGCACCCTTTTGCCTGACTAAAACAAGCTGCAATCCCATCTGGGTGGAAAGAAGTCCATCTACCCACCCACTCATTCAATCAGCCCAGCTTCCCTTCATGCTGGGGGCAGAGTTAAAATGGCACCTACTGGCCTCTTTCCAAATTGGACAGGTTCAAACTTAAGTAGTTCATATTATACTTTACCCAGCTGAGTTTTCTAATCAGTAGCTGAAGTCAGTGCCCAATTTTCTCTTCCTCCCAGTTTTTGGGAAATGGACTTTCCAACTCCAGCCATGGAATAGCTCCTGATGCACCACCAGTGGAGGATGGGCTTTGGGCTCTGTGGCATGGAGTGCTCTATTCAAGAATCTTCTTAGCAGATGGGCAGTCTCCTCCTTCCATTCAAGGATGTTGTAGGATGCTCTTCTGGGCTCCTGGAGCCCCCAAAACAGGTGCTTTAGATAGCTGTGGGTGATCACTAGCTACCCTATAGGACAAGCTGACTCTTGGAACTCCTTATCCTGTAAATGGTATTTTTAGTTTCACTTTCCAATTGTTCTGTTCCAGTATATAGAAATAAAATTGACATTTGTATACTGAGCTTGTAACCTAGGGCCTGGCTATTCTCACTTATTAATGCTAGTAGTTTTATTTTGTTTTATCCTTAAGATTTTTTATGTACATGTACACATGAGTATGTAATCCACAAATAAAGACAGTTATACTTTTTTTCTTTCCAATATGTATGTGTATTGTTTCTCATAGTTTTTAAGCTAATATTATTTACTATTGTAGGTTAGAACATCAGACAAAACCTCCTTGACTATACTGTTCACCTTTTTCTCCACTATGGCTTCCAGCAGAGATGCTCATATAGATGAATTAGTTAATTATGAATTGGCTTCTTTAAGGGGTCCCTTCAGCAGCCTTCCTTTTTTCTTTTGCCATATTGGTTTAATTCTACATGTTGATATGTGATAACTTCACCTGGAAAATGTTTTAAAAACACAAATCCCAATACAAAGCCTGGTAAGCCAGTCAAAGTCACAAGATGAGCACCTCTGCAGGGGCCCTGCTTTCTCTGAGCTTGCCTTCTCATTCAGTCCACTTACCTGGGTAGCCAAGTGTTGCATTCTTGGTATTCTAGGGGTGGGCACAGGCAAGGGCACTTGTGGATCCCCTGGGGTCATGATTCCAGGGCAGCCAAGCCCTGTTGATGGTGGGGCCAAAGGTTTCTCAGCCCTTCAAGAACTGCTAGAAAATCCCACCAAGGGAAAGTTAAAATGCACTCTGAGAACATTCTCAGAGTCACTAGCAGGCAATGTTAATTCTCATTTTGCATCACCTGCCTGCTTTATTTCTATAGCTACACTCTCAAGTTTACCATTAGTAAGGCAAAAAATACAGGCAATGGCAGTCTGCTACAACTCCACTTTATTTCTTTGTGGTTGCTACTAAATAGAGATGAGAAAACAATGTGTGTACATGGAAAAGTCCCTTAGGTTTAATAGGGCCTGTGATAGTACTTCACATATATGGAGAAACTTCTTACGAAGAAAGTGTAACTTTTCACATCCCCTTGGAAATACCAAAAAACAAAACAAAACAAAACAAAAAAACCCCACCTTCATAAGCTACAGCTATGTTGTGAAAGAAATGTAGGACTGAACTATTCTTACCCACATGGAGCCATGCTCTTTTGCTCAAGTCATCCATCTAGAAATAGAGAAAACATGACTGAGGCCTTTTCTGAGCCTGTCCCTTTACTTGTTAACCTTTAACTTAGTTAACTATTATGGAATTGAGAACCATGGGGACAGATGTCCATTCCATCACTGTGCAAAGGGCTGGGCATGTGCCAGGGGAGATGAAAATGTATCAAAATGACTTCTGCATACATCAGTCACCCCTATGGCAGTCAGAGCACAGTGCATATGTTGACAAAACGCTGCTTCTCTGGGAAGAAATGTAGAAGTGATAGAAGCAGTTGTAGTAGCAGCCGAAAGTATTAAGAATCATAAAAAAACATTTAAAATACACTTATAGGGAAGTGAATTTGGCCCAATAGATAGGGCATCTGCCTACCACATGGGAGGTCCAAGGTTCAAACCCAGGGCCTCCTGACCCGTGTGATGAGCTGGCCCATGCACAATTCTGATGTGTGCCACCCAGCATGAAAAAAGTGCAGCCTGTCCAGGAATGACACCGCACACATGGAGAGCTGATGCAGCAAGATGATGCAACAAAATGAGACACAGATTCTAGGTGCCACTGACAAGAATACAAGCAGGCACAGAAGAACACACAGCAAATGGATACAGAGAGCAGACAACTGGGGATGGCAGGGAAGGGGAGAGAAATAAATCTTTAAAAATTAAATCTTTAAAAAATAATAAAAAATAGAAAGTGGTGGGTGGAAGAAACAATGACTAAAACTTTAAAATAAAATAAAATAAAATAAAATGCACTTACATCCAAGAGACTTAAATCTTTGGGCTGTCCATATGCTGGTTGGGCCCTGAATCAACAGATTTGCAACACCCACTCTCCAGTACATTGGATTCACCCACGTCAACTAACAAGGAGATGATGACTGACAACGACCATCTCAGGGAACAAAGATAGTCCATAACTGCAAGCAAGAAAGTCCCATCCATTTGCCACATGGGACCTAAGCCTCATTTCAATTAGAGGTGGAATGGGCATCACCATTCAGAATCCTCAGGATTGGGGAATGGATGATGGACTAGAATAGACTTGCAGTTGTTCTACTGTAGACTTGTGATCCTAGCAATGGAAGAACTTTTACCATGGATTTGGAGGCAGTGGCCACTGGAGGTTCTGAAGGCAGGAAGAGAGAAAAAGAGGGGTAATATGGAGGCATTTTCAGGACTTGTTATTCAGGAATTGTCCTGAATGACATTGCAATGACAGATACAGGCCATTGTACATCTTGCAACAACTTACAAAAATGTGAGGGAGAGAGTGTAAACTACAATGTAAACTATAATCCATGCTTAGTGGCAATCCTCCAAGATATGTTCATCAATTGTAGCAAATGTACCACACTAATGAAGGATGTTGTTGATGTGGGAAAATGTGGGAGAGCTAGGGAGCAGGGCATAGGGGAATCCCCTATATCTTTTCTGTAACATTTATGTAATCTAAGCTTCTTTAAAAAGAAAAAAAAAATAAGTATTTTAAAAAAATAAAATAAAATAAGCTTATGCATCAAGTACATCTCTTGGCATTTTCTATGTGTTATATCTAATAAACCATCATCAAAATTCATGTTCATTTAGGTTACAATTTCCAACCAATCACCAATATTGATAAAAATTTCATGATTTTCTCAAAAGGCAATGCAATCCAGGCTCTGACACAAAGTCTTCATGGCAAATCCTTTGTCATGAAAAGGTAAATAGATGAATAGGTACAGATATTTTTAAAGTTTTTCCCTTTCTGTTGTTTATTTGGAGCCTCCAGCTCAAAAACATAGTAAAGATTCTTTTCAGAAAAAAAGACCTAGAAGTCTAACTCTTGTACATTGACTTTATGGTTGATCACTGAAGAAATACTATGCAAGTAAGTCTCATGTTGCAGTCAGAGTGAAGGAGTGTCCCGTAACTTTTCCAGAAAACTGACACCAAGAAAGTGTCCATGGATTTGTGTTTGGGATCAGAAGCCATAAAGACCCAAAAAGACTCCCAGCCTATTAAGCCAGGTTAGAGGGAATAGAAGATGCCTTTATTAATGAGCATTGTCTTTGTTCTGGATTTATATTCTAATATTTACAATGATTATCTTTGGTTATATGTATCTGAAAAGTGAAGTTAAAAACATGTAAATGATCAGATATTAGATGTACTTAATACATACATACAGGAACACCATCATTCATTTCCTCTTCTTCAGTTTGGTATGTTTTAAAAAATAAAAAAGACATTAGGTCTCTCACTTTGTGATATGAGGAGTGTCCTGGTCTCCATGGCACTGTATCTTACAATCTATGAGGTGGGTCCTAGTTCACATTGGCCAGGGTAGGATTTGAGGAAACTTAATGCATGACTGCCAGCGATTTCATTTTATTCCTAAAGTTTCTTACCTGGTGAAAGCAGCAGCAGAAATTGCTCCATGGACATGGTCAAATTGCAAGGCAGAGGGAACAAAACCTACCTGAGCAAATCCTCTTCCCTTTGGGATTATATATTCAGCAGCCTTACAGCACTACTTTAGCAATCCCACACTCACCACTGGTTGTCTTCAGATAGTGTAGGAAGCTAAATAATTAAGAAAATGCACTTTTTAAAAAAGTGACAAAAATATTGAAAGAGAAAGAATTCCAGTAACATGTTAGACAATCTCAATTCCAATTTCTGCATTTTAACATACTAGAGAAAAATACAGCATATTAAAGAAAATGGTTCCTTTTCTTTCTTTTATTTTTTTTATTTTTTTTTATTTTTTATTTTTTATTGAAATTTTTTTTTTATTAATTTTTTTATTTTTTATTGACTTTGTAATAATATTACATTAAAAATATATATGTGAGGTCCCATTCTTTATTGAAATTTTTTAATTGACTTTGTAATAATATTACATTAAAAATATATATGTGAGGTCCCATTCAACCCCACCCCCCCACCCCCCCCTCTCCCCCCCCCAACAACACTCGTTCCCATCATCATGACACATCCATTGGATTTGGTAAGTACATCTTTGGGCACCTCTGCACCTCATAGACAATGTTTCACATCATGGCCCATACTCTCCTCCATTCCATCCAGTGGGCCCTGTGAGGATTTACAATGTCCGGTGATTACCTCTGAAGCACCATCCAGGGCAGCTCCATGTCCCAAAGACGCCTCCACCTCTCATCTCTTCCTGCCTTTCCCCATACCCATCGTCCACCATGTCCATTTTTCCCAATCCAATGCCACCTCTTCTATGTGGACATTGGATTGGTTGTGTCCATTGCACCTCTATGTCAAGAGGAGGCTCAGATTCCACATGGATGCTGGATGCAATCCTCCCATTTTCAGTTGTAATCACTCTAGGCTCCATGGTGTGGTGGTTGTCCTTCTTCAACTCCATCTTAGCTGAGTGTGGTAAGTCCAATAGATCAGATTGTAGGTGCTGGAGTCTGTTGAGGCTCAGGACCTGGCTATCACATTGTCAGTCCAGAGATTCAAATCCCCTAAATATATCTTAAACCCCAACATTAACTGCACCTCCAGCACATTAGCATGAAAGTCTTATGAAGGGAGATCCCATCTGAGTCCAGATTCATCACACATAAACACCATTTCCAAAGAGGGGCCATCTGCCCTGGTAGTTAACCCCATCGGCCATGACCATAACTCCCATGGGTCTCTTTAGCCCTCAAATGAAAGTTTTCCTCTAGCATGATAGAAAATTCTTCATTCAGGAAATGTTCACAGTTAGGACTCCATGCTGCTTCCTCTTTCCCAGCCAAACTTTCCATCTTCAGTGTTCTTCTCCATGAGTTTGACACTTCCTTCATGTGATAAAACTATTTTCAGTAATAATTATGTAAAGAAACCCATAAAAACAATGGCCAGAATAGAAGTGCAAACAATGAACACTAACTTTATTTTATAAGATTTGTTTTATTTATTTATCACTATGTACCCCCTCATTGTTTGCACTTACTGTGTCTGTTCATCTTCTTTGTTTCTTTGAGGCACTGGGAACCAAACCTGGGACCTCTGATGTGGGAGGGAGGCACCTAATGGCTTAAGTCACCTCTGTTCCCTTGAACACTAACTTTTAATGAACTTCATATATATATATAATCATGTCAGTAAAAAAAATGTAAAGTAAACAGATATTACTGTATAGATAGATTTAAAAGTAATGGAAAGTAATGGATTAATTCTCTATAATTGCTTTAATACTTTTTTTTTTTTTTTAGGCACTGGGGCCAGGGATTGAACCTAGGACTTTGTAAGTGGGAAGCCAGCACTCAAACACTGAACTACATCTCCCCTGAGTTGGTGTTTTTCATTTGTTTGTTCTTTATTTTTTTTTGTTTTTAGGAGGCACTGGGGACTGAACCCAGGATCTCCCATGTGGGAAGCAGGTGCTCAACCATTTGAGCCACATCCGCTCCCAATGCATTTATATAAGGAAGAAATGTACACATTGGTCCATCATTAATTTTGCCTATGTGTCCAAATTGATCTTCTTTGTATATTCATGTTCTTTCAATAAATATATAAAACATTTGCCACCTACCTTCACTCAAAGTTAACCAAAGAAACCTTTTTAAATTTTAATTTCAAAAGTTTTTTTCAATGAAGTATAAGACATACGAATAGTTAGGAAAAGTCTTAAACATGAGGATGATAAGCTTCTCAGATTCATAAATAACACATTTCACAATGAGTTCCAGAAATTGCAATACTGTGCATGTCTTTGTTTCTTCAGGATTGAAATTGATGCTAACAGCTTTCAAATGTTTCCACAGCTGAAAAATTTCCCCTAAAATATCTTCACCAGAAAATTCATTAAAATTTCTATTATATCTGGTGAAAACTTCCAGTGTTTTTCTTCTGCCAAAAAGAATCTGAGAAAATGGCTGACTGTTAGAAAACACTGAGAATGTTTAATCTGTTGCTTTAGACAAGTATCCAGTTCTTGGCAGAAATAAAGTATCTGGATTCCTTTTGACAATGGAAAGTGAGCATCATTTGTCCTTTCTCCTGGCATTCCTCCTTGAAATCAGGTTCTCTTTTTCTAAATAAATGTCCATGCACTTGCATTTTATTGCTGCAATGTTAATCGCTTTCTTCACAATTTCGGTATGGTGATCTTCAATGAATGATTTTAGAGTTAGGTGTTTCACTGTATCTTTTTAGGGCTGTTCTGGCTGTTTGTAAATATTTTTATATCTAATTTCCTTCATTTAAAATCTCATACCAAGAGAAAGAATAGCTCAGAAAAAAATAAGTCACACACTGCAGAGGAACAAAATCTGAGAAGATTCCCTTGTGTACATATTAATTTTCAGATTGCACTAACTTCAAAGGTTGAGGTGGCAGACTTGGCCCAGTGGTTAGGGCGTCCATCTACCACAGGGGAGGTCCATGATTCAAACCCCGGGCCTCCTTGACCCATGTGCAGCTGGCCCATGAGCAGTGCTGATGGACACAAGGAGTGCCGTGTCACACGGGGGTGTCCCGCGTAGGGGAGCCCCACGCGCAAAGGAGTGCACCCCATAAAGAGAGCTGCCCAGCATGAAAGAAAGTGCAGCCTGCCCAGGAATGGTGCCGCCCACCTGGAGAGCTGACACAACAAGATGACGCAACCAAAAGAAACACAGGTTCCCGTGCCGCTGACAACAACAGAAGCAGACAAAGATGCAGCAAATAGACACAGAGAACAGACAACAGGGGTGGGGAGGAGGGGAGAGAAATAAATAAATCTTTAAAAAAAAACTTTAAGTGTTGAGCTAAACTCTTCAATTTATGTCTACTGCATACAGAACTTCATATTAAGTACACCATGTCATCAGGGACAGTCCTGTCACAGTTACCCTTCTGTTCTGACGGATTTTTCATCTATGAGGTGAGACTGAAAGGAATGAAAAATTGCATTCCAATTTTTTAAGAAATGTTACCATGAGGAAATTCTTCAAGTGGTCACAAAGAATTACAGAACCGAAGTAATTCAATTTTATTTCTATGCAATTATAATCTCTATGCTAACATTTTAAAATTTTGCATCTACCATTTAAATGTGGTAAACGAAGATAGATATGAATATACATATGAGTTAGTAAGCATACATATATGTCCTTACTTTGTCCACTGAGAGGACCTAGAAACAATGACATCCCATAGCAATAAGTGCACACAGCATCCAGATCTTGGATTCTAAATACCATTCCCTAATAAATGGAGAAATGGGTGATTCTGATGCTGGGGCAAGGAAAATAAAAGTTGAACCTGAAGCATCTCAGAATGCCAGAAAGAAAGAGATGCTCAAAAAAATAAGAGGGGACCTGTCAAAGGGACACAGTAGTCAACCTGAAAGCTAGAACAATTTGAGCAACAAAATAATGTAGTATCGTATTATAACCCAAAGTAATAAATAAATATCCATGGATCCATATTGATAGAAATAAATGATTAAATTAATAAATAAATGGGGAGAAGGAACACATTTTCCTTCCAAAGAATTACATATAATATATGTAGATACCCCTGCAACAAGGAAGTAAAGATTAATTTCTCCTCCCTTGAATTTGGGCTGGACTTGGTGACTCATTTCCAAAGAATAGAATAAGGAAAAGAAAAGTTACTAACTTCACAATGGAGAAACCTGGCAAATATCATGTTAACCAAGTGAGCAACATTAACGCTACTGTGATAAACCATGTTATACCATGTGTGATGGTTAAGTTTGAGTGTCAAATTGGCCAGCTTATGGTGCCCACTTGTTTTATTAAACAAGCATTAGCCTGATTGTTACTATGAGAACATTTAGTGGATTTAATGCATCAGTAAATTGAAATCAAATGAGAAGATTGCCTTCAACAATGATAGAGGTCTCATCCAGCCATTTTAGAATTTAAAAAAAGACATGAGATTTCAACAGTCAGAAGAGGGAACTTCTATCTCTACTGCAGCCAGCCAGCTTCTCCGGGGGATTTATCAAAAACCTTAATTGCAGTTCCTGACTTGCACCTGCCCTTACGAATTTGGACTTGTGCACCCCCACAGTCTCATAAGACAATTTATAAAATCTCTTAATATTTACAGATATCTCCTGAAATACACCATGTAAACCCCAATATGAAGCTATAAGAAAGTTACCTCACCTTTGGTGTATTCTCAAAGTATCTTAAAGCCAAGCTAATCATGAATACTCATCAAATACCAAACTGAGGGACCTCATTCAAATCACCTGAAAAGTGCTTTTCAGAACTTCAAGGCCATGAAAATAAGAAAGACTGAGAGACTGAGACAATGTCCAGACTGGAGGAAACTATGGAGACAAGATAACTCAATGCAATTTGGTGTCCTGGATGGGATCCTGGAACAAAATATAATGCTAGTGGGAAAAGTGGTGAAATCCGAATAAAGCCTGGAGTTTAATTTTTTTTAAATCCCATCAGAATCAATTCTTTAATAATATTATTATTGTGTGGCTTAGTCAGTTATTTAATTTTATTTGATATATCTTCTGAATCCCTTGGATGAACCTTATCTTAAATCATATTTTCAAACTAGATTTTCAATTTCTTGAGACAAAGTTTTTAAAAAAATATTATAATTTTGGTACCACAGACTACCTAGTGTTTCAAAGAATAAAATTAATAAAAGATGTACAAATTCTGTATTAATAAAAGTTCATTGAAGGACATTACAAAAAACTGGAAGAAATGGTGAGAAATACCACTGTCATGGGTAGCAAGCCACAATATGGCAAATATTTCAACTCAAGTCAATTCCAATAAAAATAATCTTTTCAGGTGTTCTGATGAACTTGAAAAGCTGTCTCTAAAACTTACATGGTGTCTTAGTTTGGCAAGGGCTGATGCAAAGTACCAAAAATCTGTTGGGTTTTAAATGGGGATTTATTTGGGGTAAAAGCTTACAGTCCAAGGCCATGTTGCAGTTAAAATTGGGAAGAAAGCAGGGCAGCTGAACCTGAGAGAGGAACCCAGAGGGGAAGGCAGACATGGTCCACCATCTTGTTTCAACATGTGGCAACTGATTTGATGAGAAAGTACCACTGATAGTTTGGCTCAAACAACTAGAAGGTATCGTCTCACAATTTTGAAAGCCAGAAGTCCAAAATCAAAGTGTCAGCAGACCACGTGTGGCAGTTTGAGATTATTGATGAATCCAAAAAAGAGAAAGATTATGTTTGTAAACTAATCTATTCCTCTGGGTGTGAGACCCTTTGGTTGTATTAAATTCAGTGAGGTGTCTCTAAGTTTACTTGATAAAATCCATCTAGGGCTTCTGATTATACGCACGTTGAGTCCATGTGCCCTTAGTGGGCCCATATAAATGGATACTCCCTCAAGAAGACACACAGGAAGAGAGAGAACAGTCATTTTGGATCCTGGAGCTCCAGGAGAGATGAGTCATCTGCCTGATCATTTGCAGCTGACCTTCTGAAGAGACCAGAGCAGCTGAGCAGCCAAGAAGGCCTGGAAAGAAATGAGCCCTATGCCAGAGACTGATACAGGGAGCCCTGTGAGACAAACTTATGCCAGCCTAGAGCTGAGATCAGGAAGGAGCTGGGCCCATGGAGCTTTAAGAGGAAGAGGAAGCCCAGTCAGGAGGAACCAAGCAGAGATCGGTGACCATCTTGCTTCAAAATATGGCAAATGACTTTGGTGATAAAGCAACCTTGAGTTTGACTATTTAGGGCCTTGTAATTGTAAGCCTTTACCCTTTTATACAAGCCAACAGATTTCTTGTCCTTTGCATCAACAGACCAATACACAATGCATTTGTAGCATTTGGGTGGTGACTTGTCAACAATCTCTGCCTCTATCATGTGATTATTTGTCTTCTCCCTGCTTCTACTATTTCCAAATTTCTTCTGCTTATAAAGACTCAAGTCATGTTGGATCAAGTAACACTCCCATTCCTGCTGCCATTCAGTTTGGCCTCATCTTAATAGGCTCTTTGAAGGTCCTATTTACAAGTGGGTTCATAATCACAGGGCTGGGGGTTAGGCTACAGCATGTCTTTGTGGAGAACATAATTAAATCCATAACACAAAGGCCCAAGAATAACTAAAACACTCTTTTAGAAGGAAAAAAAAAAAGATGTAAGCTTATGGGTGTTCATTTTATTATTATAAATCATAAAATAATATTTGTAATATATAATTCATTTTCTGAATGAAATATTGCAACATAAACAAGTTTTTTTATAAAGATTATGTTTAACACCCTTGAAAAGGAGCATGGCGGAAAAGACCAGACCAAATGAGCACTGCTGGGCTGCTGCTTCTCTGGACACACCACAACTCACAGCAGTGAGCTACACACATTCTTAGACTCAAACCATGTCTTAAGAAAGATGGATAAAATGCATTGGGCCTACTTCAGCCAACTCCACTTTACTGTCACTCTCACACTAAAAGAATATTTTTAAAGGAAAAAAAATTGTCCTGTCCTAAGGAAACCCATCAGATCCTCCAATCATGAAAATGAATGGATGCCAAAAGCCATATTTGGATTTCTGTGAGATGTCAACCAACTACATTTAAAAACAAAAATGTTAGCATTAAATAAAAGAGAGATGAAAGCCTGGAAGAATTGGTTTAAGGTCTGTATAAGTAACACTGCATTTATTGGCATTCAAGTTAATGCTCCTATCTGAGTGGAGAAAGCTTATCCTAGACATTGAGATGTTTCAGGTGTAGTTCATTTTCCCCAGTTTTCACAATTTTGATGGAAATAAGCCACTTTGATGTGCATGTCCACACTAGAAAAAATGCATAACTGTGTGAAATAGAAGGGTTTGAATTTCCAGGGCAAATTCCCACAATGCACAGGACAGAAGGGGAATCAAAAACACCCAGATCTTGGAACACATGGCAGTCTACCAGGCAGGTGCCATGGGATTGAGCATTTGTCTCACCAAAATGTTTAATTCAGCTCTGGAAGTGAGTTGATCTAATTCAAATGATTCACATTCATGAATGCTCACTTTTATGTTTGGACATTTAAAATATTTATCATTAATGTCTCAGAAGCAAAATAAATTGAGAAACTTAGGGGACAAAAGTGATCCTAGTCTATACCTAGTCTGCATTTTACAGAAAAAAAAGAGATGGAAATAGCACACAGAAAATAAAAATTTTGCATTAAATTATTAATAATAGTAGCTATATTTATATAGGGTTCACTGAAAGCATTCTAAGTGCTTTTCATGAAATTGATTCATTTAATTGGCATAATTACCCTTGAGGTAGATACTCATTTATACCAGACTGGGGCACAAGAAAGGTAAAGTAACTTGCCCAATGACACAAATTGGGTTTGAGAGCCAGGTTTCAGACACAGTCAGGCTGCTGATTCTGTGCTTTACTAAGCTCTCTGCCTCTCCAAGGAGCTGCAGCTAAGTTCCTGACTCCATCGCTTATGAGCTTTGCTCTCATCTATACCACAGTGATGCCCCAAGCACATATTGAAGCAGAATGTAACTCTCCTTTGGACTATAGAAAAATGTCAGTTCCCATCATTAAAATCTGTATAAATCATAACTTCTAAATAGTAAATAAGTGAATGAATAAAAAGTCTTCAATCATGAGAACATACAATTCCAAGATAGAAGAATTTTAAAATTTAAAATTTCCATGTTTGATGTCAAGAATTTAAATCTTAAAATTTATTAATATGGGCATGTTCTGAATGATAAGAGTAACTTTAAAGACAGTGCATTTGACAAGAACACTTTAGGGAAATTCAATAAAAGCCAAGTCATTCCCAGTGAAATAAATTCATACACTGCAGTAGATGAGAAAGCAAGCATGTCTTACAGGGCCCAGTTTGTGGGAAAACACCATGCTGCAGGTGGGGACCTTGAGGTGAAGGAATAATTTAGATGGCACAAGGCAGGCAGAGGGAGGACAGAGGAACATTGAAATTAGAGCAGAAAATCCAGGGTCAAGGATTATTTAAGGTACCTGTTAATCTTTTTATATAGCAAGCTTTAAACTTATAATCACACTCTGAATATTTAGAAATATAACATCCTTTATTTTTCCCTGGGTGAATACAATTTCCTTATAAGCCTCTTAATTTAGACTTGGTAATACAAAAAGAAGAGGAAAAGAAGAGATGAATAAGGAAGGAAGAAATGAAGAGAGAGGTGGAGAGAGAGGGATCAATATGAAGATCAATATAAAGAGGAAAAGAAAGGGAGATTAGAAAGAAAAATAGTAACTAAGGTGGACATTAATTACCATAAGCCAATTATGGTTCAGCCTTTATATATTTTGTCCTTTAATCCTTAAAAGAACCCTATGATATAGTTGTCCTTTTATTAACCCCTTGATACAGATAAAATTGAAACACTGAGGAACTAAATCAACTAGAAGAGTCAAAACCTGAAGTGAGAAGGTTTGACTCCAGAACCTCTGCTATTAACCAGTGCACCATTCCTGGTCCTGCATGACCACATGGTACTCTGGAGAAAATTAGCGAAACACTTGTGTCCTCTAACTCTCTCCTAAACAGTCTTCCCTCCTCCCTGGGTGGCATGGAAACAGCCCCTAATGTCCTGCATCCTTCCTGTTCTTTGAAGTATTTGGTTTTATTTCTTATTGTGGAGATTTTCAAACATATACAAAATGGGAAAGAATTGTACAATGAATCCTCAAGTAGCCTTTACTGGTTCAGCAATCATCAACTCATGGCTAATCTTTTTTTTTTTTTTCTATATCCTCACATACCAACCCAACCTTCCCCACTGAACAGTTTGAAGTAAATTACAGCCATTGTATCATTTCATCTGTAAATATTTCAGTACAGGCATACCTCAGATATTGGGACTTTAGTTCTAGACCACTGCAATACAGTATCACAATAAAGCAAGTAAAAAAATTTTTGGTTTCCTAATGCATATAAAAGTTGTGTTTACATTAGACTTCACTCTATAAAGTGTGAAATAGCATTGTGTCCAAAAAAGCAATGTGAAGACCTTAATTAAAATACTTTATTGCTTTTTAAATGCTAACCATCATCTGAGTCTTCAGGAATTGTGATCTTCTGCAGGTGGAGTATCTTGCCTTGATATTGATGGCTGCTAACAGATCAGGATGTTGGTTGTGAAAGGTTGGGTCTTAAAATAACAATGATGGTTAGTGCGTCCAGTGACTCTTCCTTTCATGAAAGAGTTCTCTGTAGAATGTAATACTGTTTAATAGTATTTTACCCACAGAACTCCGTTCAAAATTGGTCCTCTCAAACCCTGTCACTGCTTTATCAGATAAGTTTCTGTAATATTCTAAATCATTTGCTGTCATTTCAACAATATTTATATCATCTTCACCAGGAACAGATTCTATCTCAAGAAACCACTCTTTGCTCATCCATAAGAAGCAATTCCTCAACAATCAAAGTTTTATTATGAGATTGCAGCAATTCAGTAACATCTTCAGGCTCCACTTCTAATTCTAGTTCTCTTGTTATTTCTACCACATCCATAGCTACTTCCTCCACTGGAGTCTTGAACTCCTTGAAGTCATCCAGGAGGCTCAGAATCAACTTCTTCCAATGCCTGTTTTTTTGTGTGTGTTTATTAAAGATTTATTATTTTATGTATTTCTCTCCCCTTCCCCCTTCCCCCCCGAGTTGTCTGCTCCCTGTATCTATTCACTGTGTGTTTTTCTGTGACCACTTCTATCCTTATCAGCAGCACTGGGAATCTGTTTCTTTTTTTGCGTCTTCTTGTTGTGTCAGCTCTCCATGTATGTGGCGCCATTCTTGGGCAGGCTGCACTTTCTTTCATGCTGGGCAGCTCTCCTTACGGGGCGTTCCTTGTGCATGGGACTCCCCTATGTGGGGGACATCCCTGTGTGGCATGGCACTTCTTGCGTGCATCAGCACTGCACATGGGCCAGCTCCACATGGGTCATGTGGTAGTCAGACACCCTATCCATTGGGCCAAGTCCACTTCCCTCCAATGTTTGTTAATGTGGGTATTTTCACCTCCTTCCATTGAATCAGAAATGTTCTTCATGATATTTAGAAACTTTCCAAAAAGTTTTCAATCACCTTTTCCCAGATCCATTACAGGCATTCCTGTCTATCACAGCTATAGCCTTATGAAATGTATTTGTTAAATTATAAGACTTGAAAGTCAAACATAATCTTGGTTCATGGGATGCAGAATGGATATTGTGTTAGAAGGTATGAAAACAACATTAATCTCACTGTACATCTCCATCAGCTCTTGGGTGACTAGGTGCATTGCCAGTGAGTAGTAATATTTTGAAAGGATTATTTTTTTCTGAACAGTAGGTCTCAAAAGTGGGTTTAAACTATTTCATCCACCATATTAGAGCACAGGCAGAGTTGGTTTATCATCTTTCTTAAGGTCTCTAGGATTTTCAGAAAGGTAAATGAGCATTGACCTCAACTTAAAGTCATCAGCTGCATTAGTCCTTAACAAGAGTCAGCCTGTCCTTTGAAGCTTTGGAGCCAGGCCTTGACTTCTCCTCTGTAGTTATACAAGTCCCAGATGGCATCTTTTTCCAGTAGAAGGCCTTTTCAACTACATTGGAAACCTGTGTTTAGTGTAGCCTCCTTCATCAATTATCTTAGCTGGAGCTTCTGTATAACTTGCTGCAGCTTCTATATCAGCACTTGCTGTTTCGCCTTGAATTTTTATGTTATAGAGACAGCTTCTTTCCTCAAGTCTCATAAACCAAACTCTGCTAGATTCAAATTTTTCTTCTGCAGCTTCCTCACTCTCTCAGCCTTCATAGAATTGAAGAGAGTTGCTCTGGATTAGCTTTTGGCTTAAGGGAATGTTGTAGCTAGTTTGACCTTTTATCCAGACCACGAAAACTTTCTCCACATAAGTAATGAGGCTGTTTTACTTTTTTATCATTCTTGTGTTTGCTGGAGTAGCAGTTTTAATTTCATACAAGAACTTTCCTTTGCATTCACAGCTTGGGTAAATGGTGCAATAGGCCTAGCTTTCGACATGCCTTCCTCACTAAACCTAATCATTTCTAGCTTGTGCTTTAAAGTGAGAGACATGGTACTCTTCCTTTCACTTGATCACTCAGAGGCCATTGCAGAGTTATTACCTGGCCTAATTTCAATATTATGCCTCAGGGAACAGGGAGGTCCAAGGAGAGGGAGAGTGGAGGAAATGGTTGGTCAGTGGAGCAGTCAGAAAACATGGGCATTTATTGGTTAAGTTCGCTGTCTTATGTCATGGTCTGTGGCACCCCAAAACAATCACTATAGTTAACATCAAATAAAGCCCATCACAGATCACCATAACAGAAAAGTTTTAAATATTTCAAGAATTACTAAAATGTGACACAGACACAAAGCGAGCACCTGCTGTTGGAAAAATGGCTCCCATAGACTTGCTTGATGCAGGGTTGCCACAATTCTTCAATTTGTAAAAAAGCCAATATCCATGAAGCACAATAAAGTGAAGGGCAATAAAACAAGGTATGTCTGTAATTTGTAGGATAAACAAATAGCCTAGAAAATTTCATAATTTTGTATGCCTGACATGAGAAATGTATTCGGACATAAGAATTACAAATATCCCGATCTTGGTTTGCATTTCCCCCTTTTGGTATATTTTAATGAGTATATTATCTTTTAATATATTTAATAATATATTTTTATTAAAGTATAATTTAGCAATATTTCCTTTTACTGTTACTGTCTTTTGTATCCTGTTTAAGAAACGTTTGCCTATCTCTGGGCCAAGAATATATTCTCCCATGCTTTCTTCTAGAAACTTTATTGATTTACCTCTTACATTTTTACTTTTTTTCTATGGTGGATTTACTATCTTTTTTTCTTTCCAAGATACATAGATCATACAAAATGTTACATTAAAAAATATAAGAGGTCATATTTACTTTTGATCAATCTCAAATTGATTTTTTATGAGTGATGTGAGATATGGTTCTAAGTAATTTTTTTCCCCAATTACACATCCCATTGACCCAGTACCAACTGGAAATACCATTATTTCCCTAATTTGCCATGGTACATGTTGTGGTTGAGGTATACCTGTAGGGCTATTTCTAGGCACTCTCTTCTATTTTTCTGTCATGAACTCAAATACTACATTACTTCAAAGAATAAAGCTTAAATGATGTTTTTCAAGGAATTTGTCCAAATGATCTAAAATTACCTTTTTGAAGTCTGCACAATGCTCTTTCATTCCTGATATTGGAAATGTGTCCTTTCTGCTCCTTAATTCGTTTAACAACTGTATTAATCTTTATAAGGAATTAGCTTTTGTGCTCTTTGTTTTCTCTACTGCAATTTCCCCATTTCACTGATTTATTTTCTCATCTTTATTGTATGCTTTCTTCTATATCCCTGGTGTTTATTGTTCTTTTTCTAGCTTCCCAAGATAGGAGCTTAGATCATTGTCTTTCTTCTTTTATAAAATAAGCATTTAGGCCCAAAAATTTCTCTCAGAGCACAGCTTTAGCTGCATAACTCAAATTTTGGTCTGCTTTTTTTATCTTCATTAAAATATTTCTAATTCCCCTTGTGGTTTTTGACTCATGAGTTATGGTGTTATTTTCAAAATATTTGGGGATTATTCTAGTTTCAGTTAATTGACTTTTGGTTTAATTCTCAGAGAACATATGCTTTTTGAAAGTTTGTCTATTCTAGTAAATATTCAATAGGGACCAGAAAAGACTGTATTTTGACATTGTTAACTTTAATATTCTATGTTAATTAGGTCCAGCTGGTTAAGACTCTTCACTATGCTTGAGTCTTTTGTCTATTTTTTCTTTCTGCTACTAAGGGTGGTATGAATTCTCCAACTGATTTTGGATTTGGCTTTTTCATCTTTTAGTTCTGACACTAGCCTTATATATTGTCAAGCTTTGTTATTAAGTGCATATGTATTAAGCATTTTTCATGTTTTTCTCTTCAATTGATACCTTAATCTTTATGAAAATGTTTTTTCTCTAGTAATATTTCTTACCTTGTCTCCTTTTTATGATTTAGTTACACATTTCTTTTTGTGTTTGCATGACACACCCTTTTCCATTAATTTTCAAACTTTGTGTACCTTTTTGCCCTGAACGATATTGCAGGAACAGATGCAGAACATTATATATCCTGCCTTAATGCACTGAATGGACTGGAAGAGAGTGAAAATTATAATGTATTTAAACTATAATCCATGCTGTATAGCAGTGTTCCAAATTGTATTCATGAAATGCAATAAATGTGCCACACTGATGAAAGAGGTTGTTCATGTGGGAGGAGAAGGGAGGGTGGGGAATGGGGGTATTTGAGAACCTCTTATTATTTTTAATGTAACATTTTGTGTAATCTATGTATCTTTAAGAAAAAAAGGTTTTTAAAAATCCCCCTTAAAAAAACTCTTCTAAACAGCAAAATCAGTGGATTTGTTTGATATTTCTTTCATTTGGGTTTAGTACAACTACACTTAATATAATTACTGAGTGTTTTAGCAGATATATTTGAATTGCCTGGGGCAGTCAATGTAAATAAAATTAGGATGCATGGATTTATGGGACCTGGTTCTCTGGAAAATGTTAGTGGTGTAATCTTTGGAGTATAAAATGGAGTTATCTCATGTCCTAAATAGTTTTTGTCTAAGTGATGCCCCATATGCAATAGATGCATCATATGCTAATTTATGGTCAAGGAGAGGCCTAATGCAGGAAGGAAACAGCTGGTGAGTTATAAAAGCAGTTCTGGATTTCACAAAGCTTCTTCAGTGTTTTGGAATTACCCATTACCCTTGATATTATTAAAGCTTGATATTTGTTAAGATTTCTCTTTTGAATCTGACTTAACAATCTGATAATGTGTATTATCTTAGTTCCCTCAAGTGCTCTTCCTCTCCCTGCTTCAATCCTTGGCCTAATTTAGTCCCAATAAAACAGAGTAAAAGCCAAATCCTACAATGGCCCCAAAGGAATGCAACATCTAATCGCCCTATTTCTGTTTATTATTTTCTCTCTCAACTAAAGAAATGTTGAGCGTCCTGAGAACAGAAACATTACGTATTCCCTTCACTGCTGTATCTGCAGCATGCTGAACAGTATGTGGCAAAGTACGCATTCAAGTATTTGTGAACTGAAATTTCCCTACAAGTGCTGTTTTGGTTTCATTCCATGTGTACTCCTCCTACTTCGAAATAGCACAGTCTTAAATATTCTGTATTCCATTTTCACTTCCTCCTTCAGCCATGAATCATTTGCATGTGCTTTAAAATTCTTCATTATGGACTTTTTCAGGTGCATTTTATACCTGATTTTTAGTTTTATTCCATTGGGGTCAGTGGACATTGCCTTATTTTATGCAATTTACTGAGTAGTTATGACCTAGTCAATTTTTAAATGTTTCAACTGTATTTGAAACCAATGTGGGTGCCCCATTTGCTGAGTACAGCATATGTATCGTTTGCTCATTGTGAAATTCAAATTCTTATATTTCATCTGATTCATCTGACAGTTTGAGTAAATATGCTTTAGTGTCCCAGTATTAGGGTGTAACTCACCTTAGAATACCTCAGCACACACACTATGTCTGTGTGACACAGAAAATAAGGAATCCCCTATGTACAGTGAGCATCTAATCAGGAAATCCATATTCCAGAGATGGCTACTACAAGTTCTTTATTTTTTTTTTAGATTTATTTATTTCTCTCCCCTGCCCCCACAACCCTGGTCATCTGTTCTGTGTCTATTTGCTGCATCTTCTTCTTTATCCGCTTCTGTTGTTGGTGGCATGGGAATCTGTGTTTCTTTTTGTTCCATCATCTTGTGTCAGCTCTCCATGTGTGCAGCACCATTCTTGGGCAGGCTGCACCTTCTATCGTGCTGGGCGGCTCTCCTTACGGGGCACACTCCTTACATGTGGGGCTCCCCTACGGGACACCCCTGCGTGGCACGGCACTCCTTGCGCACATCAGCACTGCGCATGGGCCAGCTCGACACGGGTCAAGGAGGCCCGGGGTTTGAACCGCGGACCTCCCCTGTGGTAGGCTGACGCCCTAACCACTGGGCCAAGTCCGCTTCCCTACCACAAGCTCTTTTGTTAATTTTTTCACCAATCAATAGCCTCCAACAATAAGCATTATGAGTGTTCCTGAAGAGTGGGGCAGCAGTGGCTTGTTAGAATAATTGAGATTAGATTAGTGGAATTCAAGACTCTGAGATTAGCTAGAATAATTTAGGACTTTGCCCCCCCCCACACACACACACCCACGGGGTGCCTGAGACCTAATCCTAAAACAGCATGGAGCCCACCACTGGGCAGGAAGAGGATCAGCCTGGGACCCATCACCACCACCTCAGGGAGCCAGCGAGAGGTGGCTGCCCCACCTAAAAAGACAGGGCTTGGCTTTATCACGCTGACAGGACAGGCTATAGGAAATGTTTTGTATCTGACTGCTAATAATAAATCTTTAATAAACATTTGTATGTATGACAGAATTTGGAAAGAGATTTATTTTCACCATAAACCACTGTGGGGAAGCAGCTGACCATATTTACCTAAAACTCAGCACCTACCAGTGTCCAACAGAAAGAAGAACTGTGTATAAAGAATTGGCCAATGACGTCTGCAGGGGTGGAATTCATGATGAGCTGGCGGTAAGTATGAACATAAAGAAGAGATAAAATGGGGGTAAGGGGTTGCCTTTGGGTGGGGCTTTGCATGTTTGAGGGGGGCTGGGGCTGGGCGGATGGGTAATATTGCCCAAAAGTGGGGGGAGGGAGGGGTAGCATATGAACATAGGAGAGTGTCAGGTGTTGGTCGAGAGTAAAATGCTGAGAAAATCGTATCAAAATATAATTGAGAGGGTTGCCTGTTTAGGATGCTCGGAGGGGAAGGTGGGATGCGAGACGGGCTCCTGGGGAATGTCTGAATGCTCATTTTGCCAGAGTGGGTGGTACCATTGGGTAGAGACCCAAGTAATGAGAGTGGGGGTGGACCCACATCCTGGGGAGGATGAATGCCATCAGATAGAGGGAACTGTATCTCTCGAGAGAAAGGGTGGCTCCCAGGGCATTGGGGTAGTTGAGCAAGTTAGGCCCTGAACTCTGTTGCAAGTATCTCTGGACGGGGCTCCTCGGGAAATGGAGGTTGGCTGTCGCTGTGGGCACCAAGGGGATGGGAAAATGGATGTTAAATGTGTGGAACCAAAGTAAATGTGGGGTAAGGGAGGAGTTTCACGAGGGTACACAAGGATGGATATAAAACATGTAATATTACACCATAAACATATAGGGGACGACAGACTAATAAAGTAAACCACAATGTAAAACAGGATAACTAAAAATTTAGAAGACTGTATATCCTAAAGTATGGAACACAATGTAAGCAAGGATGTCACCTTGTTTGAAAGCTATTGTCTCAGAGTCTGTACATCACTTTAAGTAAATATGATATGAATAAGTTATAAGAATATCGCTGTGGAAGGGAAAAGGTTTAATGGTAGATGTGGGGGAGTACTGTATATGTATATATGAATTACTGTGGACTAGGGCTCTTGTGAAGAGAAGTTCAATAATTAGGGGGAAAAAGAAAAAGATAGGATGTAGAATTTTTCCAAGTCAACACGTATTCAATATCTAACCTTTAAACCCATCGCTATACACCATTTTACTAGTAAGGGAACCTGACATTATATTGGGCTTCAATTTTCAGGAAGTTTTGGATCACAGAGTGGTTCAACAATGGCAGCAGAGGAATACTGGTATAGGATACTATCGACAGGTGATATATGGCTGACAGGGAGCTGTACAGGGTATATGTCCAGGGTGCATGGTAATGTTTGGATATACTCATAGTGGTAATAATTAAAAACTACAGCTGGGGGGGTACTGAGTTCCTGGCCGGAGGTGCTCTGTCATGGTCCCTAGGGGAACAGTGGCAATCCCCCAGGTGCAACAGTAAGGACCAGGAAGGAATGAGGGTCCAACAGGGAGAGCACGATACCAATGACTATGCTTGTGAGCCTATATGCCTGAAATAAGAATAAGGCCTAGAGGAGCACTGTGCCTGGGACTTTCCTCCTGAAAGCCTTCATGTTACTCAAATGTGGCCAGTCTTGAAGCCAAACTCAGCATGTAGATGCAGTGCATTCCCCCCAGCATGGGACATGACACCCGGGGATGAGCCTCCCTGGCACCGAGGGATCACTACCAAATACCAGCTGAAGATGGAACTAGAAAATGACCTTGAATTAAAGATTCAATGTGGATCAGCAGAATATCCTTGTCTACATATAATAACATGACCTTAAAATGCTGTTTGACCTAATGTAAGGGGGAAATGGAAAGCAGAAATGAGTTTATATGGCTACGAGTCTCTAAAAAAAAAGAGTCTGGAGGCTGTCAGAAGGATTGCCCCTGTGCACAGCTGAGCAGAATCTGGGAGACAGATGGAGTTGATGCAATCCCCAGGTGTTGGTTCCTTTGAGGGCTAAAGAGACCCACAGGTTCTATGGTCATGGCAGATGGGGTTCACTGCCATGTCAGATGGCCCTTCTTTGGAGCTGGTGTTTCTGCGTGATGGAACTGGACTCAGATGGGATCTCTTTTCATAAGACTTTCATCCTACTTTACTGGAATTGTAGTTGGTGTTGGGGTTTAAGATATATTTAGGGGATCTGAATCTCTGGACTGACAATAGGATGGCCAGGCCCTGAGCATCAACAGACTCCAGCTCCTACAATCTGATTTATTGGACTCACCTCACTCAGCTAAGATGGAGTTGAAGAAGGACAACCACCACACCATGGAGCCTAGAGTGCCTACAACTGAAAGCAGGAGGATTGCATCCAGTATCTATGTGGAATCTGAGCCTCCTCCTGACATAGAGGTGCAACAGACACAACCAATCCAAGGCCCACAGAGAAAAGGTGGCATTGGAATGGGAAAAGTGGACATGGTGGCTGATGGATATGGGGAATGGCAGGAAGAGATGAGATGTGGAGGCACCTTTGGGACTTGGAGTTGCCCTAGATGGTGCTTCAGGGGCAATCACTGGACATTGTAAATCCTCCCAGGTACCACTGGATGGAATGTGGGAGAGTATGGGCCATGATGTGGACCATTGACCATGAGGTGCAGAGATGCCCAGAGATGTACTTACCTGTTGGCCTCCGCTGCGGCACTGCAGGCAGGTCACTGCAGGCGAGTCGCTGCCGGGGATCGGGCCTACGCCACGGCCTGACCGGGGCAGCAGCGGGCGGCTCAAGGCTTGGTGGGGACGCGCGGTTCGATGGAGGAAAAACCACGGAGACGAGGTCTATGCGCAGGTCTGATTTTATTCGGGAAGTACATGGGGTTTTATAGTGTCATGGAGGCGGGGAGGTTGTGGGAGGGGCATGTCTGCGGGGCAGCTGAGGATTGGCTGCAGAGGCAAGGGCGGACCTGCGGTTTATGACGTAAGCCATTGATGGCAGAGGGGGTTGTTTCCGAGGTTGTGCCGGGGCGGATACGGGATGAGGGCGGTTGAAATGAGGCGGGGAGAACAGCGATCGGCTGGGAGGGGGAAGATAACAGTGGCTGGGAGGAGGGGCAGAGGGAGGCAGCAGCACAAACTGCTGCTGAGAAGGGCCATAATACAGGGAGGTTACGAGGAACAGGCGGGCAAAGTGTAAGGAAGCGAAAGGCAGGGTGGGAGCAGGGGACAATTGCTCCCTCTTTCAAAAATAAGAACGCACAGGTTTTGTGGGATTGACATTTTTATGGAGAGGAAAGATGAGGGGGGTGAGAGGAGGGGAAATAGGAGAGAAAGGAACGAGGAGGGATTACCGGCAGGGGGCGTGGGGGCACGAGGGGGGCGTGAGCAGAGGGGAGGGCGGCTAAAACGCCCGATTCCCCATGCGGAGGGCAGAGAACCCGTACCCGCAGCTCGAGGCGACCACGATGGGCCCTATCGATGGCCGCCTCCTGCCACCTCCGTGAGCCACACCTGGGCGTGCCGGGCCTCCTCGGGAAGGGGATGGCTTTGGGAGAGGACTAGGACAGCTGTGGCCAAGAGCCTTTGCCGCTCTCGGTGCTGGCGAACGGACTTGCGGATACAGCAGGCGAGGCCTAGGAGGAGGAGGAGAAGGAGGAAAAGGAAGGCGTAGAGGAGGAGGCTGGAGGGTTGGAAAAGGGAGAGGAATTTTTGGAGCACGTCTCTAAGGAGGGAAGCTGAGAGGGTTGGGGGCTTGATGGATTCGAGGGTGAGGATGTGTTGCTGGAGGGAGTGGGTGTAGTTGAGGAAGGAGGTGTTGTAAGAGGAAAACATCCATTGGCGTAGTGCAACGCGGGCGGTCACCGACGAGTTGACGGGGTGGGGGGTTAAGCAGAAGCTAGAGAGGGGCCAACAGGCATCACAGGTGGTGGTGGCTATGTCGTAGAGGGCGGCAACGTCAGCGGCGAGCAGGTCGATTTGCTGCTGTAGGTTGAATAAGGCTTGGTGGTGAAGGTAGTTGATGTTGCTTTGGTCGCCGAGGGCAAGGGCTGCTGCTGTGGATGCATTGATGACGGCGGAGGCAGCGCCAGAAGAGACGGCAAGGGCCGCCGCCGCGGTGGTGGCGGCTGCGAGGGATGCGAGGACGGCAGCAGTAATGGCGGCTGTGATGCCAAAATCTCGGGGGTGGCGAGAAAGGGGGAGATCTACCAGCTGGGGGGCAACCCAGTCGGGGGAGTCAATGGGGAGCCACACAACGCGGGGCTGCATCACCAGAAAGGCGGAAGGGAAGGAAGAGTTCCAGTGGTTTGCGAGGCTGCAGTTGGCGAGGGTGGATTCGGAAGGAGGGGGGCATAAAAGGAAATAGTAAGGGTGTCGAACGAACGGGGTGGAGGTGAAGGTGACGTTGGGGGGAGGGGTTGTAGGCGAGGAGGCAGTATGGGTGATAACCGAGACGTTGGCGTGGGAGACAAGGCAATTGGGGTGGCAGGTAAGGGCGCGGAGATCGAAGCAGGTGTGGGGGTTGCACAGGGACATGATGCTAAACGTGCGGGGGACCAGGGGGGAAACTTGGAAGGGGTTTGCATAGCAGGGGGTAAGGTTGTGGGGGTCGGAGATGTTGCAGGGGGCTCCGTGGAAGAGGCCACCAATGTGAGGCGTGGGGTAGAGGCAGGGGGTCCAAGGGAAAGTGGGAAGGCGGGCCGGCAGGGTGTCGGCGTGGCAGGGCTGGACGAGGGGCCGCATGAAGGGGTGGGAACTGGGCATGGGGGCGGAGTTGGTGGGGAAAAGCCAGGGACCTGTGACATTGAGAGCGGAGGCGTTGAAGGAGGAGTTGACGTTGAGGGGGGAGGTGGGGGAGAGGTCAAGAAGAGTGGCGTTGGCGAGAAAAAGGCAGGAGTTATTGCGGGGGTTTACGCACAGGGAAAGGTTGGTGACGAACTGCAAGGCGTCGAGGGGAATAGGGATGGAGACATTTGGCAACGACGAGGAGACAGGAAGGGCGAGGGGGTCGCAGCTTTCTGGGAGGAAGTCGCAGTTGGGGGAGTACATGGTGGGGAAGGTGGGGGAGTGAGGGGAGAGAAAGAGGAAACCAGGCGGTTGAAGAAGGGCGGCCCAAAGGGGCGTGGCCTGGGCTGAGGAGGCTAAGGAGAGCATAAAGATGAGAAGGTGTAGGAGGGGGGGGTGGTAGGAGGGCGCGGGGCAGGGGAGGCGCGAGCACGATGGAGAAGCTGGAGAATTTGCTGCTCGATGGAGGCATCTTCGAGGGAGAGACGGCTCAAGCGGCGGACAAGAAGACGACGTCGACGTCGCTCGCGGCGGGAGAGAGCTGGCGTGGTCCCTGCGGGTGATGGTGCAGGAGGGGCAGACTCAGGCGGGCTCGACTGGGCGACTGGAGGCGTCATCTGCAATGACAAGAGGAGAAAAACCTCACGGGGGGGGTGAGGTGCGGAGAGGGGCCATCATTATGGCAGGGGGGAATCATCAGGGGGAAGGGGGTCAGGAGGTGGAAGGTCGGCAGGGCCGTGTGGAATGAAGGGCTTAACAAGACGAGCAGAGATCCAGACAGGCTGGGGTGCAGATTCCGGGAAGACGCAGGCAAATCCTTGCCCTTGGGTGAGAAGGGGCGCTGGTCCGGTCCACTTGCTAGTGAGCGGGTCGCGCCAGAGGACGAGAGGGGCCGGAGTGGGCCGGTAAGAGGGCCCCCAGTGCTTGTGGACGGGCGAAAGCCCCTCAGAGTCAAAGGTCATCAGGTTGTGCTGGATGAGCACCTGCGTGACTGTTTCACGCGGGGTGAGGCGGGGTTGAGTCTCTCTAGTCTTCTGGACGAGGATCTTGAGGGTTTGGTGAATTCTTTCAACAAGTCCTTGGCCTTGCGGGTTGTATGCGATGCCGAAGTGGTGGGTGATGTTGTAGAGCTTCACAAACTCGGCAAAGGCGGCGCTGCGGTAGGCGGGGCCATTATCTGTCTTTATGTCCCAAGGGACTCCCATGAAGAGGATGGCTTCCCGGAGCGCTTGAGTGGCATACTTGGCAGACTCTCCCGGGAGGGCGACGGCGTAGCAGAGGTGCGAAAACGTATCGATGGCAACATGAAGGAACTTCCATCGGCCAAAGGAAGCGACATGTGTGACATCTAATTGCCATCTAGAGTTGGGCCGCAATCCGCGCGGGTTGACACCCTGGGGCTGGAGTGGCCCCAGGGGCAGCAAAGGTGCGCAGGAGCGGCACGCACACACCAGATGTTTGCATGTCTCGATGGGAAGTTCTGGGAGGAGTCGATGGAGGGCGGGCGCACCAAGATGGAAGCGCGCATGCAAGGTCTTTGCCTGGTTGATAATGTCTCCTACGGCAGCTGCGGGGCTGAGGGCATTGATGGAAGCACCTTGGGCCGCTTGGTCAGCGAGATGGTTGCCGTGAGCCAAGGGGCCTGGGAGGCCTGAGTGGCTCCTAACATGGGCAATGAACCAGGGTTGTCGCCGCCTCTCTAAGAGGAGTTGAAGGTCAGCTAAGGCCAGGTTGATGTCCCGGTTGCCGATGCTAGCAGGTGGCAGGAAGGCCGCAAAGGCAAGGATACGAGAGACCTGCAGGCAGTAGAGACTGTCCGTGAAGATATTTACTGGCTGGTCCTGGAGGTATTGGAGAGCCAGAGTGACGGCTTTCAATTCGGCCACTTGGACAGAGCTGCTATGTCGGCGGGTGTGGCAGAGGGGTTGTGTGGAGTTTGGCTTGTAGAGGACTATAGCAAGGCAGTGCTTGGAGGCGTCAGTGAAGGCGATGGCGGCGTTGGGGAGTGGCTTGGAGGACGGGAACGGGAAATGGTCAGGAGCTGCGATGGGGAGCGTGCTGAGGCCTTGTATGAGGTGGTGCTGGGGGAAGTGATTATCGAATGGGCCGGAGAATAGGAGGAACAGTGCCTGCATATCTATGGAGTCCTTTAGCAAGTGAGTGACCTGCTGAGTTGTAAGGGGCCAAATGATGACATCTGGATGACGCCCGTAATGGTGGGTGGAGCGCTCAACAAGGGCGATGGCGAGCTGTGCGAACAGGACGGATTGGGGGGTGATTTTGCGAAGCTTGCTTTTGGCTAAATGGACCCACAGGAGTGGACCGTCCTGCCAGATGAGGCCAGTGGGGGTCCCACGGGTGGGAAGGATGAGTCCTGCAAATGGCTTGTCTGGGTCTATTCGCTGGAGCAAGCAGTCCATTAGGGCAGAGTTGACACAGCTCAGGGCGCACTCTGCTTCATACGACAGGGTGACCCTCTTTGTGGGTGCCTGTGATGGTGGGCCAGTGGTCTGAAGGAGCTGGAACAGAGGCTGCAGCTGATGTGTGGTGACTGGCAGCGACGGGCGCAGCCAGTTGAGCTGGCCACAAAGCTGTTGGAGATCATGGAGCGTCATGGTTTTGGGGACGTTTATAAGCGGCGCCATGGGCGTGACCGTTTCCGAGATTTCAAAGCCCAAGAATTGAAACGGTGGGTGGAAAACGGCTTTCTCTATGTTGATCTGAAGACCGATATCTTTCAGATTGGAGAGAAGACTGGCAACTATAGCTTGTAGTTTTGGCTCGCTCGGATGGGCTACAAGGATGTCATCCATGTAATGCACGATAGTGGCCTCAGAGGTTAAGGGCTCAATAGCAGTAGCCACAAACAGCTGGCAGATGGCAGGGCTGTTCTTCATGCCTTGGGGGAGGACTTTCCACTGATACCGTTTGGCAGGCCGGTGGTGGTTGGGCTGGGGAACAGTAAAGGCGAACCGTGGGCGGTCATCCGGATGCAGGGGGATAGAGAAGAAGCAGTCCTTGATGTCGAGGACTGCCACATACCAATCTCGCGGGAAGGCTGACGGGTGAGGCATGCCGGGCTGAGGAGAGCCCATGGGTTTGATGTGCTTGTTAACCTCTCGCAGGTCGTGGAGGAGGCGTGGCTTGCCAGATTTTTTGATGATGAAAAAAATGGGAGTATTGTATGGACTGGTGGAGGGCTCAACATGGCCAGCACGGAGCTGCTCTTCCACGAGGTCCTGAAGAATAGCTAGTTTCGGGGCAGTCATAGGCCATTGCTCCACCCAAATGGGTTCCTCTGTGTCCCATTGCAGAGGAACGGGTGCTGGAGGTCGAACCCGAGCAACGGCCAAAACTATTGGGGGGGCAGCGATGGCTGCGAAGTAAAAAGAACGGCGCCTGACTGGTGAAGAATGTCGCGCCCCCAAAGGACTTGCTTGATATCCCTGAGAACCAGGGGACGGAAGAACCCTGACCGTCCATCGGTGTCATGCCAGGCAAGATCTTCAGCCGCCTGTTGCGAGGAGGACTGGCCTGTGGCGCCTACGACGACGGGTCCGGCTGTGAGTGGGAAGTCACGAGCTTGGGAGAGTGGGATGCAGGAGATTTCGGCGCCGGTGTCAAGAAGGCCGTCCAAACCACCACACCATGGAGCCTAGAGTGATTACAACTGAAAATGGGAGGATTGCATCCAGCATCCAGGTGGAATCTGAGCCTCCTCTTGACATAAAGGTGCAATGGACACAACCAATCCAGTGTCCACATAGAAGAGGTGGCATTGGATTGGGAAAAGTGGACATAATGGACAAAGGGTATGGGGAAAGGCAGGAAGAGATGAGAGGTGGAGGCGTCTTAGGGACATGGAGCTGCCCTGGATGGTGCTTCAGAGGTAACCACCGGACATTGTAAATCCTCACAGGGCCTACATGATGGAATAGAGGAGAGTATGGGCCATGATGTGAACCAATGTATATGAGGTGCAGAGGTGCCCAAAGATGTACTTACCAAATCCAATGGATGTGTCATGATGATGGGAACGAGTGTTGTTGGGGGGGGGGAGAGGGGGGGTGGGGGGGTGGGGTTGAATGGGACCTCACATATATATTTTTAATGTAATATTATTACAAAGTCAATAAAAAATAAAAAAATTAAAAAAAAAAAAAAAAAAAAAGAAGGCCGTCCATCCACTTTCCATTGACCTTGATGGTGAGGCGCGGCTGCGAAGCGGGCGACATGGGAACGGGCCAGTGGATGCCTACGGGCGGGGCTGGCACGGGGCGATTGGAGCCTCTTGGTGGCGGGGCTGAGGCTTGCCCCGCTGCCCGTTTAAAGGCTGTCTCGGAACACGGCAGTCGCGAGCCCAATGATACCCTTTTCCACAGCGCGGGCAGGGGGTGGAGGGCGGCCGGGCGGCAGGAACAGGGCGTGGTGGTGGCACCATAGGCTGGACTACGGGTTGCGGCGGAGCCGGAAGGTTGGGGCACTCCCGAGCGAAGTGGCCCAATTCGCCGCAGCGGAAGCAGGTGTTGGTTGTTTGGACTGCCGCGACAATAGCCGCTGCAAGCGCAGATGCTTGCCCAGAAACTCCGGAGCATGCGAGGACCCAGTCTTGGAGCGGCTTGTCACGAAGGGGACGAATGATGGGTTTGCAAGCTGGGTTAGCCCCCTCCTGCAGGATGTCCTTAACGAAGGACTCGCGGGCTGCATTGCCGACAACTCGCCTCTCTGCAGCGGCCTGCACACGAGCTACGAACTCATTAAATGGCTCCTCGGGTTTTTGGAAAAGCTTCACGAGGGGCTCTGGGGCGGCCGCGGCGCACGAACGGAAGGCTCGAAAAACACAGTCATGGAGCTGGATGAAAAACCCAGGCCGGGTGGCAGTGTAGGCGCTGGGATCGCCGTAAGGGCCGAACCCGAGAAATGCGTTTGCAGGGTAATGCACACCCTGACGAGCATTGTCGGCAATCTGATTGTCGATCAGGACACCGAGATGGGCTCGCCAGTCAATGAATTGCCCGGGGGAGAGAACCGCTCGGGCTAGGGAGATCCAATCGTAGGGGATGCAGCGAGGGATGGTCATACGCTCGAGAAGGTCTTGGGCATGAGGGCTGGCAAGGCCATCCTCTTTTTTTTTTTTTTTTTTAATTTTTTTATTTTTTATTGACTTTGTAATAATATTACATTAAAAATATATATGTGAGGTCCCATTCAACCCCACCCCCCCCACCCCCCCCTCTCCCCCCCCAACAACACTCGTTCCCATCATCATGACACATCCATTGGATTTGGTAAGTACATCTTTGGGCACCTCTGCACCTCATATACATTGGTTCACATCATGGCCCATACTCTCCTCTATTCCATCAAGTGGGCCCTGTGAGGATTTACAATGTCCGGTGATTACCTCTGAAGCACCATCCAGGGCAGCTCCATGTCCCGAAGACGCCTCCACCTCTCATCTCTTCCTGCCTTTCCCCATACCCTTTGTCCATTATGTCCACTTTTCCCAATCCAATGCCACCTCTTCTATGTGGACATTGGATTGGTTGTGTCCATTGCACCTCTATGTCAAGAGGAGGCTCAGATTCCACCTGGATGCTGGATGCAATCCTCCCATTTTCAGTTGTAATCACTCTAGGCTCCATGGTGTGGTGGTTGTCCTTCTTCAACTCCATCTTAGCTGAGTGTGGTAAGTCCAATAAATCAGATTGTAGGTGCTGGAGTCTGTTGAGGCTCAGGATCTGGCTATCACATTGTCAGTCCAGAGATTCAAATCCCCTAAATATATCTTAAACCTCAACATTAACTGCACCTCCAGCACATTAGCATGAAAGTCTTATGAAGGGAGATCCCATCTGAGTCCAGATTCATCACACATAAACACCATTTCCAAAGAGGGGCCATCTGACCTGGTAGTTAACCCCATCGGCCATGACCATAACTCCCATGGGTCTCTTTAGCCCTCAAAGGAACCAATATCTGGGGGTTGTATTTGCTTTATCTGTCTCTCTGACTCTGCTCAGTTGTGCATGAGGGCAAACCTTCTGCCAGCCTCCAGACTCTTTTTTAGAAACTCGTAGCCATATAAACTCATTTCTCCTTTCCATTTCCCCCTTACTTTAGGTCAAACAGCATTTTAAAGTCATGGTATTTTATGTAGACATGGATATTTTGCTGATCCGCATTGAATCTTCCGTATAAGGTCATTTTCCAGTTGCATCATCAGTTGGTAGTTGATAGTGGTCCCTCATTGCCAGGGAGGCTCATCCCCGGGTGTCATGTCCCGCGCTGGGGGGAAGGCATTGCATTTACATGCTGAGTTTGGCTTCGAGACTGGCCACATTTGAGTAACATGAAGGCTAACAGAAGGAAATTCCCAGGCACAAAGTTGCTCTAGGCCTTGTTCTTATTTTGGGTTTATCAGCTCACAAGCATAGTCATTAGCATCTGGGGCTCACTGTTGAACCCTCACTCCCTCCCGGTCCCCACCACTGTACCTGGGAGACTGTCGCTGCTCCCCTAGGGACCACGACAGAGCACCACTAAGGCCATCCTCTTTTATCGCGTTGCGGAGCATTTGGATGTCTTTGGGGGAAAAGGGGACCCACGCTTGTGGGCTCTGCGGAGTGCGAGCGGGATTGAGTGGGAACATCTGAGCCAGAGGCGGAGTGGGGGAGGTGAGAAAGGCGGTGTCGTACGCTGGAGGAGGAGGATTCCCGATGCTCCCGCTATTGCTGGGGCAGGCGGGAGGTGAAGCGGGCCATGGAGGTGAGGCATGGGCGGTGCCACCGGGCACTGGCCAGGAGGGCGCGGCGGCAACGGTGTTCCTGATTGGCCAAGATGGCGGCACGGTGACGTCACGCCTGACATCACTTCTGGCCTCGGGCCAAGATGGAGGAGTGGCCACGTCATTTCCAGGTACAGGCCAAGATGGCACCGGAGGCTCTGCCGGTTTAGCCGAAAATGGCGATCGGCAGGCATCCGGGACGGGACCGGATGGCGACGAGACAGGAAGAGGTGGGTAAAGGCGGGAAGAGGGCGCCGAGGAAGAAGGAGGAGGTGCGCCATGTTGGCATTGTTTGCAGGACGCGGTGGGGGGGGAGAAGGCGGGGGGTCGCCATGTTGGTTGCGACCCATGTTGGTTGGGGTCCGGATCGGAGGCTGTGGGGGGATCCAGTTCGAGCGCGGCCTCGAGCTGGGCGGACAGAGAACGAGTATCGTCGTCTCCATCAGGATCGCAGGTGAGAGGGTGGCTAGGCTCACAGGCGAGAGCGGAGGCAGGGGAGGGCACACCTTGGAGACAGGCGCGGATAGCAACGAGGGTCGGGATAAGGCCGGGGGGAAATTGCTTGTGATCATGCTCCATAGCGGACGTCACCCACTGAATTAAACGTTCATAGGTCTCTGGGCTCCAGAGAGCACAGGTGGCGAGCCAAGGGTTAAAGGGTAGGAGAAGGTCCCAATACCGCTGTAGCTGACGGAGAGAGACCTTCACGTGGTGAGTCTCTAAGAGGGCAGCGAGCAGGCGGACTTGAGGAACCTGACGGGATGAGAGGGAGGCCCCCATCGCGGCAGAGGGCTCAGGAGGGGGGTGAAGGGAGCAACGCCGGAGAGTCCCTACCTTGAGCGGCGGCACGGGAGGACGGCGATGGGTCCCGTGCGAGGGGTCAGCAGCGGGCTGGCCAGACAAGGGGCCGTAGCTGGGGTCCCTGTTCGGGTGCCACCTGTTGGCCTCCGCTGCGGCACTGCAGGCAGGTCACTGCAGGCGAGTCGCTGCCGGGGATCGGGCCTACGCCACGGCCTGACCGGGGCGGCAGCGGGCGGCTCAAGGCTTGGTGGGGACGCACGGTTCAATGGAGGAAAAACCACGGAGACGAGGTCTATGCGCAGGTCTGATTTTATTCAGGAAGTACATGGGGTTTTATAGTGTCATGGAGGCGGGGAGGTTGTGGGAGGGGCATGTCTGCGGGGCAGCTGAGGATTGGCTGCAGAGGCAAGGGCGGACCTGTGGTTTATGACGTAAGCCATTGATGGCAGAGGGGGTTGTTTCCGAGGTTGTGCCGGGGCGGATACGGGATGAGGGCGGTTGAATGAGGCGGGGAGAACAGCAATCGGCTGGGAGGGGGAAGATAACAGTGGCTGGGAGGAGGGGCAGAGGGAGGCAGCAGCACAAACTGCTGCTGAGAAGGACCATAATACAGGGAGGTTACGAGGAACAGGCGGGCAAAGTGTAAGGAAGCGAAAGGCAGGGTGGGAGCAGGGGACACTTACCAAATGCAATGGATGTGTCATGATGAAGGGAGTGAGTGTTGCTGGGGGGGGAGTGGTGGGGTGGGGGTGGTGGGGTTGAATGGGGCCTCATATAATTTTTTTTTAATGTAATATTTTTACAAAATCAATAATTAAAAAAAAGAAACATGTAAATATATCTCACACTGTGATTTTTAAAATTCCATTAAATTTCTTATATTTAGGAAAAAAAAAAAAAAAGCATTGGCCTGGATCAGTTCCCAACACCCATTATGTTAAAAATTTGTCAGTTTCTCCTTTAGGGTCTATCAGTTTGGGAGTCATAAGCAACCCTGATAGGCACATACAAGTTTTTGATCGTTAAGCTTTCTTGTTATAGCTATCAATAAAGAAAGCTGTTCTTTGTCCCTCTTTATTTTTCACCTTATTTCTATTTTGATTGATATATACAAAAGTATATAATTACATATGTCAGGGTACTTGCATTGTATGTTTTTCTGCCTATTTTTTTAGATTGGTTTCTCTTATGAAATACATGAAATATACAAGATTTGAGAAAAGTATAGTGAACAGCCACAAAGCCTTATAAAATCTGAAGATTATGCCTTATTTCCTTCAGATCTTTATTTCTCAGGAAGAGATTTGTTTTTGAAATGCCAAATTCTTGAATAAAAAATAAATATATACTGGAGCCAATGAGATAAGTTATCAAACCCTTTCACATTTTGTTTTCAGTTGTGACAAATTTTAAGGGAAGATTTTGTCATTGGGAATTAAAAAAATACAGGACTATTAACTGAAGCTGGTATTCTAAACTTTAGATACAGCAATATCATGGAGGGATGATAAATTATGTGGAAAAACACAAAAATATGCCCATGGAGGAGGAGAAAGGAAAAGAATTGGGGAGGTGGAGAGAGGAAAATCATTTATTACTTTTACTTTAATATGTACATGCCGGTGTCTTTAAATTGAATGCTAATAACCCCAAATTCCAGAATGCTTGTAATAAAAAGAATTGTGATAAATCACATTCAGAGTGGAATTTCAACATATAATTCACATTTCCAGCATCATTAAAAAAAAATCCTCAGTAACATTACCTTAATATAAATATCTCATCAGAAATAGAGTTTTGGTAATAATAAATAAGTTTGATAAAGTTATATAAACATGGAATTGGATATTCTGTACATGTGTAATTCAAATACATTTTTAAAAATTTCTGTGTGCATACTTCATAGAAAAATGATACAGTCTTGTTATTTAAAAAAAAAAAAAAAAAGGCAGCATCAGTTCAGAGAGCCAAATATTGACCAGCCTACCCACCCCTGGGGCCTATATCAGGAGAGTACTGCCAAGTTCTCCAGGAGGTAAGGAAGGTAAGGAAGGTCCCAGGCACGTGCTGAAGGAGTAGTGTGGACTGCCTCTCAGCTGACGGCACCCACTAGCATGGGGCAGATGGGGTGGGGGGATCAGACGCACAGGAGAAACTAGAGGGCAGATGGTGAGCATAGAGAATTCAATCAGCAGTGGTAAGTGATTCACTCTCCCCCTACCTCCTCCAGGGAATAGTCAAAAAATAATAATTTTCAAAATTGAAAGTCTCAGCTCCAATAAAGTTGTCCTTTAGTATTTTTCAGCAAAAACAAACAAACAAACAAAAAAACCCTAATTTTCTTTCTTTCCTTTCTGGGTTTATGACCAAATGTCCTGAAGGTAATGTTTTTCTCCTTTTAAAGTAGCCAATGTTTTCATTGCTTCTAATTTTTCAACTCCAGCTTCCTTACTTATTATTTCCACAAGGGTATCATGTACATCCTTGGCCATATTCTTAGCATCTCTAGAAAAGAAAATAGTATCAGTGTTCAAGAAACAGGAATGTTTCCCAGATCCTCTCAAAGTCAGTAAGCAATCCCTTCAATTCCGCCAAAGGTCTCCCAGCCTCAGCTGTGTGCGCCCCCCCCCATCCCCGCTCAGGCCTCCATGCCTGGGGCCATTTTGATGCAAAGCTGCCCACATCGCTCCACACTTCTAATGCCTCAGTCTCCCCAGTGTCCCAGGGGGCAGCCCAAACCCCTAATAAGTGCCTAAGGACCTTCCCGACCTGGCTCCTACTCACCTTAAATATTTGCAAGAATATTATATATATATATAAACCATGATTTATTTACTTATCCACTGTCCTACTGATGGACATCTGGGTTGTTTTTAACTATGGGTTATCTATATAAATAAAGCTCCCTGTACAACTCATTTTGTGGATATATGCATTCAATTCTCTAGGGTACTTTGGAGATTTCACAAACTCAAAGTATGTTCTCATTTCCATGATTTCTTCTTTGACCCACAGGTCTTTTAGAAGTAGGTTGTATAATTTCTAAGCATTTGGAGGTTTTTTTAGTTTCCTGTTATTGAATTCTCATTTAATTACACAACGGTCAACAAACAAACTGTATGATTTTGATCTCTAAAATGACCAAGATTTGCTTTATAGTCAAATATAAAGTAATTTTATACAACTCCATTGGCATTGTGTGAGAAGAGTGTTTATTCTGCAGTTGTCTGATATATTGTTCTCTACACATTGATTAGGTCAAGCTGGTTTTCTACACTGTTCAACTATTCTACATAGTTACTAAATATTTTTTAAAATCTGTTTTTGATTAAATAGAGAATCAACCACATCTGTATGCTGATGGGAATGATCCAACAGAAACAGAAAAATGAAAATGGAAGACAAAGAGAAGAAATTTGCCAAAGAAAAGTCCAAGGAGACAAAAGTGGACAGGATCCAGTGCAGACAATGACAAGGCAGCGGTGGGCAGTACATGGTCATGGACGCCAGGAGCTGAGAACCTGTGAACATTCCCCCCTGACTCCTTGAGGTGCAAGTGAAGAAGTAAGAAAGACCTTTCAGGTTTTAGGCATTTGTTGTTTGTTTCTGGACTAGAGGGAGGTGAAAGGAAAGCAGAGATCTTGATTGCAGAGATGTGGGAAAGAGACGATTAAATACTCCCAGCCTCCAGTCCTGAAGACACTGCCAGAGTTTCCAGTCTTACTGAGGAAGATGAGCCTACGTGATCTATCACCATGATCATGAGGGGCTAGTTCACGATTAATGCTTTAAGCACCTGGCCATTTAAGATAACTCCCAAGTTCTCAACTACAAGATATTTGCAGCATGAATCTGCCCACTGACGGCACTGTTCCCCACAAAAGAAAAGTGAAGATCAAATGCTTCATCAAAAACTAAATGAGGCAACGGACTTGGCCCAGTGGTTAGGGCGTCCGTCTACCACATGGGAGGTCCACAGTTCAAACCCCAGGCCTCCTTGACCCATGTGGAGCTGGCCCATGCACAGTGCTGATGCACACAAGGAATGTCCTGCCACGCAGGAGTGTCCCCCACATAGGGGAGCCCCACGCGCAAGGAGTGCACCCCATAAGGAGAGCCACCCAGCGTGAAAGAAAGTGCAGCCTGCCCAGGAATGGTGCCACACACACAGAGAACTGACACAAAAAAATGATGCAACAAAAAGAAACACAGATTCCCGTGCCGCTGACAAAAACAAAAGCGGACAAAGAAGACGCAGCAAAGAGACACAAAGAACAGACAACCGGGGTGGGGGGAGAAGGGGAGAGAAATAAATAAATCTTAAAAAAACAAAAAACAAAAACTAAATGAAACTATACACCAACATGATGTCCAGACTCCCTTCATCAACCCAAGGCTGTTTTTCAGAAGTGAAAATGGGTCATGAGGTCAAGTCGGGGTCATTTTCAAATAATGAAACAATACAAGAGAATAGGAGTCATCCCAATGTGTCACACATATTTCTAGGGCATTTATGGGTTTCTCTAATGGATCTTGCCTCAGTGTTTGTCTCCTGGCTTATATCAACTTGGACACCACAAATTTTGCCTTGAGGAAAAGCTTCTTAGCATCCACATTCTCCAAGTCAAAACCATACTTTTTTTCTGTACCTAGTTCAACCGCAGATATCACATATTCTTATATTTAACAAAATCGAACCAAACACAACTAATTTTTCTGACTATTTCCCTGATAATGACAACTCTTGGTTATGAAAAGTATGTTAGAATCATTTTAGAACTGCATTTCTACTCCTATACTTGAGAATCACATGTGTCAGCACTACACACCTAGATCCTCAACTGATGAGCCTTCTGTTCCTTTTATAAACATCATCGACTACCTTCTCCTATCTGGCTTGTACACATGATAGCCACTTACCCACACACATAAATATAGCCACTCTCGTGGAGGAGGACCCTCACCACCTGCTTGGAGTGAAGCTGGATGTTGTCTTCCACATACTCGGCTGTGGCATCCTCCCCAACAGGTGCATCTCTCTAGAAGGAAACCTTCAGATGAGTTAAGACCCCACTCTTAAGAAAATGCCTGAGCTCCTCTCTGAAAGAGAATACATGATGAATGGTCACTGGCAGGTTCGTAATTTAAGTTAAAAGCACCTGAATGAGAGGGTACAGGTGTATCTCAGTGGCTTGAGCACCTAGTTCCCACATACAAGGTCCCAGGTTCGATCCCAGATCAGTACCTCCTAAAAAATAATTTTAAAAATTAAAAAAAACAACAACACACCTGAACATTAAAATCATACACTCAGTGGTTAAGCATTAAAATCCTAGAACTGTGGCATACCTGAATAAATAATCTCTGTCCTTATGCCTGCAGCCAAAGAACAGCCACATTGCTCCAAAGCTTCCACCAAGATGTTGTTCCTGGAGTTTCTCTCTAAGTGAAAAACACAGTAAAGATGTTTATATAAACATGTGAAACCAGCCTCTCTCATCAGGAAATACCACCACCAAACCCAGGGTGTGTAAAATAAATTCTTTGCAGCCACTGAAAGTTCATTCCCTCAGTTAATGTTCACTACCCACAGGGTGATGTGGCCAGTCCTGCAGACACGAAGCAAAGGCAGCACCTCCACCAGCCCCAGGAGTCTATGGGCTGGCTGGGGGCCACATGGCGTGAGTACAAAGAGTGTAAACAGCACGTTGGGAAACCTAAGCCAATTTATACATTAAATAATGTTAGTAGCAACTTTAATGAATAAAATTAAGTTTCAAGTATTTCTGAAGGTGTGGTACAGGGAGCCTGGCCTTTAAAAGGTAGAACGACAACAATCTATTTTTAAAAGTATTTCTGAAATAATAAACACATTGAGTATGTCCATTTGCCATTACTCTTTTGCTTTCTTAAGGAAAACTAAAAAACAAAATAAAACGACTTTGTCCAAAGGACACTGTTCCACTATCATGGGAACAGTACAAATTGTTCATCACTTCACAAATCTGGAGAGAAGCAAGATTCCGCTTATTTTTTAAAACTATCAAATAGTTCTCTTTGGATACTAAATTACACCTATTGTTATCATCCTGTTGAAATAACTGATGGCTAGGATTTAACTTTGAAACTTCTGGGGAACTAGATCTCTGCTACAATTGTTTTCATCATCACACCAGGAAGGTATGCCTGAAATTTGTTCACAACTACACAGGCCATAAACCACAGTGCTGCTGAAACAAAATGAAAAACAAAAGTGCTACAATAAAAAAGAAAGTTCCACTACAGAGCAAAATCCCTCCAAGATGGTACTTACTTTTCCCTGTGGTGACAAATTATTTTATGCTATTAAAGTTGGTAATTTTTTAAAAATAAGTTTCACAACCAAAGTGCAAGATCCTAAAAACTACCAATGAAACAATGAAAAATGGCTACCTATTATATTTACACCTACAACCACAAGGCTGTGGTACTTCTAGCCAAAAGGGCCTTTTACTTGCAAAATACTCAAGAAGCACTTACCTATGTTGTAGGAAACCAATAAAAGGTGCTATGCCAGCTCCAGGACCCACCATTATAACGGGGACTGAAGGATCATTTGGTAAGTGGAAAGAATTTATTGTTCAAAGACAGATGGCTATCTGGAATATTAAAGCAATCGTGATGACAAGTTTGAAGGAAAACATAGGCAAAAGCATATAAGCAAGATTTTCGTTGCTAAAGCTATCAGAAAGTACTAATTCTCTCTGAAGTATCATTAAATCAAATAGTGGCATTAAATCTTATTGAAACCACAAGTGCATCTGTCACTACATAGAGACAAACAAGTCTGGCTTACACATTTTTCTTTTCTATCCAAATCAGAAGTGTTTTCAAAATGACAGGCATGTTATTTTTGAGGTAGGACACTGAACAAATAATAATCAAATTCTTTTTCCAGGCCCATGGATAAGATCTCCCTAGTAAGCAAACCATAATATATAATATGGAGATGCAAAAAATCTAGATCAGGTACCCAAGTTTCAAACAGAATGGTGGAATTCTACTCTACACTGGAAGGTGAATAATCTTACACATTTCAGTCTTTAATTCAGGGAAAACTTGAAGTTCATCAACAGATTGAACACCGTATCTTTTAAATGAAGACTTTATTTAGAATGAGACTGCATTTGTAATGCTGCGTTGACCTATAGGCTTGACTCCTCTATGAACAGTTTTACTAAGGCACTCGATAGAACAGGCCACAGCATGGAGGTCAGGTAGAGGAAGCTGCCTGCCCCATGCAGGGGGACCAGTGCTTCATGGGGGCATTCCTGCCTCTCCCTGCTCCACCAGCCCACCAAGACAGGGGTCAGCCAGTAAAGGAGGCAGGCGGAGGACAGTGAGGCTCGTCGCTGTAAGTAGAGAAAGACGGAAGTGGACCTTGAACAGGAGAAGATTTTAAACTTGATGAACTCCTGTAGGACAGGAGCTTATTAGATCTGTCTTCTTCATGCCTAAAATTGGGTATGCTTTCACTGAATAAAATGAAATCAGTAGACACTAAGGATTTAAAAGATTGAGTCTTATAAGATTTTAAGGAAAGGCACCATATTGTATTATGTTAACAAATATTAGTACCTTGCACAGGAATATGGTCTGGGTTGAAGCTTGGGAAGATGTTCTAGAAAGAAAATAAAAATAAGCCATTATTAATTCACTGCTATTGGAATTAAACTTATATCTGAGGGATTAAAAAAACTGACTCCTGTTTTCTATTATTTAGAATATTCACAAATAATTTATGGTCTAGTTTTAAATCATACTTTAGAACACATATAAATTCACTGTAACTAAGTAAAATATTATTGGGTATTGTTTCCCAATTCCTAAAATTAAAGCCAGACATATTATACTTCCTTACTCTGAAATCAGTACTTCTGCCCAAATGCTTGTTTCTGAACCCAGAAAATACTGAGAAAGGGGTCTGTGCAAGGGCTTCAGATCAAGGCTCCAGGCCTCTATGCATATCTGCAGCTTTTTGGTGAAAAGTGTCCAGAGATTTCAGACCTCTTAAGATTAAAGATCACTATTTTAAGGATTTTGAGAAATATTTAGGATTGAACTTTTTTTCCTTTATATGTATCATTAATAAAAAAGGACTGAACATTTTAAAACCAAATATCTAGAAAGTCAGTGGTTACAAAATACATAGGTGCTCTTTTAAAAGCTTGTTAAGGAATCAGTATTATAATAAACTGTCCAAACTGACATACTTCAGAATTTTCAGTTCAATATTATATTTAAGTTATTTAAGCAAAAATATGAAAAGACATTTCTAAAATGGCTTACTTTTAATAAATATCACAATAAGATTTCAGAGGGCTCAATTTCATATTAAACTTCAGATAAATAATTTAAATTTTTAAGTACCAATGCATTTTTTGCATAACTAGGTAATAAATGCTATAATGTTAGAAAAGATAACAACACACAAAAGGGACTGGAACACAGCCACGTGTGACTGGGCTTTATGAGGCCCTTTACAGCTTCTTTCCAGGGTTCTCACTGCTACTCGCCCCCACATTAGTGGTATAAGGCTGAGCTGCAAAGGGTCAGAGTGCTGGTCCGAATGCTGGGAGCAGAAAAGCTGCCCCACTTGGCAGCACCTCCTAACCAGTGTGGGGAGGAGGAGGAAGGATGCAGACACAAGGCAGAGCAGGCAGGGCCTGACTTCAAAGGTGAGTGCCCTGAACTTTCCTGGGCATCAAGAAGGAGCTTGCAGGCCTAATAGTAAGAGGTATGATACACCTTTTGCTGTCACCAAGAACAGATACGAATATTGAAGACTTTAATGCTTTACACTACAGGAAAAGACAGATGACAAAATTACAAGCACTATAAAGTAGTAAGGGTTTAAATACCTTCTGATGCTCTTACAGTCATCATCCCTACCTAGAGGACACAGAGGCCATCTGGGTAAAATTTGGAATACTCTGTGATGGGCTCTCCAAGCCTCACCACCTGAAGACCCAAGTAAGTGGACTTCCAGTGGGATGGCGTGAGTAGCCCTCTGACCTGAGGAGCGCTCTGTCTCATCCTGCCTGGATGGGGAATGAACACATTCTGCATGAAGCACATACACACTGAGCTAACCTCTGTCAATTAAACCTGATTTCACTAACTTTGAAAGAGACTATTTAAATTTGGAGGGAACGTTCATTTTCAGATAAAACTTGGCTAAATGACCTTTATGAAATACAGTTTAACTTGCTAAGATGTTAAATTCTCAGAATGTTGAAAAAGAATAAAGACTGACCACTGGTGGAAGAATAAGGACATAAAACAGCTTGGAAGAGGGACTCTTAACTTCTAGAAGCAGTCCAGAGGTCACAGCACCCTGAAGACAATATATAAGATCTTTACTGATTATAATTTAATTTAGAAGAATTCTCACTATGGCTGTATAAAGTTCCAAAAGGTAATAAAGAGCAGCAATTTCTCTTTCTTAAAGATTACACACACATCAGTGCACTTGGAGACCAAGGCCACTTACTGAGCAGCACTGGAAGCGGTGGCTGACAAGATGGAAAGGTGTGGAGGAGGTCCAGCAAGCCAAGGCAAGCATCCCTCACAAAGCGGTTATAATCAGCAGCCCCTTGCTTACTGCACAGCTCCTGGAGCCTTTGCCTGTCAGCACCATCACCTGTATAGTCCACAAGGGCTCGCAAAAATGCCTGTGGCCAGAAAGGAAGCAGATTTAAACCACCACACCCCTGTGGTTAGGGCTATTACAATAGTCAGTTATTACCTGCCTGGGGGAGTGGCAAACTGTCCAAGAAAAAGTGAGAGTCACAAGGAAAAGAGAATCTAATTCTCAGAAAAAGAGAATCTAATTTACTACCTGCTTTAATGTCCACCTACTTGGAAAGTCCCGCTTCTACTTCTGATTTTGCTCATTTGTCCAAGGTCCTAAAGCAAGGTCCTCAGTCACAAGCATGATCTTAAAATACCTGTCATGTATATCGGAGTACATGTGCTCAAGGAGTCTCAAAAGTCAAGAGTCTGTTTCTGGACACACCTGTTTTTGTCTCAGCTGGTGATTTTGACATTTTCTGCAGGCATTTACAACAGGCCTGTGGCAGGTAAGGTTCTGGTCAAGAAGACATCTGCCCAAGGGCTCACAGGTGGATGGGGCTACTCACTCCAGCAGGAGACACAGGCTATCAGGGGCTTCCAAATAAGGCACGACTTCCAGAAAGCAAAGCTGAGCTTCAAGTTGGCCATAAGACACAAGGGCAGTAAGAATGTCTAAATGGATGGCACAGTTTCCCTGCCTAAAATACCAGAGACTAATAGATTGTGTGGATTCATTAAAGAGTTGATGTCAGTGCTGAATGGAGAATAAGCACTCAGGAAAATGCTGGAGAATGAATGCATGTTCCAAATTTCTGCATAGACTTTTGGTAAGATAGTAAAGGGTTTACCAATATCACCTTGTATCACAAAGTCTAAAGTCAATAAAATGTCTTACATTACAGGCTAAAATAGTGGCAATTATAAATCCTTTAAGATATATTTTACTTTCAGAACTACTGAAATTTTATAAAACTAAAAAATGTTACTGTCCTGTTTTGGAAAACAAGCTGACAAATATTTACTAAATTAATACAATTTTTAAGCAGCAATTCTCCTTCAAGGGATTTGCTTACAAAAAATTCAAACACAAGACTGTTCAACTAGACAGTTTTCTTTAATAATCAGAAACTGAAAATAAACCAATTGCTGTGATTAAATCAACAATTAATTATGGTACATCCAAAACAGCCTTTAAAAATATTTCCAATATCTTTCCAAGTTGTGTTATATAGAGCTCTTGATTTCTTTTTTAAGTAAAAAAAGATAAGTTACAGGACAACATCTGGAGTATGGGAGCCCATTATTTTCTTAGCAAAACAAAATTCAAGTGTTGACTCTGAAGGTTTGATTATAAAGGACTTTCATTTTCTAAGTTACACATTTCTGTATCTGGAATTTTTTACAGTGAGCATATTATTTTTGTAGTCGGGGAAATATCTATGCATCATAAAATCTTTAAAAAAATGGTAGAATTGAACTAAAACTATGAAATTTATTGAATTTAATCAAGAAGCTCTCAGAGAATTCTGAGTAGTTAGGAATATTTTTTAAGCAGTTCCTTGTATAATACTGACATCTAGTGGATCTATCTCCAAATTCATCTAAGCATCAATATAGCCTACCAAAACCTTCAGTTTCTCCTCAAAAAGTCTGGTTCAGCAATAATTATATATATTGCACAAATGGGATCTTAATAATTATAAGAGGTGGCAAGGACAGAGGGAAAAACAACAACCACCACCAAAAAAAAAAAAAACACACACAAAAAAAAAAACAAAAAAAACACACCTAAGCCCCTAAGCCCCTATTAGCTTCCTGCCATGAATTAGAATGAGAAATACTTACAATGTGTAGTTGGTTAACATAAGAAGTCAGGTAGGGCCTTTTTCATCATGTTTAAAGTGTTATATCAAGTTAATGACTAGTAAAATCAAGTCCTACTTTAAAAATCCCATTTCAAAAGAAAATGTAAAAATTCCATTGTAAACACAATATAAAAATATCTGACTGTGACAATTATAAAGATACCATACACTCTTGGGAACTAATTTTGCAAACATGTTGTAAAGAATACATTTTTTAAGCCCCCAAAGGGCAAATAAATACCAAACCTCCTTAATGAATCTTACACAGAATTAAGCATATTTTTTAACCGTTACCTGAAAAATAAAGAAAAATACCTTTTTAGGAATTGCTTGTATTTCAAGATACCAGGTAAGGATGAATTGGAGAGAACTCCTCTCAGGTATATGCTGGGGTAAGGCTGCTCCTTTTCAATTAAAGACAGGAAAGAAGTTCATGACAAAGAAAATAAAGAATAAAATGGTGTGATTCCAAAAATACAACCAACCATACTATTTTACATTAGAATGCTATCAAAGTGCAATTAAGATTTGCGGCAATGCTTATTCAGCCAAAGCGTTTCCCCCAAATGAAAACAACCCAAGAGGCACCTTACAAAAAGATACTACGAACTCAACAGCACTATTACGTGAGCAATTCCTACCAAATCCAGTTGTACCACTGAAAAGAAAGGAGACATCTAAAACTAAGGAACAAAGCCTATGGATGGTAATGTAACAGCCCACTAAATGGTAACAGCCCACTAAAACTGGTAATGTACAACTCTAAAAAGTAAACTTAGAACTGAATGAATTCAAGTTCATTCTAGGCAAATAACTAATGTAAATTTAAGTTTTAAAAAATAAACTTTTAATTATGAAAAATTCCATTAAGGCTGTATACTAAGTAAGTGCTGACAAGTATGCTGAGAATGAGTCATAATACACAATTTTAAAAAGTTCTAGACTCTTGCTTCCCAAAGACCACAGTTAGTTTAACTTTTAATGCCAAGTGTCCGTTAAGTAGGAAGTCCATTATCATCTCATGTTGTATAATTAACGCAAAAGCTAAAACACGGGAAAGCCTGGGAGGGCCTGGCCCACCAATGCTGGTGGAAGGGCAGGCACCTTGTGCGGCAGCGCACATGTCCAAGTGGCCTTTCAGGAGAAGCTTGCAGGGTGCGCTCTCACAGTAAGCTCCAGGCCACTGACTCAGTAAGTCATGTCCTCAGGCCTGCACCTTTCTTCCTCGTGTCTTCCTTGATTTGCAAGAAGACGTAGTGTTCTTTTTCGTCTGTGGTGCAGTCTCTCCAGCAGGTTCTGCACCTCAGAATCACTGTTAGGACAGATCACATCGAAGGCATCTCCAGGTGATAGGAAAAACCTGTTTTCTAGAGAAGAATCACAGTCAAAAAAAAAAAAAATCCCTCAGGAATTAGAGTTTACGTTGTTTTATTATATAAACATGTTAACACATGGATTTAGGAATAAAATAATTCTACCCACAATAACAACAAACAAATAACCCCAACTAACCAAATGAACATATTTTCATTAGGAGCTATTTTTAAAGAGAAATTCCAGAGTTATCTAATGGTTTGCTTTATAAAATTGTGTATTGGAGAGAAGAGAAATTAAGACCTTCTTCATCTGCCATAGAATAAGGTACATTAGCAAGTAGCAGTTTGAAAAACCCATGTAAAATTCTGTTCCTATAAACCCAGACACATAAAATACGACCAAAAGAATTAATTAAGGGCATCAGCGTGGCTCTCAATTTACTTTACTTTGCTTCTTCCCTTTAATGGGGAAGAGGTATGGACACTATTTTTTCCTTCATGAGCATAAAATGCTGCACTTGCAGCAAACATGGGCTGCAGAAGGAGCTGCCCCTGCAGTAAGTCTGTGTTCGAGGCCCAGGGACCCAGGAAGGAGGCAGTCTCAGCAAGGGGTCAACCCCAGCCACTTTTATGTCAAAACCGCCAAATGTCAGAACAGAATATAAAATGCCATCATTTTTATAGTACAAAGTTATAACATGGCTTATTGAAAAGGTGAAAACAAACCAAAAAAATGGAGCTACTCACTAGAACACATGCAAAACCACCTAGCTCTGACACCTGTTATATTTCCTTTTCCTATAAGGAAGGTGAACTAAATCCAATGGAGAGACTTGATGTGCTCTTCTCTGAAAAGCACAATCCCTTGACCTCTGAGGCCCTACATCAAAACAATGGCTTGAACTAAATGACTGAAGATGCACTCAAGCACTGAAGTTTCAGGATCCTCACCAGGTTCTGGACCTGAAGTCCATGGATTCAGGGGGGGAGGCGGGTGGCATGGGAGAAAGGGATGGAGTTCACAGGGGTAGTGTGTGAGTCCCCAAAAGTATATGCAAATGATTTTATATAATATTGTAGCATTTTTCTGGGAGGTCATAAATTTCCCTGATCTCAAAGGAAGCTGAGAACCACAGCCCTGAGAAATTAACCTTTACATGATGGTCTATCTCAGCTCTATTTCTAACAAGCTGGCTGACCTTAGATGGTAAAGTTCTTTCCTGGAGCTCTTATATGTAAAGGTTTGTTCTGATCCCTTTGTTCTTTTAGGGTTTAGTGAGTAAGGCAGCAGCACTCTTCAGGCTATTAAATCACTTCCAGGGTCACCTCTCACCTGCCTCTGCCTGTAGTGGAAGGAAAACAGGAGTGAGGGAGGAAGACAAGCTGATGGGTCAAGAACCACAAGGAAGATGTCCTCAGAGACCTCGTCCTTCTGCATATGTAATAGTACACCCTGTATGCCTCTTTCTTAAAAAGAGCACTGTCTTGAAAATTAAACCGTGCTGAGAAATAACCTGTAACTTACAGAAATGTCCAATTCTAACAGCAGAGTGATTTTTATTGCATCATCTGTAGTAAGTTGAACTGCCTTTGAAATTGGAACTTGAAAAACTGAATCTACCGAAGTCACTGACGCTTGGCTTTCCCCCTTGAAAGACAAATGTGGTGACACATAACTCAATACAACTTTCAATTATACTAAGTGGCTTACCTATAGAATCTTATAAAATGTCCTGGCCATTTAAGCATTGTCCTCTAGGGTAAATGACTACAGACATCATTTTTTCAAAAACTGTCTCTCACTCTTTCATAAAGAAGTTTATGTATATTTCTAAGTACTTATCTAGTAGACACTGGTGTGGGAAAATAACTTGAATTTCAATATGGGAACCTGGCTTGAAGTTGAAACATTTCCACAATGCAGATAAGAAGTGTGGGCTTAGGAACACCAGCCTTGACTAGATGGAACACTGACTGGTCAGCACAAAAATTATTTGTGTGAGGAGGTGTTTGAACTTTGTGTGGCCTGTTCCCTACCTAGTATTGCAGGTGCTGCAGTTTTAATAACACGCAGCCTTGAGAGTAAACATAGATAACCGCTGCTTTGTAATTTCTAATAAATACAATGTGGAAACTAGGGTCAAGGCTCTCAGTTCCAGAAACTGTTGAGTCCCCTGGTTCCATCTTTATCTTCTCTCATATCTTTCTTTCTGTCCTTTTATTTCTTCAGTTTTGCATCATGTTCCCTTCATGCAAACCTATTGCTGAGCTGGTCTCAGCACACTGGAATTTCTGAAATACATACTGAGAATACAAGAAGCTAGCGTTTTCCTGAAAAGGTCTAGCAGTCTTCCTAATTAACTATGTAGAAGGAAAGGGTATGCATGCCAGTATTTCAGGAAAGGTATCCTATAAGAGGAGGAGAGATGTTTTAAGATGGCTAGAACATGTCTAGACAGATGGTCACAGAAACCAAATTCCTATATTTTATTTAATTTTCTTTATCTTAAAAGTAAACAAATCCCCGTAGCTCGTGGCTCCCATACTGGACAGCACAAGTCTTGGGTAACCGCAAAGAAACCCAATTCTTGTACTAGCATCCCTATCCCTATCCTAATCGGCTGTTCAAGTTTAAAAGCAGAAAACTATAGGTTAAAAGGTGCTAGTCAATTAACTTTGGCTAAGCGTTAATTGGGAAGCTGGGAGAGGGGTCAGGGCAGGGAGTAGAATGCCGCAAGGGCTGTGAGGCACCACCCACCTGCCTTCAGGTTTCAACAAAGGCAGGGGGCACTGCCTAGATGTGGCCCTCAGCGCCAGGCACCAGAACAGCACCTCTGTTCTGAGGCAGCCCATGTCCAAGCACGGATCCATGACTGTAAAGGCGCAGTGCCTCTATGCCTCTGAAGGGCCATCTCAGCTCCAGAGACCCCATGGGCATGGCAGGGACTTTGCTGAGCCTTTGTCACAGCTGTGTTCAGTGCCACCACCCCTCCATTCCTCAGGGATGCCCTAAGATGCACCTCACAGCTTGACTTCCAGAACCCGGCCTGTGTAAACTGTGCCAGAGCGGTCCAAGAAAGAAGCTAGAGTGGGAGGTTGGAGCTGAATGCCAGAGGATAAGGCTCCACCTCCTGAAGCCTGAAAGTAGAGAAAGCTAAAACCAGCTCTACATGGAAGAGAATAGGACCTTGACACATGGGACAGGGCACCTGCAGCTGAACGTCTTGAGTCCTTTCAGCCTGCAGAAGCCACCACCCCTTCCCATCAAGAGCTGAACTCACTTCAGGTGTGAAAACAACATGGAGACCTCGGTCTTACAAGACGTGCTCCCCCTCGCCCCACTGGATGCCACCTCCCCTCCTGGCAGCTGGGCCAGTAACTAGGAGTAAAGCCCAAAAGAGCCAGGCTGCAGATGTGCTGGATCTGCTAAGAAAGACAAGGAAGAGTCTAGGGCCAGAAGGAGCCAGGGGAGTACACCAGCCAGAACCAAGAGTAGGCTGAGTGAACGTGGATACGAGGTTTTTGAATCAGGAGCACAGTGCCAGGACACAGGCTTTCACACCCTGGCAAGAGCCCCTAGAATCAACAGGAGCATAATGACTTCTTGGCAATTACAAGCCAGGAGAAAAGCAGGAGAGTGTATGCAGCAAGGCAGAAATGCCAGAAGTGCCATGGCCAGCAGCTGAAAGGAGAAGGCCAGAGCAGTGATCATAGAGGGGGGATGGCCCTGTAAGCCAAAGAGCCACAGATGAAGATGCTCCATGGCGACACCAGAGGGCACCATTACCAAGGTCACCAGGACCGAGCTGGGGACAGCAGCATGAACCTGAGGGGTTCAGTGGGGGCCCCACACAGTCCAGGTGACAGTCAGCAGCCAGCTGCACCAGGTGGGCACAATTACCTTGCTAAGTGGGAGGGCTAGGATGGCCTGACCCTTAGAATTAACAGAGATGGCCAAGAGGACAAAGAGGCTCTAGGGCCAAAACAAATGGGCAGCCCACAAGGGCACTGGACCAATTCTTGAAAGGAAGAGAAACCAAGGGTAGATGACTAAAAACTGAGGGTAGCTGCCTGTTGAAGATCCCAGTCCTTGTCCAGTTTCCAGACCTAGAGTCCAGGGACTGCAGGAGAGAGCGGCTCCCAAGAGGAAGGACTCTGTATTCAGTAAGGATTCCCAGTCCCTTCAGAGGGAAAAGGGAGTTACCCAAATATTTCAAGACTATTAAGAGAAGGGCCAAGCTGATGCTGATACCTAGGAACCCAGAGGGTCAACATGGCCCACTGACTAGAGTAAGAAAACTTGGAGCCAGGCAGCAAGTGGAGTTTTGCCCCAGTCCAGGTCAGTAGGTCCACAGAGGCCAAGACCCCACAGGGGTCATTTCCTGAGCCTTTGAATGTACACTCAGAATCATCATGCCTGGTAGTCGGTACCACCCTATACTGGGCTCCTGACCTACGGGTAGAGGTATTGTGGTGGAGAAGTCCAAGAGGAAGCCTCCAAATTTCTTACCATGCTTCCTCCCACCAAGACAGAAAATTTTAAAAATATATAACATTCTGGGAAAGATGGCAGAAATCAACACTATCTTCAAAATCCTAAAAGTTATGAGAGAGACTCTCCATCACATCTCCATTTAATTCGCTGATCTGATCTCTGTGAAAACCAAATGGATTCTGGGGAATGAGCTACTGCAAACTCAACTACTAGTTCCAACTGTGGCCTCCATGGCAGATGTGATTTCTTTGCTAGAGCAAACTAACTTGGCCTCAGGTCCATGGTATGTAGCCACTGATATACCCAAAGCACTCTTTCTACCATCCTGACAGCAAAAGAGGATTAGATTCAGTTCACATTCACTTGGAAGAGACAATGGCATACGTTTACAATTCTGCCCCGGAACTATGATAATGTACTCACCTGCTGTTACATACGATAGGCTACATAAATCTGGAACATCTGGACATTCAGCAGAACATCATACTAGCTCATTATATCAATGATATTATGCTAATCAGACAGTGAGCAAGAAGCGGCTGGCATGCCGGCATCCAGGAGATGGGAAGTAAACCTCAGTGAGGCAGACTGAAGGGCCACCACATCCAAGCTATCTTTAGGGCCCTAAGTCTAGTAGTCTGGTAGTCAAGACATCCCATCCCAAGTAAACAATGTATTACTGCCTCTTGGAACTCACTCCACACAGAAACAAGTCTGGCGGGCCTCTTCATTTTCTGGGGCAGCCCATTCCACACCTGGTACCAGAAAGGCTGCTTTAGTGGAGAAGGCCCAGGTGATGGTGCTCTAAAAGGTCCTGCTGCTGGCCTGCACTATACAGGTGAGAAGACCGCATGCTATTAGAGATCAGTGATAGGGTGCAGATGCCATGCAGGTGAGCCCCAAGGGGAGTATCTCAGCACAGACCCCAGCATTCTGGAGCAGGGCCATGCTCACTGCAGCAGAGAATTATACTCTTCTGAAACCCACTCCTGACGTGTACAACATGGCCCTGGGAGACAGAGCACCTGAGCAAGGCCCGCAATGGGATCACAAGCCCAGGACACAAGCTGTGGGAACTGCCAAGCAAGGGTGGGCAAACTCAGCAGCCATTCCTTTAGGACCTGGAGCCAGCTGGTTCAGTATTAAGCCAAACTAGGTCCAGAGGGCACAGGCAAGCTGAACCAGCAGGAAGCCAAGGAGCCCATGCCATCCCACACTACTGCAGCTCAGGCCTACAGCTACAGGGAATTAGCTTAGACCAGCTGGTTATTCTAGATAGATATACTTGTAACAACCTTAAGCCTTCAACAGAGAGAGTAAATTAGAAAGGAGGTACTGCTAGACATATACAGGGTCTACTGTTAAGACATTATAGCTGCTGGGCTCACAACTTCTCCAGGAAAAATGAAAAAATTTTAAAGTGGGTCATAAATCCTTTTTGGGGATGTGTCTGTGAATGTTCTTTTAAGAGTATGTACTGACAACTATACCTATTAGGGGCAAAATGAAAACATTAAAAAAAAATACAAAGGCACTATAGCTAACAAGAGAGGTAAAAAACCAATAGCAGTCTGGGATTTCAAAAGAAAACAAACAGTCCTAAGTGCTTCAAGAGGGTATAAGCCAGCTCCGAATATCATTAATGTTATTTTTTTAAAAATCTTTGTCCATTTCTTAATATACAAGGAAACATACTCTAGAGACATATCCATTAAAAATGAATTAAACAGAATGCCAAAGTGATTTTGAAAATGAAGAACAAAGTTGGAAGACTTCCATTACCAGATTTTAAGCCTTGTTTGCTAGAGTAAACAAGACAATATAGTTTTGGCAATGTGAGATGGACTGAATTCTGGAGCCCAACGGGATGTGTTTTTGGTCTTGGTCGGCATTCTGGTGGTGTGGACCCTTAGTGAGTGGTCTCTTCCATGTTTCTTAAGTCAAGCAGAATCCTAACTCAATCAGGTTGAGCTCCAAGCAGGATTAACTGGGATCCTTTCTAAGCAGAGTGAAAGTGAGAAGGAGAAAGAAGCCAAGGAAGAAGCTGCAAGTCGACAGAACCCAGAAGAGAAAGGAGCAGATGCTGCTGTGTGAACTGCCATAGGAAGGAAATGCCAAGGAACCCCCAGACTGCTGGGCAGGAAGAGCAACCGTGGAGGAAGCCAGGCTTCCAGCCGCTGAAACTGTGAGCCAATGAATTCCTGCTGTTAAGCCAACCCCACTGCATGGCACTTGTTTTAGCAGCTGGGAAACGGAAACATAAAAGAATAGTCACCAATGGAACAGAACAGAGAGTTCAGCAATAGACCAATACATGTGACTCTTTTTTACAAAATTGCAAAGTTAATTCGACAGAAAAAAGATAATCTTTACAACAAATGGTACTGAAGATACATATGCAAACAATATAAAGCCTGATACTCACAACTTATGCAAGAATTAACTGAGACTGAATCACAGATATAAACATAAAACCTAAAATAATCAAGCTTCTGAGGAAAACAAAGTAGAAAATCTTTGTGACCTTTGGTTAGCAAAGATTTCTTAGATACAATAAATGGACTATAAAAGAAAAACACTGATAAAATGGATTGAAAATTTAAAACTTCTGCTCTTCCAAAGACACTGTTAAGAGAATGGAAAGACCAGCCACAGACTAGGTGAAAATATTTACAAAACACGTATCTGACAAAAGGCCTATATCCCGAATATATAAAGAATGCTTAAAACTTAACAAGCAAACAACACAATATAAAATGGCCAAAAGATCTGAACCATTATTTCACCAAAGGAAACATGGATGGCAATCAAAAACATGAAAAGATGTTCAAAATCATTTGTCATTAATTGGAAATGTAAGCAAAACCAACAATAAGAACAATAAAATTTCAAATAAAAACCAGCTAAAGTTAAAAATCCTGGCAATGTCTCTGCTGACAAGTACACAGAGCAACTGGGACTCTGACACATTGCTGGTGGAAATGTAACGTGGTAGAACCACTTTGGAGAACAGTTTTGAAATTTCTTATAAAAGTGAAAATACACTTAACATACAACTCAGTAATCTCATGCCTAGCCATTTACCCAAGAAAAATGAAAAGGAAAAAACATGCAAGTGTTTATAGTGGTTTTATTCTTACTTATCAGGAACTGGAAACAACCCAAATGCACTTCAGTCAGTGAACAGATAAACTGTAGTATATACAATGGAATACTACCTATCAATAAAAAAGAAACACACTGCAGACACAAGCAAGAACAAAGACTAATCTCAAATGCATTATACTCAGTCAAAGAAACCAGACTCAAAAGGCTGAGCACTATGATTCCATTTATATGACATTCTGGAAAAAAGCAAAACTGTAGAGACAGAAAGTAGATCACTTGCCAGGACAGGAAGGAGGGGCAGGGACTAGCTCTAGGGATGCTGACCCAGAACCCCAGTGAAAGCCACTGCCTTGGACACTGGGAATACCGGGTAAAACCAGCCCCAGAGCATCCACAGGAAATGGGGGATGAAGAACAACTCTATCATCTAACCCTGCATCAGGAAGTTTGGAAAATATTGATCAACTCGCATGTAACAGTTAACATTTCCACTATTTACTCTCCACATTTGTAAACTAGAAAGTCTTTTTCTTTTTCACAGTACTCCTGTATTTTTCCAACCTATTACCCTCTGTAGCAGTTTGATATAGCGATGAATTCAAAATACACACTGGATCCAGCATCCAGGTGGAATCTGAGCCTCCTCTTGACATAAAGGTGCAATGGACACAACCAATCCAGTGTCCACATAGAAGAGGTGGCATTGGATTGGGAAAAGTGGACATAATGGACAAAGGGTATGGGGAAAGGCAGGAAGAGATGAGAGGTGGAGGCGTCTTCGGGACATGGAGCTGCCCTGGATGGTGCTTCAGAGGTAATCACCGGACATTGTAAATCCTCACAGGGCCTACATGATGGAATAGAGGAGAGTATGGGCCATGATGTGAACCAATGTATATGAGGTGCAGAGGTGCCCAAAGATGTACTTACCAAATCCAATGGATGTGTCATGATGATGGGAACGAGTGTTGTTGGGGGGGGGGGGAGAGGGGGGGGTGGGGGGGGGTTGAATGGGACCTCACATATATATTTTTAATGTAATATTATTACAAAGTCAATAAAAAATAAAAAAATTAAAAAAAAAACAAAACAAAACAAAACAAAAAAATACACACTGGATTATGTAAACTGGTCTGTACCTGGGAATGATTAAATTATGATTAGGGCTTTGATTGGGCCCTGTCACCCACCCCTGGTGGGTGGGGACTCAAAGATAAAAGACATAGCAAAGGACAGAGTTAGAGATTTTGATGCTGGAGATCTGATGCTGGAGTTTTGAGATGTAGCCCAGGAAGTGAACACACAGGAGAACATAGAGGAAGAGAGGCAGCTCCTTAGACACAGTGGAAGCCCCAGAGAGAGACAGAGCCATTCACTTGAGAGTCTACAGCTGACCTTGTGGAGAGAGCATCATAGTGTACAGCTGATCTTGTGGAGAAAACAGAGGAGCTGATCCCAGAGAGAAATGAACCCTGGGAAGAGAGGAACCCAGGAAGCCTGAACCCTGGCAGATGTCAGCAGTCTTGCTCCAACATGTGGCAAAAGACTTTGTTGAGGGAAGTAACTTATTATTTATGGCCTGGTAAGTGTAAGCTCCTACCCCAGATAAATTCCCTTACAAAAGCCAACAGATTATGGTACTTTGTATCAGCACACTTTTGGCTGATTTATATGCCCTCTATCTTTTCAATAGAACACTCAAAGTGTTCCTTAAATAGTTCAGACTTCAAAAATCTTTTAACTCCATTACCTACTAATAGCTCAAGCCTATTTAATGAACTTACCATGGGGGAAAAAAAAAAAACTCTTAACAGACTCTCCCCCAACTCAGCATTGTCAGGTCACTTGGACACTCTACCCCTCCACTATACACTAACCTGAGACTTGCAGGTAGGGGATCTGCTCCCCAAGAGTCAGCCATGTCAGTTCTCAACCCAGATAAAAATGCCAGTAGTACCTATTGCTGTAATTACCTTGCATAATTAAAGTTTACAAACTAATAACCCACAATTGTGGCTGTAAAAAACAGAACTTCTTTATTTGAATGTTTTAGGGAGATAATAAAAAATTAGATAAGAAATGCTATCACAGTAGGTTTATGCAAAATAGTTCTAATATACTAGGATGCTGGGCTCAAATTGCTTCTCATATGTCTTTAATTATTTATTTTTTAATTACATTAAAAAATATATGAGGTCCCATTCAACCCCACCGCCCCCGCCCCCCACTCCCCCCACAGCTACACTCTCTCCCATCATCGTGACACATCCATTGCACCTGGTAAGTTCATCTCTGAGCATCACTGCACCCCATAGTCAATGGTCCACATCATAGCCCAGACTCTCTCACGTTCCATCCAGTGGGCCCTGGGGGGATCTACAATGTCCCGTAATTGTCCATGAAGCACTATCCAGGACAACTCCACGTCCCGAAAACACCTCCACATCTCATCTCTTCCTCCCGTTCCCCACACCCAGCAGCCACCATGGCTACCGTTCCCACACCCATTCCACATTTTCTCTGTGGACATTGGATTGGTTGTGTCCATTGCACACCTATGTCAAGTGAGGGCTTAGATTCCACATGGGTACTGGATGCACTCCTCCCGCTTCCAGTTGTAGACACTCTAGGCTCCATGCTGTGGTGGTTGACCTTCTTCAACTCCATGTTAGCTGAGTGGAGTAAGTCCAATAAATCAAAGTGTAGGAGCTGAAGTCTGTTGAGGCTCTGGGCCTGGGTGTCATATTATCATATGTCTTTATGACTTTCTTCATTAGTAAAAGAAAGCAGAAAGCCCTATATTAAAAGAGTGGCTGCACTGATTTATTTAAGCATGTTAAAAGAATGTTCAGGGTAGGAATTAACTATTATTCAATTTGATGTTCAAAAATTTACATTTATTTATGAATAGGAAAGTACTCTTTGAGGAAAAAAAAATATGGACAAAAGTGGGTCTCTCAGTTATCACCCACCTACAAAATGAATGATCTCCAAAGTGGGGCATCCCATGACACCAAAAATCATTCTGGAAAAGAATCTACTGTAAATAGGTTCATTAAGTTTAGCTGCTGAAATAAATTTGCCAATAGTCCACAATTCACTCTGCATCACTCATATCTATAATGAGAAACCAAGAGGTTAATTCTCTAAAATAACAGAGATGCTGCTCTCTTAGCCATTTCCTTCTTCAAAAACAAAGTAATATAATAATATAAACACTTCTGTAATGCATAGATGGGTATAAATTTTCTGCAAAAGCAGCCATGGACAATGTGTAAGTGAATGAGTGTAGTGCAATGTTCCAATAAAACTTTATTTACACAATCAGGTGGCAGGCCTGCAGGCTATAGTTTGTTGATCCCTGTTTGTTAACCAAATGAACACCTATGTAAATCAACACTACACAGTATAAAGCAGAAAGCCACACTGCTTACCTGGCTAAGAGACTCTTGCAGATGTACCTGTAAATATTCTGGTGGTAAAGCAGGAATATTTAAAGAAGTCTGTGAAAGTGGGGGCACTGAATGGGTGAGGACTCAAAGTCTTCAATCAAAGCATTCGACTGACTGTTGTTGGCTGCAATGTATTCTAAAACTTCAGAATCCTTTCTTCCTGAATCACCTAATCTCAGATGTTCAATTTGTGATTCAAGGTGTAAAAATTCTGGTTCAGCAGAGTCTGTCCTCAAAGAGGCATTAGATGCCATTCTGAGAGTTCCACTCATGTCCTCTTTTCCTCTACTTGACATAAAATGCTTTGTGAGGGCAGCCCAAAGTCCATCAATCCATGGCTCAACCACGAGCTCTAACCTGTATTGTTACATAAAGGAAAAAAAACCCTAAGTTATCTATCATAAATCTACACCAGTGGAATAATGGCAGAAACTGTCCATCTGTTAAAAATGAAACTATTCAAAATGCAAAAAATACCTACATGAACTAAGTTTTAAAAAAGGTAGAAAATGTGTTCATTAGTATTGCAGCTATAAAAAATCATGTACAAGTATAAAGATCAGAAAAAGAAATGAAGATATTTTCATAATAGGGTAATAGGAATATGACTTCCTCTTAATTTCCTAAAACAGATTGATAATCTTCAAAGAACTTTGTTTTTAAGAAATCATCATTGTAAAGAGGCATGCCACATACTGATGTGGCTAACAGAACTCAACCAAAATCCAAGTCTACTCTAAACCTCACAGGTGATAATTACATCAAGTGCATCATCTTTTTCTGCCTAGCCAACTTACTAGCCTGCTCTTCCCTACAGATCAGGGTTTCTTAACAAGGAGTCTGTGAGCCTGAATTGAAATCCAAAAAAAAAAACATTATTCTTGTGGGGACTGTTGGTACGAGTGTGATTTATTTATTAATTAATACACAGTATAGTGGGGATTTGGTAAGGGGTCTATGGTTTTCACCTGACTGGCAAAGGAGTTTATGGAACAGAAAAGGTTAAGAATCCCTGTATAGAATAAAACATGACTAAGTAATCAGTCCAAGTCTTTTGACTACATAAACAATTCAAACTTCTGTCAGTTCTGAACAATTTATTTAGTAAAATTTCTAGGGAGGCTGACCACCATGGGGGGGGGGCAGGGAGAAGAGTCATCTTTCAGGAAAGTTAAATTAATCATGTAAGTACATTACAAAAAAAGAGAAATCTCAATAACATGCCCCATATTCCCTAAACAGAGAAACTATGAGTAGAGCGAATGAAAAAAATAGACTAAGCCAGGATCTTGGAAATGACATTGTCATCATTTTAAATCAAAACTCAAAGAAAATATCAAAATCCAATTCATAAACCTAAATGGCACATTTTAATTTAATTTTTATTATCATTTTTTAAAGTTAATAGATCACAGAAAATGTTACATTAAAAAACATAAGAGGTTCCCATATAAACCAGTTCCCCCCACCCCCATTTTTTTTAAATTTTATTCATTTTGTAAAAATATTACATTCAAAAAATATGAGGTCCCATTCAACCCCACCACCCCCACCCCACCACTCCCCCCCCAGCAACACTCACTCCCATCATCATGACACATCCATTGCATTTGGTAAGTACATCTCTGGGCATCTCTGCACCTCATGGTCAATGGTCCACATCATAGCCCATACTCTCCCACATTCCATCCAGTGGGTCCTGGGAGGATTTACAATGTCCAGTGATTGCCCTGAAGCACCATCCAGGGTAACTCCAGGTCCCAAAAAAAGCCTCCACATCTCATCTCTTCCTGCCATTCCCCATACCCATCAGCCACCATGGCCACTTTTCCCACTCCAATGCCACCTTTTCTCTGTGGACCTTGGATTGGTTGTGTCCGTTGTACCTCCATGTCAAGAGGAGGCTCAGATTCCACGTGGATACTGGATGCAATCCTCCTGCTTTCAGTTGTAGGCACTCTAGGCTCCATGGTGTGGTGGTTATCCTTCTTCAACTCCATCTTAGCTGAGTGGGGTGAGTCCAATAAATCAGAGTGTAGGAGCTGATGTCTGTTGAGGCTCAGGGCCTGGCTATCATCTAAATGGCACATTTTAGACCTTTGTCTTATTATGATTCAGGATACAATTTCATTGAACTCATTTGTTGTGCAAAATGGTACACAGTTCTAAATTTGGTGACACATCACATCCATCCCTGAGCAGTCTTTGGAAAGGCAAGTTTATAAAATTATGGGTCCAATAGTGGCAGATACATTTAAAATTTCATTCTAACAACTCGGAAACAGTAAGGCGGTAACGATATTGACAACATTAATATTCACTACAGGGCAGGCATTTGTTTTAAGAGGATAATGTTCATTCATTTAATTTTCCAAGAGCCTTACATAATGTGTACTATTTTATCTATATCACAGGAGGAGAAACCAAAGCACAGGACATTTAATAATAATTTGACCAAGGTGTCAGTCAGGAAGTGGGAGATCAACTGAGTCCACACACATGTGAGGGCATGTTAAGCAAGAATGACTTCTTGAAAATATTAATAAAACATTTAATGTCAATGAAGTTCTTACAAAAAATAAACACTATAAAGGGACAAAACTAAGAGAGTACATGCTTGGAAATGTGGCAGAGCGTCATCACAATCAGAAAAATATATAAAATAGGAATGTGGGGAAAATACACAGCATCCAGCTATAGAAAATAATGTAAGAAGTGGACGTTAGGTATGAGTTAAGTGAAAACATAAGAATCTCTGACACACAAAATATAAAGTGGTAATATGCAGAAAAGCAAGACAATAGCAAATCTGTCATTCGTAAATACATCTCTTGTGAGTGAAAATTCATTTAATACATGCATCTAGTAAGAAAAGAAAACAAAAAGAAAAATGAATGGGAGGATGTGAGTGCTGTCAGCTAGCAAAACAGTTAAAGGCCAGGTGCAAGTGAGTCAGAGGGCAGCACTTATAAGATCTTTGAATAAACATGTTAAGAAGACCTGAGAGGGAGCTCTCAGGCTGAAGTTTTCATAACTTTACCAAGATGTAAAAACAAGATCAAATAGAAATCATGAAAACAGAAACTGAGGTAGCAAACAGACACTGAGATGGTGGCAAACGGACACAGAGATGGCGAGAGGCAGAGCACCAAGGAGGGCCTCTGAGGCGATGCCCACTGCTCTGTGCTCTCTCAGTGAGGGTGGCTCCGTTTCCCCAGTCCCTCCCCAGGGTGCACAGCAGAGTGGACACACATGCACACTCCTAAGTTTCCTAAGTAATTTACATAAACATCCTAAAGAAAATGCTAATTGTAGTAAATTCACACTTCAAAATAAAGGCAACCCTCCCTGGCACTGAGGGATTACTACCAAGTACCAGCTGATGATGTAACTAGAAAAGGACCTTGAATAAAAGGTTCAACTCAGACCAGCAGAATATCTCAGTCTACATATAAAAACAGGAGGTAAAAATGCTTTTTGACCTGAATCAAGGGGGAAATGGAAAGGAAAAATGAATTTATATGGCTATGAGTCTCCAAAAAAGAGCCGGGAGGTTATCAGAGGGGTAGCCCTTACGCACACCTCAGCAGAGTCCCAGAGACAGATAAAGTAGATACAACCCCGGGTATTGGTTCTTCTGAGGGCTAGAGACCCACAGGTTCTATGGTCATGGCAGATGGAGTTCAGTGCCATGTCAGTTGGCCCTTCTTTGAAGTTTGTGTTTCTGTGTGATGGAGCTGGACTCAGATGTGATCTTTTTTCACAAGCCTTTCCTGTAACTTTACCAGAATTGTAGTTGGTGCTGGGGTTTAAGATATACCCAGGGGATCTGAATCTCTGGACTGACCATATGACAGCCAGGCCCTGAGCCTCAACAGACTTGTAGCTCCTACACTCTGGTTTATTGGACTTACCCCACTCAGCTAACATGGAGTTGAAGAATGTCAACCACCACACCATGAAGCCAAGAGTGCCTACAACTGAAAGCAGGAGGATTGCATCCAGGATCCATGTGGAATCTAAGCCCCCTCTTAATATAGATGTGGAGTGGACACAACCAATCCAAGTTCCACAGGAAGGAGGAATAGAATATGGATCAGAGTGAACTTACTGATATTCTATTCACGAACTATTGTGATTAGTAATTGAAGAAAATGTGGCATTGGTGTGGAGAAAGTGGCCATGGTGGCTGCTGGGTGTAGGGAATGGGAGGAAAAGATGAGATATGGAGGCGTTTTCGGGACTTAGAGTTGTCCTGGTTGGTGCTGCAGGGACAATTACCAGACACCGTATGTCCTCCCATGGCCCACTGGATGGAACAGGGGAGAGTGTGGGCTATGATGTGGACCATTGACCATGAGGTACAATGATGCTCAGAGATGTATTCACCAAATGCAATGAATGTCTCATGATGATGGAGGAGAATGCTGCTATGGGGGGGGAGGAGTGGGGGGAGGGGGGTGGGGGGTATATGGGGGCCTCATATTTTTTGAATGTAATATTAAAAAAATGAATAAAGACAAAAAATAAAATAAAATAAAATGAAATAAAAAATAAAAATAAAGGCAACCATAGTGAGGCATTTTCTCTAGTTTCTCCCATTAGCAGATACTGAAGGAGAGACATCTAAAAAGAAAAGCAGAGCAAGGGGTGAATCAAGCTCTGGCGTCACCTTCTTGAATCCAAAAGCTTAAAAAAAAAATTAAACTCATTAACTCCCATGCTGTGTAAATAAGCATTTATTAGAAAAATAGGTCCTTATGAGGCATACTGTTCTCACCCCAAACAGTCACCTGCATATCCAGAGTCATAGAAACGCTGGGCTCCAAGCTCTTTAAGTCGTCTGTCAATTATCTTTCCCCCATTACAGAAATATGTGTATTCTGAATCTCCCAGACCTAAAAGAGCCCAAATAAATTCTTAGTGCACAATAAATTTTAAGTTTAAAGCAGATACAAAGAACAAATAAAATAGCTAAAGAAAATACAAAGAACGAATAAATAAAATATCTAAAATAATATCCTATGCCCTTATTGAAGGAGCAAGAAATAATGTATAGCTTCCCATTTAATTTTTTTTTGAGTAATAGTAAGTATGCAGACATGTTCCTTCTACTTTGCAACATAAAAATAAACAAACTGACAGAATACTTTTTGACAATTGTTTAAAAAAATTCACATTTTCGTAAGTCTTAAAGGATTAGGTGGGTTTCGAAAAAACATGGTACCTGTATTTCTGACTTTTCTGAATTAAAGTAGGAGTCTGCAAACTATAGCCTGTGGGGCAAATCCTATCCTCGACCTACTGTGTAAATAAAGTTTTACTGTAACACAGCCAAGTCAATATATTTATGTACTATTCATGGTTGCCTTCAAGCTCCAATGGTAGTTACATAGTGGTGATAGAGACCACGTGGCAAGCAATGCCCAAAGTATTTATAATCTGTTTGCCCTTTACAGAATTTGCTGACCCCTGATCTAGAACATATAGGTGTGACTGCAGTATAAACAATCAGCTGCTACAAATGTTTCTGTATTAAAGTAAATTAAGAATGGTTTCTACATTTCATGGCAAGAAAATAGACTAAGTTATTCTTATATTTGGTAGAAATTTTAAAATTAAAAGCTTAAATTTCTCAGTTTAATTATCTCCATGTTCTTTCTCATGAAGAAAGGGTAAAGAAGTAGTGGGCCCACCTATGGGCCTTGGATTGGATTGACTAGAACAGGTGAACAGGCTGCAATTTTCTGTCTTTAATAATTTTTTTGAGGAATTTTCAAGCAATATATGTTCACTCTTGAAAAGTGGAAAACACAAGAATATAAACATGAAATTATAATAAACCTACTACCTAAATATAGTGGCTGTTAAAATTCTGGTGTTACATTTTGATGGTGCCTGATCTTAACATACACACAAGTGTTATTTTATAACCTATTTATTTCAGTTAATATTTTCATATAACTCTTTCCCCATTACTAAGGTTTGAGTAAAGCAATTTTAAATGCTATAAAATATTATTTTAACTATGTTTAGACATGACTGTTCTTGGTCACGGTCATAAAACTCAAAACTCTGATGAACTGTTTATTAGAGCAAAATCTACCCTTGCTAGATCTCCTGGGATGTGAGGGGATCCTCAAAGGTGAAGAGTACAGACCTCAAGCCAGGATATGGGACCTGAATCCTCCCCATGGGGTCCCATCTGACTGTGCTTATCCTGCTGATCCTTTATTTATTTTGATATTTTTAAACAATACTTCACAGCTTGATCTAGGATGCACATTAAAATCACCTGGGTGCTCTTAAAAACAACTGATTCTGGGCACTACCTGAGAACACTTAAATCAATCATTGCAGGTGGGCCCAGGAAATGGAATTTACTAAAAACTCCCAGATGAACCCAATGCTCAGCCAGGATTGCAAACCAGGCTCCTACACTACAGGAATGGTTCGTAGACAAAGGAACCTAGCAGAGTCATCTAGGAGCTTTTCACCAAGACACAGGATTCAGGCTTACTCTTTTAGGGTCTCGACATTAGGAGTCAGAAGGTGGCATTCAGCCATTAATATTTTGAAAATGATCCAAGGTTGAAATTGATAAGCACCTTGGTTAAGAATGCTACTCAAGGACTTCCACGGAGGTGGGCTGAAGATTGGGGGAGCATTCACACGAGATGCACGTATTTCCATATTTTGTTTTATATTCAAATATTCATATTAAAACAAAAAAGTCAAAACCTATGCAACTATATTTCATGGTTCTGAAAGATGCTTTCAGACACCAGAGTTAAAGCTAGTAATAATACAGTAAAGCAAGAGCAGGAAATGTTACCCAATAACCCATATCGCAGGTGAGCGAAGAAATCAGCTGGCAGTGTCTTGTCCTGTAATCCTTTAACAAACTTGCAGGTTGTGTCTGGTGGGTCTCCAGTGCCCATGGTGGAAACAACAATGACGAGGGGAGCCGTTTCAGTTTTCAGATTATACTACAAAACAAGGACAGCATTTCAGGGATCTGATGCCAGACGTATTTTTGACTTACCATGTCAGCAAGGCAATATGCTCAGCTTCCTGTCTTGCCTTTCCTTCCCATTTCCTCCTAACCAGGTTAAGAGATGTAGACCAAAGTGACCAGCAGAGCAGGGACCAGGGAAAACAGTGTGGTCCTGCACTCCCTGCTCAGACGAGCTGTCCAATGAAACAAAGGGCATTTGTTCTCTTGATGCTCACCATGAAGTCAGGGGAATTTAACATTTCCCTCTCTCCTTGCGCCTTACCAGAGAAGCAGAGGTGGACCCCACCACAGTGTCCATATAATGCGTTCATTCCAGTTTATGAAAGTCAGAGGGAAACAAAGCTGCTATCACTGTGCCCCGGGCGAAATGTGAACATGAGCTCTAATCTGCAAGGCCAATGACAGGGCCATCAAAGCACCTGCCTGCCGAACAGTTTTGAAACCAGAGATAACCAGGGAAACCTACTGCCAAGCATGGTTTTAGGAAAGGGGGAAACAACCACTGAACAAGTACACAACACAAATAAACCCAAGGAGAGGCAAAGACGATAGCCCTATGCATTGTGGTGAGCTGTCGAGGAGAAAAAGATGCTGCCTGGGTGGGGACATCTTTTCATAAGAAAGTAAACAAAACAAAACAAAAAACACAAATTAAAACAAAGCATAGGGAAGACTTGGCCCAGTGGTTAGGGTGTCTGTCTACCACGTGGGAGGTTCGCGGTTCAAACCCCGGGCCTCCTTGACACATGTGGAGCAGGCCCACGTGCAGTGCTGACGCGCATAAGGAGTGCCATGCCACGCAGGGGTGTCCCCCACGTAGGGAAGCCCCATGCGCAAGGAGTGCACCCTCTAAGGAGAGCTGCCCAGTGCGAAAGTGCAGCCTGCCCAGGAATGGCGCCACACACATGGAGAGCTGACACAACAAGATGATGCAACAAAAAGAAAAAAGAAATACAGATTCCCATGCCGCTGACAACAGAAGCGAACAAAGAACATGCAGCAAATAGACACAGAGAACAGACAACTGGGGCGGGAGGGAGAGGAGAGAGAAATAAATAAATCTTTAAAAAATTAAAAAATAAAAAATAAAATAAAACAAAGCATAGGGATTTTGTTAAAGTGGGGGTAGTAGATATGGGGAGGTGGAAGTTGAGAAACAAAGAGCACAGAAACCCAGGTGCCCAGAATTAAAATGGCAGGATAACAAGGGAGGAACAAATGAGATATTCTGGTGAAGAAAGGAAGCAATGAAAACCCAGTTCTGGAATCCTCAGCAAGACATAAAACCAAAATAAAACGAGTTATCTGAACTGCAAATGGTATAAGGCAGAGAAGTAAATGGAGCACTTCAAAGCTGTTAAACTAGAAATATTATTCCATAGACACCAGGAAACCTAGCTATCAAGAATGCCTCCACATTCCCAGACAGCAGAGAAATCAGGAATGGCAAACTGAGATCACCAGTGTTTTCACACCTTACATATCAAGTTTCTTCATTTTAATCCTCTCCTCAATTTACGTATTTCAAATAGAAGATAGCACTGTCTCTATTTATAACACCTCAAGAGTACCATTCAATTTGGCTCCAAGGAATCCATTTTATTTTCATGCTGACATAACATCTAACTTTGACCAGACAGCATCATGTTTACAGGATGTTACAACAAATTGTGTGTTGCATGCTACAGAGTTTGTGTAGCTTCACCTTGAAAAGGACCAACATAGAGCAGAAAGCAGAGAGCTATGAGCTGACACTTAGATCGTGTGACATTACTGGAGAGACCTGCCACCCCGGTCTTAGTTATACAGCAGTGGACTTAGTAGGGGAGGTCAACCCCAAAGGGCCAGGCCAGGGCTAGTGTTCCATCACAATGATTTTGCGTTTGTTAGTAGTAATGGCCTCAGATTATGTTTTGTCACGTGGCTCCTGCAGTGTCCCCCCTTCTGTGTGAGTGACTACATCTGGAAACAGCTTGCAATGCAGCACAAAGCAGCTAGGCAGGCTCCTTCTATGAGCTGGGCTTGTACCTCACCTATGCTGTTAAGTCTAGCCTCTTGAACTGAAGATGTGGAAAAGGCTAGAGGAGGTTGTAAACTTAAGTGTGAGTGAGAAGTTAGTACTGGCAGTACAGGTTTTGAAGTACTGAACCAAGCTGCTGCTTAGTGGCTCGTTCGTCATCTTATGGTATAAAAGCCCCTGCCTGCTGCTAGAGCCTACGTTGTCTGAAACAATATAATCCAGAGGGCTAAAAAGAATTAAAGGAGAACAGAGACTTGAGACAGGTCCTATATTCCTTCAGAGAGGAACTTCTGCAGAAGCTGGACATAAAATACAAGTAGTCTCTGGCCTTAAGAAACTGAATCTTCTCCAGATCCTTATACTTCTACTTTAAATTCTATTTCAAAGATTTCAGGTAGCCCTTTCTTGGTGGAACTCTAGAAGGAATGGCAAGGTGCTTTGAAGGAAACATAAATGGGATTCATGAGGTAAAAATTGCACATACACACTCACATTTTTTTTCCAGAGCTTTTACAACACATCTCAGTTTTTTGTCACAGATACCCAATGAGATAAAGAAGCACACATTACTACTTTCACTTATAATTGAGAAAAATGAGAAATAATTACTTGTTTTAGTTTTAGAGAATGCATAGACTAATCCAAATGTACATTTATACAAAATAAAGAGCTGGTAGGAATCTTACAGTACAGTTAATTAAATAAAATTTTGGCTATTAAAAAACATGGTTGCGTTTAGTGTCCTACTTAGTTGTTTAACAAACATCACTTAGTAATCAAAATACGTCAAAGCACGCAACACAGTAAAAGTCATTGGAATAAGGGCTCTTACCTTATCTGATTCACTAATACAGTGAAGCTCTGCAGAAAATCCATGTATGATGGCTTGCTCACCTATTCTTCTGCTATGGCTTTTGCCTGTCCCTTCTGTGTAGCATACAGTAACAAAAACCTCATCGTGTCAAGGTATGTGAGATAGCTGGAACAGCTGAAGAAAAGGTTTTCATTTTTATGAAGTAATAACAATGCACAGGTATTAATTCTTAGCTCATAATCTTTAATAAAGGCAGCAGTGATATTTATACAGTATGAAATAATCTCATTTGTTTTTTAGCATTAATCTTCTAAATGAGTCTAAAAAAGAAAGAATTCATCAAACTGGAGAGACTACAAGAAATAAACTCTAATGCTGTGGTTGAGAAATCAGATTCTGGGGTCAGACCACTTGGGTTTGAATCCACAGTCTGTTATTCACAACTGTACCTCTGGGCAAGCTACTTAACTGATCTGTGCCTTAGCTCCTTCATCCTTAAAATGGGAATAGTATCTACCTGATAAATTACAGCACTTGAAACCATGCTTGAGACATTGTAGTGCTCACTAAAGCTTAGGTATCTTTTTGTTTGCTTTTTTTAAAAAAGATTAAAAAAAGATAAAAGTTAAAATTCCATTAAAATTATAGGATTACTGGCCTCTATGTGAGGCTAGTACTAAACACAGTAAGTTAATTGAAGCAATAGTTAATTTCACACCAAATATATACATATAAATATAAAATACATGAAAACACTTCCAATCCATTCAAACCTTTTACTAATTCATTTATGTTTTCCCCTTAAGAAATGACTTTTTTCCATACCCGTCCACTGTGTCTAACCTGGAGAAGTCTCAATTTGTAGGAAAAGATTTAAGGAGAAACCCAAACCAAAATCTTGGCTGTTGAGGAGTCAACAACAGAGCTTTACGTTTCTCGGAAGTGTAAAATTACAACTAGGGACAAATTAAGCTACCTGGAAATCAAAAGATAAAATAATCGTGTTAAGTAACACATTAAAAAGCGAAATCACAGAATATCCTTACGGACCACAACAGCCTCTGGCCTACAGTAGACTCAGTTAAACAAATGACTAGATAAGTTATAACAATAAAATGGTGTCACTACACATTTGGGGTTTACCTGGCAGTGTTAAGTGCAGAGATAGAAACGCCAGGGCTTCCTGTCGTAACTAGCAATCTGCCTCTCTTGCCAGGAGTCCCGGTTACTCTGGGCGCCTTAGAGGATAACCCCCACAACCAATTTATAAAGTAGGTGCCGTGACTCCCGCGTGTGTCAGGAGGCCCCACGCACCGCAGGCCCACGGGAAAGGAGACGCGGGGAGCGGGATTCGCCCCGGCGAGGCTCCCAGAGAGCGGCCCCCGCACGGCCTGGGGACTCGGCCCTCCTTCCCCACAGCCCTGGGACGGCCTCGGTGAGCCAGAAACGCGCGCGGTCTCCACAGCGCTCAGCTCGGCCGTGGGAGGGACGCCAGGCGGCACCGGCAGGGGGGCAGGCGCGTGCGCAGCTCGCCCGGACCCCGGACCACCGACCCGAACCTGCGGGCGGCGCAGGCCGGGGAACGCCGTCGAGGGTCTCACCTGCGTCCTCACCCGAGCAGACCCCAGCCGGGGAGGCCCCGGGAGGGCGCTGGCCAGGACTACCGGGAGCCCGCACACACGGAGAAGCGCGCATGCTCGGCGTCCTGACCAATAGGAAGGTAGGCACGGTGGCCAATAGGAAACTCGGCCTGGAGGCGAGGCCAATCACGGCGCGCCGGAGGTGGGGCGATGTTCCGCCCGCCTCCCCGCCCGGCTCCCGGCCCCGGCTGCCGGCTGCGCGACTGGGGGACTCCGGTGCGGCTCCTGCCAGCCAGCGCGAATGCCCGGGGTGCGGGGACGGGGGGTGCGGCCCGCGGGTTTGGGGTTATTTCTTGCCGAAGAGGGACTTGGCAACCGGGGTCCCCTTCCCCTCTGTTCTTCAGATTCCCCCGAGTCCCCAGGGGAGCGTTAGGAGGTCGCCTCTTCCTCTTCTTTGGCATTTTGCGCTTTTCTTTCTTCTTCCACTGGCCAAGCTAGACCATTTTCCTTCCAAAATCTTAACCAAATCCCAGATCCGAGGGGAAACCAACACTTTAGGGCCCTTTAACCCTTTCTTTGACCTGTCTGGGATTTTACAACTTTACCCGTTGGACTTGTCGAGTAAATTTATTTGTAACCAAATGCAATTCCTTCCTTCAACCTGCATGTATGTACATAGGCGTGGTTAAGAGCAGGACTGTGCGTTTGAATCTCATCAACTACTTAACTAGCTGTGTAAGCGGGACTTCATTTTTCTCATCTGCTTTCCCTGTCATTACATTTTAGTGAAAAAATTATTAAGCTTGTTTTTGTTTCTCTGCATGAGTTTCGAAAGAACTGATGAAGTTGGACAAGTCATGTTCTCCATGTATTTGACCATGTTTAGTTTTGTTTTAAATTAGGTATAGATCAGGAGGAGTTGAGAATCCAATGGCATGGCTTTAACCACCTTGCGGAGGAACCTTTGTCATTTGTTAGATGGTCTAGCACACAGAGCTGTGGCTGCTCTCAAACATCAAACAGAAAACCATGTTCACTAGGCAGCCAAGGTGCATCCGTGTCCACTGCTCTCTTCACAACAGTCCACACCTTTCAGGGTCAGGTTCCATCATGCCTGTTGTAAAAAATTCCATTCAGAAAATGGAAATGACCCCCATCCAGTTGGTGAACCAATATTTTCTCAAGTACATGATTGGGACAGGCTGGAAAAAAATACTGAAAACATGGAAGAACAGATATTTTACAGGAAACTAAGCAACTTCACGTTATCAGAAGAGGTGTTACATTTTATGAGCACATTGGGCACTCTGCCTGATACTGTGGCAGCAAGAGAGTTGCAGTGCATTTGTGAAGTGGAAAAAAAAAATGGCAACAGTAGGCTGCCAAAAGAAATCTTAGAGAATAACATCTTCAAAGCTTTATGCTCTCAGTTTGAACAGGAACCCTCACATTTGTCAAACACTGCCTTAGTGACTGCAAGCTCTGCTTCTGTTGCATGTGAATCCTCAAAGTGGCTTGTTAGTGAGCCTGGTGGCAGAATGCCAAAGTCATCTCAGAAAGGGTGGCCTGGAAGTTCACAATCTCTTTATTCTTGGTGAAAGGCTGATTAAACTGCAAAGTCAGGTTGTGCAACAGTAGAACTGATTCTACATCAACTGCAAGATGAAAATTTGGAAAAATTTACCGCTAAGGATATGGTGGCCCTTTTTAGAATACTCCAGGCATGTCCTGAAAAAGCAGATCCGCTCAGATGTTTCAAGTAAGATGAACAACTATCCTCTGTCAGTAGTTTCCAAACTGAGTCCTACATGGAGTAGCCAAGTGCTCAGTGCCTTAGTGGTATTTGATCAAACTCAGGCACTTCATCTGGTCATAAAATTGGGTAAATATGTTGTCAGGCATTTCTCTAGTTTCACTAATGAAGAGCTAAATAAAGTCTTAGAGGCTTTCATATACTTTGGGCACACTGACAGATTTTTTACAAAAGCCCTGGATCAACACATAGCTGTACTTTGTCTTTCTTTGAATCCTGAAATTGTCAGCAAAATTATGGAATATTGCAGTAGAAGACTGATTCTTTCAAAGCCTATCTTGGATACAGTGGCAGAAAATTTTGTATGCCGCTCAGAAAAGTTTTCAGTTACTCAGATTTTTGTGTTAATTGAACCATTTGGAAAACTCAGTTATTTACCACCAAATGCCTCTGCTTTATTTAAGAAGCTAGAAATATTCTTCACACATTTCAATTATTTTCCACCCAAAGTACTACTGAAACTTCTCCATTCATGTTAGCTTATTGAATGCCATCCAGTCAACTTTATGGCAAAAATATTTAATCCTTATTTTCTTCAGTGGCTGCAAGGTGAGTTGGTTATAATTTCTGAGAGTGGAAAAAGGAACTTGTAATGCTTTCAGGTCTGTGCACCTTTTATATTGAGCAATGCTATGCCTTTATTTCTGTTCCCTAGTGATCCAAAGAAAAGGTCTGATGTGGCAGGCTATAAACCCAGGTTAAAGAATGCTAGAGCATCTGATAGAGGGAGGAAAATGGTTTTGGATCCTGCTGCCCTAGCTAAGGAGTTGTGTTCTTGTGGGGATATGGTGATCGTGAAGCTCAGTAATATGCTGTAGATTGAGAGCAACTCTAATCCTTTGAGAGGATGGCATTGTTCATCTTACTTCAGTATGTCACATTTCTGGATCTCTGTACTTAAAGGAGATTTCCACTAATCCACTAACAGAAGTTAGGAACTTGGGTTCTAGAAGTCAAAATGAGATGTTGCTGGTTAAGCAAGAGGGCATCATTCTAACAAGTTCATTTTCTAGTGTCACTTAAAAATCCATCACACTCTGGAATGAATGAATTAGTGCTGTATGTCCATGATTGTTTTCATTACATGTATCAAAATTCAAATGTAACTGATTGAGATGCTTTTTATTTCAGGTGAAGAATCATATCTGGACAGATTGAGTCTGGCACAACTGACACAACTGAACTTACCCTGAGTCCTAGAATGTCCTTTCTATAAGGTAAAAACACAAACTATATGGCATTATTTCGCTGAAGGCGAACAGTTTTCTTGTACCCCTTCTGAAAACTAAGTTGCTTCTCTTTTGACCTATCTCCATAATCTTATTAAAAGGGAAAACTTACATTTACTTGGAATTAGGTGCAACAGCTAGCCTTTTCTTTAATAAATTGACCCCATTTCTGTCTTGCCCTGTAGGACCATTTCCTGCTATATGAGATTTCTAGACAGTTTCAAGTGCGAAGGTGTATGAGTCTTAGTACTCCTTGATTCACTTTGAGGGTTTTAAAGGGTTTTAGAATGCACAATAGCCATTTGATTTTAAAAAGTCTGAATTTCTGAACCCTACAAATCCTAATTATTTCTGAGTGCATTTTTAAACCAAGTCAGAAATTTCATTCCTCTCTGGTAGAGTTTCGTTTAGGTGGTGTCTGTGCTATAAAGATTCACTCTCGTAACCTTTACAGAACACCTTTTTTGTGTGATCAGAAATAGTGTCAGCAAGTAGACTTGGCCCAATGGATAGGGCATCTGCCTACCACATGGGAGGTCTGTGGTTCAAACCACAGGCCTCCTTGACCCATGTGATGAGCTGGCCCATGCTCAGTGCTGATGCATGCAAGGAGTCCCGTGCCAGGCAGGGGTGTCCACCGCATAGGGGAGCCCCACATGCAAGGAGTCAGCCCCATAAGGAGAGCCGCCCAGCATGAAAGAAAGTGCAACCTGCCCAAGAATGGCCTGCACACACACAGAGCTGACACAACAAGATGATGCAACAAAAAGAAACACAGATTCCCAGCGCCACTAATAAGGATAGAAGCGGCCAGAGAAGAACACACAGTGAATGGACACAGAGAGCAGACAAGTGGGGAAATTTTTAAAAAAAGAAAAATAGCATCAACAGACTTTGTCATCCTCGCTTTGTCCTCTAAACTTGACTCAGGGTCACATTCCACAGTGCCAAGGCATATGAAGATAAACATTAAAATTGTTAACCCCAGCCACCTCCCTTCCCTGAAATAACAAAATTGTAACTGTGCCTTCTGTGCCAAACATACACAAATATATAAACCAATTTTCTTTTTGTTGGGTGACACTATTCGCATTACTCTACAATTTACTGTTATGTCCAATATATCATAGACCTTCCTCGAGGCCAATGTGTATGGATCAAATATGTTCTTTTTCAAAGTGGCGTAGTATTTTATGGGGCTTACTCACCTGTTCCCCAGCTTATAGACTTTCAAGTTCTTTCCACTTTTGGTCCCTCAGCAGTGTTGTGGTAACACCCTTGCATGTCGTTCTCCTGGGGCCTATGTTCCTTTAATCTGCAAACTAGAGTGCTAAGAATGAGACTACTGGTATAATGTCAGTAGATAGTGACTCTGAGAGGTAGATGTCATGTCTCCCCAGCAGTGAGTAAAGGTACACAGTGTTGTTAGTCCTGTAGCTTTTGCCCCTCACTTCAGTGGAAAATGATGTCTTGTCACATGTTTAAATTGCATTTAAATGAGCAATAATGAAGTTGAGCATTTTATCAAATGTTTATTGGCCATTTGTATTTCCCAAGAATTGCCTTCCTTCTCCCTAACTCATCTTTCTATTAGGGTGTTTGTGTTTTTAAGTTTTGCATGACCAAATCTACCCCTCTTTTAATGGCTCCTGACTTTCCCATCGTACATAAGATTATTTCACCAAATATGTGTTAGTACAAATATTTTACTAATTTTTCCCCATTGGATCTTTGCAAGTTCAGTTCCAGACCACCACAATAAAGTGAGTTATATGCATGTTTTGGTTTCCCAGTGCATGTATACTATAGTCTTTTAAGTATGCAGTAGCATTATTTTTATTTTTAAATGTATATACTTCAATTAAAAAGTGACACAATCCTGCCATGGTCCACTGGGTGGACTGGGGGAGAGTGTAAACTACAATATAAACCACAATCCATGTGGTGCAGCAGTGCTCCAATCGTATTCACCAAATGCAGTGAACGAGCCATGATGATGAAAGAGGTTGTTAATATGAGAGGAGTGGGCCAAGGGTGGTGGGGGCTATATGGGGACCTCATACTTTTTTTAATGTAACATTAAAAATTTTTTAAAAACTGACACAGGTGAAGTGATCATGTGCTATTAGAAAACTGGCACTGATGGACTTGCTTGGCACAGGATTGCCACAAACCCTCAGTTTATTTAAAAAAAAACAAAACAAAACAGTATCTGTAAAGTGCAATAAAGCAAAACTCAGTAAAAGGAGATGTGCCCATAGTCTGATGTTTGGTAGGAGTTTAACTGTTCTTTTCTAGATACACAACCAGTTTTCCAGCACTACTTATTCAATAGTTATACTTTATTTACTGAATTGAGATGTCTGTTTTACCATTTTTTCTTGGATTAAAAAATTTAACTGAGTCCTTCAGGTCCTTAAAGCTATTCTGAGAGTTTCAGAGATGTTTCTTGAGCTTGACAGCATTGCCATGATGTTTATTTTTCTTTTTTACAGTGGCTACTTTTAAAACATATTTTAAAGATATTTTGAGCTGTTAGACTTGAGCTATAACAAGGATCTTTTTCATTGCCATTTGAAGGAAGATATCTGTCCTAAGTCCTGGAAAAATATCATGTGTTAAAGTAATTTTGTATATCAAACTTTTATACATAGGTAACTGACTACCTTCAATTTATTCTCTGGTTTTGTGTCTTATTTTTCTCTCTCATATTTGTATATATGATTTTTAGGGTCCCAAACTTCTTCCTAAATATCAAGTGAAATCATTGTGATGTGGGCTATGGGCAGGAGACTCTTTGTCTCTTCAGAGATAACCTTAACCTGAACTGTCTGTCCTGACTTGTGGGTGTGGAACTGTAAGAGGCTGCAGTCCTGCCCTTGGTGACCATGGCAATGACTCCAGTCCCAGGAAACAGTTGAACAATGCAAAGTCTATAAACTTTCAATATTCAGGAAAATGTAAACCAAATGTGCTAAAAGCTTATCTTGAATGTATGAAGTCCATACTAAAAGCTTACCTAGCATGTGGAAGATATATGCTAATTCAAGCCTATTGAAAACTGAAACAAAAGGACCATTTGGCCTTTCCTCTCTGTATAAAAGGGACTCAAAGATCTTGTTCAGGGCTCGGAATTGAAACAGAAAGCTCCCGATTCCAGCCGGCCATCAATAAACCATTTTTCCTTCTCAAAATCATTCCTGAGTCCTGGCCTCTCTATACGCAAATAATTGAACCTCTCTCAAATTCTACAACAATTTCTTACTTCATGCCATTCCCTTGAGACTCCTGTGGATTTTCGCCTTCATAAATCTATGGTGATTGGATTGGTTGACCTTTTAGAAGCAAGATCCTACTTTGCTTCCAAAGTGTTAACACCCCATTGGCATATAATAGGTAAGTAGTAGGGGGTTTGTTATGAAACCTCAGTGGTTGTATTCTGTTTGGGAGATAGGTGGAGTTTAGTAACCATAGAAAGCAAAATGGAATCTTCCCTCCCTTGCATGAGGCTATAGAGTATAGGTGGTAGAATATAGAATATAGACTGTATTTAAATCTAGCTTGCCACAGATTATCAGAATGTCTTTCCACAGTGTATTTGCCCTTTTTAATCTTTTCCTGTTTGCTTCCATCTGTAAAACGTGGTTAAGAAGAATATTTACCTCAAAGACTTATAGCAAGAGGGAATAAATGAGGGGATAATACAATGAGTGCTCGTGACTATTTAGCTGCTCTTATATTCTAGGCCTGTGCTGTCCAGTATAATGCAGATGGCAACTTAAATTTAAATTAAACTTAAGTAAAATTTATCATTCATTTCTCTAGTTGTATATCACATTTCAAGTGCTCCAAAGCCTCCCATGGCTGGTGGCTACCATGTTAGCACAGATGTAAGCACATAAATCATCCCAGAAATAGCTACTGGAAAGTACTAACTGTGAGTCCAAGTCCTTCCTTTCATGAATTAAAAAAAAAAAAAGCCATCTCAAAGAGGACCATCTCTGGTAGCATTACTGGATTTTATTTAGGTTCTTGGCTATGCTGCAGAAATGAATTTCAAGAGCATGCTGGGTGAGTTAGGCCAGTAATTTATTCAGGTAGGGAGGAAAGAGAGATGGGAGAAAATAACAGAGCAAAGGTCCCAGGTAGAGAGTAAGGGGGTGAAAAGGGATAAAAAGGGCTGATTTACAAGCTATAATTCCCCATTATAGATTATATATCCCCAGGTTTACTTGCATGGCCATGTGGCAGAGGAAAAATGGCAAGATTGGCACACAGAGGGCAGGAATGGGTCCAGAGGCAAGAGAGCAGGGTGAGAGAGTGCTCAGGCCTCATCTGCTTTATAAACTATTAAATATTCCACCCCTTTCCTAATGGCAGGGAAGGGGTTCCAGCTGTCTGCTGTTTTGATTGATTACCCCACCTATCAATCCCCCAGTGAGGACCTAATGATAAAGTCCTTGGGGAATATCTGGGGCTTTCCTTGTTGCCAGAAGAAGTCTTTGTTCTGGGTTGCAGAATCCTGGGGGTGGGGACCTTCCAGCAGCCATCTTAGGGGTTACTGATGTCCATGTGGACTCTCTGCCAGGTTCCAGATCTATTAATTCCCTATCTTACTAGTCTTCCTCATTCCCCCCTCAGAGAGTTTTACACCTTTAATCTTAAAGGGGTGACGAAAGAAGATGATTTTTCTTCTGTAGCTGCCTCCTGCTGGTTAGGGGCTATAGGCTCTACCTGACAAGGTGTAAAACCCTGCTCTTCTATCTCAATTAGAGGAAGATGGATCTGGCATCCTGTGTGAAGCTGAATGAAGTCCCCACATGGCTAACAAGATATTGATTCTGGAAGAAATAAACTTAATTAGAATTTTGAAAATGTATGGTTCTACTAAGAGGACACAGGACCACAGGAGTAAAAAAGGTTAGGTGCCTGCAAAGGCTACATTTTCTAAAAGTTGCTAGGAAAGAGTATTTTTTCCTGCAGTAGAATGGGAAGAGGCATTGCCCATTTTAATTAAGCTAAAGGAGATGAAAATAGACAAGGTTTCTTAAAGGGGTGGTTGGTTTGCTCTCCCCCTAGCAATAGGCATTTGGGCTAGAGTTAGAGAGAAGCTGACTTTGACATAGACACTACTTAGCTTTGTCTCTTGAAGAGTTATTTCAGGCTGTCCAATGGCTGGCACTCATGTGTCCCATCAGCTGCTTCTGGTGAACTGGCACTTTTTGGGGCAGCTGGTTTTACTCAGGATTAGTGCACCAAGCTGGAAATTCTTTTGACTTTAATAGCTGTGGGAGTGATTAGCTTTGTTTTTCAGAAAACCCATTTGGCTAAGCTAGATAGGGCATCCTTCCACAGATGAGAGGCTTGGTGAAGTCTATGAAGGACTTTCTGCTGTACTGCTCCTGGCAGGTAGACTTGAGTATCCTGAACAAGCCACCCATCAGCTTTCAGGGTGAATCCCAGGCTAGCTGCCATGGTTGGCTCATCCTGGGCACTTTAAGTACTGGTACAGGTGCTGGAATAAGGGGTAGGAGGGAAACCTGGGTTTGTGCTTCTGCTTTAGCAGCTGTGTTAGCTCAAGCATTTTCCTTTGCTATAACAGTGTCTGTTTTCTGGTGCCCTGGACAATGCATAACTGCTATTTCCTGAGATAACAGTATGGCTTTTAGTAAGTCTAGGATTTCTTGCCTGTGCTTAATAGGTGACCTACTGTTAGTAAGTAAACCCCATTTTCTATACAACAGAGTGAGCATGAAGGATAAGGAAAGCATATTTAGAGTTTGTATAAATATTAGTCCATTTCCCAGCTGCTAGCTTTAAACTTCAGGTAAGAGCAATTAGCTTTGCCTTCTGAGCTCAAGTTCCAGGGGTAAGAGCTTTGGCCTCTTATCATTTCAAATTGAGAAACCACTGCATAGCCTGCCCTTTCAATTCTCTCTTTAATAAAACTGCTTCCATCTGTGAACCATTCAATGTTTGGGTTCATAAGAGGCTCATCTTTTAAATCTGGCCTACTTGAATAGTTTTGGTTAAGAGTTTCAAGGCAGGAGTGAAGAAGGGACCCCTCATAATCTGACTTTGGACCCTCTATTGGTAGTAGGGAGGCTGGTTGAGAGTTTGACACATCCTTATTTGCACCTCAGGGGTTTCTAGTAATTGAGCCTGGTATTAAATAACTGGCTACCTGTAAGCCACTGGTGGTCCCTGGCCTCAAGCACATCCTTTACCTGGTATAAGGTGAAGACTGAGAGGTTGCCCCCAAGTTAGTTTGGTGGTTTTTTTTAATTAAAAGGTCTGTTGGTTTTATGGCTCTCATTCAAGGTGGCCATTCCTTTATTTTACAGACATGTTCATTAACTACTCAGAAAATGAAGTTTACCAGGATTGTTAAAATGTTCAATGTTCTTCTGTATATGATCTAATAGAAATATCACCATAATCATCACACATCTATCTAGAATAGGATACAGGTACAGTACTTAATACTAATTAATGTACTATGCAATGCATAAGTTTCTCTTTGAGCTGTAATTAATAGATTTAAGTTTCAGGTTTGCAATACCATACATGTTCTCTTTCCATGGGAGCAGGCCATAATGCCAATTTTGTTTAAGTTCTACTCACAGTACTCTGGTGATCATGGCTCCACTTGGTATATCCTTCACACAGTGAGCAAGCTGCAACACCATTGACCTAGAGAGAGGCTAGGAAAGGAGTTTTCAGTATTTCATTGGCCTGGTGCGTAGCGCTCTTTGGCACTATGGAACAGTGCCAGTCTGGAGGTGATATCCATTATACATTTGTCTATCTCAAGCCACCATTAGCTGCTGCAGGGGTTTGAAACTGCAACATACTTTCCATAGACTTCAGGAGCACAACCAAAGATGTAATAGATACCCTTTAGTGTTTTAGGGGTCAGTGACCAACCCAGAGAATAACTCATGGAGAGGCAACCTGCCAGTGTATTCAAGGCCTGGTTTGAACGCTCAAGAGAGTTTGACAGTGCTGAAGTTTATTTCTTGAACAACTCTGTGAAATTTTCCCAACTTTTCTAGAGTTAAATAAATTCCACTTGTGATTTTTACATTAAATTCACTAGCAAGACAGTATTGACTTTTATAGACTCATTTTCAGATTAACTTTCACCGTTATCCAATTTGTAACAGGTGAACCCCAAATCTGATTTCCTAGGCACAAGCAAACTGACAAAGTTAAACACAGATTTTAAAGCTGAACACAAAGTTAAGCACAGATTAAAAGAGAAGAATTTTATACCTTTAGCATTTCTAGGAACTCTTTGGCCTTAATTGATGACACATGAGGTTTCTTTATTTTGATCACTATTTACACCTTCATAGGCATGACTGTGTTTTAACTGAGAAGTTTGAGGTTTATTTCATTTATTTAAGGAGACATGACATGAGGTTTCTGGGCCTCAGATTTCTCTTCTCTCTTACACTGTTTAACTGGAATTCAGGGTCCTATAAAGAAGCTGCTCTCAGCTATACTTGGCCATTTAGACTAGCAGTAGGCAGAATTTCCTGATTCCTGAGAAGATACTCCTATGGGAAGTTTACTAGTGGGCTAGAGACCATGCCCATTATTCTAGGAAAAATGAAGAAGCACCTTTTAGTTGACTATTCTGGCATCCCAAAATCCTAGTCTGACTAAAGTTCACCACTCCACATAATTTGGAGCTGAAGCCCTGTCTCAGCATCCTAAGAATTTCTATTTTCAGGGCTTAACTGGCCCACAAGTGTCCTTGTGGGTAGGTCTTGGGGGTATCTGATTCCAGATATCAGATCAATGAGCCCAAGCCAAATTGGGAGGCCTGAGCAGTGGTCCCAAATCAAGATGTTTGTCCCAGGAGATATTTAGCTGCTCCCTGTATGGATGGGCCCAAGGAGTGGGGGCCCATTCAGTTTCCTGCTCTGGTTCTTGGCACCCCTACATTCCAGGATCTGACACCAACTAACCCAAACAGAAATTCCTGAGTTAAATTTCAGGAAACGTTTGGCTGCTCTCTGAATCCCGCCACTCAAGGGAATCATAGAGCCCCTGCCACCAAGCATTCCCAGGTCAGAACTAGACTTGGGAGACAGGCTAACTAGATTTTATCCTGAAGCTGCCAAGCCGAATAGTGCTTCTTCCTCCTATCCTTCCAGAAGTTTTAGATGAAGTCTTAATTCTATGACTTTACTGTCTGATAGTTTCCCAGTTAAACCAGTCATCAAAATGCCATTAAGTTTACACTGTCTCTTGGGACATTCCTGAAGAAAACAATAGAGATATTTTTGAAAAATATCATGCCATCATGCAACATTGTTCATATGAGAGTTTGTTGAAGTGCTATATGTAATTGTAAAAAAATAAAATTGTCAATGTCCTACAGTAGAATATTTATTTGACAAATCATTATATAGCATATCTTATAATAAAATACTTTCCAAGTATTAATAACACACATACATAAACATAGATGGATGGTAGATAATTGTAGATAGATGATAGGTGGTAAATAGGTAGGTAGATACATGTTGCAATGGGCAAATGTACACAGTATATTGTTTAATGGAGAAAATAGATTATAAAATATTATGCATAGTTAGATACTATTTATACACTATTTTATACATGTACATGTAATTACATTTAATGATGTCACCCAATGGAACCTGACATTTTATTGCATACATTTTTAAATATTTTTAATTAAAAAAACATGCCATTAAGTGACTAGAGGTTAATTGTTCTAGCTAACAGGCTTTGGGGTTCTGATATAATAGCTTCCTTGCTAACAAAGGCACTTTTCCAGTTTCACAGTTTTTAAAACATTCCAAAGCATCCTAATACAAACCTGCAAAGAGAAATTCAGTAGTAAGGGGTACAAAGGTAAAACATGGGTAAAGGTGAATTGTGCAAGGGTATCCCAGCCTGGGACCACCCTGGGGAAAGGGAACTCCCACAGCATCCATTTTGGCTCTGTCTGCACCTTTCTACTTTATTCCCCCAGGTAGCTGGGTGTGGTCAGATAGGAAAGCTGCTTGCAAAGGCATGGACCTGGTGAGAGGGGTAAGCCCTCAGCTCTCTGCCATTGCTGTGCACCCCCTGGGGGAGAGGGTGGGAGAAAGCAATTGTCACTGGCCCTGAGGACAGAGACAATGGCTGCTAAAAGGGCTTGAAAGAGTGGCTCCGTTAGCTCCTGTCCTGTGCCCCAGCCCTCCTGACTAGGGTTAGATCTAACAGGGTGGGGCATGCAGCATGGACACAGAGCCCCAGCCCCTTCCCTCCAGGGATTACATCCTTTGGGAGCTCATAGATGAACCCCTTTAAGATAGAGAACAAAAGGATGGCATTAAACAAGCTATAGGCCATAGTTTCACTCACCTATAAACTCCTGGACTGGCTCACCAAATATGTTACCAGATTTTATTTAGGTTCTTGGCTATGCTGCAGAAATGAATTTCAAGAGCATGCTGGGTGAATTAGGCCAGTAATTTATTCAGGTAGGGAGGAAAGAGAAATGGGAGAAAATAACAGAGCAAAGGTCCCAGGTAGAGAGTAAGGGGGTGAAAAGGGATAAAAAGGGCTGATTTACAAGCTATAATTCCCCATTATAGATTATATATCCCCAGGTTTACTTGCATGGCCATGTGGCAGAGGAAAAATGGCAAGATTGGCACACAGAGGGCAGGAATGGGTCCAGAGGCAAGAGAGCAGGGTGAGAGAGTGCTCAGGCCTCATCTGCTTTATAAACTATTAAATATTCCACCCCTTTCCTAATGGCAGGGAAGGGGTTCCAGCTGTCTGCTGTTTTGATTGATTACCCCACCTATCAATCCCCCAGTGAGGACCTAATGATAAAGTCCTTGGGGAATATCTGGGGCTTTCCTTGTTGCCAGAAGAAGTCTTTGTTCTGGGTTGCAGAATCCTGGGGGTGGGGACCTTCCAGCAGCCATCTTAGGGGTTGCTGATGTCCATGTGGACTCTCTGCCAGGTTCCAGATTTGTCTATTAATTCCCTATCTTACTAGACTGTTTCAGTAGGCTTCAGATGGTCAGGTGTTCAGCCTCTCTGCTCTCATGACCCTTTCTACAGAAGGAATGGCATACACCAGAGGACTGGGAAGGGAACTCCAGCCATGCCCCTTGGCCATGTGTCACAGTTGTGGGGTATGTTAGCTGCTGGGAGGTGCTGGAAGTGATGGATGTGTAGAGCTCCTTAGGTATCTAATTCTGCTGAACTTAGAGGATTTTCTTCACTGTCTGAACTGAAGGTGTGCCACCATTTGTAAGGATGAGGAGAAGGTACATGGTTCCTACTGCACCCCTGCTAATTTGAGGACCTACTCCTTAGCACAGGAAACCACCTGAATTTCAGGCATATGTGCTTGTTCTGGAAGCCAACTGAGTGAACATCCTCACCTTCATTTGGTTGTGGTCATTACTTTGCAGCCTTCGGTCCTATTGATAAATACAGTTTGGAAGAAATCAAAACAGAACAAAGAAGTAAAGGAAGATAGTGTTTGTGAGGGTGTAACACGAAGACTTTTTTCCTTTCTTCTCTCACCAGATATTGAAACTAAATTAGATAAAGAAGCATTTGTATTATCATTTACAGTTGATGAAGATGTACACAAAAGGTAAATAAACTGTTTTGCTTTTTATGTTACAAGGCCTGTTCAGGTGAAGAGGCAAGGATCTTTTTCTTTTTCTTGAAAAGGTGAGAAAAATAGATGATTCTGGAAATTAAAACTACTTTTCAGGATATATTTTTTGGAAATTCCTTATAATATTTTATAAACAGCATCATTAATAAAGCTGAGTACTTTTTTAGTAGACTAAAGAATAACACATTCATGATTGATGTGAACATATTGGCCATTAGGAATAGCCAAATCCCAAGTAAACTTTGGCAACAAAATAATAAGAATATTTGGGTTGTTTTTAAAAATAAGTTTCTTTCTCTTTGATTTTTTTTCAGAGTAGCACTATGCATTGATGGCCCCAAAAGATTTTGTTTTAACAGCAAAAATTTACTAGGAAAAGCTGTTAAACAATGGCATCTCCAGTTACTTGGTTATCAAGTTGTCCAGGTGTGGTTCCAATTCCCCACCTCCAAAGTAACCTCTAATTCAGACTTGCTTTTGCCAGGGTCCTCAGTAGTCTGCTAGCCCAGGGGGACAAGAATCTTATATCTCTAGTTTAAATACCCACTTTGTTAATTATGCTTTTCAGGATATTTGCTATTTTTAAATAAATCTTTGGCTTATATTTTGAAATACAGAATTTTCAGACCTTCAGTTTTCCAAAAGCAGAGCATACCTATATTCCTCATAAACTATGCTCAACTCTGCTTTTAGAGTTGCTAAATTATTGGAATATGATGTAAGGGTAAGAGTGGACAAGGTGACTCACTAAACCCAGTATCTTCATCACCACCTAATGCCTAAGACCTTATTGTTTCCTTTGTAAGTTATTTAATAAGGCATTATGATGATGAGTGACTAGAGAATGTAGATGAGTTTTCCCAGTTCTCTAAGGTATCAGTGCCAGTCTGCTCCCTGGTTTCCTGTCTGGTTTACTCTTCTCCAGTTCTTCTTGCACAAACCCAGATTAATCTTCTGAAAACTGTCATCATGCAACCTGTGACCAGAACCTTGTTTCTTTCCTGCTCACAGGAACCTCCTCTGCTCTGCTGTTCAGGACCCCTTGCAGGCCACACCTTGTTTACCATCCCTTCCCCCACCCCCCAACCCTCTCCATTTTCTCTTGCCTTGCTCCTTTGCCCAGGTGCCCCTTCTCCCTCCAGACAGCATCTCCCCATGACTAAATTCTGTCCATTCAGTAGCACCCCACTCAGGTCTCTTCTTTCCCCATAACCTAAAACCCCAACTCCCTCAAAGGGTGGAGTGCTGATTTTCTTCACACACTCTTCTTTGGCTTGTTGCTTACTTCAAGTATTTATTGTGTCCTTGAGGACAGGAATTGTGTTTGATCCTTCTTTAAATATCCCTCTTATTTAGCCAACAAATATTTATTGAGCCCTATTATGTGCCAGGCACTGTTCTGGGCTCTGGGAGTACCTGTGTAAGATAGCTGTAACTTTGCCCTCAAGGAGCTTCCATTCTTGTGGGTGGCAAGGGTTGGGGGCAGGTTGTTAGAGACCAACAAGTTCAACACCATAATTTCAGTTGTGAAGGATTATAATAGGCAGTTTCTTTTTTCTTTCTTCTTCCCATAACACATTCCCTTTCATGACTTGGAGATGCTAAAATCAAGGCTTGAATTGGTGGAATATTTATAAAGAAAATTGTTTTCTCAAAACCCTGGGGTTCAGTGCTGACAAGAAGGAATAGTGACTTCAGAACTCAGATCGTGAAAGAAGTTGGATTTATATGGGACTCAGTATAAAAAGAGCTTTATTTGTGAATTAGCCAGTTTGCAGAATTATGGACTATTAGGTGATCTGAAAAGGGTCTGTCCAGATCTTACAGAGACATGGAAGGAGCCTTTATTTTCCTTATTCTGTGTATACCAAGTATCAGTGATTGATTTAAAATTAAAGTTCAATTTAATACTAGTATCATAGATACTTGATTTTATATGTCAAACAGAATTTTGATCAAGTACAATAAATGAGTATAATGAATAAATATTTTTAAATCTGTCATCTTGTAAGAGTTATCTGCTAAATGAAAATAGTATACTCTTTTAGAGACATTCATTTCCTCTTCTTAAAATATATGAAATGTTTTCTCCCATTTCCTAATATACTTTGTTAGCAGATGTAATGTATAGTGAGGAGGAGCAACACACAAACAGATAACAGCACTTTGGATTATTATAACAGTTATAATTATAGAATTATACAGAAATAGTCCTTTAATAAAATATAGGGAAGCAAATATGTCTCAAGCAGTTGGGCTCCTACCTACCATGTGGTAGGTCCTGGGTTCAGTTCCCAGTGCCTCCTAAAAAAGACAAGCAACATAGCAAGCTGACAGGACTAGCTGGCTTGGTGAGCTGATGCAACAAGGTGACACAGTGAGCTGATGCAACCAGATGATGCAGTCATATGATGCAACCAAGAGACACAGCAAAGAAATGAGACATAACAAACAGAGCAGAGGTGGCTCAAGTGATGAGGTGCCTCCCTCCCACATGGGAGACCCCAGGTTCGGTTCCCAGTGCTTCCTACAAAGAAGACAAGCAGACAGCAAGCCCAAACAATGTGTGTGAGGGGGGTAATAAATCTTTAGTATATATATATTCAGGAGCTTTTTCTTTTTAAATGTACAAAGAAATAGAGTAAATTTAGATAGGGTTGTGTGTGGGAGGTGGGTTTGAATGGGGGGGAAATGTTCTAAAATGTACATGAATGAATTACATTGTATTGAGCAAAATACAGATGATTCACTCTCCCATTAAGGTCAGGTTAAAGCTTGAGGGGAGAGCAAGACAAGGCAGGCTGGTGTGGAAAGGGCTGCAGTTAGGAGACTGGGTTTCTACCACTGCTAGTTCTGGGGCCTTGGACAGGGCAAGGAGCTGCCATTTACTTTTCACCTGCTCTGTGCCAAGCTCTGTGCTAAGCACTTGAACACAAGACTTGTATGATTCCCAGGGGCCTTGGGCTTGGGCAGTGTCCCTCTCTGAGAGGGAACCAGCTCAGAGACTGTCAATGCCTGCCCTGGCTATAGCACTGGGGTGAAGATGAGACATGAACCTGATCTGAGCCTTGATAAATCAGAGGGCCAAGAATCTGCGTTCAGGAATCAGGCACCTGGGGTAGATTTCAGCCTCTCTTGCAAACTGTATGACCTTGGGCCTCGTTTCCAAATGGCTAATCATAAATAAGGATGAAATGAGTTAATACGTGTAAAAACACTTAGGAAAAGGCCCAGCACAAAGTAATCACAGGCATGTTAGCTGGTAATATCTTCATTTCTACCAGTATTAGGGTTCTCTAAAGAAACAGTCAACAGGATACAGATCTATATGTAAATAGGAAGGGATTTGTTAGTGGAATTGGCTCAGCAACCCTGGGGATGGGCAAATTCAGATTTCCTAGGGCAGGCCATGCATTGTAAACAGCAAAGGGGATGACTTCTCAGGAGAGGCTGGAGAAGTAGAGAAAGGAGTTGTGACTGCTGAGAGCCTCGGTTTTGCTTTAAGACCTCCAGTTGCTGGGGTGATGGGAGTCCCTTCCTCACTGAAGGCAGTTGCCCTTGTGGGTGTGATCAGCCATAGTTGCAACCAAGTGCCTAATGGTCTAAAGCCACCTACAGAACTCCCTTACAGTGGCAGACCAGGGCTTGCATCATCCAACAACTGGGCACCAACTGGATGGTGATTAACCATCACATGACCCCATCATGCTGTAACTTTTTAGATCTCTTTACTTTTTTAGGTGTTTTTATCTTTAGCATAGGATATTAAAACTATATGAGTTCTAGAGCTCTCAGTTCACTTTAAAATTTTATGCTTCTTTGCAGAGAAGGAAAGAGATAAATAGAAGCAAATAAAAGATTGACCAGGAGAAGATGGCATCTGAGTGAATGCACCTCATAATCTCTCCTGCAGAGAGAGGGGCCAAGATGGTGACTGAGTGAACTTGCCTTGTGGTCTCTCCTGGGAAAAGGAGGCTGGGCGCCACTGGAGATTCTCTGAGGCTGGGCTTTTTCAGGATTTTTGCAGGACAGGAAGTGTCTGGACATTGATTTGGTGGAAAGGTAACGGAGAGGATTGGTCTATAAGATATAATTTGGATTCTATTGCCTGGAGGTGAGACCGGCAGACGGGTTGCTCACTCCTTGGGGGGACAGGGGAACTGCAGTATCGGCGCTCCGGCTGTGCTTTTGGTGGCTCTGTGGTGCTAGGGAATTTGCGAATCCTGGGTGGGCTGTTGGGAGGTTGAGGGAACGGACACCTTTGCTAATCGATTTGGGGAGACAGCCGGTATTCTGTGAAGCGGGGGAATTTTTGATTGCGGACACAAATAATAGCACTTCTGCCTGGAGCCTCGCCCCCCAGGCCTGGCTGCCGATCTGCAATGGAATTAGATTCTTAGTAATAAAGGGACGTAATTGGGAGGTAGTTTCAGGGTGCGGTGAGGGAGGAGGACACGTCAGGAAGCCGATTGGGGAATATTTTGCGAAACTTGGGGATTCCAGTTTTGGAATCCGTTTTCGGCATTTCCAACCAGAACCCAACCCACGGCGGGCTTCGGATCTGCTTCAGTAAATTGACTGCGGTGTAGAGGAGCCCTCAACTGGCGGTTTTTTGGAATCACAGGGCGGGAGCTGTCCAAAAGCTGAATTGTCGATTTACCTACTAAAAAAAGCCCTACTGGCTAAGTGAATTGCAGGGTTCAGACATAATATAGAGTTTGTGGATCTGACTTCCCCTATAGGGCTGACACCCAGCTGTGGGGATCCCTGAGGACTGTGTTACACTGTGGGGCTCCTAGGATTCCTGTTGACCAGATTTGAGGTTGCCAGGTCTGAATCCCCTAAACTCTGGTGGCCCATACCTGAGACTCACACCTCTTGAGTCTTCAATAACTCAGACTTTCCACCCCTGAATCCATCACACCCTGAGGTTCATCTGAGATCCTTGAATGCCCTAGCCTTCAACGTTTGTGTTTTTTCTTTATCGTTTCATTTTGTTTTGTTTTTATTTTCATTTTATCCTATTTTTAAATTTTTTTTAATGTCCTTATTGCTACTATTGCATTATCCCCTAGTCTTTTCTCCCAGCATATCCCCTAAAGTCTTTTTCTTATTCAGTTATTTAGGGTTTTTTAAAACATTTTTTCTACTTATTTCATTTTAACTCAATTATACAATAAGTGCAGCAGGGAACACCTCACATTTGCTGGGTTTTTGCATCCTCCACTGCCTCATTTCTGTGTGAACTGACTTAGGCTACCAACACTATTCCCTTTCCCCTACATCTTGATATCCACCATCTACTGTCTCTCCTATATTCCACCTCCCACCTCCCTTTCTTTGATCCACAAAGTGTCTAACTCTTAATTTCTAATACCTCTGTTTTGTGTTCTGTCTGTTATCCACTCTTGAAACTATTACCTTTCTTTTCTCTTTCCCTCTCTCACGAAAACAATAGCTTTTTAGCACATACCATATTCCTCCCATATTCAGTCATCTACCTCATAATAGGTACTCTAGCTACTGCAGTAACTCTACACAATTTACACGAATCTAACCTCCACCCTCCCAGATCTCATATTCTTGCTTTGTTAACATATATCACCAATACTACTTTACACGTTTTCCTTGCTTACACAATTGCCTTTCCCTGGCACTAACACTTTCCTCTAAAGTGAACTTAACCAGCAACAAGAAATTAGAATAAGAAGAACAAAGTGACAAAGAGAAGATATAACACTTACACAAAAACAACAGCTAACTAATCTCCAAGAGTAGACAAAGAAGCTAAGGAACTGAATAAACCCGTCAAGATAAAATGATGATGAGACAGCAACAGAAAACTACAAATCAAACCAGTAATCAGGAAAACATGGCTGAATCCAATCAACAAACTAAAAATCAGGAAGGGGAGCAGAACTTCACACAAGCAATGAAAGATCTCAGAACATTTATGACCGACAAATGTGATGAAGTAATGAAAGAGGTTAACAACATGAAGACAACACTTGGAGGGGAAATTGCAGACATACGCAAAAAGATAACAGATATTATGGGAATGAACACCACAGTTCAAGAAATCAAAAATACACTTGCAGCCAATATCAGGAGACTAGAAGAGGCAGAGCAGAGAATTAGTGACGTGGAAGACAGTATATCAGAAATCAAACAGATAGTGGAAGGGGTCGATAAAAAGATAGAAAAAATCCAGCTAGGACTCAGGGACCTGAATGACAATGCAAAACGCTCAAACATACGTATTATAGGCATTCCAGAAGGAGAAGAGAAAGGAAAGGGGTCAGAAGGGGTGTTGCAGGAAATAATGGCTGAAAACTTCCCAAATCTACTGAAAGAGACAGATGTACATATCCAAGAAGCACAGCGCAATCCACTAGTCATAAACCCCAACAGGCCCAGCCCAAGACATATACTTGTCAAATTATCCAATGCTCAAGACAAAGAGAAAATCCTAAAAGCAGCAAGAGAAAAGAAAACCATCACATACAATGGAAGCTCCATAAGATTAAGTGCTGATTTCTCATCTGAAACCATGAAGGCAAGAAGGCAGTGGTATGATATAGTCAAGGTACTAAAGGAAAAAAATTTCCAACCAAGAATACTCTATCCAGCTAAACTAGCATTCAAACATGATGGAGAGTTCAAAATATTCGCAGATAAACAGAAACTGAAAGAGTATACCAACAAGAAACCTCCCCTTCAAGAAATTCTAAAGGGAGTTCTGCAGGAAGAAAGGAAAAAACAGGACAGGCAGAGTTGGAGGAGAGTATAAGAGCAACAAAAAAAGACAAAAATAGAAGGAAAAAAATACAAAATATGACAAACACAAATACAATCAAAATATGGCTAACACAAAAAATTCCTTGAAAGTAATAACACTGAATGTCAACGGATTAAACTCACCTATCAAAAGATTCAGACTGGGACATTGGATAAGGAAATATGACCCATCCATATGCTGTCTACAAGAGACACATCTTAGACCAAGAGACGCATGGAGATTGAAAATGAATGGCTGGAAAACAATCACACAAGCAAACAATAACCAAAAAAAAGGCAGGAGTAGCTATATTAATATCAGACAAAATAGACTTTAAATGTGAAACAACTGTGAGAGACAAAGAAGGATACTACATTTTAGTGAAAGGAAAAATCTGTCAAGAAGATCGAACAATCATAAATATTTATGCTCCTAACAAGGATGCCTCCAAATATGTGAGGCAAACACTGGAAAAACTAAGTGAAACAATAGATGCATCTACAATTATAGTGGGGGATTTTAATACACCACTATCAACTCTGGACAGAACATCTCAATAGAGAATCACTAAAGAAACAAAACATTTGAACAGTATATTAGAGGAGCTGGATCTAATAGACATATATAGATCATTACACCCAAACACAGCAGGATATACATTTTTCTCAAGCGCACATGGATCATTCTCCAAGATAGACCATATGCTAGGCCACAAAGAAAGGCTGAATGAATTCAGAAAGATCAAAATCATACAAAACAATATCTCTGACCACAGTGGAGTCAAGCTGGAAATTTGCAAGGGACAGAGGCCCAGATTTCACACCACGATTTGGAAATTAAACAGCACACTCTTAGAAAAACAGTGGGTCAAAGAGGAAATCTCAAAAGAAATCAATGACTACCTTGAAACAAATGATAATGATAACACAACATACCAAAATTTATGGGATGCAGCAAAAGCAGTACTGAGAGGGAAATTTATAGCCATAAACTCATATATCAAAAAAGAAGAAAGAGCAAAAATTGAAGAACTAACTGCACATTTGAAGGAATTAGAAAAACAACAACAAAGTAACCCAACAGGAAGAAGAAGGAAGGAAATAACAAAGATAAGAGCAGAACTAAATGAAATAGAAAATAAAAAAGCACTTGAAAAGATAAACAAGACAAAGAGCTGGTTTTTTGAGAAGATCAACAAAATTGACAAACCTTTAGCGAGACTAACAAAGAAAAAAAGAGAGAAGATGCAAATACACAAAATAAGAAATGAGAAAGACGATATCACCACTGATCCCACAGAAATAAAGACTATCATAAGAGGATACTTTGAAAAATTATATTCCAACAAAAATGACAATTTAGAGGAAATGGACAAATTCCTAGAAACACATAAGCAACCCATATTGACGAAAGAAGAAATTGATGATCTTAACAAACAAATCACAAGCAGAGAGATAGAATCAGTCATTAAAAATCTCCCAACTAAGAAAAGCCCAGGGCCAGACGGCTTCACAGGTGAATTCTACAAAACATTCCGGAAAGAACTAACACCAATCCTGCTGAAACTATTCCAAAAAATCGAAACAGAGGGAACATTACTGAACTCCTTCTATGATGTCAACATTACCCTAGTACCAAAGCCAAACAAAGACACCACAAGAAAGGAAAATTACAGACCAATTTCTCTAATGAACCTAGATGCAAAAATACTTAACAAAATACTTGCTAATCGTAGTCAACAACACATTAAACGAATTATACACCACGACCAAGTGGGATTTATTCCAGGTATGCAAGGATGGTTCAACATAAGAAAATCAATCAATGTAATACACCATATAAACAGACTGAAGGAAAAAAATCACATGATTATATCTATAGATGCAGAAAAAGCATTTGACAAAATACAGCACCCTTTCTTGATAAAAACACTTCAAAAGATCAGAATACAAGGAAATTTTTTGAACATGATAAAGAGTATATATGAAAGAGATGTACTTACCAGGTGCAATGGATGTGTCACAATGATGGTAGAGAGTGTTGCTGTGGGGGTAGTGGGGGGTGGGAGCAGGGGGGTTGAATGGGACCTCATATTTTTTGAATGTAACTTTAAAAAAAATAAATAAATAAACAAAGCAAATAATAAAATTAAAGTTAATGCCTTCACATTAAAAAAAAAAAAAGTATATATGAAAAACCTACAGCCAACATTGTTTACAATGGAGAAATCCTAAAATCCTTCCCTCTAAACTCAGGAACAAGACAAGGATGCCCATTGTCTCCGCTCCTATTTAACATTGTCTTAGAAGTACTTGCTCGAGCACTGAGGAAAGAACCAGATATAAAAGGCATTCAAATTGGAAAGGAAGAAGTCAAAATTTCATTATTTGCAGATGACATGATCCTATACATAGAAAACCCTGAGAGATCTACAACAAAGCTTCTAGAACTCATAAATGAGTTTAGTAAAGTTGCAGGTTATAAGATCAATGCGCAAAAATCAGTAGCATTTCTGTACACCAATAATGAGCAAGCTCAGGAGGAAATCAAGAAACAAATACCATTCACAATAGTAAATAAAAAAATCAAATACTTAGGAATAAATTTAACTAAAGAGGTAAAAAACTTATACACTGAGAACTACACAAGACTGTTCAAGGAAATCAAAGAAAACCTAAATAAATGGAAGAATATTCCTTGTTCATGGATAGGAAGACTGAATATTATTAAGATGTCTATCCTACCAAAACTGATCTACACATTCAATGCAATCCCAATAAAAATCAACACAGCCTTCTTTAAGGAGCTAGAAAAACTAACTATGAAATTTATTTGGAAAGGAAAGAGACCCCGAATAGCCAAAGACATACTGAAAAAGAAAAACGAAATTGGAGGAATCACACTACCTGACTTCAAAACATACTACAAAGCTACAGTAGTGAAAACAGCATGGTATTGGCACAAGGAGAGGCAGACCAATGGAACCAAATTGAGAGTTCTGATATAGATCCTCATATATATAGTCATATAATATTTGATAAAGCCACCAAACCCTTTCAACTGGGAGAGAATGGCCTATTCAACAAATGGTGCCTGGAGAACTGGATATCCATATGTAAAAGAATGAAAGAGGATTACCATCTCACACCTTATACAAAAATCAACTCAAGATGGATCAAAGACCTAAATATAAGAGCCAAGATGATGAAGACTTTGGAAAGCAGTGTAGGGAAGCATACACAAGGCCTTGTAATAGGAAATGGCTTCATGAACTTCTCACCAAAAGCACGGGAAGCAAAAGAATAAATAGATAAATGGGACTTCCTCAAAATTAAAGCCTTCTGCACCTCAAAGGAGTTTGTCAAGAAAGTGAAAAGACAGCGTGCATGATGGGAGAAAATATTTGGTAACCATATATCTGATGAGACTAATATCCTGCATATATAAAGCACTACCATATCTCAAAAATAAGAAGACAAACAACCCATTTAAAAAAATGGGTAAATGATTTAAGCAGACACTTCTCCAAAGAAGAAATGCAAATGGCTAAAAAGCACATGAAAAAATGCTCCAAATCTCTAGCTATTAGGGAAATGCAAATCAAAACTACAACAAGATACCATCTTATTCCCATAAGATTGGCAGCTATGAAAAAAAAACAGAAGAATACAAATGCTGGAAAGGATGTGCAGAAATGGGGACACTCATCCACTGCTGGTGGGAATGCAGAAGGATCCAGCCATTCTGAAGGACAGTTTGGCGGTTTCTCAAAAGTAGCTGTAGATTTGCCATATGACCCAGCAATTCCACTGCTGGGTATATACCCGGTAGAACTGAAAACAAGGACACAAACCGATATATGCACACCAATGTTCATAGCAGCATTGTTCACTATTGCCAAAAGTTGGAGTCAACCCAAATGCCCATCAACAGATGAAAGGATAAATAAAATGTGGTATATACATACAATGGAATACTACTCAGCTTTAAGAACGAATACACTACCAACACATGCGATAACATGGATGAATCTTGAGAATCTTATGTTGAGTGAAGCAACCCAGGCATTGAAGGACAAATAGTACATGACTTTAATGATATGAATTAAGTAAACCAAGCTGCCTCAGAGAGCTAGAGACTGGAAGATAGGCTTACAGGAAATCGGGGGGTAGAGGAAGGATATAAGCTGACATCTACATGGGTGAAATCTATGATAAGCTGGAGGTAAGTATGTGTACAAGGAAGGGATAAAACGGGGGCATAGGGTTACCTTTGGGTGGGGCTTTGTGGGCTTGAGGGGGCTAGGGATGGGTGGATAGGTAATATTGCCCAAGAAATTGGGGGGAGGGTGGGGCAACATATGAACATAGGAGATTGTCAGGTATTTGCTTGAGTGTATAATGCTGAGAAAACTTTTTCAAAAATATAATAAGGAAGGTTACCTGTTTAAGATGCTTAAAGGGGATAATCCGACGCAGGACAGGCTCCTAGGGAATATGTGAATGCCCATTTTGCCATAGTGGGTTATCATTGGATAGATACCCATATAAGGAGAGTGAAGGTATACACACATCCTGGGGAGGACTCATGTTCTCAAATAGAGAGAATTGTATCTCTCAAGAGAAATAGTGGCTCCCAGTGCATTAGGGCAGTTGAGCATGTCAAGCCCTCGACACTGGTGCAAGTATCTCTGAACATGGCCCTTCAAGCAATGAAGATTGTCTCTGTGGGCCCTAAGGGGAGGGGGAAAGAGGTATTGAATAGATGGAACCAATGTAACTGTGTGGGCAATAGAATTGTTCCACAAGGTTATGCAAGGATGGATATAAGACATGTTAAATTACACCAAAAATATAAAGGGGCTGATAGGCTAAAATGTAAATCATAATGTAAAACATAAGATAACTAAAAATTTAGAAAATTGTATAGTCTAAAATATAAACCACAATATAAACAAATATGATACTTTTTTTGAAAGCTATTTTCTCAATATCTGTACATCAGTTTCAGTAAATATAGTATGAATATGTAAAAAGATTATGGCTGTGGGAGGGAAAAGGGTTTTATGTTGGGTATGTGGGAGTACTGTATATTGTATATACGAATTACTGTGATCTAAAACTTTTATGAAGATAAGCTTAATAATTAGAAAAAAAAGAAAAAGATAGGACGTAGACATTGAGGAAAGATGGAAGTAGTTGCCTCTCCAATTTGCATACAGGGCAACACTTATTGCAGTAATGGAAGACAAAACATGAAAAACAAAGTTTGCATTTTTAAATTTTTTGGTACCCGAATTTATTTTTACCTTAATTTTTCTAAATTAATATATATTCTATATCTAACCTTTAAACTCATCACTATATTCCATTTTACTATTAACGGAACCTGGCAATATATTGGGCTTTACTTTTCAAGAAGTATTGGATCACAGAGAGTTTCAACAGTGGCAGAGGAGGAATACTGGTGTGGGATGTTATTGACAGGGGACACATGTTTGGCAGGGAGTTCTACAGGGCATACATCCAAGGTCCATAAAAATGTTTGGATATTTTCATAGTGGATACAATTAAAAACAACAACTAAGGGAGTGCTGAATTCCTAGCCAGGGAGCTCTATCACTGTCCCTAAAGGAACAGCAACAATCCCCCAAATGCAAAGGCAAAGACCAAAAAAGAAGAAAGCCCCAACAACGAGCCCTTGATACTAATGACTATGCTTGGGAGCCTGTGCACCTGAAATAAGAACAAGGCCTAGAGCTGCAGGGTTCCTAAGAGTTACCTCCTGAGAGCCTCTGTGTTGCTCAAATGTGGCCAGTCTCGAAGCCAAACTCAGTATGTAAATGTGTTGCCATTCCCCCAGTGTGGGACATGACTCCTGGGGATGAGCCTCCCTGGCACCAAGGGATTACTACCAAGTACCAGCTGATGATGTAATTAGAAAATTACATTGAATAAAAGGGTCAACTCAGGCCAGCAGAATATCTCAATCTACATGTAATACCAGGAGTTAAAAATGCTTTTTGACCTGAATAAAAGGGGGAAATGGAAAGGACAAATGAGTTTATATGGCTATGAGTCTCCAAAAAAAGCCCAGAGGTTATCAGAGGGGTTGCCCTTATGCACACCTCAGCAGAGTCCCAGAGGTAGATAAAGTAGATACAACCCCAGGTATTGGTTCTTCTGAGGGCTACAGAGACCCACAGTTTGTATGGTCATGGCAGATGGAGTTAAGTGCCATGTCAGTTGGTCCTACTTTGGACTTTGTGTTTCTGTGTGATGGAGCTAGACTCAGATGTGATCTTTGTTCACAAGCCTCTCCTGTTACTTTTACCGGAACTCTAGTTGGTGCTGGGATTTAATGTATACCCAGGGGACCTGAATCTCTGGACTGACCATGTGATAGCCAGGCCCTGAGCCTCAACAGACTTGCAACTCCTACATTCTGGTTTATTGGACTTTCCCCACTCAGCTAACATGGAGGTGAAGAAGGTCAACCACCACACCAGGGAGCCAAGAGTGCCTATGACTGAAAGCAGGAGAATTGCATCCAGCATCCATGTGGAATATAAGTCCCCTCTTGATATAGATGTGGAGTGGACACAACCATTCCAAGGTCCACAGGATGGAGGAATAGAGTATGGATTAGAGTGGACTTACTGATATTCTATTCATGAACTTTTGTGATTAGTAATCAAAGAAAATGTGGCATTGGTGTGGAGAAAGTGGCCATGGTGGCTGCTGGGGGTAGGTAGTGGGAGGAAGAGATGAGATGTGGGGGCATTTTCAGGACTTGGAGCTTCCTGGGTGGTGCTGCAGGGGCAGTTATGGGACATTGTATGTCCTCCCATGGCCCACTGGGTGGACTGTGGGAGAGTGTGGGCTATAATGTGGACCATTGACCATGAGGTGCATCGGTGCTTAGAGATGTAGTCACCAAATGCAATGAATGACTCATGATGATGGAGGAGATTGTTGTTATGGTGAGAGGAGTGGGTTGAGGGGGGTGGGAGTATATGGGGACCTCATATTTTTGAATGTAATATTTAAAAAATAAAGACAAAAAAAAAAAAAAAGATTGACCGGGAGAGAGCTTCAGTCTATTTGGATGTGCTCATTTACCCAGGTGAATTGTCGCTTATTTGGTGTCCAGGCTAAAAGTTTTTTCATGTCTCTTGGAAACCTGTGAAGTGATCTGACTTACTCTCCTTAGAGCGGTTCGTGACTTTGGGCTTGAACTCGGTTCTTCACATTCCACAGTCCAGTCCTTATGACCTGAATTCTCATGTAACTAATTCTAATGATTTTAATGACACAAGCCAAATCGATGGTAATGCTGGGGCCATCTGACTTTCCTCATTTAATCTGCCCACCAACCCTGTAGTGGTGTTGGACAAAGCAGGTGACATCTAGCAGCAGCAAACCAGGATTCAAACCTTTTTTTGTGTGTGTGTGATTTTTTTTTATTGACTTTGTAATAATATTACATTAAAAATATATATGTGAGGTCCCATTCAACCCCACCCCCCCACCCCCCCTCTCCCCCCCCCCAACAACACTCGTTCCCATCATCATGACACATCCATTGGATTTGGTAAGTACATCTTTGGGCACCTCTGCACCTCATAGACAATGGTTCACATCATGGCCCATACTCTCCTCCATTCCATCCAGTGGGCCCTGTGAGGATTTACAATGTCCGGTGATTACCTCTGAAGCACCATCCAGGGCAGCTCCATGTCCCAAAGACACCTCCACCTCTCATCTCTTCCTGCCTTTCCCCATACCCATCGTCCACCATGTCCACTTTTCCCAATCCAATGCCACCTCTTCTATGTGGACATTGGATTGGTTGTGTCCATTGCACCTCTATGTCAAGAGGAGGCTCAGATTCCACATGGATGCTGGATGCAATCCTCCCATTTTCAGTTGTAATCACTCTAGGCTCCATGGTGTGGTGGTTGTCCTTCAACTCCATCTTAGCTGAGTGTGGTAAGTCCAATAGATCAGATTGTAGGTGCTGGAGTCTGTTGAGGCTCAGGACCTGGCTATCACATTGTCAGTCCAGAGATTCAAATCCCCTAAATATATCTTAAACCCCAACATTAACTGCACCTCCAGCACATTAGCATGAAAGTCTTATGAAGGGAGATCCCATCTGAGTCCAGATTCATCACACATAAACACCATTTCCAAAGAGGGGCCATCTGCCCTGGTAGTTAACCCCATCGGCCATGACCGTAACTCCCATGGGTCTCTTTAGCCCTCAAAGGAACCAATATCTGGGGGTTGTATCTGCTTTATCTGTCTCTCTGACTCTGCTCAGTTGTGCATGAGGGCAATCCTTCTGCCAGCCTCCAGACTCTTTTTTAGAAACTTGTAGCCATATAAACTCATTTCTCCTTTCCATTTCCCCCTTACTTTAGGTCAAACAGTATTTTAAAGTCATGGTATTTTATGTAGACATGGATATTCTGCTGATCCGCATTGAACCTTCCGTATAAGGTCATTTTCCAGTTGCATCATCAGTTGGTAGTTGATAGTGGTCCCTCGTTGCCAGGGAGGCTCATCCCCGGGTGTCATGTCCCACGCTGGGGGGAAGGCATGGCATTTACATGCTGAGTTTGGCTTCGAGACTGGCCACATTTGAGTAACATGAAGGCTGACAGGAGGAAATTCCCAGGCACAATGTTGCTCTAGGCCTTGTTCTTATTTTAGGTTTATCAGCTCACAAGCATAGTCATTAGCATCAGGGGCTCACTGTTGAACCCTCACTCCCTCCCGGTCCCCGCCTCTACACCTGGGAGACTGTCGCTGCTCCCCTAGGGACCACGACAGAGCACCACTGGCCAGGAACCCAGTACCCCCCCTGCTGTGGTTTTTAATTGTTGCCACTATGAGTATATCCAAACATTACCATGCACCCTGGACATATGTTCTGTACAGCTCCCTGTCAGCCATATATCATCTGTCATTGGTATCCCATACCAGTATCCCTCCATTGCCATTGTTGAAACACTCTGTGATCCAGAACTCCCCGAAATTTGAAGCCCAATATAATGTCATGGTCCCTTACTAGGGAATGGCATATAGCGATGGGTTTAAAGGATAGATAAAGAACTTGGATAAAGTTAGATAAAGAGCTTAGATAAAGAATGTTGACTTGAAAAAATTCCACATCCTATCTTTTTCTTTCCCCCCCCCCCAATTATTCAGCTTTTCTTCACAGGAGTCCTAGACCACAGCAATGTATATATATAATATACAGCACTCCCACACATCCACCACAAAACCTTTTCCCTTCCACAGTGATACTCTTACGCCCTATTCATATCATATTTACTTAAAGTGATGTACAGAGTCTGAGACATTAGCTTTCTAACAAGGTGACATCTGTGCTTACATTATGGTGCATACTTTAGGATACACAGTTCTTTACATTTTTAGTTATCCTATGTTTTACATTATGGTTTACATTATCAGTCTGTCATCTCCTATTCAAACCATTTTAATATCCTGCTTAGTAATGGTCTCCAACAAGGACCCTGAAGAATTTAAGATGACATTTAAGATAAATTTAAGATGATTGGTTAGAGATTAGCAAAACATTTTCCCAGTGTCCCTGTTGGAAGTGTTGGGGCCATGCATTTGAAGATAATTTTGAACACAGCAGACTCTTGCTATTAGTCTTCAAAATTGAAGCAGAAAAGGAAAATGGTTGAAAAGAGCTGTACTTGTGAGCACAACCTCTGAAGCAATGGAGGTGTTCTCTGTACCCGTCAGTAGGGGGGCAGGAAAACTTAGGACATTTATTGGCCACACTTGAAGTTCTCTGGGTGGTCCCTGGATCCCATATAGGTGGGCAGAGCAGTAGCTGCAGAAGGGCACAGTGACAGTTCTGGCAGAGCAAGAGGGGGGCAGTTTCCCTTGCATTGCTTACCTTCCTCTCAGTGAGGAAGCACTTTGCCTGAGCCAGGCCTGGACACAGAGGGATGGTGCTGTTGGGTGAGGTGCCTGGAGGAGTGTGAGGTCTTCAGTGACAAGAGTGCTGCCTTCCAAGCCTTAGTATGCTGGTGCATAGGGAATTTGGGAAATGCTTGTTAGATGGAAGGAAGACTCAGGAGGAGCAGAACTCAGCAGAATTGAGAGAGTCCTGAGGAGAAAGAGCAGTCATTTCCTCCAAAAAACACTACACAAGGCCTCGGGCCTCAAGTCCAGAGGGGATTTTGACTCATTGGTGAACTGAGCATCTCTGGAGGCTGAGAAATCCCAAAATTGCAAGTAAGTGTAGTCTAAATAGGGTAGGATAGGAAATGAAACACGCTATATAAATTGCTTAGCACAGTGCCTGGCAAACAGTGAAGGGGAATGATCAGTCAATGGCAGGTGCTATCATCACTGCTCATAGAGGTGCTAGGGTGATTTCTTTTCCAGCCAAACTTTATTGACACAGTTTTTGGTGAGGGTACATGTAAGGAGATGTAGGAGGAGCAGAGACTGACTTGCTGGGTCATACTTCTAGGGTTACCATAATTCTAGGGTTCCCTATTGCTAGAGGTGCTATACTTCTAGGGATGCCATACTTCTAGGGCTGCTGTACTTCTACAGTGCTATACTTCTAGGGGTGCCACTGTGAATGTGTGATTACTAGTTTTTATAATTATCATGAAGGACATGATACTGAGAAAGCTCTACAATCTCTGGCATTTGAAACTTTGCTGTCTGAACTCTTATCCATAAGAATGGAACATCCCCCTATTGCCTACAAGATGAGCCACAGAGTTCATTCTGACTCCAAGAAGAAGCTGATTCCCAGCCACAATGCAGAGTTTCAGATAAGGGGGTGTTGGATGCAGCATTCCATGTTTATCAGCTTTGTGGATTCTGAGTCTGCTTCTCAGGCCAGACCTAATGTCAACCCTATGACACACAGCCATGATTTGCTCTGAGTCTAATCCAACTTCATTACATTTTACCTAGACCCTCCTGTGACAGTTTGAATTCAGTGAATCCCAAAAACTTTATAGTTTTTAACTAATCCATTGCTGTGGTTGTGAGACCCTTTGATTGCATTATATTGTTAATGTTCCTTGATTGGATCACCTGATTAGATGGCTTTTGATTTGACTCAGGTTGGGTCTCCACCCTCTTGCTGGGCCTTATATAAATGGAAACACAGAGGAAGAGACCCACAGAGAAAGGAAACTGTCATCTTGATCCTGCCACATGAAGGAAAGGACTGCAGGAGAATAAAGAAGATCCTACAGGCTGAGAGGGGTCCTGGAGTCTGGAATTCACAAAGCACAGAGGCACAGAAAGAGGCCCCCAAGGGGCTGAGCCCATGAAACAGCTCAAGACTGAGGAGATGAGCCTGCCATGTGCCTGACTGTCCACAGCTGAGCTCCAGGAGATTGTGAGCCTTGAGGGGAGGGCAGGGACCTTGGCATAGATCATCCATCATCTTGCATCACCACATGGCAGGACACCAGGATCACCAGCAGCTGACTTTGGTGAGAAAGCATCTCTGATGGTGCCTTGATTTGGACATTATTTCAGGCTTGGAACTGTAAACTTTTACCCTGATAAATTTCCCATTATAAAAGCCAACATATTTCTGGTACTTTGCATCAGCAGTCCTGTGGCAAACTAAGACACCACCCTTCTTCCAAACCTTACAGTAACCCTGTCTACTCCTCTGGTTGGATGTCTCTTCATGCCTGTGTTGTGGTGTGCAGTCTCCTTGGCTGCACCCATCAAGAAGCCTAACCTTGCTGGACTGCAGATTCATTCCTAACATTCTAGGCCATTGGGCTTTAGTCATGAAATTTGCCTTAATATAATCCCATCTCTCAGAAAAAACAAGCAAGCATCTCTCTCCCCAACACCTCCCACAGTCCCTGGCATTTAGTGTGCACTATTAAACAATTTTTCTTTTTTTTTAAGATTTATTTTATTTATTTCTCTCCCTTCCCCCCATTATCTACTCTCTGTATCCATTTGCTGTGTGTTCTTCTGCATCTGCTTGCATTATCCGGTGGCATTGGGAAACTGCCTCTTTTTTGTTGCATCAACTTGGTGCATCAGCTCTCCGTGTGTGCGGCACCACTGCTGGGTGGGCTGCACTTTTTTCATGCAGGGCAGCTCTCCTTATGGAGTGCACTCCTATGTAGGGGTGCCCCTCTGTGGCATGGCACTCCTTGTGAACAACAGCACTGTGTGTGGGCCAGCTCACCACATGGGTCAGGAGGCCCTGGGGATCGAACCCTGAACCCTCCATATGGTAGGCAGATGCTCTATCAGTTGAGCCACATCTGCTTCCCCCTATCTTTTATTACAGAAAATGTTAAACATATCTAGCAGTAGAAAGAATAATACAGTGGGTCCCATGTGTCCTTTCATTCTGCATGAACAATTACTCAAATTTTCCAATGTTTCATCTCTTTTTCTTTTCTTTTCTTATTACTGGACTGTTTCTTGAGAAATCCAACCTATCACTTTTTCTTAAACACTTCAGTATATATCCATAAACAATAACCTTTTTCTGTTTTATCTAACCAGACTGCCATTATTACAACTAAAAAAATTAATCATTATTCCTTATGTTTATCTAATACCTAGTCCATAGTCTAAATTTCTTATGGTATCTCAAAAAATATCTTTTTAACTATTGATTTGTTTGAATCAGGATCCAAAGTCCACACATTACTTTTAAGTGCTATGTTTAGATGTTTAGTTTCTTATTCTGTAACTGTACCCCTTCCCTCACCTAGTTTTCATATCATCAGTTTACTGGAGAAATTGGGTCAGTTGTTCTGTACAGTGCCCCACATTTTTTTATTTGTTGTTATTTAATTTGCTTTTCTATTTCTCTCTTTCCTATCATGCTGAAAATTGGATCCAGAAACTTGTGTAGTTTTGGGTTGAATTTTTCAGTCAAAGATACTTCACAGGTGGTGCTATTTCCTTTGCTTCATACCATAAAATCTGGTTTTCCCCTTTTATCAATGATGATTAAAGATTGATCAGTGGGCTCCTTTATTATCAGCCTGATGCCTTCATTATACAGTTTCCCACTGTATGAATCAGCCCTCTCCAGAGAACTACTACTGACAACACACAGCATTTATAGTTATTATATATATATTTATTTATATTATAAATACAATATCTATACATGTTATATGCTTATATATTATTTTATATTATGTATATATATCAATGTATTATAGGAATTGGCTCATGTGACCATGAGGCTAGGAACTTCGAATTCTGGAGGGCAGGTTGAAAGCTGGAAACTCTGATAAAGGTGATTATGAAGGCTGATAATTCCATATTCCCTGGGGAAGCTGATGGAAGTAGGGGCAGAAATTCTTTCTGGTTTCTGAAAATTTTTTTTTCTGGCTTTTAAAATCTCCAGCTGATTGCATGAGGAGAATCCCCACATTGCTGAGAGCAAATCACCTTTGTTGGTTGTAGATGCAATCAACTGCTGATGTAATCAACTGGCTGTAGCTGCAAACTCAGCTACAAAATTCCCTCATGCTAATAACCAGGCCAGTTATTGCTTGACTGCTGCGACATGCACGGGTGAACAGAGAAGCTGAGGGGAGGCAACAGGAGCTTAAGAAAGACACACAAAGACAAGTTTAGAGGGGACCAGGTGGGCCAGGGCTAGCTGTAGCTGATGGCAAAGCCAAGGCCCCGAGCTGGCACCACAAGCTCTATTTAAAGCAGTTAACTAGGTCATTGTTCTCAGAGCAGGGGCTATCAGGCATGAAGTTCTTTGAGGAGGGTTTTTTTAGAGTTCCTTCTTATCAGGACATCAGCTCCTTTCTGCTTCCCTGCAGGTACAGACATGGTTGGCCACATCCTCACCTCTCTGAGCACCTTGATCCTCCCTAACAATGTGGCTTGAACACACACATTGCTTCGGTGACCACCTACACTTGACCACACAACTGGACACCATAACCTAAATAACTTAACACATTAGCTTGACCATCACACCCACCCACTGTCACTTAATGGATTTAGTGTCTGTTCTAATGTTGTGATTGTTGTGTCTATCTATTTTTTTTATTAGGAGTTACAAATAAAAAATCCTAATGCCATCACTCCTTCTACATTAACTCATATTTTCATATAAAGAAGAAATCTCTCCCATTAGCTGTTTGTTTATGCTGAAATAAGGCTTATACAGAAAAAGCAAAATAAATGCTTTTTTATAGAAGAAATGGTGGACCAGTTTGTTTAGTTTATGAACTTATACATTTTTAAAAATATTTGGTGTGCCCCAATCTGTTGCATTCCTAATAAGCTCTGCGTTTTCAACAAAAGCCTTTTTTTAATAAGTGTGCTATTTTAATGTATTTACAGGCTATTTTCCCCCTTCTCTCCACCTCAGTGAAAAAATGTTTCCAAGGTGGAGTGAAGAAAGTGTGGATGTTGCTATGCTTCTCAGCTGTGGGGAGTCAATGGTTAACATGTTGTACAGCTGATGCCCTGTCTCAGTGAGTGAATGGCCCAAGAGTCCCAAGAAGAAATCTCTTTCACTGAGATTGGGGCCCTGTGTTGGTTTGAGTCTTTTGTGGGCCATGAGAAAATTATGTTCTTAAACTGAACCTGTTTTGAGCCTTTGATTAGATTAGATCCATTAAGAACCATTTAGTTAGATTGCTCCAGTAGGCATAGCCCAGGGTGGGTCTTAATCCTCTTACTGGCACCCTTCATAAACAGAGGAAGCCTCAGACACAGAAAAGAGCTTCAGAGACAGAGAGGGGCCTCCAGAAGTAGAAGTTAATGAACCTGTGTGAGGGAAAAGCCACAGATGGCACAGCCCAAAGCAGAACTGGCAAGGAGGTCCAGAGGAGAGGGGAAAGGCCAGCCAATGCCACCATCATGCCCTGCCATGTGTCTGATCACCCACAGGTGAGCTCAGGGAGAAAGTGAGCCAGCAAGAGAAAGCAGAGCCTGGAAGAGCTGCCATTCCATGTGGCAGGAGTCCAGGATTGCCAGGAGCCAAGCTTTGGGGAGAAACCTTCATCTGATGCCTTGATTTGGACATTTTTTCCAGCCTTGCAACTGTAAGCTTCAAGCCTAATAAATCCCATTGTAAAAGCCACCCCATTTCTAGTATATTGCTTCCAGCAGCTTTTAGCAAACTAAAATCCCCCCACCCCCCATAGGTATTTGGTACACCTTTCAGCAGGAGTACTGTGGTACCTGAACCAAGTCATTTACCCTTACTACATCTCAGCTTTATAATAAAACTAGGTGGTTGGAACTCAAAGGAAGCCCGTGAGTTCATGAGAACTCATGATAAACATCTCTAGTGTGCCATCAAGATGAGCTGAAGCCACAGCTAAGGTGACACGAAGACTGTCTTGTTTGGTTTCTCTCCATGAGTCTCTCCAAGCTTATATTCTGTCCAGTTGTCAGGAGCCAAGGCACTGGATTCCAGCTGCAATGTGGATATGCACCTCTTAAGATCCTGCAGAGTGCTCCAAGTTCCTTCAGCTGGTAGCCACCCCTCCAAGGCATTTGTTCTCTTCTGAGCCATCAGCATAGGGGTGCCACATTCATGTCTGGCTTGTGCCAGAGCAGTGCCCAGTGAGACCCCAAGTGGAGCTCTAAGCACCAGCATGAGGCTGTTCCCATGATGCTGGATGGGACTAGAAGGTACACATCTCACACCACTGATGTCATTTGATAAAGAGACTGACCTGCTGCACAGTTAAGCCATGCCTGGTTTGCACCCTTGTACTATTAATTTTCCTTCTTCGATAGTGGGATTTTCCAGTCTTCTTTTAGCTTTGCCTTCCCTTGCCACAGAACTTTGCAAGCAGACATTGCAGACTTGGGGAATGTAATCAGATTAGGTTCTTTGACCTCACATTCCACTCATGCACCTGGAATGCTTGATAGGATCATGTAGAAGAGATATTTGAACAGGAGAGAAACTAAAACCTCCTAATTGAAACTAGTGAAGTTTGCCTTACCTGTTGCTTCTCTCTTGATGCCCTGCCTGCATTCTCTTGGTCTCCCATGTGATTCAGCCCCCTCATTGAGGCTTTTGAAAATAACTTGTTGCCAGTAGATGTTCGTGTCTTTCATTCTCTTTCCCAGGACTTCTCTGATGCCCGAGGGGATACCCAAAGGGAGCCTGCACAGCACTCAGCAGGGATGTTCATGAACCACCCAAGGACAAACCTCAGCCAAGGGGGAATGGGAGTGTGGGAGCTAAATGCTCCTCCAAGTTGATCCTCTGGTGGAAAACTCTGAGAGCCATTTTCTCCACTCCTCAGAAAGCTCCGATCAGCGTCAAGCTCCAGTTCCTCCATGGGACCTTGACAGTGTCCTCCCAGGCTCTCACTCCTGCTCCCTGGACTTACTTTCTGTAGCAGTGTGATATAGTTATGAATTCCATGATTAGGTTATGATCGGGCTTTGACTGGGCCATGTCATTAGGGTGTTGAGTCCCCACCCACCCACCAAGGGGACTCACAGATAAAAGGCATGGCAAAAGACAGAGTTGAGGGTTTTTGATGTTGGAGTCTGATGCTGAAGACTTAAGGTGGAGCCCCAGGAAGTAACCTCAGGAAGGAAAGAGAAGCCAGACCCAAGAAGAAGCAAGCCTTCAGAAGAAAGGAACCTTGAACCCAGAGAAGCAAGACCCTGGAAAGGAGGAACCCAGGAAGCCTGAACCCTCACAGCCATCAGCAGTCATCTTCTTCCAACACATGGAAACAGACTTCGGTGAGGGAAATAACTTATGCTTTATGGCCTGGTATCTGTAGGCTTCTACCCCAAATAAATATCCTTCATAAAAACCAACTAATTTCCAGTATTTTGCATCAGCACCCCTTTGGCTGACTAAGGAACCTCATGAACCCTCCCTCATATCAGCCACCGCTTTCAGCAGGAGCCACAGCCACAGCAGCAGAGTTCGTACTTAGCATCAATATTAGCTGAGTACCTACTGTAGGCCAGATGAGCCATCAGTGATGACAGAGATGTACTGTGCCCCCAGAGCTGCCACCCAAGTTCAGAACAAAATGCCACCTGAAATTGAAGCTACAGGGTCACATCAAGATAGTGCATTAAAATTTTTTTTACAATGAAATGATTTGTCTCAAATTCCATCTGAATTCTCCAGATAATTGGTGCCATTTACTTCCAGATTCCCATATATGATACCCGATCACCTATGCAAGTTAATCTGTGGCCTGTAGTGATTCCCCTGTCCTGTCGATAAGATAGTTTGGAGAGGTAGCTGGAGATTATAAAAGCTTTTTTTTTTTTACCTAGAGAAAACAAAACATTTGCTGGTGCTTTCATGAGGGTCTCTGCCCACGGGGGAAGGATGAGAGACTTCTCATGAGAAGGAGAGGTGGAACTATGTCTCTTAAGCTCCAGGGACAACGTCTCCAAGTGGTCCCTGAGGTTGATGAGCCCCCGGGAGCGTGGGGGCACGGGAGACTGGTACCTCGCTCTGGCCAACACATGAGGGACACATCTGCTCTGACTGGAGCAGAAAGATGGGTGAGAAGGGCAATCAAAGCATGGGCGGCCACGTCAGAGACACATGGTACTGCATAGTGCTGTCTGAAATCCTGCCCAAGGGACCTCTGGACCCCGAAGGCCACCTCAGCAGAGAGGTGCTTTGACTGAAGGGGCGTCCTACGACACAAGCCTGCATCAAGGACCTGCAGGCAAGAAGCCTCCGAAGAGGGGTGCTCCTTGGTCATTACCTGAGACCGCCCCCTCCCCTGCCTGCCTGTCATCTGCAGTCCCTACTGGCTTCCCCTTCTGGAAGCTGCACCGTCCTCGTCCTCCCTTTCTACAGCCCGCACATCAATGGGCTCGGCCTCAGGGCCACCACAGATGCTCTTCCCTCTGCCTGGAACGACCCACGGTCTCCCGGATTTCACAAGTCCGGCTCCTCATTATCGTTTGTGTTTCAGGCCAACCTTCCTAGAGCCGCCCTGGTTAAAGTATTCCCGAGCCTGTTTTGTTCCCCTTTTCATTTTATTGATACACACACACACATATCTCAGGCTTTCAAGTTGAGTTAACTTTCAACAAACGTAACACACCTTTTGAACCAGCATTCGGCTCAAGAAACAGGAGAGCGCTCCGGAACAGCTGTTTTGCCAGATTCCACGTGGTTCGATTCGATTCATGCTGCTGCACACCGGCATCAGGGGTGACTGAGGCCCTGAAATACGGTTCCCTGCATGTTGACCGATGCTGCGGCGGACACACTAGGTTAATATACGGTGGCGTTGAATTCCACCTGCGTCTTCCACTTCTGGTCCGTGGCTCCTGGAGGGTTTCAGAAGCCCCGCGTGGGCGGCCTGTACTTCCCTGCTTGGGCCCCTCCGCGAGGGCGAGGGCAAGGGCGAGGGCGAGGGCAAGGGCGAGGGCAAGGGCAAGAGCAAGCAGGCGGGGGTGCGCCGGGGGGTCTGCACCTGCCCAGCAGACGGGGCTCCTCGCGTCCCAAGTGGGCGCTCCAGGGACCCGAAGGGAGACGGGAGGGCGCAGCCCCATCCCGAGTCCAGCTGCTCCGGCCGCCCTGCGTCCCCCGCCGTGCGCCCTCCACGCTGCTCCCCGCGCCCTGCGCCCCCTGCACTGCGCGCCCCCCGCTCTGCGCCCCCCGCCCTGCTCCACCCAGCTTTGTAATGCGAGGCCGCGGTTGCCCGGCAACCACCGAACGCGGGAGCCGGGCCGCCGGGCAGGAGGACTCGTTCGAGTTCCCCGGCCGGGCGGGACGACAATACCTCGGCCGAGAAGCTGGAAGAGGGAGGCCTGGAGGACGAGGAGGAGATCACCGCCGCCACGCTGCGGGGCAAGCCCCGGCCGCCGACCGTCTCGGTACTGTCCGCCTTCAGCTACGTCCCACCGCGGCCCCTGGACCCCAAGGAGCACAGCTACTACTCCCGCCAGGCCCGGGGGAGGCGCGGGGGCGGCGCCGGGTGAGGGGCGGGGCCGGGGCGGGGCCGCAAGCGAGGGGCGAGGTTAGGGATTGGGGGCCGGGCTGGGGCGGGGCTGGGGGTGGGGCTGCAAGCGAGGGGCGAGGTTAGGGGCTGAGGGCGGGGCTGGGGCGTGGCTGGGGCGGGCTGCAAACGGGGAGAGAGGTTAGGGGCTGGGGGCGGGGTTAGGGACTGGGGGCGGGGCTAGGGGCTGGGGGCGGGGCTGGGGCAGTGCTCAAGCGGTGGGGGGGAAGGTTTAGGGACTGGGGTGGGGCTGCGGCGGACTTCGCAGCCGGGAGGGTTGGGGGCGGGGGGCTGTGCCACCCAGAACGGGGACTGGAGATCCAGCTGCACCGCGTGGAAGGAGTCTGGGGACCCGGCAGGGTGTGGGGCGGAGCCCGGGCAGCCTGGGGGATACTTCTGGGGGTGGGAGCAGACAGCACACTGGGAAAGGGCTCCCGGGAAGGTCGAGTGGGTGGGGGAGAAGAAGGGAATGCTCCCCGGGGAGGAGGACTGGATGGGGCGCCCGGGGTGGAGGGAGCAGGGGCTCCTCGGCGGAGTCGGTGGGAAGGGCGCCTGGACCCGGGAGAGCAGAGCTTCTAGTACTGCGAGACACAGTGACACCCACCCTCCGGAGCTGGAGGGGCCTCGCGGCTACCCGGGGGTGCACAGACAGTCTGGAAAGGGCGCGCCGAGGCTGTGCAGCGTGTGGGTGCGGCCCCCTGAGCGGTCCGCGCGGTGGTCCCCAGGCCGTGAGGAAGAAGCCAGGCCGACGGCGTTCCTGGGCCCGGGTAACCCTCGGGCCGCACTCCCACCCACCAAGGAGAACCAGGATTAGGTCTGCACTATCTGGCGCCGCTGCTCTGGGAAGGTGTGCGTGGTGGGAAGAGCTCGAGGTGTCAGGCAGCCAAAGCCGCCAAGAGAGGGCGGAAGGAAGGAAGGGAAGCTTGTTGAGAGTTGTCCAGGTCACCCATTCCTTTCTTTTCAACATTGTTTCTGTAGTCCCCAGGGCGTCCCCGGGAATCTGATTAGATAAGAGCCTTGGTTGGGGTCCCTAAGCCTGGCAGACAGCTGGGCACCTGGGCTATCCCTCAGCCCTCCTGGTGGGATGGGACGGCCATAATAGGGGTGCCTCACTCTTCAGGCTGCTGTCACAAGTGCCACAGTTGGGTGGCTAAAAACACCAGAAACCGGGCTCTCAGCCCTGCAGGCTGAAGCCACAAGTGCGTGGGCCGGTGCTGGTGGGTCCGCCCTGGCCGCTCTGCTCCTGGCGCTTGGCCAGCAAGCCGTGGGTTTCAGGGCCTCCTCAGTGGCCCTGGGGCCTGCTCTGTCTCTCTTCCCATGGCGTCCTCCCCTCTTGTCTGTCTGTGCCCACACCCCCCTTCTAAAGACACCAGCTGTACTGGACTAAGGGCCCACCCACTGCGATGGGTCTCATTCAATTTAAATGATTCCGTTCACAATAATGCTTTTGCAAAAAGTACCCAGGTACCCGGGATTAGGACTTCAAGGTATCTTTTTGGGGGACACAGTTCAACCCATAGCACAAAATACAGATCCACTTGGAAAGGAAGTTAATGGTGTATAAAATAACCCCACAAAATGCCTCCTTCCTCTCCTCCTAGCCGCCCACAGTGAGTGGCACGCAGGTAAGTCCCCAGTTCAGGTCAGCTCTCACTGGAGTACCGGTGGGAGGCTTCTGACTCTCAGGAGCTTCACTTCACACACAGAAGCAGAGTTTGCAGTTGAAGCAACGTGGCCCTCAGCCTGCCCCCAAGTCGTCTCTTGAATCTGAGGCCCCCTCTGTCTGGCTTCGAGCATGTGGAAGGACTGGAGGGAGGGAGGAAGGAAGGTCTCTTGACACCGTACCTGTCTCTGCTGGCCATTAAAACAGGAGTGGGGTGGAACGGAAGGGGTCCCAACCTTCTGCAACACACACCTCATTTTTTTTTTCCTGTGAGCAATAGGTTTTAAACAACTGTAAATAGTTTCACTTACTAAGTGGGCTTTACATTTTAAGTATACAGTACCTATGATACTGCCAGTGAGTTGATGGCCTTCGTGAGATAATAGCCAAAAAGCCAGGATCTTGGTGTATGCAGTTGTTCTATGCCACTTTATTGAGAGAATATAAAATTTGCCTGGATTTTTGGAATAACAAAGACAGCTCACACTACACCGTTTGTACCTTTGAGGAGTCCCTTTCCATAGCACCCTAAGGTGGACTGTAGACTGCTCCTCAATGGGGTGTCACTGATGTAAGGCACCGCTGAGGACTGCGCAGTGGGGAATGTGGTGGAAAAGCAGAGCAGAACCCCTGCCCCCTGCAGGCCAGGACCAGGAGGGAGAAGGGCAGAGTGAGCCTGAAGACTCAGTTTCTCCTTCCTGAATTTGGCGGTCTGATAAGTGGCCTCACCTTCCAGGGCTGACTGAACAAGGGCCAGAGAGGGGCCCTGAGGTAGGAAGTGACCTGGGCTCTGTCTTTTGGAGAGAAATCAGGAAGGAGCCATAAGTATGCCTCTCTATAGGACAGGGTGGCACACTAAGGCCCGTGGACCAAATCTGGCCCCCTGCCTGTTTTGATAAAGTTTTTTAAGAACACAGTCACACTCATTCATTTTCCCATCATCCAGTCTAGGATGTCGGGGCTGAGTGATTGCAACAGAACCCACGAGGCAGGAGAGTTCCCACCTGGCCCTCCACAGAGAAAGTCTCCAACTCCTGCTCGCATGCCTTACTGCCTCCTGGAAAAATGGGAAGTGTGTTTAGAACACATTCATTCAAATGGGATTTTATGTATTTAAAGCATTTCAGGGCAGACTTGATTAGCTGGGGTCACAGGCAAATTCAGGTCCTGAGGCTTTGGGTATGACAAAAGGAAATGATGCCACCAAAATAAATGTTAATTAAAATCTAAAGAAAAGAGCCTTAAAAGCACAAAGAACAGCAAAAGGCATTTCAAAATCCATTTCATGGGTGAGCTAACAATGTTCATGCCACGTTATTGGATTATGGGCACTGGTATCTGATCAGCTCCAGGGCTCCAGGAGCAGTTCCTATAACCTTGGGATCATGGACATAAAGAGAGTGAGTTCTGTAGGACAGGTTTGCTGAAGTACTGAACTGCCCTGAAATTCACTGCAGGTAATTTCAGGCCCTACCAAACCTGATCAAATTACTTCCTAAGTCATTTCCAAGGAGTACAGTTAACAGTAGTCAGTGTGGTGGTTAGCAGCCCAGGCTGAGGAGTCCTGGGTGGAAGTGTCAGCTCCATGTTGACTAGCTGTGGGGGCTTCATGAGTAACAGCCTCTCCATCTCACTTTGCTGTTCTAGGACAGATCAAATGGAACCAACCTCACGGAGCACTTATGAGAATGAATGTAATTAGTGTGCATACAGTGGGCCACAGTGAGCCCTGGGTCCTGGGTCGGTGGAGCTCATTACTGTTATTGGCTTTGGCTAGAGATGGTCAGTGCCCTTTTGCTAAGGGTTGGGTCCAGAGGCCCAAAGTCTTTCCTCCCTGATCCGGTCACTGTAGGAGATGCACATGATAGAAGCTTCAATGTGGGGGCTTAAATGAGTGGTTCTGGGGTGTTGTCATAGCAGCCCAGGCAAACTGAGACAGTGGCTTAATGTAAAGATAGAGTTCCCATGCCAAGGTGTGTGTGTGTGTGTGTGTGTGGCAGGGAGGCTCTACTCCATCCAGTCTCAGCAGCCCAGGTGGAGGGAGGGCCACTGCTCAGCCTGCTGTCCTTTCAGTGTGAAGCCTCGGGAGTCCCTGGCCATGAGTGCTTTCATGCTTCTGACTGAAGAGTTGCATGTAACTCCTTGGTCACATGGAAGCACCTAGCAGAGGAGCAGGGATGATTGGTTACTCCTCTGGGTGGCCAGGAGTGGAGGAGAATGGGCTCTTGGTGCCTTCTACCACTCAGTGGACCCTGAAGAGCCCTCTGGGTTGGGTCTCTGGCTCCCTTTCCCACTGTTGGAAAGCCCATGCTTCTCCTGCCAAGTGCCCTTTCTCAGCCACAGCTCCACCCCAAGGAGCGAGGTCTCCTCCACAGTCTTGTCTATTTCCCACCCCCAGCCCCACCGACCTCAGCAGCCCTCCTTCTGCACTGCCCTCTACTTTGTTCACATCTCAGTTATTTCCTGAGGGAAAACTGATGGTAGACAGCAAGGGCTAAATCAGTATCAGGAAACACTGAATTCAACAATACTCAAAACACAAAGGGCCAGAGGGACATCAGGAGAGAAAGGTAAATGGGGTTTGTTTTGCTCTGTGTTCTAAAAGTAGCATCATGTGTGAAACAGGAAATCCCTTGAAAGATTGTAATAGCAAAATACCAATAAACCCAGAAGCTCTGTTTTGTGAGAGCATCTAAAATTAGATCAGCTTTATTAATAACATTTTGCTTCAACCCATAAAGTAGTGGAAGAAAAAAAGAGAAAAGAAAAATTGATGAAAAAAATAAAGGAAAAGCAGATTTTTCAGTTTGGTTAGTTGTTGGAAACAGATGGTCATGTTACTAACTGAGGCTGGCTGGTGATGAATATTATTTTCTTTATTTTTCTGTGATATAAGAATTCATTTTTGTTCTGCAAAAGTTCAGAATATGCAAAATCCCCACAGAAAAAAACCTGTCTAAGATTTTGATAACATCCACCAGCAGTGCTAAAGAAGGCTATTCTGAGCTATGGTAGGCTCCTGGTAACTAATCCAGGGCTTGGGAGGCAGGCATTGCTGCTTACTCATCGTTCTTACTTTAAAGAGTGTTTTAGACGTGACTAGAAGGAGAAGAAATGGGCATTTTTCTGTCATGTTGCATATCATACTCTACTATGCTGGGTTTCTCCAGCTTAGGGAACAAAATAAAGTACCATTTGCTCACACATTCAGTGTAGGGTGATTGCATGCTCTGTTCTTGAGCCCGTCCTTCCCCTTTAGGATCTTCCTCCCAGAATAAGAACCCTAGGGGTTTGCTCAGCTCAGAAGGGTCAGAGGAAGCACAAGCCCAGCCTTTTCCCTGAGGACCTTCCCTTTCCCTGTTCCCCTGCTGTTAGAGCTGTCCCCTGCTGGCTGACCCATCCCCCGGCTGGGCAGGGCTGGTCCCACCAGGTCCCACCAAGTCCCACCAGAGCACGACCAGGCTGGCCACCCTCTCCACTTTGGCACTAGGTTTCAGGTATGAGGGAGGAGGGTGCCTCCCACCTCTCCACCAGGTGTCTGGAGGCCAGGTCTCTGTTTCTCCCTCCACATATGTGGACTGTGGGCTGGTCCGAGGGACTCAAGCCACAGATCTGACCAGGAGCCCAGCTTCCTTCTAAGTCCTTAATTTACTGGGCCTGTGGGGGTGGCGTAAGAGTGATAGGGAGCACATTATCTTTCTTTCCCACCAGTTGGCCTCAAGTGGGCTGGGCAGTACCTCTACTCAGAGGGGAGGGTCTGGATTTAGAACTTTCCCTGGCAGAAGACCAAGTTCCTCCTTCAGAGAACTGACCTCCCACCATCCCAGCAGAGTGGGTGGGGTGCTCGGGCTTCCTTGGATTCCTGAAGGGCCTTCTGGTCTGGGGGCTTACCTTCAAAGTTTCCTTTAAGAGGACATAACACTCCCAGCTAGAGGCAACACCCAGCCCATCAGCTTCCTATGTGACATATGTTAAAGATAATGAGATCTCTCGATGGTGTATTACATTTTTTAAAGTTTTATTTTATTTTATTTTATTCAAATATCTTTAATTTTATGTAGTGTAGCAGTTTGATATTGTGTATGAATTCCAAAAACAGATATTGGATCATGTTTGCAAACTGGTCTGTTCCTCTGGGCATATTAGATTGTGTTCACTTCAGAGATTTCACTTTTACTTTATTAAATTATGATGGGGGTTTTGAATGGGCATGTCAGTAGGATGTTGAGTCTTCACCCCTTTGGTGGGCAGGGGCTCACCAAGAAAAAGACATGGCAAAGGAAGCAGTTGGAGTTTTGAGTTGGAGCCCTTTGAAGTAAACACACAGGAGAAAAACACAGAGGAATAGAGATGGCTCCATAGACACAGCAGAGGCCCCAGGAAGAGAGCAAGCCTGGTGGTCTACAGCTGACCTTGTGGAGAAAACAGAGCAGCAGAGCCCAGAAAGAAACAAGGCCCAGGGAGAGAGACAGACCTTATGCCAGCCTAAAGCTGAGACCAGAAGCTGGGACCACAGAGCCTGAAGAGGAAGGCTGAACTCTCACAGGGACCGGCAGCCACCTTGCTCCAACATGTAGCAACAGACTTTGGCGAGGGACCTTGTGACTGTAAGCTTCTACCCCAAATAAATCTCCTTTATAAATGCCAACAGATTTCTGGTACTTGGTATCAGTACTCCTTTGGTTGACTAATACATGTAGTCAAAAATGATTGATATTTTTTGTGTGATTTTCCCCATTGCTTGGATGATTAGAAGATTCTTAGAGTTATTTTTTCACTTACTTTTTAAAATCCATCCAGATTTTTCTTTTGTCTACTATGAAATGAGAAGATACAAGTTTATTTTTTCCCCGAAGAGCTATCCAATTTTCACAGTACCAAACACTGAAAACTTTATCACTGGCCATGGGTTGGGCGTCTCTTTAACCTAGGAGTGTATGAGCCATACTGGAGGTGATGCTTTCAGCAAAAACAAAGGCCATGGTGGGCCTTGGCACCCTGTGCCCACACCAGAAGTGGACAAGCTTGAAGGCAGTGATGGGAGGAAGCTCGGGTACAGTGGGCTCCTTCTGGCCAGCGGTGGCACAGGAGCAGAAGCCCTGGGCCTGTGCTGGTAGGTTTTCTGTTCTCCCCTTCCTGTAAAATGACTCAGAGCACAGGCACACCAGGATTTCAGCAGCTGTGTGACAAGTTCCTTTAGCATGGCCATCCTGGAATTCTCAAGAAATTTAAAATAATACTAAGGACTGTCTTGTTGCCCTTAGCAGGGTGGCTGTGGATGACAGCCAGGCTTACTATCTTCTCATCTTCCCCAGAAGGACCAGGTGTCTTGCACAGGATGGAAGGTGTGTGAAGGGTTTGTAGAGGCTCAGCTGAAGCTGCTTTCACCCAGTCTGAGTTCCTGGAGTCAGTGAGGATGGGGGTTACTGGGTTTTCCAACATATTCTGCATCTATGCTTCATTCTTTTAACAGCTGCCTTCTACCTTGTGCCCTGTAGTTGGTAGAAATGCTTCCTAGTGTTACTATCCAGAAGAAAAAAGTAATGTAAAAACAAGCTTAGGCAACCTGGCATTAGATTAGAGACCTGATACTCCCCAAATCCAGTGAGACCAAGTGTCTCAGTTCACTGCTGGGAGGATCTGAGGCAGCCAGAGTGAGCCACAGCTAACCAGGAGGGTTAAAGAACAGCTAGCATGTGCATTTCTTCTTCCTTTATTAGATAATAAGGCAGATGTGCTTTCCCTTTAAGAACAAGCTGGGATGGAAAAAATGGAGGTATTAAAAGATGATACCTCTTTTAATAGCATTGTGTTCTAGACAACGGATGTATGTGAGTGTACAAATATTTTATATTTATCATACACATGTATATATACATATGGATATATATGAGTTATATATGTGTATATATATGAATTACCAAGTATGATAGCTCATGATAAACTATTTTTGTCTCTACAGAGGGATTTGCCTGTACACAGATGACTCTTGGCTACAACATAACAAGTAACTCCTTTTCTGTTACACATTCCTAGGATTCAGGAATGGTTAATTTTGCAAAACAGTACAAGCTTACTAAAGAAAATTTAAGAAATACAGTAGAAGACATGAAGGAGAAAACCAACACACAGCCCGTGCCCCTCGAGACAGAGCACACTGTTTATTACTTTAAGTTTGTGCACAAGTGATGGAGTCAGAGACAAAGAGCTGGGGAGCTGTCCCTGAACAGTGTCAGCTGTTGCATTCAGGGGTTTGTGATCTTATTTGTTAGCTTGGTGAAATATTAGACGGGGCAAGCTGTGGGCCCTGCACCATTTTTGGTATAGCACACAGAGAGTACTCAGTAAATATTTGCAGAATGAATGAATGAATGATTGAATGAATAAATAAATGGATGCTAGGCAGGCCTAAAACAAAAGCAGGGGGCAGGGCACAAATAAGAAAAAGAAGACAAATAAGAAAAAAATAGGAGTGGAGAAGAAATGGAAAAGGAAAAAAATTGAGGGAGCTAAAGTGAGTGGAGAAGAAAAGAGGGCTGTGCCCCATTCCAGGCCCCTTGGCTCCAGGGGCACCTGCCCTTGCTGGGCTGGACCTCAGTTTCCTGCTCTGGGCCACAGCCAGTTCCATTCTAAGGGGAGACCCCCCCAGCCCCCAAATACTTGCTGCAGCCTGGAAACTCTATGCCCCTGCGCTCCATCAGGGACAGATTAGCATCTGTGTTTCATCAGGCTTTAATGACTTAGCTTCAAATAAATGCGTGACTTTCTTTCCTATTTATTCCAAGACAGGTATTGTTTCCCTCTATGACTGCATTTTTAAGAAGAATCTAGATTATAATCAGAAATTGCACCGAGATGACAGAGAACATGCAAAAAGCCTCGGACTTCACATTAACGAGGAGGTAATGTTAAGACGGGAAATCCACCAGCTATTACCAGATTAACATATGGATGTGTGTATTATAATATTGTGTTCAGTTTGCTTTTCATAACTCAGAGAACCTGGCAGCTCTCCTGAGTCATACTGTACCCAGAAGCTATGACTAAGCTATTCTTATAGCTTCTCTCTCTTATCATGTTCCTGTGTGTTAATTGTTATGACTCAGTTGTTTGGTTCTATATAATCAAGCAATAAATGAGAGCAAAACTAAGAGATTCTTTTCCATGGGTAAAATAAGTCTTTGCTTATCTCTGAATTCTGGCTGTCTCGGTTCTTCTTGGGACCCTGGACTCCCAGGGTTGACCCTGCACAAGCAGGACTCCTTCTCCCAGGCTGGTTACCCAGCGAGCATCACCACTGCACATGGAGCAAATCCCTGCTCAGCCTCCCCTGTTTTCTGAGATAGGGGTTTTCATGTAGTCAGCCACATTGGGTGGCATCAGGACAGCAGTGCTCATGGGGAGAGATGGCCAAGGACTGCAGCAGGTCACCTGGGGAGGAGTACAGGACAGGTGGGCTTCTCAGAGGGGGTGGTATGGGACCTGAGGACTCAAGGATGAGGGAGCTGGCTGCATGAAGGGTAGCTCAGGGGTGCCCTGGTCAGATGGAAGGGATTGCGTGGAAGCACCAAGGTGCAACAGCACCTGGCATATGGGGGCAGTGGAGAGGTGAGCTGGAGGCTGAGGCTTGCCTGGCCATGAGGGGGACTCGGGCTGAAGGAAGGAGCTTTGTTCTGGGAGCAGCGGGCAACTCTGAGGGTGTTCCAGCTGGGAAGTGCTGGAGCTGATTCATTTTAATAATCACTGGTCTCACTTTCTCCCAGCCCACCCAATGATGGAAGAGGTTGTTGATGTGGGAGGGTTGGGGTGGGTGGGTTGGGGGTGTATGGGGACCTCATATTTTTTTAATGTAACTTTTAAAAGAAAATAAAGAAGAAAAAGAAGAAAAAAACATTGTTCTGACTGTAGGTGTAGAGTAGCCCATGGGGCAGCCTTGAGTCTAAACAGGAAGAGCAGTCCAGGCAGAGCTGGTGGTGCTAGAGCCCCAGTGGGAGAAGTTGGCTGGCCGGTGTGCTGATGGATCTGGTGTGAGCTGTGGGCAAGAGGAACCCAGGATTGCTTCTATATCTTTCTGCTTGAGTCACTGTGGATGGGGGGGGGGGGGGGGCGGGGAAGGAGTGGAGGATATATTTTACTAAACTGGGGCTGAGGGAGGGGCAAGACCATGTGGTGAATAAAAAGTTGGCTGCCCTGACATTAGGATTCCATGATAAGGACCCTTTTTTTGCTAAGGCTTCAGCCACTCCACCTAAGTTCATCTGTGAAGGTTCTAGCACCTCTTTACAGGCAAAGGTCTATCATTAGAAGAAGGGCAAGATTCTTGGAAAGCTGCTCTCCATCACTGACTCATTCAGGAACAGAGGAGACTTCTGTAAAATAATACCTAATATAAAGTTGACCACTCTTTTGTAAGAGTGTAGGATTATGTAATAAGATGCAGCACAGACATTTAACATTGCAAAAAAGTGTATTCTTTATCAGAACGTACCACACTGCTTCATTGTCACCAGAAAGGGGAAAAGCTAATTATTAAACTTGAAGTAGCCTGAACAACTTTCCATGCTTTCCCAACCCACCTAGTAGAAGCACCTCCATTTATTGAGGATGATTTTTACTGCTCTTTCCCAGGAAATTGCTTCCTGGCATTAGGTCTCAACAGGCCTAACTGCCTGTTGCACTAGGCCCTCCTGCCGCATTTCCACACTGCAGCATTAGCCTCACAAAGTCTGATCTGAGGACAGTGCTTTTAATGTAGGCCAGTTGCTGAGTAGATAGCTTTTATTTAATACATTTGACAGAAATTATAATACACAAGCTTCTAGTGGGAATCATTGGATTTTTGCCTGTTGCTGCTGCTATTTAAGAATGCCACCATGTCATTTTTCACAATAATTTTTATTCTGATGTGAGAGAAAGTGCTGGAGGTACTATGAGGTGTATCATTTTTGTTCACATTCATTCATTCTGAATTTTTCTCTCATGAGAAAAGCATGCCTGGCATTACTTGTATCCATGTAGTCAGCAGATACCTTTTGATCATCTGCTATAAGCTTACTAGGCATAAAGGCCACAAGACAAAAGCCCCTGCCCTCTGAGGGCTTACATTCCCATGAGACAGAAAAATAAAAGGCAAATGCACAGTGAACCTAATTGGAGGCAGTGGCCAGTGGTATGTAGAAAATAAAGCAGTGTAGGGTGAAATGTTAAATGAGTGACGGGGAGTGGGGAGGTGGTGGGGACAGGGGGTCTGCTTTGGCTGAGCTGGGGGGAGTCTGGGAAGAGTGACTTTTGAACTAAGACCTGATGGGAAGGGGACTGAAGGGAGAAGGGGCCACGTTTCCAGGGGGAGGAAACAGAGAAGATGAAGGTCTAGAAGCTGGAAGGAGCCCTATGTGTTTGGGGCAAGAAAGAGGGCCAGGGCTGGAAGAAAGGCGGGCAGGAGGCAGCTGGGAGAGAGGGAAGAGGGGTGGAGGTCATGAAGGTGTGGTCAGAGGGAAGCAGGGCACAGGCCGTAGAGCCTGAAGGCACTGCAAGAGCTTTGCCATCACCTCAGAGGGACCTGAGGACACTGGCGGATTCTGAGCAGAGGGCACAGAGGCTCACATGGTACAGGCACCCTCAGGCTTTGGAGTAGCCTGTAAGGGACCATGGAGGAGGGATGCAGGTGTACCTTGGTGCATCTTGGTGGGTTCAGGTGCGCAGACACACACCTAGTGCACTGTGGCAGGGTGCAGGTGTGCAGGCACCCACCTGGTGCACCTAGGCAGGGTGCAGGTGTGCAGGCACCCACCTAGGGCAATGTGGCAGGGTGCAGGTGTGCAGGCACCCACCTGGTGCACCATGGTGGGGTGTGGGGGTGTGCCTACCTGGCACCCCTTGGTGGAATTCAGGCACCTGCTGCGGCAGACCCCTGCTGACAGGAGCGTCTCCATGATCTCCCACAGGAGGACGAACGGCCCGTTGGGGTGCTGACGTTTTCCACCTATGGGAAGCGCGTCCACCAGCCCATTGAGCCACTGAACTGCGACCATGGCCGAGCCAGCCACGTGAGGGCTGACTTCTACAGGAAGAATGACATTCCCAGCATCAAGGCCCCCGGCTTTGGGCACATTTCTCCAGCCTGAGGTTGCCCCAGGCCCAAAGGCCCAGGGGCCCCTTCCACAGAGAGGAGGGAGCCTGGGGACTTATGTCCCCATTGTGCTGACACCTAGAAACTGCAGTGATGCTTCCGTCCAGCCTTACGGTGGGGACGATGAACATCGAGCAGCTTCCCTAAGGAGCCTCCGTCAGGGCCTGGCAGAACCTTTAAGACGTGGGGGCATCCGGCAGGCTGGTTTTCACATGAGGCTATTTCAGATTAAGTGATGCTGGTACCTCATTCCCTGCGGGCACCTCCATGTCATTAAACCTTTCCCCCACCTTACGTGACTGGGATTTTTTGTTCATGGGCTCCGCATTTGTATTTTGGGAGGGAGTGGAGTTATTTTCATAATAGTCACAGAAGCCACCACTGCCTGATATTATCTCTAGTGTACACAAAACAACCTTTGCCTTTTACTTTCCTCAAGAAGAAATATAAGGAAAGTTACATTTTGGCACAATTGAGCTCCAGATACCTCAATGCACTTTCTCCCCAATGGTCTGAACTGCAAATAATGGAATTTTGTTTACTTGAGGACAAAAATTCTTAGGGAGGAGGGATGGTCCTGGTGTCTGGCATTTTCTGCTGTCACTCCACAAGTGAAAAGCAGCTGAGGTCATGGGGAAAGCATGGACCTTGACATTCACCAGGGTTGGGTGAAATTCTGGCTCCTTCGCTTTCTAGCTCCAAGGTCTGGTGCAAGTCATGTCATCTATTGGAGTCTACATTCCCCCACCTTCACAGCAGGGGATCCTAACCTTGTCTGTGTCTGTGCCTGGCTGGTCTGCCATGACACATACCACAGGCAGCAGGAATTCATTGTCTCAGGGTTTGGAGGCTAGACATGAAATCAAGGGACTGGCAGCCATGCCATCCTGCAGCAGGGTGTCTTACTGGCAGCTCAGCCTCTGCTCATCACATGGCTGTCTGTCTCCTGTGGTCTCCACTTCTGCACAGGGGTCCGTCCATCTGTCCAGATGCTCTCCTTGTGAGGTCTCCAGTCCTCTAGGAGGAAGGTCCTCCTGCCTCAATGTGGTCTCCTCTTAATTAGATCTTTGAGATCCTTCCAAATAGCTCCCACCCACAGAACTGGGAACCAGGACTTGAACATGCCTTGGGAGACATGACTCAGCTCCCATCACCGAGTCTGTGGGGTCCTTGGCAAGCTCCTGGAGTTGGTTATAATACAGGTGGCCCTCCAGCTCACCACCACACTCAGCAAATGTGGTGATGACCAACTTTGGGTGGTTTTCAAAGCAGTCACTTTTAACCTAATTTGGAAATGTTTACTTTGGAGAGAATTTGAAAATTTTTTCAAGTGTTGAGATACCATCTATGTTTTAATGGAGCACTCCCTTGGAAGAGATAATCCCTCATCTATTGTGATTAAATTCTCCAGTTTAGCAGTTGATGGGGAGGTGATTTAATTGATTTCCACCCTGTTCCTCCATCATTGGTTTTATTGTTTTGAATCCCAGGTCATTCTCAAAGGACCTGTGACATGGAATTACTGGTCATTTCAAGGTTGAGTGACTTCTAAATATTTCTTTATTCATTTGAAACCAGCTTTTTCACTATAGGTACCTTTTATTTTTTCAAACAATTAGCAATATTTTATTTAGAATGCCTTTGGATCCATTACATCATATTGGTAATACAATAAGAAAATATATAAAGTTTGGGTTATAGACAATTTTATAAATTACTCTTTCTTCAGTCTCAATTACCAAGAAAAGCAAAGCATCTGTAGGAAATGCCTTCATCTGAAAGTGACTGCAATAAATTAATTTCAAACTTAAGTTATTTTCAGTCACTTTAAAATAGGCCATTAACCTTTTAGTGCTCACTTTTAATAAGCAGGGTTTGAATTGGGCAAGATTTCAAAAGATCTCGCATTTGTTAGGCAGCTAGGGAAATTAAATGTATTTTTGTAGGTGAGATATTTTCAACTTAAAGGGAATAAATAAGCCCATTAAAATCACACCAAACAGAAACATATTCTTTTTTTAAGAAGATTTATTTATTTATTTATCTATCTATTTATTTATTTATTTCTCTCCCCTTCCCACCCCCACCCCGGTTTTCCATTCTCTGTGTCTATTTGCTGTGTCATCTTTGTCCGCTTCTGTTGTTATCAGCGGCATGGGAATCTGTGTTTCTTTTTGTTGTGTCATCTTGTTGTGTCAGCTTTTCCGTGTGTGTGGCACCATTCCTGGGCAGGCTGCACTTTCTTTTGCACTGGGCGGCTCTCCTTATGGGGTGCACTCCTTGCGTTTGGGGCTCCCCTATGTGGGGGACACCCCTGCTAGGCAGAGCACTCGTTGTGCACATCACTGTGCATGGGCCGGCTCCACATGGGTCAAGGAGGCCCGGGGTTTGAACTGCAGACCTCCCATGTGGTAGACAGACACCCTAACCACTGGGCCAAGTCTGCCGCCTGGAAACATATTCTTAGATTAATATAATTTGTTTTGTTTCATCAAATTTCCATTAGTCAGTGATGCTTTTTCTATTGTTAGACATATCTAGAGAAAGGGAAGTGGAGTGGTTATTGCCTTTAAGAATTACACATTGAGTTTGGAGAAAGAATAACAGAGGATTCAAGACAAAGACTAGTCATTTCTAAACAGATGCTTTGAAATACTGAAATTTTAAAGGGTGTGAACCTAAAGTGTGTGTGTTTTTTAGAAGATTTTATTATTTATTTATTTGTTTCTCACCCTTTGATTGTTTGTACTCACTTTCTGCTCTCTGTGTCTGCTCATCTTCTTTTTTTTTTTTTTCTAGGAGGCACTGGGAATGAAACACGGGACCTTCCATATGGGAGGAAGGTGTCCAACCACTCGAGCCACATCTGTCTCGAGACACATTTGTATCTCTTGTAGTGTTTCCTTGTTGTCCCATTGTGTTATCTTGTTGCATCAGCTTGCCATGCTAGCCCTTCATGTCAGCTCACTGTCTTATTTGTCTTCTTTAAGAGGCACTGGGAATCAAACCCAGGACCTCCCAAGTGGTAGGTGGGTGCCCAACTGCTTGAACCACATCTGCTTCCTCTAAAGTGCTTTTAATGAAAGAAGACTTCCTACAAAACTTAAGGATTTAGGAGAAACTTGAGGATGGGTATTTTTACTCACCTATGGATGTCACTGTTCACTGGCCTGACAGAAATGAACTCTAAGGCTTCTGATTTGCATTTTTAGCTCACAGAAGTGTTTTCAGTTGCCTGGAGCACAAAGAGCTTTGGGGAGACCTGATGTTCTGAAATAGAGGGAATTGTGTCTCGAGAGAATTGGTGGCTTCCAATGGGAAAGGACATTCTAGTATGTCAAGCCCTCAGCATTGTTGCAAGTATCTGTGAATCTGGTCCTTCAAGCAATGAAGATTGATTGTAACTGTGGGCCCTAAGGGGAAAGGGAGAGGAGAAAAGAATGGATGGAAGCAAGGTAACTGGGGGGCAATGGAAGTGTTTCACAAGATTGTGCAATGATGGATATAGGCCATGATAAATTACACCAAAAATGTATAAAAGTCTATAGGCTAAAATGTAAACCATAATGTTTAGACAATTGTACAGTCTAAAATATAAGTCACAATGTAAACCAAAATGGGACCATGTTTGATAGCTATGTTTCAATATCTGTACATCAGCTGCAGTAAATATAACATGAACATGTAAAAACATCATTGCTGGGAAAGGGGGTAAAAGGTTTGATGTTGGATATATGGGAGTCCCTTATATTGTATATGTGACTTTACTGTGATCTAAAACTTTCTACAATGTAAACCACTATCCATGTGGTGCAGCAGTGCTCCAAAATGTATTCACCAAATGCAATGAATGTCCCACAATGATGAAAGAAGTTGTTGATGTAGGAGGAGTGGGGTGAGGGGGGTGGGGAGTATGTGGGGACCTCATATTTTTTGAATGTAACATTTTAAAATAGAGAAAAAAATAAGGAAAAAAAAGAATGTAGACACTGAGGAATAAATGAAAGAAACTGCCTTCCCACTGTACATACAGGGCAATACTTATTACAGTGATTAAAGACAAAATGTGAAAAACAAGGTTTTATGATATTTTTCATTTTTTAATACCCCAATTTATTTTTACTTTTAGTTTTTCTAAATTAGTATGTATTCTATTTCTAATCTTTAAACCTATCACTACTATTTCATTTTCCTATTAATTGAATTTGGCAATATATTAGGCTTCATTTTTGAAGACATTTTGGACCACAGAGGGGTTCAACTATGGCAGGGAGGAATGCTGGTGTGGAGTGTCATTGATGGGGGACAAATGGTTGGGAGGGAACTCTCCAGGGCATGTATATAGGGTACATAAAAATGTTCAAATATATGTTGGGTATATTTCATAGTAGTTACAGTTACAAATGACAACTGAGGGAGTGCTGAGTTCCTAACTGGGGGAGCTCTGTCACATTCCCCAATAGAACAGCAACAATCCCTCAAGTGCAAGGGCAAAGACCACTGAAGAAGGAGGCTCCAATGATGAGCTCCTAATACTGATGACTATGCTTATGAACCTATGTGCCTGAAATTTGAAGTAGGCCTAGAGCTGCAGGGTACCTAAGAGTTACCTCCTGAGAGCCTCCATGTTGCTCAAATGTGGCCACTCTATAAGCCAAACTCAGCATGTACATGCATTACCTTCCCCCCACTGTGGGACATGACTCCCAGGGATGAGGCTCCCTGGCACCAAGGGATTACTACCAATCACTAACTAGTGATGCAACTAGAAAAAGACCTTGAATAAAAGGGGGGAAATGGTAAAGACAAATGAGTATATATGGCTAAGTCTTCAAAAAAGACTTGGTTGGTCATCAGAGGGGTTGTGCTTATGCATGCTTCAGCAGGATCCCGGAGACTGCCATAGTAGATACAACCCCAGGTACTGGTGCTCCTGAGGGCTATGGAGATACATTGGTTCTACGATCATGGTAGTTGGTTCTGGAGTTCAGTGCCTGGTCAGTGTGCCATACTTTGGAATTTGTGTTCCTGAGTGTGATGGAGTTGGACTCAGATGTGAACTTTCTATACATGCCTCTTCTGTCACTTTCACTAGTTGGTGCTGGGGTTGGTGTATACCCAGGAGAATTCAATCTCTGGACTAGCCATGTGCCAGCTGGGCCCTGAGTCTCAACAGGGTTGCAGCTCCTACTCTCCAGTTTGACTTGCACAGATCAGCTAACAGGAGGTGAAGATGGTTAATCACCACACCAGGGAACCAAGAATGCCTACAACACCAAGAGGGAGAGTCACATCCATCAGTCACATGGGATCTAAGCCCTCCCTCAATGTAGAATTGGAGTGGACATCACCAACCCAGGTTCAGAGGATGGAGGAATAAAATATGGATTAGGGTGAATTTACTAGGTGTAATTACTAGGTGTAGTTCTACTATAGAACTATTGTGACTAGTAATGGAAGAAACTGTAGCATTGATCTGGAGAAAGTGGCCATGGTAGTTGCTGAGGGCAGGGAAAGGGAAGAAGAGATGAGATGTGGGGGCATTTGGGGGCCTTGGTGTTTTCCTAAATGATATTGCTGGGACAGATGCTGGGCATTATATATCCTGCCATAACCCACTGAATGTACTGGGGGAGAGTGTAAACTACAATGTAAACTATAATCCATGCAGTGCAGCAGTGCCCCAAAGTGTATTCACTAAAGAATGAAATTCAGACAAAGAAAACCACAGACAGAGCTGAAGCTCAACATCAGTGAAAGCTGGAAGAGAAGGGAGAGACCAGGAGATGCTGCCATGTGTCTTGCCATGAAACAAATAAGGATTGCCAGCAGCCAGCCCAGAACACCACAGTCTTAGGGAAGAAAGCATGACCTTGATTTGGGCTTTCTTTTAAATTCCTATTGTTTAAGGCAACCCATATCATAGTATTTGCTTGAGCAGTCTAGGAAATTAAAATGGGTGCTGTTGCTGGTAGAGAATCTTTTGACCATTTGTGTTAGGTTGCTAAAGGCTACCAAGGCAATATATCAGAAATGGGTTGGCTTTTACAATGGGAATTTATTAACTTAAAAGCTTACAATGATAGGTTGTGAAACTGTTCAATTCAAGGCTTCATCAGGGGATGTTTTCTCCCTGAGTTGCCCCTAGGGGTGATCAGGTACAATGGTGGAGACTGCTCCTCTCTCCCCTCTCCTCTGGGCCTTGTTGCTTTCAGATTCTGGTCAGAGTGGTTTCTCTCAGCTTCTGGTTCCTGGTGCCTTCCCTCTCAGCTTCTGGGCATTTCCTGTTTCTGCAGCTTTTTTCTGTATCTGTGGCATTTCAGTCCTCTGTTTTATTTTTAAAAAGACTCCAGTAAGAGGATCAAGACCTTCCCTGGGCTATGAAATCTAATCAAAGACCCTTAACTGAAGTAATTTAATCAAAAGGCCCCACCTACAATAGGTTTACACACTTGTGAATGGATTAGCCCTAAGGACAGGATTTTCTGGAGTCCATAAAATCTTCAAATGGCCACAGCATTAAAATACTGTTTTTCCTGAAAATATCCTCCAGAGATGCTGTAATTAATGCTGGACAATAGATACATGGAGCCTGTTTTCTTTCTGGAGTGCTGCATTCTCAATTATCTGAATAAAAACTTTGTCCTGATCTGAGTTACCCGGGGATACCTCAATATTGGCTTCTGGAGAGCTTTTTTTTTGGAAACAACTGCCAATGTGAGATTGTTAGGGACTGCATCATGTCCTCACAAAAGGCAGGTTCAGGTCCCAACCCCTGGTCCTGTGGATGTGAACCCATTTGTCAATAGGACCTTTGAAGATGATGTTAGTTAAGATGTCCACACTGAAGGAGGGTGGGCTTTAACCCAACGTGGCTGAAGTCCTTATAAGGAAAGGAGATTGGACAAAGGAAAAGAAGTGTTAGGGAGCAGCCAGAAGCTGAAAGTCAAAAGAACTTCAAGATAAAGAAGACTCTGCCATGTGCATTGCCATGTGATGTGACAGGCAAGGACCAAGGAACACCAGCAGTCAGTCCCAGAACACCATGTTCTTCTGGGAGAAAGCACCACCTTGCTGATGCCTTGGTTTTGGAGTTCTCCTAGCTTCAAAACCATGAGCCAATCCATGTGGTATTTGTTTCACCAGCTAGGAAACTAAAATGGATGTAAAAAGGGGAGAAGGGCAAGGCAAAAGAAAACCAAACCTGAATTCTGGCGTAAACCACAGGAGAAAGAAGAAAGGACTAAAAAAAAGATACAGGCACTAAAAAACCAAAAACTATTAATGAATTAACCTAACAAAAGACAATGGCATCAAAACATCAGACATGTTTGGTACAAAACTCGTCCTAGGTTGTGAGGACTAATTCTGGTAATGGATGGCAATGTGTCACTGGCATGAGACAACAGAGTGAGTGACAAGAGTCACAGATCCCAAATGGGGCCCATGGACAGCCACAGATGAGAATGTGCACAAGTACAGTTGAACTCCATGTAGAGAGACAGAGTCAACTTATTCACCAACACTGTGTTTTAATATCTGACTAACAGATGCAGGTGGTGAGCTATCATATTTTCCAGAAAGTAACATGCATCAGAAAATAATATACCCCCTAGTTTTATTGCCACAAACGTTTTTGTTTGTTTCACCTCTATCACCTTTGTTAGTTCCTTGAATCCTTTTCTCCCAGAAATCATGTTCCTTTCACTTTCACCTGGCAGTAAGCACAGTGCCAGTGGCAAAACGATCTTGGCACACATCAGACACCAAATGATATGCCACTGGGTCACAGGAACAAGTCTAAAAGGCTCCATGGGACAGGGCAGAGCATGCACACAGGAAATGAGGGGTTGATGAGACAGTCAGAAAGGGTATGGAACATTCCTGAACATCTGGTCCTCTGGGCACGAAGGTGTCTTTCAGCATGGCACATTGCTCTGGGAAAGTGACCATGACATCTCTGTGTTCACAAAATGTGTCTTCAGTTCCCCCTTTCCTTTCACATTGATTATTCCCCAGCACGTGCATGTGTAGCCCAAAGTCTGCAAAACAAGGCTCATTTCCTTGATAACCTGCAGGCCACATGGACAAAGAGGTGTTTAGTCTAGACACTAACACAACCCTTTTGAGAAGCCACTTCACTACCAGGATGAAGAGTCTGTTCACACTGACTGGCTAATTCCACTTTGGAGAAATTAGAGGAAGCAGGAATAATATGCAAGAAGAAATTCTTTTTGAAGACAAAGGTGTCTTTAAATTCAGTGTTGTGATAGAGAAAAACTGGAAAAAACCTCAAATACAAGTAATCTCCAGGGTTAAGTAGGCTTGTGGGCTATCATGAGCCATGTCTTGTGGATGGGACAACAGAATGATGCCGTGCCATCCTGCCAAGAGAGGCTGAGTTAAGTTTAGATCTGTGCTATGATTTTAAACATGTAAAGATTCAAATTTAAGGTGAAAAAACCTGGCAAATGAAAGTAGATTTTTTTTAAAAAGTGAGACTGCTGATGGTGTTGACAAAGTGTTATGAATGCTGGTTCATGAAACAATAAATGATAAATGTTAATAGGTTTGACTATAGGTGGGAGAAAGTACCCTGAGACGAAGCCGAGTCCATTCTTGCAAGTGGACTCACAGGAATCAATGACCTGAAGTCAGAAGAGCTAAAGGAGTTTACATTCAGTTTATTTATTATTATTTTTTAAAATTCTGTATCATTTTTTAAAAAGATTTGTTTTATTTCTCCCCACCCCTTCATTGTTTGCTCTTGCTGTGTGCTGTGTCTTTAGGAGGCACTGGGAACTGAACCTGGGACCTCCAATGTGGGAGGGAGGCACCTAATTGCTTGATCCACCTCCATACACTGCTTTGTTGCATCTCTTATTATGTTGTGTCTCTTGTTGCACCATCTTGTTGTGTCAGCTTGTCAGCTTGCTGTGCCTGCCCATCATGCCAGCTTGCTGTCTTCTTTAGGAGGCACTGGGAACTGAACCACAGATCTCCCATGTGGTAGGTGGGAGCTCAGTTGCCTGAGACACATTTGCATCCCTGCATTCACTTTAGCATGGGCATGGCTAAGTCAGATGTAAATTTCCTCATTTCACAGATCAACTTTGGGGGTTATGGAGACAAGAGCCCCTCACTCACACCCTGCCAATGTGACAAGGCTCTTTGTTTCCTGGCATTGCACCATGCGGAGACCCCTGCTACTGGGTCAAATGGTGGTGGGATTTCTGGGATTGGATGTGTGGAATCCCCTGGAGGGAGGCACTGGCCTGCATGGAGCCTTGTGCAGGCTCAGCCTGAGCTTGTGACAGGCTCTGCTGGGTGGAATGTGCCTGGCATCACCAGGTGACAGTGATGAGGGGCCGGGCAGTGGTGGCAGCAGTGAGCCAGCCTTCTCAGATGTGGGGACTGTGAGAGACTCAAGACCAGCATCTTCATGGGTCAGCGGCTGGGAATATGAGAACCAGGACAAAAGCCAGGGACTCCTTCAAACAAGTGAGAAGACTCTATGCCAAGGGCTGCCTGTGGACAGAGCAAGAGAGGCCTGATCTTCCTGCCAGGTGACCTGAGGGCCAGCTGTGAGCAGAGTGGGCAAGAAAAGGGCATGGAAGGTGGGGGACTCTGGTGCCAGGACTTCTGTCTTGCCAGCCCCCAGATGGGGCTCAAATCCCAGGGCAAGGCCAGGTGGAGCTTGAGGCCAAGTGGAGCTTGAGATCAGAGCATGGGAAGGTCTTTGGGCATTACAGGAGAATGGAAAGAATATGGAGATAGCCAAGAAACTTGGGTTATGGGTGTTTCCTCACCCTTAGCATTCTCACGGGCAGTCAGCATCAGGGTTCTATAGGTACTTGACTTCTGACCTTGCACAGAGGAAAACACCCTGTGGAACTTTGAGGTTAATTCTGCAGTTGAGTCACTTATGGATTGGCATTTTTTTTTACCTATCCCTGGGTATCAGTGACACCAAACCACCAACTGGGCCAACTACTCATGGCCAGCATGAGGCCAGCAGGAGCCTGCCCACCCTAATGAGGCTGAGGGAAGCAGAGGGGCTTTCTGTGCAGTTCTTTAGGCTCCCGGGCCAGAAAGCATGGCAGGAGTGTAATTCTCTTTAATCACGAGAAGCTGCTCCTCAGGCCCAGCAGAAGCTTTTAATGACCTCAGCCTCATTTTCCATTTTTCCTGAAAAATCACTCCTCTTTTTGCACAGAAATGGAATTGTAGACCCTCCCAGGGCCCACTGGATGGAACGGGGGAGAGTGTGGGCTATGATGTGGACCATTGACTACGGGGTGCAGTGATGTTCAGAGATGTACTTACTGGGTGCAATGGATCTCTCACGATGATGGGAGACAGTGTTGCTGTGGGGGGAGTCGGGGGTGGGGGCGGTGGGGTTGATTGGGACCTCGTATTTTTTGAATGTAATTCGTAAAAATAAATAATTTTAATTAAAAAAAAAAAAGAAATGGAGTTGGGAGGCTACTGGAGCTGAGAGCGAGCTCTGCCCTCAGAAGAAAACTGACTCAGATGAACCTTCTGGCCACTGGGTGGAGCCCTAATCCAGGCCTGCACATGGTCCATTCTAGGCAGGCAGAAGCCTGTCCTATTTCCTCCTGAGGGACAAAGTGCACAGGACAGTCCAGGTGGCTGATGGGCAATAAATGGCATGGAGTTTTGTGATGGCCAATCTCCTCTTGGAGACCTCCTCAAGCTTAAACCCATTTTAAGTGCTGACCCATGGGGGATTTATGATCACAGGAGGAAGTGCTGTCCCTGGCCAGCCCCTCTTAAACAGCTTCTGGGTCTTACCCTGAGAGCTTGCAAACTGCTTGGCAAGCTGTGAAGGATGGTAGAATGACCCTCTTGCTTGGGAATATCCCGGTGTGTGGTGGGGCAGAGGCTGTCCTGCAGCTGGGCCAGGGGAGCATGCGCTCTTGCTGTGGGTATCCCTCTCCAGCCCACAGAAGGGCCTGGGGTGGCCAGGATTGTGGGAGCAGCCCCGGACATGGGAGTGACTAGTGTGCTCATGCAGAGACATCTAGAGCCTGGCCACCAGGACCTGGTTAAACTAGGGGACCCAGATGGAGAGAGAAAATGATGGGCAGGAGAGGCGGGGCAAAGACCTGGCCTTCAAGCATGCTGACCAGAAGGAAAGGGGCAGCTGGCTCTGCTCCCATCTGCTATCCCCTCCATGGTGGGCTGAGCAGTGGCTCCCCCTGACCATGGGCTGCAGGCTGCCCAGCGGCCAGCACTCAGGCCTTTGTGAGTCACCCAGACTGGGGCAGGCCTCTGGCTCTGGCATGTGTCACAGCTTTCAGTGGCTCATTTGTACATAGACTTGTGACTGCTTCTCTCTAATCTTCAATAGAATATACGCTGTCTGAAGACAGAAATGAGCCCAATTTGCTCACTGCTGTAAGCTCAGTGGCTACCTCACTGCTGCGTAGGAAGTGGTGGTAGAGTGAATTAAAGAACAGGCTTGGGGAATATTTGCTGTTGTGGCCACCACCTCCTTTGTCTTCTTTCCTGTCCCCCCTTGACTCTGTCATTATCCCATTGCAGGCTGCCCACTGCCCACCCTCACATCCCAGCAGTGGGAAACAGTTTCAGCATCATTCTAATAGATCTATTTTTGTGTGTGATCATTCAAGTGAATTAGGAAACAATTTTTTCTATAATATTATTATTATCATTGTTCTTTTAACCATGGCTACAATAGATTTAATGACTAATAGGAATATTGACATTAAATAGCTTTTTCTCCAATCACCACTTTTAACTTGTTGGATTTTCCCTTTCTCTCCTTTGAGTGGATTCAGAGCTTTCCAGTCACTTCTGCTAGGCCCACGCAGAACTGCCATCTCATATCTGTCACTGCTCCCAGCCTGCTCCTTCACTCTTCCTCCCAGTTTAGACCCCAGAACAGAAAGGCAAGGGTCATGTGTGCTTTTGGGGGAATCCTTGCAAATCTCCTTGCAGGGTGCTGGGGCCAGAGAGAAGGAGGAGGCACCTCGTCTGCACTTCCTGCTCAAAGCTGCCATCTGCTATGTCAGTGGCTATTCTGACATTTGTTTTCAGCAATGTAATAGCTTTTATATTATTTCAATTTTTTTTTGGTTAGTTACTCCAGAAACTATTTAAGATTTTACCAATAACAAAGATTTGCTAAGTAACCAGGCTTATTTTCTTTCCTTTGCTTAAATATTACCCTCATTAGAATACTTATTTATGGTTCCAATAGAACAGACACAGTCGACAATGTCAGAGCAGATGGAATTACCTGTATTTTATCCAGGACCCCAGTGCTGTCCATTCTACTGGCCACATTTACAATGTTGCACCAGATACCATATTGTGGTTTCTGAGCTCCAATTACACCAGCTATTACAGGTCCATGGTTAATACCCGTGATATATCAGAATTGAGTTAACTAAATTCAAATTATAGCAACTATTTTAACAGAAAAATTTAAGAGGCTACTTGAATTATCATTCTTAAACATCAGTCAAACTCACGGAGCTCAAAGGAAAAGAAAAATAATCCCTATAACTTCTTCACCTCAGTAGTGTTCAAAATGTTTGTTCATTTTTTCTCCTTCTAGACCATGATTCATGTTTATATGCCACTTATCATTATTCCAGACTTACATAAAATTGATATACTTAAAAACAGTAAACATCCCATTATCATTATTTTTCCATGTTATTACAAAATTTTAGGCAAGAGGTAATGGCTATATTGTTCTCTGGTGGTTTGGAGTCAATATTAATTTTAAATGTAAATAGCCACACCAAGTGTATGTACAGTGCCTTACTTGGCTCTTCTGCCACTGTTGGACTTTTGGGTTCACTCCATCATTTTGCTGAAGTGACACCTTCCCTGCCACCACCACCAGTTCCAGCACATCCTCCCAGGACCTTCCTTACATGTGTAAACTCTTCATTCTCATGACAGCCCTTCAGGGTGGTGCCACCATCACCACCTCCATTTGTCAGATGAGGAAGCAGAGGGACAGTGCAGTCACAGCTGGTCGGTGGCAGAGCTGCCGACCAGGTGGTCCCCTCCATGGCCCCTGCTGGGAGCGACAACCTCTTGTGCATGTTCCTTGCTCTACCATGTGGGTTATTGTCTTCGATGCTATCCCATGGGCAAGTTCATTGACTTCAGGATGAACAGGTGGTGGTTTTGAGTCCCTTTGCTAAACCACTTTCTGAAGGACAACCCTGATTTCCACTGCCCCTGGTGTGGCAGTCTACCCATTTCAGCATTTGAAAAGGTAATTGGTATAACAGATGTTGATGGAATATGCATTTGGGAAAATTTTCACATGGGGAAGTGACTGGTACTTATAAATACATACCTAGGAAAACAAAACAGTAGGCCTGAGGGAGGTCCCTGAGAAACTCCTAATGGTGCAGTGGTGGAGAACCTGGAGGAGAGAGTAGGTGGACTTCACCCTTGGGGAGGAAGAGTGACACCCAGTGGTCTCCAGGCAAGCTCTGGGAGGCTCGTGTGCCCTGTGCTCCTCTGAGGAAGGAAAAACACCCCTGGGAACATAAGTCTTCTCAGAAATGGATTCTCTGAGGAGTCTTCAAAAGGTCACTAAAGAAAGCCATGAAGGCCACATGCTGCAGGCCTGCTGACAAATTTCATGGGTTCCTGGGTGGGGCCATGGCAGCATCTGTGACTTCCCTGGATGAGCACATATTCATGACACCACCAAGGAAGGTGACCATGACTGTTCTGACCACTGTCTTGGTTCCATGGTATTCTAGGCATCTGGCACCAGGAGCAAAAGCCTTAAAAGGCTGAGGAAAATCTGCAATCAGGGAGAGGTCCAGGGTCCTTCCCTACCCCCATTTCTAGGACCCTTAGGGTGTGCAACCCACAGTTGTCATGTGATCTGGGGGAGGGATCCAGAGAGGGAGGGAAGATGGACAGAGAACTGGAAATGGAGATGCTGAGATTGATGATCACCCCCATTGTTTCCTGGGTCCAGGACCCCACCTCACTGCAGCGGTCAGACTGAATTGAATTGTGGGAAAATAGCTTGAATTTGAATGTGGGAATCTGGCTTGAAGTTAGAATGTTTCCACAACACAGATAAGAAGTGTGGGGGGGTGGGCTTAGGAACACTGGGTCTTGACTAGACAGAACACTGTCTTGTCAGCACAATTGTTTGCATGGGGAGGCATTTGAAATTTGTATGGCCTGTTCCCTAGTATTGTAAATGTTGCAGTTCTAATAACAGACTTGAAAGTAAACATGGAAAGCTGCTGCTTTTAATTTCCAATAAATATGATGTGGAAACTAGGATCAAGGCACTCAGTTCCAGAAGCTGTGAGTCCCTGGTCCCATCTTTATTTCCTCTCTTGAGTTTTTCTTTCTGTCCTTTTATGTCTTTGATAAATTCTGCATCACTGTCCCTTTGAGCCCACCTATTGCTGAACTGGTCTCAGCAAAGTAGCACTGTTCATTGGTTATATTTTGCATATTTCTATTGCTATTTCATGCATGGAGTGTCCATACTCAATTGATCATTGGACAAAGTCTTTAATGCTATTTAATTTCCTCATATTTGCAGCAGCTTGAAGCTTTTCTGGACTTCAAAAAATCATTATGTACATACAAACCTATAATAGGATGGAATTTTTGATTAAATTAAGTCATTTAAGGGCCTTTAATTAGATTGCATGATCCTGCTTTAGTTTTAATCCTATTACCAGGTCCTTATAAATGGTGAAATAAAAAGACAGATAATAATAATAATAATAAACAAGCTGCAGATATAGAAAGGAACCCAGGCTGAGCAAGAAGACTCTGGAAGCCAGAAGCTGAAATCAAGAGAATACAAAAGCTGAGAGAACACCACTTTTGATAGACATTGAAAAGTAACAAGGCCCAGAGGAGAAAGGATAGACAGGTAGCACCCCATGTGCCTGATGGTCAGGGAGAAAGGATTCCCTGATGATGCCTTAGTTTGAATGCATTCACAAACTCAGAACTCTAAGCTTTTATCCTAACAAATCCCCCATTATAAATGCTGACCCATTTCTGGTACATTGCTCCAGGAGCTTTCAGCAAATTATAAGGGAAGCTGATATCAGGAGAGTGGGGTGCATGCTGCTATGCAAACACCAAGAAGGTGTGAACAGGTTTATAAATGATTAAATGGTTGATTTTGGAAGACTTGTGAGACCTTAATAGGAAAAGCCTCTAATACTTTGAAGGAATTGTTAGTAGATATATGGATGCAAAGGATACTTCTGAAGAGGCCTTCGAAATAATGAACACATCATTGCAAGTTGGAAACAAGGTGATAGTTGCTTTAAAGCAGGGATTCTTAACCTTTTTTGTTCCACAGACCCCTTTGCCAGTCAGGCATAAGCCATGGACCCCTCACTAACTCCACACTACATTGTGTATTATTTAGTAAATGTATCACACCCACACCAACACATCCCCACAAGAATTTTTTTTTAATTTCAATTCAGGCTTACAGATCCCCTGTTAATAACCCCTGCTATAAAGTGTCAGAGAACTTGGCAAAATTGACTCCAGGTGTTAGAAGGAAGGCATAATTTGAAAGTGATCAACTTGAATATTTAGCTGAGGAAATTTCCAAACTATATGTGGGAATGTGGCCTGACTTCTCCTTTCTGTTTATAGTAAATTGTGGGAAGAAAGGGATAAGCTAAGAACTGAAGCCTTGGGGACAAAAATTATTAGTTTGGAAACCAGAAATTATTAGTTTGGAAAATTCTGAGCTTCTGGAAAATGAGTCCCCAGAGAATAAACCCCATGTGACCATTTCACTGACCAGGAAGCAGTCAGTCACTTTAGTGTAAGTCAGGATGGAAGGGCAGTTATCCAGGAGGATCTGTGGGAAGAAAGTCTCACTAGGTGACAGCTGGGGCCTGAAGAAGTGAGTCTTCCAAATCAGTATTCGGGAACCACAGGAAAGACCTTGTTGATGGTCAAGTGAGACGTCCAAAGCAGAGTGGCTCCACCAGAAAGGTGAACATTATGAGTACTGTTGTGGAATTTAAGAGAAGTTCAATTATTTGAGAATAGAGAGGCCAGGACTCAGGAATGATTTTGAGAAGGAAAAATGGTTTATTGACGGCCGGCCGGACTCGGGAGCTTTCTGTTTGAATCCCGAGCCCCGAACAAGATTTTCAAACGTCTTTTATACAGAGAGGAAAGCCAAATGGTCCCTTTGTTTCAGTTCTCAATAGGCTTCAATTAGCATATATCTCTTTCACATCTTAGGTAAGCTTTTAGCAAGGACTCCAGACATTTTAGATAAGCCTTGGTTTTTGCATTTCCCCTAAATACTTAAAGTTTATAGCCCTTGCTTTGTTAAACATTTCCTGGGACTGGAGCCTGCTGGTCCCTAAGAGCAGGACTGCAGCCTCTTACCGTTTCACACCCACAAGTCAAACAACTTCGTTATCTCTGAAGAGACAAAGAGCCTTCCACCCATAGCCCACATCATTCCCCCCCTTTGTCAAAGTTTACTTGCTAAGCTTTGGCATAATTATTGTTGTAGCTATGAGGTGGATGACTGTTTGTTGTCTTGACTGATTATCAGTCTTTAGTACAGCATCAAGGACCGTTTTTAGAAGTTTAGAACTTTTCATTCTGGACAGCAGAATCTTGGGCAGGGCCTCCCGCAGTTATTCTGCTGCCACTGGCACTCACGTGGATTTCCAGTCAGGTTCCAGATCCATCTATTACTTTTATTTTACTCTTAAAGAGTTTACACCTTTAATTTAAAAGGGGTGCTGAAGGAGACGATCTCTTTTCTGTAACTGCTTCCTGCTGGCCATGGGCTGTAGTCATTGCCTAATAAGGTGTAAAAACTCTTTAATTTATTCTAACTGGAGGAAGATGGATCTGGCATTCTGTACGAAGTTGGATGAAGTTTTCATATGGTTAATAAGATGTTCACGTCTGAAAGAAACAAACTTAATTAAAAATTTGGAATACCCGTTTTTAAAAGAGGACACATTGGGATTACAGAGGATAGACAAGATTAGATGCCTATAAAGATGGCATTCCTTAAAAGCTGGTGGGAACAGCATATATATTCTTTTTTAAGTTATCCATCTTTAGAGAGAAATTGCAACAGACACTTAGCTTTGTCTGAAGACACATTCCAAGCTGTTCAATGATTGACACTCATTCGCTCTGTCAGATGCTCCTGGTGAACTGGCACTCCTTGGGCAACTGGCTTCACTCAGGATTAGAACACTAATTTGGAAATACTCTTAGTTTTCACCTGTGGGAGTGATCAGAACTACAGAATAAAGATTTTTACACCTTGGTTTTCATTGTACAATTTCTAGCAATTTTGACTTGTTCAATAGGTGACTCACCATCAGCAAGCAAGCCTCACTTTTGCTAACTGAGACTGGCTGAGACTGCCACCTTATTCTATAGACATGTTATTAACTGTTTAGAAAATGATTTTACCAGGAATTTAACATGTCTAATATACTTCTGCACTTGATCCAAAATAGAAAGATAACATTACAATTATTAGGCATATATTTAGTACAGGATAAAAGTACAGCACTTAATATTAACTAATGTATTACTTAATGCATAAGGATTCAGAGTTGCCATTATTAGTTTTGAGTTTCAGTTTGTAATACTTTACATGTTATCTCTCCATGAGAGCAGGCCATAATGCCAATTGTGTTTAAGTTTTACTTACAGTCTCCTGGTATCATGGCTCCACTTAGCATGTTCTTCAACGCAGTGAGCAAGTTGCAGCATCCTTCCAGTATTCCAGAGATTTTCCAGTATTCCACTAGCCTGGTGCATAGTGCTCTCTGGCACCATGGAACAGTGCCAGTCTGGAGGCGATATCCATTGTACACTTGGCTGTACCGAGTCATTATTGGCTGCAGGAGCTTGAAACTGCAATATAGTTTCCATCAACTTCAGGAGCAGAACCAGAGACTGATATAGCACATATTTTAATTGAGGGGTCCAGTGACCAGCCTAGCCAATAACTCACATGGAGAGGCCACCTGTAATGTATACAAGGCCTGGCTCGAATGCACAAGAGTTTGACAATGTTAAAGTTTATTCCTTGTTTTATATATATTTTAAACAACTTAACGCAATACATATATCAAATGACTATTTACTTACACAATTTTACTATGAAGATAACAGTAGGTGCTTTACTTTAGTAATAGAGGAAAAATATTATTTTTCATTGTTAGAATGAAAACAGAATATTTCCAATAGAATCAAGACAACCTTTTATTACCATTTACTTAAATGTGTATTTTGCAGTGGCCTTCAGACAGGTTTATTATCATGAAGTTATTTTCTGCTACCAATACCAATCTAAGTTTCTTTAGTTAACAATGACTTCTACAACTAGAACTATTTAAACATTTTCAGTTGGAAGATGTTTTACAAACTCTTTATAATTGACTATAACCGCATTGACTAGACACCTCATGTTTAAATAAACTTACTAAATTACAATTACCAATGAAAGAAATTTACTCTCTATTTAAGAGAGCATATCTACAATCTTTTCCCTTTAGCCTAATTTCACCAATGTGAACTTACAATTTTCACTTACAATTTTCATTACTGTAAAGATTTTGTACATATGTTAATTTAGTTTATAAATTAACTATGGGAGATTACACTCAAGTTAAATAAAATTGAAACCATAATAGTTTATGCAAGGAATGTTCTCTTTTTCCCTTACAGGAAGCTAAAAACTTCTTTTCTTTAAGTTATGAAAATTATTAATTTAAAAGCATAACTGACTACCAGGTTTTAAAACACATGCATACTGACTTCCAGGTTTCAAAACACATTACACAATTACTTAATTTTTTAAAATCATAACCCAGGAAAGATCTCTCCATAGTTTTTATGGACTTTCCTTTACTTACTGAAATTTGTTAATAGAGCCACTAATTACCTTATTTTGTTGGAAAGAAATCTTCTGGAAGAAAATAAGGCTCACCAGATTGTGGAGAAGAAAATACTTTATTCTCAATCTTGCAAGAAGGGGCGCAGAGCCAGATATGGCTGTTGCCCCGAACAAAGAAAAATGACACAATTTATACCCCTAAGCCTAGCATGCAAGCTCTTCCTGTTTTTCCATAGATTGGATACTTCAGAAGTTACAGCTTATCTGAGATTTAACTTTCCCACGCAAAAGTTTGATTTAACTGCTTCTTCTATCACATTCCAACCATTTTAGTTTTTACCTGCTCCCCCCCTTTGTCAAATAAGGAATAGAATTTAGTGCTGAAATGGCACCGACTTAGTTAGCTCCTTCTTGGGCATCCTTCCACTGCCCATAGGACTGGCCTAAACTGGTCTCCTCCACTGCGGTCCAACCCAGGAGTGGGAGACTGAGGCAGCAGGCCGCCGGGTTACATCAACATTTTTCTTCTGTGAAAATTAACCTAATCTTTGTTTTGTTTTTTTTTCCAATTTATGGCTGACAAAGGTTTAAACTGGGAAATTACCAGGCAAACTGATTCTTAATTCCCTAGCCTAGTAGATAGGTTTAATCTGCCACACCTAGTCTTGCCTTAAAAGCTCTTGCAAAGAGGAGGCCCTTTCCCAATTGTTTCCATAATCAGATTTCTATGACTTTTTCATCCTGCTTAGTTCAATTTGGGCTTTAAGAATATTTATAAATATAACTGCATATTTAATTTTTAACAATTTGAATAGACCTCTTTTAAGAATTTTTATTTGTTAATTTGATATTATCCTGATGTATGAAGACATACATTGAGCTTTTTTTTTAAAAAATGGGCAGACACAAAGAGTTAGACACAAACACAACTCATTGATATTACTTGTAATTTGCATTATTTTATATACTGTTTAACTTAATTAATTAGGGGTCCAGATATATATATTACTTATATAACTGCATATTTAACCTCAACAATTTGAGCAAATAGGCAGACATGAATAGTTTGACACAACAACATGACTTTAGTTACTTTAAACTTTTCAAAGACTTCCGAAACTCCTCTTAATTTGCACTATGACCATGCAGTTCACCACAAGAATTTTCTTTCTTACTTAATGGATTGTAATAACCAAAATGTTTTCAATGCCTTAGCACCATTGTTTTAGAACTTTATATTTTACCTTGAAATTAGCAGAATTTTGGATAAGCAACAAGATTAGTTTTATATATATTTACTGAGGCTATTTGAAGCCTCAGGGAGACAGACTGCTTTCTCTCATGAATTGCCACTCTTAGGAACACTGACTGTCAAGGCAGGAGACTTCTCCCCCTCCACCCCCCTTTTGGTTTTGGAGATAATAAAACTCCAGTGGTCATTTAACCTTATTCTATCAGGCAGCAATTTATTTAGTTTACACTTGAATTCATGAGAGAAAGGGTTACTAATACCAGAAGAGGAGACAGTGATGTCCCAGCTCTTCTCAATTATGAAATAACCACAGGCAAAGGCAAAGGGCGAGGTTAGGCCTGAAGCAACCATAAACAAAGGAAAGGTTAGTGTAGAATTTACACTTAAATAATAGTTTCAGGCTAAATTCACCCAGCTATAATCTCAGTTATTGTCTTTCCACTGTTTTACAATATAAATGCATTTATAAATGATTTTAACTCTTAGTTACAGTTTTATTAATTTTTTAAAACCTATTAATTTTATAACACCTTTAAATACCTTTCATTCAACTTATAACATATTAAATGAACTTAACCATTACTTTAATTTTTCCTTTAAAGTGAAAGAATAAATCTCTTGCAGTTAGTTTGAAATAAAAGGCTACTTTTCAGGATTTGATTTCTAGAACATAAAATGTTCTTTTAAAAGAGGTAAGACTCTTCTTCAAACATTGAGGATATGATGAGGTTAAAGCACAAGAAGCTATTGATAAAATATTTTCTTTGTATATTGATCTTACTCAATTTAATCATAAAAATTTCCCTTCCACAAACCTTCTACACTTTCAGTATTCATTCAGGTTCTGTCCCACACTCTACTCTTTCCAATAATCAATCATTTTATCTTAGGACAAAATCATCTTCGGACAAAATCATCTTCTGTTGCCTTAACAATAAAAACACACTCCATATATCCCACATACTAAGTTACCAGGCAAACTTCTTGCAACATATAATTGCCATTAATACTAAACAAGTTTGTTAAAATAATGAACTTTTCTTCACTTTAAATACTTAGTAGCATGTAATACCAGAAACAGTTTTTTTGGAAGCAAGTTGGCAGGGGAGATTGGCTGCCGAATAAGTTTGTTATAAAATTGCCTTTTATTATTATTATTATCAATTCAGTTTTGTTAAATAATGACTTTCTGCAATTAGCCACTTAAATACCTTAAACAATGCTTTGTAAAACTTTTATAATTATTTATACCCTTAATACAAAGTTTACCTTCACAGAACACATTCTCTTACTTAAGGTTACTACAATACCTTCTAGAACCTGAGCAGAATGCAAACGTATTTTGGCTTTGACACCCTAAGGAGGGAACTTTACTGCATTTATTCTGATTCTGCTTTTCACCTCCTTCACTTCCCCCCCTTCCAGGCAGTCGGGTGCACAACAAACAGGAATGCGGCTTATGAATAGAAGGGTGGACTCACTGGAAAGGGGCAAGCCGCTCCCCCCTTTCCAGCTTTCAGCCAAAATGGGCAGACAGAACCTACTCAAATTTGGCAACTCTCCCAGGAACCCAGCCGCCCTGACTGGGACATTCCCAACAGACTTGGGTGCTTGGCGCGGACACAGATGGCCTCCAAGCCGGGGCAAAGGGCCAGACCAGAGACAAGACACCAGAACATGCACAAACATCTAGACTCCTCAGCTTTTGCCCCAGAATCATTTCACCCCCTTGCCAATGGCAAGGGAGGGCTCCAGCTCAGCTGTAATTCTACTTCATGTAAGGACACAACTCCAACACTAACATTGAGCTGACACAGACAGAAGCACAAAGGTCACTAATCTGACTCACAAGTTTATATATTTATTTTCACCACGGCTGCCCCCACAGCCATCACAAACCTCAGAACACCTTAACATTTGGGTATAAAGCAAATTCATTCACAAATTAGCACCATAACAAAAGATTTCAGCTAGACTTTTCCACTCTTTAAACTTTACACCCAGACCAAGCTCCACCAGAAAAGCCGATCATTTTTCCTGTAACCAAGTTTTGTTTTCCTTAATCTAGACCAATTTCCAGGATATTAGGACTCGAACCTATAAATTACCCTTCCTATTAAAATCGAGACTCCACTCCTTTAGTGGATATAAGACCAGTACCAGATTCTAACATGCAGTTAGACAAACCCAAAACACCAGGGCTTTTCCCCGGTTTTTCCTCCTTTTCCCAAGCCTAGAGAGAACGGCTTCCCCCCAGCCTTCTGGGGCTACTAGGGTTCTCTCGGAGGTGATCAGCCTCCCCTTCCTAGCAATTAAAGCTAGGGCCTTCCAGACTCTGCTCACCCGGGGAGTCTTACCTTCTTCCCTGTTCGGAGCTCTTTTTCGTTCCCAGAATCCTTCTCTTCAGACCTTCCATTGCCCCTTGATTTTGTCGGGAAGATTCTGGTGGAGCCCACATCTTTTCTGGATTAAATTTAATCCAGGGGCGCCCAGATTTGGGGTTCACCCGAGTCCTCCCGGCTTCCTCGGGGATTTGGAAGGGGCAGCAAAATGCTACCGTCTCTGGCCTTCATTTATTGTCCCTTCGTGGTCGCCATTAATGTTGTGGAATTTAAGAGAAGTTCAATTATTTGAGAATAGAGAGGCCAGGACTCAGGAATGATTTTGAGAAGGAAAAATGGTTTATTGACGGCCGGCCGGACTCGGGAGCTTTCTGTTTGAATCCCGAGCCCCGAACAAGATTTTCAAACGTCTTTTATACAGAGAGGAAAGGCCAAATGGTCCCTTTGTTTCAGTTCTCAATAGGCTTCAATTAGCATATATCTCTTTCACATCTTAGGTAAGCTTTTAGCAAGGACTCCAGACATTTTAGATAAGCCTTGGTTTTTGCATTTCCCCTAAATACTTAAAGTTTATAGCCCTTGCTTTGTTAAACATTTCCTGGGACTGGAGCCTGCTGGTCCCTAAGAGCAGGACTGCAGCCTCTTACCGTTTCACACCCACAAGTCAAACAACTTCGTTATCTCTGAAGAGACAAAGAGCCTTCCACCCATAGCCCACATCAGTACCAGACCTAGTGGTGCCTAGCCCAGCAGTTCCAGCTGTCTGTTACTTACCAACAGCTCATGGACTTCACCCCATGAGTGTCCATTGTGCACACTTCAATGACTGTGACATCAGATCTTTTCAGATTCTTTCTGCTCTTGAGAGGAATGAGCCCTCAGATGCACGATACAAACCCTCTGGGGAGTAATACAACAAAAAACCACCCGAGCTGCATTCATTACTTTACAAAAACAAAAATGGGGAAATGTGGAAATATGGCCAGAGATTAAAATACTTCACTGAGACTTGTGGCAATTGCTGCCATGCATCACATTAACTTTACAAATTCTGGAACTGTAAACTTGCAGCTTGTGTCTGCCTATGGATTTTGGCCTGCGTGCCCTCTCTTTATGCTATTGTGGCAGGAACTGTCAACATTACAAAGGAAAATGGATACCGGCCCCTTGGGCTAATGACACTTAAAATCATAACCTACAAAAGAATTTGTGGAAAGTATTCCTTGGAATTGCCCCTACTTATGAATAGTTTAGAAATAGAAATAAGACGAAAGAGTGTTTGACCCTTAATCAAACATATCATCTTAAAGCCTGTTAGAGATCCATTTGTTTTCATAACTGGTAAGATAACTATTAAGAATGACTCTTTGTTTTATGAAAATGGTGCCTTGTATACATGTCTATCAGAAAGTGTGTTGCAGAATGGAGAAACAATAGCGATGGCCAGAAGAAGGAAAGGCATCTGGATACTTGTTAGAATGATGTGGTTTGGCAGTCATCTCCTGAAAGTCAATTGTTGCTACATATGGCACAAGAATTCCTGAAATGGACTAGACATTTTATTGGACTGCTTTTTATAAGAATTTTGGGACTGATTGGAATCATTACAGCTGCTGCTACTGCTATGGCAGCTTTACATGAAAGTACAGACTCAACAGTACGTGCATGATTGGCATAAAAATGCTAGTGATTTGTGGCATAGCCAAGAGCACATTGATGAACAGTTAAATAATTGGGTTAATGATTTAGAATCAGCTGTTTTGCATATTGGAGATCAATTGTATAATTTAAACTTGTTAAGGGGATTGAAATGTGATTGGAATGAAAGCAACTTTGGTATTACTCCTCTTGCCTATAATTCATCTGATACACAATGGAAAAATTAAGAATCATTTGCTAGGCCATAAAAATAATATCTCTCTGGAAATAATTGAATTACAAAGGAAAATATTAGAAATGTCTCAAAATCAAATTCGTGTAGCCAATAATAAGGATATTTTCTCAAATATGATTTCACATATTACAAAATTTAACCCAGGTAATTGGTGGAAATCACAGCATTTCCTGTCAGCTTTAGGAATAGGGCTAATCATATTTGTTCTGTTGCTCATGATTCTTGCCTGTGCCAGACAGTGATTTGAAGAAAAGTGCAAAGCATAACAGCCACGGGACATGCGAATAATCTGGTGCTAGCAAAAGCATTTCAATAACTTCCCCTAGTTGAAGAGCTTGGCTGGTAGTCAATGATGGTAAGACTCTTAAAAGGAGGGCAACCTAAGACAGGCACAGTCACCTCGACTAAAACAAAAAGGGGGAAATGTTGGAAACTGAGGCACAGTTATCTCACAAGGAGAGATGTGCTATTTCCATGGCTATGTTTGCAACATAAGGAATGCGGTAATTAAGAGTTCCCCACAAATGGGATGAAGCTGTTAAAGGCTGAAAGAAAAGATGAGCACATACCTTTTGTAGTAAGTAGAACACTTAGACTTTGTACCTTGAGATAAGATTTTTTGAGTTCCTTAGTAATGCTAATAGTTAACAGCTTGTTGCTGCTTATTGTCATGTAGACTGGGGTATATAGAGAGCCCCTTGTAAACAATAAAGTTGTCTGATGAGTCTCTACTCGCAGACCTCCTGATCCCAGCTCTCTTGCTCTTTCTTTTTCTTTCTTTCTCCTTCTTTCACTCTCCTTTTTCTTTTTCTTTCATTCCTGATACCCTTCAGGTCCAAATCTCCAAAAGACAGCCTGGACCCTTTGTTGCCAGATTTTCCCTAGGTTCTTGGCTAAGTTACAAAAGAGAATTTAAGAACATGCCAGTTTAGTTAGGCTAGTAGTTTATTAAGAAAAAGAGAGAAGAGAAAGAAAATAACAGATTATGGGTCCCAGGTATACTTGTGGGCTGGTCCAGACAGAGAGAGGGAAAGGAGGCTAAAAAGGATAAAAAGGGTTGGTTTACAGATTACAACTCCCCACTGCAGATTACAAGTCCCCAGGTGGACTTGCATGCTGGTCCAGGCAGAGTGAGAAAGGAAAAAAAGGGGGAGGGGGAAGGCTGATTTAGTCTCTGTGCTGGCTTTTTAAACCAGTACTTACCTTCCCCTTTGTTGAGGGGAGGAGTCCCAGCTGTTTGCTGATTTGATTACTTATCCCACCCATCAATTCAGATGAAAGGCACCTTAAAATATACAGGGCTTTCCTTTGATCCCAGACAAAATCTCATTCCAAATGGGGAGTTCTCACAAGGTCCTTCCCTCAGGGAGGGTCCCAGGGCATGTGCCTCATAGTTGTGGTTTTCTGCCAGGCTCCAGGTTCATCTTTTCATTCCCTGAACTAGCCTGCTTCACCTTGATTCCTACATGTGTGTTGCAATTTGATGTTATTGATGAATTCCAAAATGAAACACTGAATATGTTTGTAAACCAGTATGTTCCTCTGGGCTAGTGATACCCTTATATTGTATTGAATTCAGAGGTGTCACTTTTATTTGAGCAAATTATGACTAGGGCTTTGATTGGGCCACATCACAGAGGAAACAACAAGGCAGAGGAGACAGTTGGAATTTTTGAACCTGGAGCTGGGAAGTAAATACACAGAGAACAGATATATGAAGAAAGAAAACAGGCTCCATTAGACAGTCAGAGGCCCTGGGAAGAGAGAAGGACCATTTGCTTGACAGTTTATAGCTGGCCTTATGGAGAACAGAGCAGGTGAGCCTAGAGAGAAACCAGCCCTGGGAGAAAGACAGCCTACAGTTGAGATTAGAAGAAGCTGGGACCATGGAGCCTTAAGGGGAAGAGGAAGGCAGAACACTTACAGATGTCAGCAATCATCTTGCTCCAAAATGTGGCAACAGACATCGGTGAGGGCAGTAACTTGTGATTTATGGCCTTTTAAGTATGAGCTCCTACCCCAAATAAATACCCTTTAAAAAAGCCAACAGATTTCTGGTATTTTGCATCAGCATCCCTTTGGCTGACTGATACTGTGTGGAAACAGCATGTTTTCTGTGAAGTCTGTGTGAAATGGAGGCACTGCCCATCTGAATTAAATGAGATAGAAAAGGGAGACATTGAAGGAAAATGATCGCAATGGCAGTACTATGGAAGTTTTGTTCTAAGTAAAGAGATCTTATTGAGCTCAGAGTGTGAACTCACCCATGTGTGCAGAAAGGGCGTGTATACCCCAGAGCTTGGAGAGAGGGGGATTGTGCCCCACTGTTGGAAGAGTGTTGCCTCTCAGGCTTTAGAAAGGATGAAGCCTATCATCCAAGTGTTCTCAGAGGGTGGGTTATAGAGTTCTGATGCCCTCAGGTGCTTGATGGGGGTGGAGCTGAGAACATGGCCACTGGGCATGGCCTTGGAAAGGGTGGGTGGGATTGATGCACTATCAGGCCCTGAGGAGGAGAAACCATGGCTCTAGAGGTGACTCTCAGACTTTGAAACCTAATGGAATATCCCCTGTAGTATTTCGGAACTATTTGGGACCTGTGACCCTGTTTCCTTTCCAATTTCTCCCTATGGTAATAGGAATTTTTATTTAATGAAAGTCCTTCATTTGTATAATGGAGGCAGTTAACTTATTTTTTAAGTTTCACAGTTCCACATCAGAAGAGAATTTTTGCCCCAGGACACATTTTATGCCTATAACTGATTTCGATGAGATTTTGTACTTAAAACTGCTACTAAAATGAGTTAAGGCTTTTGAAATATTGTGGTGGAATGAATGTAGTTTGCATATATATTTCTTTTTTTTTTAGTTAAAGATTTATTTTTTATTTATTTCTCTCCCCTTTTCACCCCCCCCCACCCCCCATTCACTGTGTGTTCTTCTGTGATGGCTTCTATCCTTATCAGTGGCACCTGGAATCTGTTTCTTTTTGTTGTGTCATCTTGCTGCATCAGCTCTCCTTGTGTGCAGTGACATTCCTGGGCAGGCTGCACTTTCTTTTGCTCTGGGCAGCTCTCCTTATAGGGTGCACTCCTTGTACGTGGGGCTCCCCTATGCAGGGACACCTCTGTGTGGCACAGCACTCCTTGCGTGCATCAGCACTGCACATGGGCCAGCTCCACACGGGTCAAGGAGGCCCGGGGTTTGAACTGCGGACCTCCCATGTGGAAGGCTTGCCCTATCCATTGAGCCAAGTCCACTTCCCTCATGTATTTCTGAGATCCAGAGGGTGGTGAGTGACCATTTGAGACTTTGTGGAACTCAGAAAATCATGTCCTTAGGGCTAATCCATTCTTATGTATATAAACTTATTGTAGGTGAGATGCTTGGATTAAATTTCTATATTTAAGGGCTGTATTAGTCAGCCAAAGGGGTGCTGATGCAAAATATCAGAAATCGTTGGCTTTTATAAAGGGTATGTATTTGGGATAGGAGCTTAGAGTCACAAAGGCCATAAAACATAGGTTACTTCCCTCACTAAAGTCTACTGCTACTTGTTGGAGCAAGATGACTGTTGACATCTGCAAATGTTCAGGCTTCCTCTTCCCCTTAAGGCACTGTGGCCCCAGCTTCTTCCAATATCAGCTGTAGACTGGGATAGGTCTTGTATGTCTCCCAGGGCTGGTTTCTCTCTAGACTCAGCTGCTGTGTTGTCCACAAGGGCAGTTCTAGATTATCAGGAAAAAGGCTTGTCTGTGTTCCCAGGGACTCTCCCATGTCTAATGGATCCTGGTCAGTTTCCTCATGCATCTGCTTCACTGTGTATTTACTTCCTGGTCTCCAGGTTCAAAAACTCCAACTGTCTCCTCTGTTTTTTTTTGTTTTCTATGTGATGTGGCCCAATCAAAGCCCTAGTCATAATTTACTCAAGTAAAACTGAAACTTCTGAAGTTAATACAATAAGGTTATCCCTAGCCCAGAAGAACAGATCAGTTTATAAATATAATGCAAAATCTATTTTTGGAATTCATAAACCATATCAAACTGCTACAAGGGTCTTTGATTAGCTTGTGTGGCTCAGGTTGGGTCTGAATCCCCTTACTGTTATCCTTTATAAAAAGACACAGATACCAAAGAAACCTTGATAGAGAGGAACCCAGAAGCTGAGGGTGACCTCCCCAGGAGTCTGAAGCCTAAATAAAAGGAACACAGAATCTGAGAGGAAGCTGGTGTAGACAGAAGCTGAAGCTATGAGGCTGGAGGAGAGGGGAGCGGCAAGCAGACACACCATGTGCGTGACTGCCCACAGCTGCAGCTCAGGGAGAAAGGGTCTCCTGAGGACGCCTTGATTGGACACTTTCATGGCCTCAGAACTACAAGTTTTTAACCTAATCAATCCTCATGGCAAAAGCCAACCCATTTCTAGTATATTGCTCCCAGCAGCTCTTAGCAAACTTAAATAATATTAGAGAACTAATTCCAAACTGCCAGACTCAACTCAGAAATCTTAAAGATTCTGCTTCTAAGAACCATTCTCAGGACCAAAGTCTGCTTTAGCCAAAACAGACAAGATAAAAATATATAAATATTGAGAGAATTTTTTAAAGAGGAATTGGTTCATGTAACTGTGGATATTGGCAAGTCCAGGTTCCATATGGCAGGCAGCAAGTTGAAAACCCAATGAAGTTGATGAATAATTCTCCTGGAGAAGCTGCCTGTCTCATTCTGACTGCTGCAACCATCAATTCTTCCCTTAATGCCTTCAATTGATGGAAAAGATTTCCCTCAAAGCTGAAGACAAGTTTCTGTCTTGATTGTATGCATAATCAGGCACTGATGCAATCAACTGACTAATGAGTTCAAGCCATGAAGTATCTTCATAGTAATAATCAGACCAGTGCTTGTTTGATCAAACCACTGGACACCATTACTGTTCTGGTCGGCTTGGTGGCTGAAAACAATATACCAGAACTGGATTGACAATGGGGATGTATTAGCTTACAAGCTTAGTGAAGAGGCCATGAAAATGTTTAAATCAAGGTATCAGGTGATACAGTCTCCCCAAAGCTTGGCTGCATCATCCTGGACTCCCCTGTACATGCAAAGGCCTTCTTCTGGGTGGCGTTGCTTACAGTTATTGACTTCCTTGCCTTTCTCTCCCTTTGTTCTCTGTCCATATTCATCCTGTTTATAAAGGAGTCCAGTAAGAAGATTAATGTCTGGGTCAGGACTTAACTGAATTGACCTAATCAAAAAGTCATATTTAAAATAGGTTTACACACACAGGAATACTTCAGCTTTAAGAACATGATTTTTCATCAAACCATCACATTCCCTATTCAAGTTGATGTGAAATTAACCATCATTAGATTCATGAACTTACACAGGATCAACTCCTTCACTATCCTGGAAGCTAAGGAGACTAGTTCACAGCTTAGCTTTGCCCCCACCCCTTCCTTCTCCCAGCTTTTCAGCTGATAGATAAATCCAGGCTTGTAGCCTTTACCATTCTCTTCTGCAATTTTGTTTGCTTTCTCTGTGTTGTCTATGACTCTGCTTTAAAAATGGAAACCCAATAAAAGGCATTTCTAATATTAAAATTATATGAGAATAAACTGCAGTATTGTAGTATGATTGGACCCTTAAAGATGGGAAGATGATTTATGTTAAAAAAAAATCCATTAAAAATGATGGAAATTCAGATTTCCTTTCTCTACAGTACCGTGGGCAATGGTGACAGGTACAAGAAACTCCAAGGGAGTGGGATTGGGGGCAGTGTCCCTCTGGTCCCCAGATATAACCTTTCTGGTAACCACTTTGTCCTGAATGACAGCTCTGACCAGGAGTCTGCTCTGGACCTCCAGTCAGCATGCTCACCCCTGGGTGGAGGCAAACAGCCACTGAAGCCCCCAAGTGCCCAGAAGGGCCCTCAGGCAGAACCTCATCCCAGCTTATGCTAGATGTGGCTGCAGCAGGCCGGCCTGCTGGACTGGGTTCCCTTGTCCATCCACTCACTCAAGTCCCCCATCTCCTCCCCTGGGCATCAGAGCCCTGTGTGATCAGTGGATGGTCCCAAGCGAGGTTCCCACCCAGCACACACCCTCACCAGTCTCCTTCACCCTGGGCACTTCAGATCTACCTCCAAAATGTGGTGACTTCTCAGAGCCTTGGTTTCCTTGAAGGCTGTGTTGAGTGACCCAATCACATGAGGGTGTGTAGGGAATAAGGCCAGGCAAATGCACGCCTGAGGGGCCTGGACTGAGGAGCCACTTGGCCAGGGAGTCTCCAGCCCAGGAAAAGCCCCTGAGTGTTAGCACAGGCACCTGTGATGGCACAGAGCAGCGATTCCCAGTCCCACCTGCAGGATGGGCTCAGTTCCTGAGAGCTGGGGGCCTTGAGTGCTGGAGCCTGGGGCTTCTCTACAAAACAGGGAACAGACCTGGGCTGAGAGGGGCTCCCTGCCAATAGTCACTAAGGAGATCCCCCTCTGGGCAGCACAAGGGTTAGCCTCCTTCCAGGGCTAACTCCCACCCCCGCTGCACCATCTAGGTTGGGGGAAGGTGGTGAAGGGAGGGGTCCTGCCCTGCCCTCCTCTTGGTGTCACTGGCTACTGCAGGTTTGCAGATCCATGCCCACTGGTGGATCTCACAGGCAGTGAGTGCATTTTGAGGCTTCTAGGACACCAATCTCCACTCAGACCAGGTCTGGGGTCAGGTAGATCACACTAGCTGGATTTGGGGTGTTCCTGGGTCCCCTGGGGGAGTTGACACAGAGCAGGCCCTGGGGGTTGGGCAGGCAGCCATTGGCTCCTTGCACAAGCCCAGAGAGGTGGGACTTATTGCAAGTACCTTCCTCTGTCTGGGGAAGGACTTGTGTGTGTGCCCGGCTGTGGGCATGAGCCTGACCACCCTGTGTGCTGTCCTTTACATCCTGGCTTTTGGAGCTCAGTACCCTGAGTGTCCCAAGTGCATTCTCACCTACCTCCTCCCAGACTGGGGGAGGATGGCCCTGTCCGTACTGAGCACCTTCTTACCCAGATCCATTTTCAACTCCTCACTTTTCAATTAAGGAACAGAGACCCAGAGAAAGGCGCAGCTCAAGGAGCACAGGGTGGGCACAATCCAGAGGACCTGGATACTTCTGGCATCTGAGGTGTGGGCCCAACTCTCTTGCATAGAAACTTTGAAAAGGACAGCCCCTAAATCATGGGGACCCCTGCCTGCTTCTCCCCCTATGAAGCTGTTTTCTTCTCAGGATCCCCAAATGGCTTCACGAGCACTGCCCGAACACACACACACTGACCAAATGGGTAGGGACAATGTCCTGGGAATCAGAGTAGGCCTGGAACCAGGGAGGTGGCAAGGAGACAGGGGTTGGAGTGAGCTCTGCCATGGGACAGGGCATTTTTCTCCTGTCAATGTATCCATAGCCCCAAGCCTGGAAGGGGAGATGCCAGCCTGATGGACAGTGGGATCTCGGAGGTTCCCAGTGTTCTGCCTGGGCAGGGACAACCCCAGAGTAAGTGGAAGAGGACAGAGCTGAGGTCCACCCTCCACTGTTCTGAGCACCTGGAATTAAGATGGACTCCCAGTATGGAGGGAGGCTACTGGAGAGAAGTCCTCAATTTCCTCTATAAATTGGGGTGCTTGGAATGGGTGACCCTAAGTGTGCCACGGCCTAGGAGGATTATTTGGCCTTGGTTCTCTATTGATAACCATGGTATTCTGGGGTGCTAGAAAATGTGTTCTAAACCCTAGGTGTCCTACTGAACAGAGGCTTGGAGGATTGGGGAACTGATGACTTGTGCTAGATGCAGCAGAGCACAGGACCATCTATGGGGTCCAGGGACAGGTTAGACCTTGCAGGAGCCTTGGATCTGAAACTGAAAGGAATGGGAAGTCTTTGGAGGGTGTGACACCTGAAGGTGACTAAGACTGCTTTTCACAGAATTTAAAGCCTGTCCTGGCATGGACTGTGACATGAAGCCAAGGTGGTCATGACTTTCTCAAGATCACACTACCAGAACTCAGCCCTGTTTTGCTTGTGTTCCCTGCTGCTTCCCATACCACCTTGTACATTTTTCATTCTCTTCATATGTACATTGGCTACATGTGAGACCAGCTCTCAAGTTTTCCAGGAATTTTCTCTGAGCTACCTGATCCCTTTCCAAGGAAAATAAGGTAGATTTGATCCACTGTGCAGCAGGGGAAACTTGGGAAGTGTTGGGAGATTTGGATCCGAAGGGTATCAGGAATGAAAGAAAAAGGAGAGTGAAAGAAGAAGAGAGAGAGAGAAAGAGCAAGAGAGCTAGGATCAGGGGTCTTCGAGTAGAGAGATTCATCAGACTTTATTCTTTACAAGGGGCTCTCTATATACCCCAGTCTACATGACAAGCAGCAACAAGCAGTTAACTATTAGCATTACTAAGGAATTCAAAAAATCTTATCTCAAGGTACAAAGTCTAAGTGTTCTTACTACAAAAGGTTTGTGCTCATCTTTTCTTTCAGCCTTTAACAGCTTCAACCCCTTTTCTGGGAACTCTTTAATTACCGCATTCCTTACATTGCAAGCATAGCCATGGAAACAGCACGTATCTCCTTGTGAGACCATTGTGCCTTGGTTTCCAACAGGGAAGCCTTGAGAAACAGAAAGACATGCCCAGGATCACAAAACAGGCAGGAGCAGGATGGTTGTGTACCAAGTTCAATCTCAGACGGTTCTTGATGCCCCCAGACCTCAGCAAGGCAGGAAGGAGGACTGTATTGGTGAAATTCTGTACACATGGGAAATTCAATGGGTCAGGGGGGTAAAGAGTCAGCAACCCAGAGGGGACATTAGGAAGTTGTTATCCAGGGAGAGAGCACAGAGAAGGGGAAGCAGGAAGTTACCTCACTTCCCTGGAGACAGAACCCAAGAGAACTTGGAACCCCAGGAACCAAATGCCCACATTCTAGACACTAACCTAACAGCTCACTCAGGGCTAGATGCTCAAGAGATGTTCTCGTTGCTGCCTGCCTGAGGTCTTGGCTGCAGGAAACCCCACAGTGAGAGCCTGATCCAACACTGATCCAACACTGATCCAACACTGCAGGCATTGGCTCAACCCTCAACCTTGAAGAATCTGGCCATTTGCCAGGAGGAAATCAAAGGTAACCCACGGAACCAGGGCAGGGGATGCAGGCCAGGCTGACAATGTTCTCCTTATGAGCAGCCTCAGCACCTCCCACTCCCAGGATGGGTGTATAGAAGATACCAGGCTGGGCAGAAAGAGGTGATTGGGGGTTAACACCTGCTGGGCACATTATGTTCTTGTCTAGTTCATGGCTGGCAGGGACAGGAGGAGAAGCCTGAGGTTGGTGCCCCTCTGCCCAGACATTGATCCAGATCTGCAGAGTTGTCATCTCTCCTGGGAGGAGGGCTATACAGATAGGGTCTTTGCTTCATCTGGAAGTAGAACTTCATGTGTGGCTGGTCCTCTTGCTGATAACCAGTCAGGGTCCTGATGCCTTGTGGCCCTGCTGATGACCCTATCATTGCAGAGCTCCAACCGCGAGACCAGCTCAGAGCAGGATGACAGTGTCATCAACACCTGAGCAGGGTGCTGGTGTACACGGCCACCAGCAGAAGCTGGAAGAGACAAGAAGTGAAATGGGAGCTGAGGGGTTCTCCACACCCAACTCAAGACAGGGGACTTCAGGACCTAGACCCTACCCTGGCAGAATCTGCAGGGCTCCCTGCCAGGAATTCTCCCTGTTGGAACTCAGGACCACACCATTAGGAATCTGGGAATGCTCACCATCCCAAACTCAGCCCCATTTGTGACCAGGTGCAGTGTTTGTTGGATATCAGAAAAGACCCTTTATGATGATTCAACTTCACATTAAACCATGACAGTCTTTGTTTTGGATCCTGCCTTGGTTGTTTAATCTACTTGTTCCTAGATTCTCTCCATCCCCATATTTCCTGCCTGCATTCAGGTAGACTGGCTCTCCATGCTTAAGCATCCTCTCATTTCCATGGTTTTTACCTAAAAAAAGGGTCAGAAGATTACAGTAAAATACATATTTCTGTGTAACTTGCCATCCAACAGAGCCCAATACTGTGACTCCTCCAGGTCAGGTGGTAGGGCTGCATCATGTTCCAAAGGGAGGCTAGGAACCTCAGAAGTTCAGCCTTAATGCCCTTGGACCTAGATGGGACTCCTTCCTTTTGTCATTTCAACTGGGCTTCAAGGAATGTCATGTGACTTTTAATAGTCTAATAGTTCCAGATCACCCAGAATGGGCTACTAGAATTGGGCTGGCTTGTTCAAACATTATACACATTTAGAGTTTGAATGGCTGGGGCCAAATTCCTTGAAACAATTCAGGCATCCGAAAACAGACAGTGATGGTTGGTGGTTCCCTGCAGTCAGCTGACATTGGGTGTGAATAGTCTCAAAACTTGTCCATCTGGTGACAGCAAGGCAGAATCATATTTACAATTGCCCCATTGGAAGGTGATCTACACTTGAATATTTTCAAGACCATTAGGAATTTCTCTTCCCTGTCGCATCAGCTCATTTCCTTGGGCAAGTCAGAGTCTTCCTCCCATCCTGGAATCTCCAGGAATTTAGCCCTTACAGAATCTAGTATTGCTTTAGTCTCACATCCTCAAAACTTTCATTTGAAAAAGAGGAATGAGCTATTTGAGGTCATTGAAGCCAACTACTTGAACCCAGGATTGGTCTCCCTTTGCCCTGTCATTAAGTGGTACCCATGATCCACCTCCTGCCACAGTCACTTGAGGTCAATGATTTCTGGTTTGAAATCCAGGCATAACCATCTTTTTGGACATTATGCAGCTGCTGACTGCATGTCCTTTTTTGTCCCAATATTCCACCTGCCAGTGTGAAAATGACATGGCTGAGGAGATGAAAAGTCCTGGCTTGGTGCAGACAAATTTCAGGTCCAGGAAGAAGATGGTGCAGCACCTGCTGCCTGCTCACTTGGGCCGGTAGTACCTGGACTCATCCAACATCCTGGGAACATGAAAGTGATCTTCCCCACCAAGCAAACACTGATAAAAATGATCCCCAGATGAGCACAATGTCCCTTCCATGGCCTTGAGTCTGCCAGACATTGCCTTTGGACATTGGAGGTCAATTCATTTCTCTGATCCTCAGGTGGTTCCTTGGATGAGTAGGGGGCTGCAGGAAAACAGATAATAGTTATTGAGAGGACTGAAAGCGAGGAGATATAGGAAGTGTTGACCAAGTTAATCCATGCATTATGGGCTGTTATAGGGCCTGGGATGGACAAAATGATTTTCCACTCACCTAGGGAGTAGGCTCTGACTCAGTCCTCAACTACAACAGGCCATAGCACAAACCTATTTCCCTTTTTTAAAGACTGACACTTCTGTCCCGGAGTTCTTCAACCAAGGGCTAGCCAAAATGCTTTGAGGGGGCTGGAGAAGTACAAGCTGCCAAATATGACATCTGGGAATGTGATGATTGGGCTCAATCAATAAATGACTATGTGTGTAAATTGCACAATTTAGTAGTTGAAGGAATGAAGGAGTAAAAATCCCTGCCACTTGGGGTTCATTCCACAGGGCGTCAAATACACTAGACCTACAAGCATAGGGAGAACATGAATGTTAGGTGTGAAACCTTAATGTCTTTCTCTAGGAATGAGAAAGTCCTCCAGGTCACTCAAGTACAAGGAAGACTCATGGACCTAAGGAAAATGTGTGTAGAATATGAATAAACTACAAGTCAGAAAGTTTAGGTGGGGGTAGTCCCTGGGAAGCTCAAGACAGATCCCTGTGTCCCAAAAATTTCATGATTTACATCTTGGTTTGATTTGTCACAAACTGCCCCATCCTCTGAACAGAATCCATAGTCCTGGGAGATGTGTTGAGCAAAATGCTAAAGAGTTTGCATGGATGTTCTTTTGTGGGTTCTCAGCTATAGGAAAAGTGGGGTTAGGCTGTGCTCCTTCCACTAAGAGGAAAATAAGACCTGGATGAATTATACCCATAGGCACTCAAAAAATATGGCAGCTCTTGGTGACTGGGCCATAGGCTGAGATATAATTAGACCATGGGAATGTGGGGTAGAGGGACCCACTGACTAGGTATTAAGTGCCCCTCTTTTTGAAGCACAGTGCAAAGAGGGAAGTAGTCACTGCCTCCCCTCCTCTGCCCTCTGGAACCCAGATTCCTTGGTACAGAGAGCAGGGAAGACAGATGTGTGAAGGGTGTCTGACAAAGGTAAGATTTGTTCAAATATTGGACATGAGCCTACTAAGTTGGACAATAGCCAGCAGTCTGCAGCAAGGGAATAAACAGCCTTAGCCATGTATAACAGTATTTTGGGAGTAGGTGCAGAGTCTGGGAATGGGCAGGGTTATGCAGAGGAGCCCTCTGAAACACACACATGGATACTTTTGAGAGGGAAAATGGGATTAAAGGAAATCCTGTCTGATCTGTAGTCTACACTCCGTTCACAGTGACATCGGCTATCTATTCCAAACAAGGGTGGAGCATGCCAGTGGGGAATTTCTCAGGTCCAGGGCATTCTTACCTGCAAGGACTGGTTGGACTCCATAGATATGAATATGAATGGCTTGATATTTCAAGGGATGTCCCATCATGCCCGTTATCTATTTCAGTTTCTGCAATCAATAGAGTCCACACTAGAAGGTGAGGATATCTGCAAGTTGGTGCCTGTTGGCCTCAGCAGACAGTATGGGCAGAGAACCCAGGCAAGATCTGCCTGGGCTGGGGTTCTCCAAGAATAAGAGGAAACTCAGAACAGAAATAAGGTGGACCATTGCTGACAGAAGTTTCCTGGTTTAGTTGTGGTGGCTTTGGGTTTTTTCCATCTGAAAGGATTGTGGCTATTTTCTGCCTTCTAAAAGAAACCTGGAAAGGATGTCAGGGTGGGGAACCCTTCACTTCAAGTTGCAGTGTCAACTCTATGGCCAGCTCCATGGGTGGTGGTGTCTCCTTCTCCAGACACACCAAAGGGCAAAGAAGCACCTATAGAGCTGCTTTTTCACCATCTTTGTGGTAACTGCCTATTTCATGGCTATTTCTAGGGTCCACCCTACATCCGGCCACAGCTCTAAGAGCATTTGACAGCGATCCTTCTGGGATTGAGGAGATCATCTGTGAGCAGGTTGTCCTCACTGCCACCTGCCAGAGGAGCTAGAAGAGAAGCACGTGTCCTTCCACCTGGGTAAGGAGTTCCCTTTCTCCTGTGTGCTTCCAATCCATCATTAAATCTCGAGACCTACTCAATTGTTCCTGGACCAGCTCCTCACCATGTGAGAACCATGCCCCTTCTACATCCATGACTCACTCCACATTTGTTGTTCATTTGGTCTGTCGATTCTCTTGTTGCATCCCTCCTTGTTCCTCAGGAGGTGCGAGTGAGTGGACACACACCACAGGTTCATATTCAGAACCTAAACACATTAGCTATGATACTTTGACCCAGGTCTGATGGGCTGATAGAGTCTCAGGGGCTTATCAGATTGTTTTCCTCCCCCTGGTGGGGATCATGTTTCACAGCCTTGAACACCCTCTTGGAAGGGCCAGGCCTCTTTCCCATTTACAAAGAATGAAGCAGAATCCATCCTGGAGGTCCCATCTGAATTCCTATGAGAGCAGGGTTCTCTGGGATTTTAGAGGGTCACCCCAGACCTACTGTGACATGGGCAAAGGTCATCGTGGAGCTCAATTGACAAATATATTCTGGCTACCTATATGTGTAGGGACATTGAAAAATATAGCTTCATTGGAGGAATGAAGCAGAAAAATTCCCTGCCTCTTGAGCTTGCATTCCACTAGGGAGTCAGACACCTACACTTGATCTCTTGAGCATGGGGTGTAAACAGCAAGTTGGTGTGATGCAGTCATGGCTCTCTCTAGGTATGGGCAAGTCCTCCTGGTCTCTCAAGGAGATGCAAAAACTGTGCACCAATTAAAAATGTGAGTGGTCCACAGGTCAGAACAAAGGGCTCCAAACTCCACAGTTGCGTCAGAAATGTGCAGCGGGTGTAGTGGTTGAGGAGTGAAGGTCCTATTCATGTGTCACAGAGATCTGATATTTCCCTTCTTGGTTTGATTTGTCACCACCTGAACCATCCTACAAATGGGATCCATGGTCCCAGGGAAGTAGATGTGTTGAGCAAACTGCTAATCACTCTGCCTGGATGTTCTGTTGAGGGAGCTGAGCTGTAGGCAAGGTGGGACAAGGCAGTGTCCATGCTAAGAAAGAAACAGTAGGAAAAGAATGAGACACTCAGAGGCCTGCTTGAATAAGGCAGGCCTTCCTACATCAGCTTCAGGCTGAGGTACAGTTAGGACATGGAAAATGGGGCAGGAGTTCCCCATTCACCAGGCATTTAAGAGTGCCTAGTTTTTGATGCAGAACATTGAGTACAGCAGTCACTGCTCTACTTTTTCTGTGTTGGGGGCAGGGAAAACTGATAGATATGAGTCAAGGGTCTCTGATGTAGGCAAGATTCATTCAAATATTGGACATAAGCCTTATATGATTGACAAGAGTCATGAGTCGCCAGCTGTGGGGCAGTCAGCCACTGCCCAGGGTGACAGTGTTTGTGGAGTGGGTGCAGGAGATGTGGATGGGCAGAACCATACACAGCAGCCCTCCAGAAACACACATGGTTACCTTCAGAAGGGAATGTGGGTGGCCAGGGAAGGCCTCTCTGATCTGTGGTCTCCACTCCTCTCATAGTGCCTTCGACAATTTACTGCAAAACTTCATGGACCATCCCCATGGGAGCTTTCCCAGCACCAGGACCCTTTGATCCTCCAGGGCCCAATGACCTTCCTGCACATGAAAATGACATTTAAATGGCCATTCTGTCCTGCTTGTGCCAAACCTGAGGCTCAGGATTCCAGGAAGTCCAAGCCAGAAAGTCAGGATGTATGGGAGTGGAAGCCTGTGAGCCTGAGCAGATAGCACGGGTGGTTACCCCAGGCAGGATTTCCAGGGCTGGGTTGCTCAGTAGTAAGAGAAACTTCAGGTGAGGCATCAGTTGAACCACTACCTATGAAAGTTTCCTGGTTTTGATGTGGTAGGTTTAGGTTTTTGTCATCTGATAGGATTGAGGCTATTTTCTGCCTTCTAAAAGACACCTGGAAAGGATATCAGGGTGGGGAACCCTTTTCCTCTTCAAGTTGCTGTGTCAACTCTATGGCCAGCTCCATGGGAGGTGGTGTCTCCTTCTCCAAACACACCAAAGGGCAAAGCAGCACCTATAGAGCTGGAGCTCCCTAGGGCATTTGTACCATCTTTGTGGTAACTGCCTATTTCTAGGGTCCACCCTACATATGGCCACAGCTCTAAGAGCATTTAACAGGAATCCTTCTGGGGTTGAGGAGTTCTTCTCTGAGCAGGTTGTCCTCACTGCCACCTGGCCAGAGGAGCCAGAAGAGAAGCTCATGTCCTTCCACCTGGGCAAGGAGTTCCCTTTCTCCTGTGTGCTTCCAATGCATCATCAAACCTTGAGGCCAACAGGATAATTTTCTGAGGTCCACCTACAAGAGTAATCAGAAAGTTCTTAGAGAAGAATAAAAAAAACACCATGCAATAAATTTATGGGAGGGAGTAAGAGGCACTGCTCATTGGGAAACATATAGCTATACATTCCTACATTAGGAAACAATAATATCAAAGCAATAATCTAACTTCATATCTTGAAGAAAGAAAAATAAGCCAAACTTAACATTGGTAGGAGAAAGGAAATAATAAAGATTAGAGTGGAGATAAGTGAGATAAAGAAAAGAAAAACAAGTGAGAGGATCAATGAAACCAAAATTTGGTTCTTTGCAAAGATTAATAAAATTGACAAACCTTTATCCAGACAAAGAGAAATGAGTGAGAGAAGATGCAAATAACTATTTAAGGAATGAAAATGGGAACATTACCACTGAGCTAACAGAAATCAAAAGAGTTATAAGAGAATACTATGGGACGCGGACTTGGCCCAGTGGTTAGGGCATTCATCTACCACATGGGAGGTCTGTGGTTCAAACCCCGGGCCACCTTGACCTGTGTGGAGCTGGCTCACACGCAGTGCTGATGCACGCAAGGAGTGCCCTGCCATGCAGGGGTGCCCCCTGCGTACGGGAGTCCCACACGCAAGGAGTACACCCCATAGAGAGCCACCCAGTGCAAAAGTGCAGCCTTCCCGGGAATGGCACCGCACACACGGAGAGTTGATGCAGCAAGGTGATGCAACAAAAAGAAACACAGATTCCCATGCCACTGACAACAACAGAACTGGGCAAAAAGAAGAACATGCAGCAAATGGACACAGAGAGCAGACAATTGGGGTGGCGGTGGGGGGGGATTTAAAAAAAAAGAGAATACTATGAACATTCATATGCCAACTAATTAGATAACCTAGAGGACATGACAAATTCTAAGAAACATAAAAATAACCTGCACTGACTCAAGAAGAAATAAAAGTTCTTAACAGACATATAAAAGCAAAAAGATTGAATAATCAAGAACCTCCCAACAAGGAAAGGCCCAAGACCAGATGGCTTTAGAGAGAACTGTATCAAACATTCAAACAAGAATCAACATGAATCCTTCACAAATTCTTCCAAAAAAATGAAGAGGTCGGGCTTCTTCCCAACTCATTCTACAAAGCTGGTATTATTGTGATACCCAAATCAGAGAGCAACATCAAAAGAAAACAACAGAACAACTTCCCATATGAATACAGAAGCAAAAATATCAACAAAACACTGGAAAAGTAAATCAAACTATGTATACTATAAGGATTATAACTCATGACCAAGGGTGACTTATCCCAGGAATGCAGCAGTGGTTTCACATAAGAAAAAATGCCACAGAAGGCTTCTGTTTATGAAATCTACCATGATATCATAATAAAACCACTCAAAAAATAGCGATAAAAGGTTACATCTACAACATGATAAATATAAAAAACTCACAGCTAACATCATAGTCAATGTGAGAAAGCATGAAAGCTTGCAATGGAAGACTGAAACCTGAGGTCAGGAACAAGATAAGGATGCACTCTTTTACCACTTCTATTCAAAATTAGACTGAAAGTTCTAGCTAGGGTAATTAGGCAAAAAAAGAGAAAGACATTGAAATCAGAAGTGAAAAAGTAAAACTAACACTATTCTCTGATGGTATATTCTTCCATATCGAAAGTCCCCAAGTAGTCACAAGAACACTACCACAGAAAAGTTTAAAATTTAGTAAAGTTGCAGGGTACAAGATAAACCCTTAAAAAATCACTTTTCTTTTTCCATACCAGGAAAGAACTATCTGAAATGAGCATTAAAAACCAATTCTATTAGTTGCAACATCTACTCTCCAGTTCATTTGCCTCACCCTGGTAAACTGACAGGGAGGAGAGGATAGACAACTACCATACAAAGGAACTGAGAGAGTCCACAACTGCAAGCATCAGAGTGCCATCCATCGGCCATATGAAATTGAAGCCACCTCACAATTAGAGGTGGAATAGGTATCACCATCCCAGAACCTGGGCAATAAAATATGGACCAGAGAGGACTTCCTGGTATTCTGCTACAGACTTATTAGTACTCTATCAATGGAAGAAATTATATCATTAATGTGGAGAAGTGCTGAAGGCAGGGAGATGGAAAAAGAGGTATAATATGGGGACATTTTTGGGACATGGAATTGTCCTGAATGGCACTGCAATGACAAATACAGGCCATTATATATCCTGCCATAACCTACAGAATTCATTGTAAATTACAATCTAAACTATAATCCATACTTACTGGCAATGCTCCAAAAGTGCTCATCAATTGCAATGAATGTACCACACTAATGAAAGAAGTTGTTAATGTGGGGAAGGGTGTGAGGTGTGGGGAGTGGAGCATTTGGGAATTCCTTATATTTTTTCTGTAGCATTTTGTGAAACCTAAATTTGAAAAAAATAAAAAACATATTTTTAAAAAATTCCATTCACTATAGCATCTGAAAAAATAAAATACCTGAGAATAAATTTAAAGAATGAACTCTATATACAATGAGAACTGCAAAACACTACAGAAAGAAATTAAAGAAAACCTAAATAAATGGCAAGATATTGTGTTTCACAGTTAATATTGTTATATCATTACTACCTAAAATGATCTTCGGATTAAATGCAACACCTATCAAAATCTCTGCAGCATTTTTTTGTAGGAATGGAAAAAGTCTATCCTCAAATTCATATGGAATACCAAGAGGCCCCAACTAGCCAAAAACAATCTCTCAGAAGTCTCTAACTATATAAGAACAAGAAACCAGAATATCATCCCAAATTATATACCATAACATATAAAGAACTAGAAAAATCTCATCTATTCTCCAGGGTAAAAACCAATCAGCAGATAGTCTCAAAAGAACCACAAAAGGGACGGTGGACTTGGCCCAGTGGTTAGGGCGTCCATCTACCACATGGGAGGTCCGCGGTTCAAACCCTGGGCCTCCTCGACCCATGTGGAGTTGGCCCATGTGCAGTGCTGATGTGCGCAAGGAGTGCCGTGCCACGCAGGGGTGTCCCCCGCATAGGGGAGCCCCATGCACAAGGAGTGCGCCCCATAAGGAGAGCTGTCCAGCGCCAAAGAAAGTGCAGCCTGCCTAAGAATGGTGCCGCCCACACGGAGAAATGACACAACAAGATGATGCAGCAAAAAGACACAGAGAACAGACAACCTGGGTGGGGGGGGGAGGGGAGAGAAATAAATAAATAAATCATTAAAAGTCCTTGGAAGGAATGGAAGGAGACTGCCCCTCTTCAGAAAAGACTATTAAGTAGAGTACTTCATGTCATGGAGACTGGTGCTCATCCTCCACTGGAGGCACAAGCTGCCTCAGAAGCTGTTCTATGGTTGGAATTGAATGCTCCACTATACAAAAATGGGGGAGGAAGAGACGGTTGGGCATTAACTTCAGCTGTTGATGAGTAAATTAGACAGGGTAATGTATAATCCTAAGAACAGCTGAAGTCGGAACATGTCCAGGTCAGAAAGAAGCCAGGAGCTGCCATCTTAACTTCATCCCTGGCAGGGGGTGAAGTGGGGTAAACTGAAATCAGAGTTGGTAGGGACCTGCTTCTTTCCATCCAGTCCAGAGGGCAGCTCTAGCATAAGCCCTAGCCCCAGCTCCAGCAGGGAGAAAACCAGGGGGACCTGCACCAGCTTCTCCAGGAAATTATAGGCCATGCCACTGAGGCTGGTAATCATCTTACTTTGGCAGCACAAGCTGCCCCAGGAGCTATTCTGTAGCTGGGATTGGAAGCTCCATTTCCCAAAAATGGGGATAAAGAGACAGTTGACCACCAATTTCAGCTACTGATTAGTAAATTCGGCTGGCTAAAGTATAACCCTAAGAACAACTAAAGTTTGAAACTGTCCAAGTCAAAAATGTCCAAGTCAACATTTTGAGTCTGCCTCCAGCTTGGGGGTAGCCAGCATGACCAAAAATCACAGTGAAGGTAGGAACTAGTTTCTTTCACCCAGATTGGCCTGCAGCCCTAGGCTAGGTTTCAGTCCCACCTCTGTGAGGGTGGAAACTGGTGGGACTGGCCCAGCCTATCCAAGTAACTGTGGGTACCTTTGACTGGCACAGACTGAATAATCGGAAATCTACTGGGGCAACTGCAGTCACCCTGGGCCCATAACGCATAGATTGCTACATACACACCTGCAGCTCCATGCCCACCCCAAGCAGGGGAGAAAGGGACACGAAGCTTCATAAGGTTTTCTGGGAAACTACAGCATAGGCCTGCATGAACTGGATTATTCTATGCACGTGTGACTCTGTCCTACCCCTGGCAAAGGAGAAAGTTGGGAGAAGCTTCACTGGTCCTTGGGGCAATGAGGGAAGCTTGAACTACCACAGCTTACATAACCAACTACCTTGGCTCCTACCACACAAGCAGCAAGGGAGAAAGGGCAGGAAGCCCTAATTTAAAGAGAAAAACTGCACCCAGAATAAATACTCTAGTAAGCAAAAATTACAATCCACACCAAGAAACAGGAAGCTATGGCCCAGTTAAAGGAACAAGATAAGCCTCCAGATGACATAAAGAAATTGAGACAACTAATCACAGATGATCTCCTAAATGAATTTAAATGGATTAAGGATCTTAAGAGGACACTGGATGACCACAAGAATTTAAAGCATACACAGAAAAATAGTAGACCTTATGGAAATGAGTGGTGCAGTAAATGAAATTAAAAATACTTCAGAATCATATAACAGCATATTTGAAGAGGAAGAAGAAAGGATTGGTGAGCTTGAAGAAATGGCCTCTGAAAGTGAAGAACAGATGAAGAAAGGGAAAAATCAAGCAAGGTCTCAAGAAAATAAATGACAGCAAGAGACATGCAAACATCTGTGTCATGGGTGTCCCAGAAGGAGGAGAGAAGGGAAAAGAGACAGAAGAAGTATTTGAAGATATAATGGTAGAAAATTTCCTAACCCTATTGAAGGACATGGATATCTATGTCCAAGAACTAAAATGTACTCCCATCCAAAAAAATCCGAATGGACCACCTCTGAGACACATACTAATCAGAATGTCAAATGCCAAATCAAAGAAAGAATTCTGAGAACAGCAAAAGAAAAGTAATGCATACCTTATAAGGGATAACCCAGTAAGATTAAATGCTGATTTCTCACCAGAAACCATGGAAGGAAGAAGACAGTGGTATGATGTATTTAAGATACTAAAAGATGATATCCTTCAGCTAAGAATCTTATATCTGGGAAGACTGTCTTTCAAAACTTAGGGCTAGTTGAGAATATTCACAGATAAACAGAAACTGAGAGAATTTCTAACCAAGAGACTGGATTTTCAGGAAATACTAAAGGTTGTGCTAGAGCCTGAAAAGTAAAAGCAGGAGAGAGAAGCCTGGAAGAGAGTCTAGAAATGAAGATTTTTTTCAATACTAGTAACTAAAAGTGTAAAAGAGTGGTGAAAATAAAATATGACAGATAACAAACAAATATTCAGGGAATAAACTTAACCAATGATGTAAAGCACTTGTATTCAGAAAACTACAACTCAGTGTTTAAAGGAAACAAAAAAGGCCTCAATAACTGGAAGAACACTCCATGCTCACAGATACTGGAAGATGAAATAAAATTAAGATGTCAATGTTACTCAAATTGATATACAGACTTGATGTAATCTTGATAAAATTCTACCAGTATTTTTTAAATAAATTGAAAACATGATGGTCAAATTTATTTAGAACGTTAAGGGGTCCTAAAGAGCCAGATGGATTTTAAAAAGGAAAAGTGAAGTTGGAGGACTCTCATTTCCGGACTTTAAATCATATTACCTAGCTATGGTGGTAAAAACAACATGGTACTGCCTGAAAGAGAGACACATAGGCCAATGGAACCAAATTGATACTTCAGAAATATATCCTCACATGTATGGTCAAATGATTTTTGCCAAACCTGTCAAACCCACTCAGTTCTGGCAGAACAGCCCACTCAACAGATGGTGTGGCGAGAACTGAATATCAATAGCCAAAAGAAGGAAAGAGGACCCCTATCTCATACCTGATCCAAAAATTTACTAAATATGGTTAAAAAAACATAAATATAAATGCAAAAACTATAAAGCTTCTAGAAGAAAATGAAGGAAAATATCTTCAAGACCTGGTGGTAGGTGGTGGATTCTTAATGAAGACAAAAGGAGGACTGTGATGGCCTACTGATATTTAATCTAAGTAGAAGTTTTAATTAGCTTTCTTGTAAAACTGTGGAAATGTACAGATTGGATGGTAACACATAGTGAGTAACAGCCAGTTCATAAATGGGGATGAAAATGGTAGTCTAGGGTTGTAAATGCCAATCGACAGAAAGCTAGAAAATAATAGGAACTGAATAGCACTGAAAACCTAGAGGTGGATGAGAATTGTGTTTGATGGTACAGATGCAAGACTGTCCTTTCTTGGCTAGAGCAAAGGTACATCCCTATTTAATCATATACAACATAGTGGGACTGAGGACAAACACAGGAAAAGCACAACTGGAGTGGCAGATGGACTGTGGTTAGCAGTAATAATGTAATATTCTTGCATTTATGCCAAAGATGTACTGTGTAGGTAATGGGGCAGTATGGAAAATATGTGCCAGATGTACACTATAGACATGGTAACAATTGGATGATATTTTCATATAATCTGCAACCAATATTCCACCACAGTGAGGTGTGTTGATGGAGGGGTTTTGTATGGGAATTCTGCACAAGTGCATAATTGTTTTGTAAATTTACAACTTCTGTCATAAAAATATGTTTTAAAAATAATAATAGGGTGGGTTTGGGGGAAAATCTACCAAATGTAAGAAAAGGACTATAATAAATAGTAAGATTTTGATTACGATTTTGAAAATATTCTTTCATAATCTATAACAAATATCTCATAACAATGCAAGGTATTGATGGAGGGTCGATATATGGGATCCCAGTATGATGTTACACATGTTTGCTTACTATACACTTACTGTTTACGTATGTTCATATATAAATGACATAAAAATAACAATAGGGTGGGTTGGGGGAAAAATACTTTCATTAGTAGAAATATTTTGAGGAGGCCCTTTAATCATTACTTGAAATGTTTAATAAGAATTCAAGATATTGGTGGTAGGGTGAAGTGTAAGAGTCCTGTATGATGTTATATATGTTTCTTCTGTAAGTTCATAACTATTACTATACACTTATTGTTTATGTACATTTATATATGAGTGATATACTTCAATAAAATTTTTAAAAATAAAAAAAACCCAAAACAATTCCATTAATTACAACACCTACTCTCCAGATCACTGGTCATATAGGATTGAAGCCTCCTCTCAATTAGAAGTTGAATGGTCATTATTATCATCCTAGAACCTTCAGGATTGGGGAATAAAATATGGAATAGAGGGGACTTACTGGTATTCTACTATAGACATATTGGTATTCAAGCAATGGAAGAAATTATTCATGTGGAAATAGTGGTCACTAGAGGAGCAGAAGGCAGGGAGAGAGAAAAGGAGGTGTAATATGGGGTCTTTTGGGGGGCATGGAATTGTCCTGAATGACACTGCAATAACAGATACAGGATATTATATATCCTGCCATAACCTACAGAATTGAGTGGAAGAGAGTCTAAACTAAATACTAACTATAAACCATGCATAGTGGCAATGCTTCAAATGTATTCATCAACTGCAGTGAATTTACCACACTAATGAAAGAAGCTGTTAAATGTGAGGAAGGGTGGGAGGAATGGGGAGTAGGGCATTTGGATACCCCTTATATTTTTGTGTAAAATTTTGTATAGCCTATGTATCTCCTAAAAGAACAAAAAATATATTAAAAACAATTCCATTACTATATCCTGTAAAAGGAAAAAACACCTGAGAATAAATTTAACCAAAGAGATGAATAACCTGTTCATTGAAAACTACAAAACACTACTGAAAGAAATTAAAGAAGACCTAATTAAATGGCAAGATATGACACCCATCTTTCAGATTTAATATCGTTACAATATCTGTTTTACCTAAAGTGATCCACAGATTAAATGCAATACTTCTCAAAATCTCTACAGCATTTTTTGGTAGAAATTGAAAAAGTTGATCCTCAAATTCGTACGGAATGGCAAGAGGCCCCAACTAGCAAAATCAACCTTTTGGAAGTCTACAACTATGTAACAAGCACATGCCACCAGAACATCATCCAATATAATAAAACATGACATATAAAGAACTAGAAAAACCTGATCTCTTCTCCAGGGCAATAAACAATCAGCAGATACAGTTCCAAATGAACCAGAGAAGGAATGATCAGACAAAGCAGTTATGAAGTCTCTGCACAATGAGAAAGGTAGATACTCTCGGAATGAAAGAAAAGATAGTTTGCAACAAAGAAACAAACAACAAAAAGATGTAAAAGGAAACTTTAGATCTAGATATAAAACATCTAAAATTCAAGGATAACCAGCAAGATGGTGGCAGAGTAAGGAGCTCCCAGAGTCAGCTCATGCTACAGAAAAGTTGGTAATCACACAAAGCTATCTAAAGCACCTGTTTGAGGGATCCAGGAGAACAGAAGAGGATCCTGCAACATCCCTGAAAGAAGAGGAGGAGACTGCCCATCTGCAGAGAAGATTCCTAAGTAGAGCTCTCCACGCCATGGAGGGCAGTGCCATCCTCCACAGTCAGCACAAGACACCTCAGGAGCTATTCCTCAGCTGGAATCAGAAGCTCCACTTCCCAAAAATGGGGGAGGAAGAGAAGACTGGGCACTAGCTTCAGATAATGGTTAGTAAATTAGGCGGTCTACAGTATAATCTTTAGAATGGCTAAAATTTGAACCTGTCTAAGTCAGAGAGAGGCCGGTAGCCACTATTTTAACTCTGCCCCTGGCACAAGGGGAAATTCACAGTGCTGATAGGGACAGACTTCTTTCCATCCATATCAGATTGAAGCTCTAGGCTAAGCCTCAGCCCCACCTCCAGCAGGGAGGAAGCTGGGGTGGCCTGCACCAGCCTCTCTGGGAAAATACATGCCTCAGAGGCCTGTAATCATCCATCTCTGGCTGCCTCTGGAACTATTCTGGATTTGGAAGCTCTATTTCCCAAAAAGCAGAGAAGGAAAGATGGTTGGCCACTGATCTCACCTAATGACTGTAAGTCTGGCTGGGTAAAATATAACCCTAAGAACAGGTAAAGTTTGAACATATCCAAGCTAGAAAGAGGCCAGTGGCCACCATTTTGACTCTGTCCCTAGCATGAGGGGAATCTGGGCTGGCTGAAAATGATACTGATTGTAGGGACTGGTTTCTTTCACCCAGATCAGCCTGCAGCCTTAGCCTAGGCATCAGCCCCACCTTTAGCAGGGAGGAAGCTGGTGGGCCCTGCACCAGCCTCTCAGGGTAAGTGCAGGTACATTCAGCTGACAGGCTGAAGAACGGGAAGTCTACTGGGGCAATTATGGTCATTTTGTACATGCACACCATAGCTTGTTGCTCACACCTGCAGTTCCATCCCTGCCTAGGCAGGGGGGAAAGGGACTTTAAGCTATGTCAGTCTCTTTGGGTGACCACAGTCTAGGCCTGCCCAATGTGGATCATTCCACACAGCTGTGGCACTATCCTAACATGTAAAGGAGAAAGCCAGGAGAAGATTTATCAGTCCCTGGCAAAGCAAGGCAGCTTGAGTCTCTACAGTGTTCAATACCAACTATATCCTTGGCTCCTACTACACAACTGCAAGGGAGAAAAGGCAAGAAAGCCCTAAACTAAAGAGAGAAACATGCCCAGAATAAATACACATAGTAAGCCAAATGCCAAGACACCAACAAAAACTGCAATCCATCCCAAGAAACAGGAAGATATGGCACAGGTAAGGAACAAGGTAAGCCTCCAGATGACATAAAGGAGTTGAGACAACTAATCATAGGTGTTCCAACAAATCTCCTTAAGAAATGCAATGAGATAGCTGAAGAGATTAAGTATATTAAGATGACACTGGACAAGCACAAAGAAGAACGTGAAAGCATATATAGAAAAATAGGAGATCTTATGGGAATGAAAGGTGCAATAAATGAAATAAAAAATACACTGGAGTTACCTAACAGCAGATTTGAGGAGGATAAAGAAAGGATTGGTGGGCTTGAAGAAATAGCCTCTGAAAAGCAAATGTAAAAAAGAACAGATGGAAAAAAGAGTGGAAAAATTGAACAAGGTGTCAGAGAACTAAATGACAAAAGAGACGTGCAAACATACGTGTAAAGGGTGCCCTAGAAGAAGAGAAGGGAAAAAGGGCAGAAGGAATATTTGAAGAAATAATGATAGAAAATTTTGAAACCCAATTGAAGGACATGGATATCCATGCCCTTGAAGCACAACGTAGCCCCATATGAATAAATCCAAACAGACTAACTCCAAGACATATTAATCAAAATGTTAAATGCCAAAGACAGAATTCTGAGAGCAGCAAGAGAAAAGCAATGCATAACATATGAGACACCCAATAAGATTAAGTGCAGAGTTTTCATGAAGGCAAGAAGACAGTGGGGAGTGTTACAGCTCTTTGAGAATTTAACTAGTAGGTCTTCTGGCTCTTGCTGGAAGACCCTCACATTTCCCATATTTTTTTAATACTAGTTTTTTCTTCCCCTCCCCCCCCTGCTGTTATTGCTGTCTGTGTGATAATCTCTTTTTTTTTTTTTTTTTTTATCTTTGTGATAATCTGTCTCTATTTCTTTTTCTTGTCTTCTCTTCTTATCTTTCCTGTCTAGGATTCAATAGGATTTCATCCTGAGGAACTGTGATGTGAAGAGAGATTCCCTGTCAATTGTGCCACCTCAGTTCCTGGTCTCTGCAGTGCTTCACCTTGACTATCTCCTTGTCTTTTATTGATTCATGATCTTGGGGCATGACTCACTTGCACAGACACTGCCTCAACATGTGGGCATTTGGTCACTGTGTGGGCACTGGCTCGCTGGGCAGGCACTCAGCACACAACATGGACGCTTGGCTTGCCAAGTGGGCACCCACATGTGTACATGGCACAGCATGCAGGCAATGGGCTCACCACATGGGCACTGGTTTGCCATGAAGGCACACTTTCTCTTCTTCTTGTTTACCAGCAGACCCCAGGGACTGAACCTGGGTTTTCCCATATGGTAGGCAGAGGCCTTATCACCTAAGCCACATCTGCATCCCACATTCCCCATACGAATAGAGTTAAGTTCCCATTAATAAACTGGGTGCCCTTAAAAACAACAACAACATTGGTATGACATATTTATGAAGCTGCAAGGGAAAATTTTTGAGCCAAGAATCTTATATCCAGCAAGAATGTCTTTTAAAATTGAGGGGGAGTTTAGAACTCACAGATAAACATAAATTGAGAGAGTTTATAACCAGGAGACCAGCTTTGCAAGAAATATTAATGGGTATGTTAGAGCCTGAAAAGACAAAACAGGAGAGAGAGGCTTGTAAGAGAGTGTAGAAATGAAGAGTGTATCAGAAAAGGTAACCAAACGTGTCAAAGAGTGGTGAAAATAAAATATGACAGATCAAACACCAATATTTAGGAATCAAACTGACAAACATTGTAAAGCACTTACTTGTATTCTGAAAGCTACAAATCATTGTTGAAAGAAATTTAAAAAGACCTAAATTGGAAGAACATGCCAGGCTCACGTGTTGGAAGACTAAATATGATTAAGATGTCATTTCTACTCAAATTGATATACAGATTGAGTGCAATTCTGATAAAAATTGCACCACCATTATAAAATTAGTAGAAAACATGATTATCAAATTTATTAGGAAGGGTAAGGGGTCATGAATACCAGAAACACCTTAAAAAAGGAAAGTGAAGTTGGAGGACTCTCACTTATGGACTTTAAATCATTTTACCAAGGTATACTGGTGAAAATAGCATGCTATGGGCATAAAGACAGACACATATACCAATGGAACTGAACTGATGGTTTCACAAACAGTCCACATCTAGGGTCAAGAGATTTTTCTCAAGCCTGTCAAATCCACCCAGCTCAGGCAGAACAGTCCATTCAACAAATGGTGCTGGGAGAACTGGATATCCTTAGCCAGAAGAAAGAAAAAGGACCCCTATTGCAAACCTTATACAAAAATTAACTAAAAATGGAACAAAAACCTAAAGATAAAAGCAAGAACCATAAAGCTTCTAGAAGAAAATGTAGGAAAGTATCTTCAAGACCTGGTTGTACCTAGGTAGTGGATTCTTAAAGGAGATAAGAGCAGAACTGACGTGTACTACTTATGTTAAAGAAGTTTTAATTAACCTTACTGCAAAAGTGTGGAAACATACATAGATAATGGTAACATTATAGTTATTAACAGCTGGTGTATAAATGGGAATGTGGCTTAAAAGTGTAGTCTAGGGATGTAAATTCTAATTGACTGAAAGCTAGAGAATAAACTAGTAACTGAATAACACAGTAAACCCAGAGGTGGATGACAATAGTGGTTGATGGTACAGATGTGAGAGTGTCCTTTGTGATCTAGAGTAGATATACATCACTATTGCGGGGCGGGGGGAATGTGGAGAAGCATGGGAAAAATACAATTGGAATGATCTATGGACGCTGGTTTACAAAATTAGTGTAATATTCATGCATCTTTGCCAAAGAGGTACTGTGTTGATAATGTGAGAGTATGGGAAAAATGTGCTAAATGTAAGCTATGAACCTGGAATAATCCAATGACATTCTTTCATAATTTTTAACAAATGTGCCACCAGACAGTGGTGTGTTGACAGAAGGGTGTTGTATGGGAATTCTGCATGTGTGCATGATTGTTTTGTAAGATTACAACTTCTGTCATTTAAATATATTTAAAAAATAATAATAGGGTACGGTGGAGAAAAATACACCAAATGTAAGATAAGGACTGTGTCAGGAATAAGATTTTTATGACATTCTGTCACAATTTGTTACAAATGTCTCATAACAATGGATATTGTTGGTAGTGGTTGATGTATGGGACCCTTGTATGATGTTAGGCATGTTTGCTTCATTAAGTTCACAACTTTTAATATGCATTGTTTATGGATGTTCACATATAAATCATATAAAAATAATAGGGTGGATTTGGGGAAAAATACTCCAAGTGTAAGATACTTTGGTTACTAGTAATATTTTGAGGATGCTCTTCAATCATTAGTTAAAAATGTTTGACAACAATGTAAGGCATTCGTGGAGGGTGAGGTATGAGAATCCTGTATGTTATCTGTTTGTTTTGTAAGTTCACAACAATTACCATACACTTTTTGTTTATATAATTTTATGTAAGAGTGATATATTTCAATAAATGAAGAAAAATGAAAAGAAAAAAAAAAACAAAACAAAAAACACACCCCCAATTCAGAAGTCCCCTGGGTGGAATAAGAGAATGGAAGTAATAGAGGAAAGAATCAGGGACATGGAATGTAGACCAGTAACATGATCTAATGAAGAACACAGAGTGGGGGAAAAGGCTAAACTAAAGTTAACAGGAGGAGGCGGGGCAAGATGGCATCAGAGTGAGTGCACCTCATAAACTCTCCTGTGAAGAAGTGGCTGAGTAGGGTCAGAGTCCTGCTGGATTGGGCGGTTTCAGGGGCTTGCAGGGCAGGAGGTGTCTGGACATCATTTGGTGAGACAGTGACAGAAGAGATTCTTGCAAGAGGTAGAATTTTGGGTATCTGACACAGAGGTCAGAAGTTGTGGGTGGGACCCTTCCCCCTAGGGCTGGCGGCCTAGCTACAGTGATCCTTTTGTTGTGCTGAGGTGTTCCCAAATCCCGAGTGGGCTGTTTCAGGGGCTTGGAGGGCAGGAGGTGTCCAGATGTCGATTTGGTGAGACAGTGACAGAAGAGATTCTTGTGAGTGATGGAATTTTGGGTTTCTGACATGGAGGTCAGAAGTTATGGGTGGGACACCTCTGCCTAGGGCTGGCGGCATGGCCATGGCAATCCCTGAAAAGTTTGTTGTGCTGCAGTGTTCCCAAACCCCATGTTTACCGGATGTGTGGTTCCAAGGTCTGTATCCCCTAAACTCTGGTAGCCTATGCTCCAGAAACTAACACACCTTGAGTCTGCAATATCACAGACTTCCCATTCCTGAATCTACTGCATTCTGAAATCCATCTGAGGACCATGATTACCCTAGCCCTCCCCATTATTTTTTTTTTCTTTGAGCTTGGAGGAGCGTACCAGCTGACTTGGGGAGAGTCTGGGAAGAAAGGAGAGGTAAATATGCTGAGAAAGCCCAATTTACCTAAACGTTCTAGGATAGGAAACTAGGTCTGGGAGAAGGTGGAGTCAGAAAATCAATTAGACCTCCCCTAGCACACCTAAGAGGAAGGGACTGTAGGACATGCCATCCAAGCTTCCAATAGCATATTTGGGGTTTTTGGTGAGGTGTAGGTGCTCTCATCTGGAAATAAAGAGTCATAGTCTTCTGTATAAGTTGGTTCAACAAGGACCTACTTGAATCTCTTACTGAACCTCTCAGGCAGCTTTCCTGCTGCCCTGGGAGAGAGAGAAGTGATGAAGGGAGAAAGGGGGAAGGTCAGATCCCTAGGCATTTTATTTAACTGCAAAGAGGATTCTTAGCTTGAAATTTTGGTTCTTTTTTCTTTGTCACAGATGCTACAGTTGCATTGTCTCCTGGTCTTTTCTCCCATTTTATGCCCCAAGGTCCTTTTTCATTTATTTAGCTTTTTTTCTCTTTTTCTTGCTTGTTTGCCCCATTTTCATTGTCCCCCCTTTTTCTCTTCTCTTTTTTTCCTTTCTTTTCTCTCTTTTTCTTCTTTTTTATTTTCTTTATATAATAGGTGCTGCAGGGAGCACTTCACATTTGCTGTGTTTCCTCATCCTCCATTTCCTCTTTTCTGTGGGTATTGATTTTGGCCACCAACACTATCCCCTTTTCCCCACATCTTTCTATCCTCCATCATCTACTGTTTCTCTTACATTCAACCTCCCTTTCTTGACCCCCAAATTGTCTGACGTTTTATTTCTAATACCTTTGTTCTGTTTTCTGTCTTTTATTCACTCTTGATATTATTGTCTTTCTTTTCTCTTTCCTCTCTCTCATGAAAACAATGACCTTTTAATTTACTATATTCCACCCAATATTCAGTTGAGGGAAATTTATAGCCATAAATTCATACACCAAAACAGAAGAAAGAGCTAAAATTGAAGAAATAACTGTACACCTGGAGGAATTGGTGAAAACAAACAAACAACAACAAAGTAACCCAACAGGAAGAAGAAAGAAATAACAAAAATAAGAGCAGAACTAAATGAAATAGAAAATAAGAAAGCACTTGAGAAGATAAACAAAACCAAGAGCTGGTTGTTTCAGAAGATCAAAAAAATTGACAAGCCCTTAGCTAGACTAACGAAGGAAAAAAGAGAGAAGATGCAAATACTCAAAATAAGAAATGAGAAAGGAGATATCACCACTGACCCCACAAAAATAAAGACTATCATAAGAGGATACTTTGAAAAACTATATTCCAACAAAAATGACAATTCAGAGGAAATAGACAAATTCCTAGAAACATATAAGCAGCCTATACTAATGAAAGAAGAAATTGATGATCTCAACAAACCAATCACAAGTAAAGAGATAGAATCAGTCTTTAAAAACCTCCCAACTAAGAAGAGCCCACGGCCAGACAGCTTCACAGGTGAATTCTGCAAGAACAAACACCAATCTTGCTGAAACTCTTCGAAAAATCAAAACAGAAGGAACATTACTTAAATCATTCTATGATGCCAACATTACCCTAGTACCAAAGCCAAACAAAGACACCACAGAAAAGGAAAATTATAGACCAATTTCTCTAATGAACCTAGATGCAAAAATCCAGAACAAAATACTTCCTAACTGTATTCAACAACACATTAAACAAATTACACACCATGACCAAGTAGGATTCATTCTGGGTATGCAAGGATGGTTCAACATAAGAAAATCATCAATGTAATACACCATATAAACAGAGTGAAGGGAAAAAAATCACGATTATATCTATAGATGCAGAAAAAACATTTGACAAAATACAGCACCCTTTCTTGATAAAAAACACAGCAAAAGATCAGAATACAAGGAAATTTTCTGAATATGATAAAGAGTATATATTAAAAACCCACAGCCAACATCGTTAACAATGGTGAAATCCTAAATCTTTCCCTCTAAGATCAGGAACAAGACAAGGATGCCCACTACCACTTCTTCTATTTAACATTACCTTAGAAGTACTTGCTTGAGCACTGAGGCAAGAACCAGATATAAAAGGCATCCAGATTGGAAAGGAAGAAGTCAAAATTTCATTATTTGCAGATGACATGATCCTATACATAGAAAACCCTAAGAAGTCTACAACAAAGCTTCTAGAACTCATAAATGAGTTTAGTAAAGTTGCAGGTTATAAGATCAATGTGCAAAAATCAGTAGCATTTCTGTACACCAATAATGAGCAAGCTCAGGAGGAAATGAAGAAACAAATACCATCTACAAGAGTAAATAAAAAATCAAATACCTAGGAATAAATTTAACTAAAGATGTAATAAACTTGTACACAGAGAACTACACAACACTGTTGAAGGAAATCAAAGAAGACCTAAATAAATGGAAGAATATTCCATGTTCATGGATAGGGAGACTAAATACTATTAAAATGTCTGTCCTACCAAAACTCATCTACATATTCAATGCAATCCCCAAAAAAATCAACACAGCATTCTTTAAGGCACTAGAAAAACTAGCTATGAAATTTATTTGGAAAGGAAAGAGGCCCTGAATAGCCAAAGATATATCGAAAAAGAAAAATTAAAATGGAGGAATAACCCTACCTGACTTCAAAACATACTACAAAGCTACAACAGTGAAAACAGCATGGTATTGGCACAAGGATAGACACACTGACCAATGGAACCGAATTGAGAGTTCTGATATATATCCTCATATATACAGTCACATAATATTCAATAAGGCCACCAAACCCTCTCAACTGGGAGACAATGGCCTCTTCAACAAATGTTGCCTAGGTGGCAGACTTGGCCCAGTGGTTAGGGCATCTGTCTACCACATGGGAGGTCCGCAGTTCAAACCCCGGGCCTCCTTGACCCATGTGGAGCTGGCCCATGCTGGCCCATGCACAGTGCTGATGGGCGCAAGGAGTGCCATGCTACACAGGGGTGTCCATCGCATAGGGGAGCCCCATGCACAAGGAATGCGCCCTGTAAGGAGAGTCGCCCAGTGCGAGAGAAAGCGCAGCCTGTCTAGGAATGGCACCACCCACATGGAGAGCTGACACAAGATGATGACGCAATAATAAGAAACACAGATTCCCATGCCACTGACAACAGAAGTGGACAAAGAAGCAGCAGCAAATAGAACAGACAACCGGGGTGGGGGGGGGAGGGGGGAAGGGAGAGAAATAGATAAATAAACAAACAAAGAATGGTGTCTGGAGAACTGGATATCCATTTGTAAAAGAATGAAAGAGGATTACCAACTCACACCATATACAAAAATCAACTCAAGATGGATCAAAGACTTAAAAATAAAAGCTAAGACCATAAAGACTTTGGAAAGCAATGTTAGGAACCATCTACAGGACCTTGTAATAGGAAATGGCTTCATGAACTTACACACCCAAAGCACGAGCAACAAAAGAACAAATAGATAATTGGGACTTTCTCAAAATTAAAGCCTTCTGCACCTCAAAGGAGTTTATCAAGAAAGTGAAAAGAGAACCTACACAATGGGAGAAAATATTTGGTAACCATATATCTGATAGGAGATATAACCTGCATATATAAAGAACTCCTATATCTTGAAAATAAAAAGACAAACATCCCATTTAAAAAATGGGAAAAAGATTTAAAGATACTTCTCCAAGGAAGAAATACAAATGGCTAAAAAGCACATGAAAAAATGCTCCAAATCTCTAGCTATTAGGGAAATGCAAATCAAAACTACAACAAGATACCATCTTACTCCCATAAGATTAGCAGCTATGAAAAAAACAGCAGACTACAAATGCTGGAGAGGATGTGCAGAAATGGGAACACTCATCCACTGCTGGTGGGAATGCAGAAGGATCCAGCCATTCTGGAGGACAGTTTGGCAGTTTCTCAAACAACTAGCAGTAGATTTGCCATATGACCCAGCAATTCCACTGCCTGGTATATACCCAGTAGAACTGAAAAGAAGGACACAAAGTTATACATGCACACCAATGTTCATAGCAGCATTGTTCACTATTGCCAAAAGTTGGAATCAACCCAAATGCCCATCAATAGATGAATGAATAAAGTCTGGTATATACATTTAACGGAATACTACTCAGCTTTAAGAACGAATACACTACAAACACATGTAATAAACATGGATGAATCTTGAGAACCTTATTTTGAGTGAAGCAACTCAGGCATTGAAGGACAAATACTACACGACCTCAATGATATGAAATAAGTAAACCAAGACTGCTTCAGAGAGCTAGAGACTGGATGATAGGCTTAAAAGAAATTGGGGGGTAGAGGAAGGATGTAAGCTGACACCTACATGGGTGAAATCTATGATAAGCTGGAGGTAAGTATTTGTACAGGGAAGGGATAAAATGTGGGTATAGGGATACCTTTGGGTGGGGCTTTGCAGGCTTGAGGGGGGCTAGGGATGGGAGGATTGGTAATATTGCCCAAGAAATTGGGGGGAGAGTGGACAAACATATGAACATAGGAGATTTTCAGAGATTTGGTTGATAGGATAATGCTGAGAAAACTTTTTAAAAAATATAATATGGAAAGTTACATGTTTAAGATGCTTAAAGGGGATAATGTGATGCAGGACAGGCTTCTAGGGAGTGTGTGAGTGCTCATTTTGTCATAGTGGGTTATATCATTGGACAGAGACTCATATAATGAGAGTGAAGGTATATCCACATCCTGGGAAGGACTGATGTTCTCAAATAGAGGGAATTGTATCTCTTGAGAGAAATGGTGGCTCCCAATGCATTAGGGCAGTCGAGCATGTCAAGCCCTCAACATTGATGCAAGTATCTCTGAACATGGCCCTTCAAGCAATGAAGATTGACTGTCACTGTGGGCCCTGAGGGAAGAGGGAGAGAGGTATTGAATAGATGGAATCAATATAATTGTGTGGGCAATAGAAGTGTTCCACAAGATTACACAAGGATGGATATAAGACATGTAAAATTACACCAAAAATGTATAGGGGCCGATAGGCTAAAATGTAAATCATAATGTAAAACATAAGATAACTAAAAATTTAGAAAATTGTATAGTCTAAAATATAAACCACAACGTAAACCCAAATGTTACCTTGTTTGAAAGCTATTGTCTCAATATCTGTACATCATTTTCAGTAAATATAGTATGAATATGTAAAAAGATTATTGCTGTGGAAGGGAAAAGGCTTTTATGTTGGATATGTGGGAGTACTGTATATTGTACGTACGAATTACTGTGATCTAAAACTTTTGTGAAGACAAGATTAATAATTAGGGAAAGAAAGAATGGACATAGACACTGAGGAAAAGATGGAAGAAGTTGCCTTGCCAATTTGCATACAGGGCAACACTTATTGCAGTGATGGAAGGCAAAACATCAAAAATAAAGTTTTTGCGTCTTTTAATTTTTTGATACCCCAATTAATTTTACCTTAATTTTTCTAAATTAATATGTATTCTATATCTAACCTTTAAACCCATCACTATATTCCATTTTACTATTAATGGAACCTGGCAATACACTGGGCTTCAGTTTTGAAGATGTTTTGGATCACAGAGAGGTTCAAGAATGGCAGGGGAGGAATACTGGTGTGGGATGTTATTTACAGGGGACACATGCTTGGCAGGGAGTGCTCTGAGGCATATATCCAGGGTACATAAAAATGTTTGGATATTTTCATAGTGGTTACAATTTAAAACAACTGAGGGAGTGCTGAGTTCCTTGCCGGGGGAGCTCAATCACATTACCTAAAGGAACAGCAACAATCCTCCAAGTGCAACAGCAAAGACCAAAAAAGAAGGAAGGTCCAACAATGAGCCCTTGATACTAATGACTATGCTTGTGAGCCTTTGCACCTGAAATAAGAACAAGGCCTAGAGCTGCAGGGTGCCTAAGAGTTACCTCTTGAGAGCTTCTGTGTTGCTCAAATGTGGCCAGTCTCGAAGCCAAACTCAGCATGTAAATGCACTGCCTTCCCCCCAGCGTGGGACATGACTCCCAGGGATGAGCCTCCCTGGCACTGAGGGATTACTATCAAGTATCAGCTGATGATGTAACTAGGAAATGACCTTGAATAAAAGGGTCAACTCAGACTAGCAGAATATCTCAGTCTACACATAATACCAGGAGTTAAAAATGCTTTTTGACCTGAATAAAAGAGGGAAATGGAAAGGACTAATGAGTTTATATGGCTATGAGTCTCCAAAAAGAGCCCAGAGGTTATCAGAGGGGTCACCCTTATGCACACCTCAGTGGAGTCCCACAGACAGATAAAGTAGATACAACCCCAGGTATTTGGTTCTTCTGAGGGCTACAGAGTCCCACAAGTTCTATGGTCATGGCAGATGGAGTTCAGTGCCATCTCAGTTGGCCCTACTTTGGAGTTTGTGTTTCTGTGTGATGGAGCTGCACTCAGATGTGATCTTTGTCCACAAGCCTCTCCTGTTATTTTTACCAGATCTGTTGGTGGCACTGGGGTTTATTGTATACCCAGGGGACCTGAATCTCTGGACTGACCATGTGATAGCCAGGTCCTGAGCCTCAACAGACTTGCAACTCCTACATTCTGGTTTATTGGACTTACCCCACTCAGCTAACAGGGATGTGGAAGAAGGTCAACCACCACACCAGGGAGCCAAGAGCGCCTACAACTGAAAGCAGGAGAATTGCATCCAGCATCCATGTGGAATCTAAGCCCCCTCTTGATATAGATGTGGAGTGGACAGAACAATTCCAGGGTCCACATAATGGAGGAATAGAGTATGGATTAGAGTGGTCTTACTGATATTCTATTCATGAACTATTGTGATTTTTAACTGAAGAAAATGTGGCATTGGTGTGGAGAAAGTGGCTATGGTGGTTGCTGGGGGTAGGGAGTGGGAGGAAGGATGTGATTTGGGGGCATTTTTGGGACTTGGAGTTGTCCTGGGTGGTGCTGTGGGGACAGTTACTGGACACTGTATGTCCTCCCATGGTCCATTGGGTGTACTGTGGGAGTGTGGTCTATGGTGTGGACCATTGACCATGAGGTGCAGCAGTGCTCAGAGATGTGTTCACCAAGTGCAGTGAATGTCTCATGATGATGGAGGAGGTTGTTGTTATGGGGAGTGAAGTGGGGTGAGAGGGTGGGGGGTATAAGGTGACCTCATATTTTTTTAAAGTCACATTAAAAAAATAAAGACAGAAAAAGAGAAAACAACAACAACAACAACAACAAAACAGATTCCTGGTGCCGCTGATAAGGATAGAAGCAGTCACAATGGAACACACAGCAAATGGACACAGAGAGCAGACAACTGGGGGGAGGAGAAGGGGAGAGAGAGAAATAAAAATTAAATCTTAAAAAAAAAATAAAGTTAACAGAATATCAGAAAGCTGTAGGACAGTTAACATCCATGCTAAATGCTGAAGGGAGAAGAAAGAATGATTCACAATAAATATGGGCTAAAACAGCCTGAACAGTACCCAACCTTGTGATACACAGATCCGAGAAGCTAAGAAAATCACACCCTGACACATTATTTTTAAAAAACAGCAGATAATCCAAGATGAAAAATTCTGAAATGAACCTAAGGAAAATGACACATTATAGGAGAATAACAATTTGAAGGCCTGTCATTTTTCCTCAGGTCCAGTAAGAGGCCAGAAGAGGGTAAAACACGATCTTTACAGTGCTGAAATTAAAAAAAATCAACCCAGAATACTACATACAGCAAAATCTGTCCAAGGATTGAAGACAAAAAAGAAGACAGGTGGAGAGCACAGAGAAATCTAAATTCATCACTTGACAACTTGCTCTATAAATATGTGAAAGGAACATCTTCAGATAGAAGAGAAATAATTTTAAGAGAAAAACTTTGAACTTCAGGACCAGAGATGGTGAGTATCTTGGGTATATATGATAATGTATTTCACAACTGTTATTTTTTTTTAATTAAATTGTTTTTCTTAAAGAGACATAGATGACCAGAAATGTTAAATTAAAAAATGTAAGAGGTTCCCACACACCCCACAACCCACTCCCCCAACTCCTCCCACATCAATAACCTCTTTCATCATTGGGGCACATTCACTGTATTTGGTGAATACATTTTGGAGCACTGCTGTACTGCATGGATTATAGTTTACACTGTAGTTTACACTCTTCCCCAGTACATTCAGTGGGTTATGGCAGGGTATATAATGTCCAGCATCTGTCCCGGCAATATCATTTAGGATAACTCCACATCCCAAAAATGCCCCCACATCACATCACTTCTTTCCTCTCCCTGCTCTCATCAACTACCGTGGCCACTTTCTCCAGATCAATGCTACAGTTTCTTCCATTACTAGTCACAATAGTTCTATAGTAGAATACCAGTAAGTCCACTCTAATCTATATTTAATCCTCCCTCTTGTTGGACCCTGGGTTGGTGATGTCCACTCCACCACTGTATTGAGAGGGGGCTTAGATCCCACATGGTTGATGGATGTGATTCTCTTGTTTGGAGTTGTAGACACTCTTGGTTCCCTGGTGTGGTGCTTGACCATCTTCACCGTCCTGTTAGCCAACCTGTGCAAGTCCAACAACCTGTGTAAGTCCAACAAACTGGAGAGTAGGAGCTGCAACTCTGCTCAGGGCCTGGCTGGAACATGGCCAGCCCAGAGATTGAAGTCTCCAGGGTCTACACCAACCCCAGCACTAACCACAGGTTCAGTAAAAGTGACAGAAGAGGTTTATGTAGAAAGCTCACATCTGAGTTCAATGCCATCAAACTCAGGAGCACAAATTCAATATATGAATGAATAATGAGCAGAAATTGGACGATTTTGGGGGTAGATGGCCATACTGCATGTACAGGGAATGCATATGACAATTATAACCAAGAGTAGGGTTTAAATACCCTATATAACTGTAAGGCATCTACATTTTACTTGAATTGTTAAAGCATTAACTGATTAGTATGTGAGAAGTTATCCCCAGAGCACCCACTGAAAACAATTCCAAAGTAAAAAAAACTGGAGAACCAGACCAGCCTTTATCTAGAAGATATGATTAAGCAGCTAAAAGAGTGGCACAAAGGGTTTTTATGTGAACAAAAATATTTGTTTCTATTGGCTAGAGGATGCCTTTTTTTTTTTTTTCACTTTAAGTCACAGAACTTATTTCTAAATCAATACTAAGCACTCAGAGAAAAGCTCATAAAACAAACAAAAAACAAAGAGAACATAAATAGCTATGGTTGACAATGTGCACTAATTCTAGTGGCCAAATGGAATTCATAACCAATGCCAAACAAATGATGTCCCTGAAGTAGAAACAAAGAGTTTCTTGTGCTCTTCACTGGTGTCTGGGTTTCTTGGAGGAACCCACCTATGACTTTCCATTCCATGGTCCCCTAGTTTGAATTATCAGGCATTCCTAACTCTAGAGGTGCAGTTCCCTGGGCAAGCTTTGTTCCTCACAAGGCGAAAGACCTCTCAGGACAATGAAAAAAGAGCTCCGATGGCTCTGGGAGTACAGAGTCTGCAATTCAGGCTTCTGGGGGTCAGGGGAGGCCTGGCCTCCCTCCTGTCCAGACCTGGGCCTTAAGAGAAAACTCCCTGCCAAAGCACAGAAAGCAGCTCCACCCAGAACTCCTGGATCTCTCTGAACCATGCACCATAGGAAATGCTGTCAGGAGCTCAGAGAGCTCCATTTCAGGTTTGCTGCCCCTGAGAAGGAGAGAGATCCAGCCCTGTCTGTCTCCCACCTGCTCTACAGATACACAAAGAATGTGAGTGAGGATGGGCATCTTCCTATCTCCTCAGCTTTCATGAAAACCCCGAGAAAGATCCAGATCAATCAGGCTTCCAGTCACCTCAGAGCAGAAAGAAGTTAAGGGATGGCTCACCCACATCTGACAGTCCAGGCACCATTAACATAAGATTCCTCTGCTGTCATATAGATGAGGGGCCCACTTGAGGCTAACACACACACACACACACACACACACCAGCTAGGGTACTGAGTCACTGCTCAGGATCTAGACCCAGGAAAAGGAAGCAGTGCTCTGGTTGATTCAACAGTTCCCCAGTGGTAAGATTGAAAGACCGGAATACACACACACACACACACACACACACACACACCAGCTAGGGTACTGAGTCACTGCTGAGGATCTAGACACACACACACACACACCAGCTAGGGTACTGAGTCACTGCTGAGGATCTAGACCCAGGAAAAGGAAGCAGTGCTCTGGTTGATTCAACAGTTCCCCAGTGGTAAGATTGAAAGACCGGAATGTAGCACCTCACAACCTTCCTGTACTTTCCCTGGCCTGCTCCTGGACTGCTCCTCCACCAACTGCCCCTGCAGCAATCCACAATAATTCACAGCTGAGGAGGTGTGGGAAGGACTCCCCAGGCCCAGGGCTCATCCTAGGATCCACTGCAGTGGCCACCTCGGTGGATCCTTTGCCTCAGAAGAAACGCTGCTCAGCAGACCCATCTTCTCCTCACTGTCCCAGCCCCACCTGACATGCTGGCACACCCTCTCCCCTCAGCTCTTTCACTTCACTGAGCCCTACTGCCACCCCATCATCAGATACCAACCAGGCTGGGCTGTGTGCTAGGCCCCCTTCTGCCCTGGATCCTGGCCCCACAGGAGGTGGGAACTGTGAAAGAAGCCCAGAACCTACTCCTGCAGCTGCTGCTGAGGGTCCTCCTCCTTTATGGTAAAACCCATTTCATGGAGACTCCTGAATGGGGAGGGAGGAGTCACTCTGCATCCCCGAGTCTCTGTGATGGCTGCACCTGATGTTGGATCTGCCTTCCCCACAGCTCCTAGCACCTCCCCCCACCCCAGGTATCCCATCATATTCAGAATGGGGTCAGAGATCCTGGTGTGTGTGGTCTCTCCTGACTTCTCCTCATGGACACCCTTCCCACCACCTGGCCTGGGGACTCTCATTCCAAGGGCCTTCCAAGGATTGTTTCTATACCACTTCCAACTCCTCAACCAGGACACCTGCAGGCTTTGCTTCCCACCTTCTTCCAAACTTGGGGGGACCCTGATGAATACCACATCCCTTTACCCCTTTTGCTCTGTGGACCTCCTGCTGGCTGCAGTGTGACTACCTTCCCATCTGACCAGGCCCTTCAGACATACCCAGTGGCAGCACTGCCTCAGCCTGCACACACTTGGGTTCTGCAGCCCTACCCCGAAGTGTAAACTCCCCTTTACCCCTAGAGCCACCCACCATCTCTACTTGGAGTTCCTGGTGGGCAGCCTCATGGAGCCATCAGCTCTAACCATTCTTTCCAGTTTGCAAAACTTGCAGCTCCCCATTCAGCCTCTCCTCATGGATGGCCAACCCTGGCAGCACCACACAACTGTGTGGCGCTTTGGGGGAATGATACATATAAGTTCCACCTTGGGCAGCCATGCCAGGCTTCAACTGGTCTTTGGGTCCACCCCCACTGTGTTCTCCTCTGACACAGTCCATGCCTCTGGCTTTGTAGCTACCACCATGCCCTGTTGCTGTGACCAATTCAAGCCCAACATGAGGCAGCGATGCTCAACATTAGGCAGTACCACCCCAGTCGTCTCCAGGTTGGGGGTTTTAGCAGCACCTAAGAGTTTTGGGAGCCAAGTGGAGGTCACAGATGTGAGCTCCAAAATTGAAGCACTCAATATAAGAGCAGAAAGGAGTGGGGCCCCCCACACCATGAATCACTGTGAGGTAAGCTGAGGCCTGAAGCCATGGTAACCTGGACCCAGAGCACCTTATGGCCAACATAGGGGTCAGCACCCCTAAGAGTATACCTGTGTTTGGAGGCACTAGTGCCCCTATATGCTGCCCAATACCCAGGGGCCTGCCCTGGCAGGGCCCCCTTACCTCCTGTGGAGGGTCCAGAACCTCTCAGAGCCCTGTTGTGTTTACATGCACGTCCATCCCAACCTTTATTCCCACCAAACCCACCAAGAGCAGCTTGGCCTTCAGGGTTCTCTCATGAGTCAGGGCTTTGCAGGAGACAGAAGTGGTGGGCCCTCAGCCCATTCACTCCTCTCCAGTTGGGGCTCCACCATTTCAGGGTCTAAGAGGCAAATGTTGACCTGAGGCAGTGGAACCTCAAGAAGCAGCCTTGTCCACTTTTCTGCAGGTTGAATCTGGGGTTGTCCAGTTTAAAAATGTTACATAAATAGACCCTGTTCTCTTCACTCCTAGAGCCAGCTGGAGCCCCAAAGACAAAGGTTTCCATTTCCTCTGTGTTTCCTGCAGTTTTGCTCCTGAAGTTGGGGGTTTGTGCTGTCATCTGGTAGGATCCCAACAGCCAGATTACTCGGACAGGAGAGGAACCCTTGGCCCATCCCCTCCAGGTGTGGAGCTGGCAGAGCCCACTGCTGCCCATGGGTACCTCCTGCCCTTCCCATTTTCCTTGTCAGTCTTCCAGATCTTTTATAAATAAAACCTGATTCTTTTACATAATTTATCTATGCTTTGTAAATCAAGTATAGAGAAGCCATTGACTTGTAGAATTAGAGACAGATGAAGGCAGGATTTACTCTTTCAAGTTTCTGATGTCTCAGCTAATGGGGTGGGGAAGGCAGCACAACAGATGAAACCTGAGTAGAAACCTGATCCATAAATATTAAAAATGTGTTTAGACTTTAAGGGATGGGAGCTCATGATATAGTGGTTCCAGGGAAATGAAAGATGGGGTGCCCAGGTAAAAGTGGCCTGGGGGAATGGATTGGTAGGTGGGAAACCTGGGGCAAAGAGAGCCCTGGGAAGGGGGAGAGATAGGTGGAGGCCCAAGACAGTGGGCCCAGGGGAGGGGACTCGGACTGTGGAATGCACTGGGTCGTCACTACTACACACAATAAAACACATGGGATATATTAAGTGTTTTGAAGCTGATGATTATTTTTACTTTTAATTAAGTTTAGACAAATCACAGCTCACCTAGGGAGTATGGGACTGACATCAAGGCCCTAGGACCAGAGTGAACAAGGGATGAAAAGTCACCTCTGCTCTGTAAACATTGAAATGCATATGTCTAAGATATGACATATTCCTCGACAATTTATCTTAAAATAAGCATAGGACCCACTGAGTCCATCACTCTCCTATCAGAGGAATAGGGATAGAAGGAGGCTATTTGGGAAGGCGGGCAAGTTAAAATTAGATTTTAATTATAAAACAACGCCTAAAAATTAGGGATGTTTTCTTATCACCATTTTACAGATGAGGGATAGGCATAAAGATCTCAAGTATTTTCCCTGAAGTGACCACCAAGTGCATGTCAGGATCTAAGTATAGGGAAGCAGTCTGACTTTAGGCTAAACCACTGTGAATATGACTTCAGAAGTCAAAATTCCACCCAAGTTGGGCTGACCTCAAAGTCCATGACAAAGCTCAAGTACATCCGAGTGCCACAAATGTAAGTCTGAAAGTGCCTCCCCCCCCCAGGAGAGTCACTGTATACATGGTGGAAACAGCTGAGCACCAGGCACTGTCCTCCACTCTTTACACTCTATTAAATGGTGAGTGAGTGATGACTGTATATGTGCCCCTGTGTTAGGCCCAGGGCAGGGAGGGATGAATGAAACTTTATGGAAGTGATTGAAAATCCAGTGAGCAAGAGATAAAGAATCAGCAAATACAATTTAAGGGGTCAGTGTTAGGGTAACAGAGCAGGTAAGAAAAATGCTGGAGTGGATGTGGTTCAAGCAGTTGAGCACCTGCTGCCCACATGGGATGTCCCAGGTTTGGTTCCTAGCACCTCCTAAAAGCAAAAAAGCAAAGAAATGAATAAATCAACTCAAGGGAGCCTATGTGGCTCAGTGGTTCAGTGCCAGTTTCCTGCATACAAGGTCCCAGGTTCAATGCCCAGACCTGGTAACATAAGAAAAAAAATTTTTTTTTACCTAACTCAGAAGAGACAAGACTGGAGCTAGGGATCAAAGGAGAAGAAGGAAGCAGCCAAGGGGTGAGAGGCTATTTCCACATCAAGGAAACAGCCAGTGACAAGTGGAGAAGGAAGACAGAGCATGAGTCATTGGGTAACTTCCAAGGTAGGTGGGCATAGCAAACAAACCCATTAAAAGTGGGTACAGTATTTAGATAGACATTTCTTCAAAAAAGATACACCAATGGGAAATAAGCATATGAAAACATGCTCAAGTCCATTAGCCATTAGGGAAAGGCACATCAAAAGCAGGATGGGTTATCACTCCACACCCATTCAAATGGAAATTATTTTTTAAACTGTAAATTAGCAAGTGCTGATAACTATGCAGATAAATAAGAAACCTTATACACTGTTGGTTGGAATGTAAAATAATGCATTGGCTGTGGAAAACAGTTTGGCAGTATCTCAAAAAGTTAAACTTAGAATTACCATATGACCTGGCAATCCCACTTCTGGACATATATCCAAAAGAAATGAAAGCAGAGATTCCAACAGGTATTTGTATGCCAATGTTCAGAGCACAATAGACAAAAGGCAGAAGTCAAATAACCACCAGCAGATGAATGGATAAACAAAATGTGGTAAATAAATACAACGGAACATGATTCAACTGTAAGAAACAATGAAGCTCTGATGCATGTGACAACATGGATGAATCATGAAGACATTATGTTCAGTGAAATAAGCCAAACACAAAAAGACAAATATTGTATGATCTCACTGGTATAAACTAATTATAACAATCAAACTCATAGATTTACAATCTAGAATATAAGTTACCAAGGGATAGAACAGTGGTAGAGAATGGAAAGCTGATGCTTAAATTGTGCATAATTTCTATTTGGGTTGACTGTAAATCTTTGGGAATGGATAGTGGTGACGGAAGGACCTTACTATGGAGCGTGTTTGTAAATGTGGTTGAGAGATGTAGTTTTAGGTCATATACGTTACTAGAAGGAAAGTTAGAATCCCCAAACATGGGATTGTTTAACTATGTGAACACTGTTGTGGATGATGCACTGAGGTTATAGTACAAATATGGGAGTTATTTCATGAATTATAACAAATCTATGACACTATTACATGTTGTTAATAATAAGAAAGTATAGGGAAAAATATACCTAATGTAAACTGGACTATACTTACACATAATATCTTAATATTCTTTCATCAATTATACCCAAGGTAGCACACTAATGCAGAGTCAACAATAGAGGGATACATGGGAACACAGTTTTCACATGAATTTTCTGTAAACATAAAACTTCCCTAATTTTAAAAAATTACAATAATTTAAGACAATAATTTAGAAAGCATTATGCTAAGTGAATGAATCTAGGCACAAGACACTACATATTCTATGATTTCATTAATAGAAAATGTAAAGATAAATTTATAGAGATGAAATTAGATTATTGGTTATGTAGGGCTGGGTATGGTAGAGGGATTGAGAGGTGACTGCTAAGGGTATGGAGTTTTTCTTCTTGGAATGATGAAATTGTTCTAAACTTGATTGTGGTGATGAATGCACAACTCTGTGATTATACTTAAGTCACTGTTGGCACACTTTGGATAGATTTATGGCATGTGACTGTATCTCAATAAAACTGATTTAAAGACTCAGGCACACATTGTGGAGGTCCTTGTAGTCCAGTATAATAACTCTGCATTTTACTGTAAGTTGGGAATGCATGGGAATTTCACTAAAGAGTGACAAGGGATGAGACCTGCCTTAGGTTTGAACAGAGTCATTCAGGTTACTAGATAAAATTTGACCACAGTGGCAAGCAGGTCAAAGGCAGATCAGTTATGCAGCTATCACAGTAGTCCAGGCAAGAGATATGGTGGATGACACAGAACAGCAACAGTTACGGAAACCAGGTGGTCAGGTTTTGCACATATTTGAAGTGTTGATGCTGGATTGATGTGGGGTAAGAAAGTGACAAAATCCCAAAATCCAAAAGATAGAGGAATGAACAAACAGGAGGAATGCAACTATGGACTAAATTAGATTGTTATTATTCTAATAATGGAAGAACTTATAACATTGATAGACAGTGGACACAAGAGGTTCTGAGGGGAGGGAGAGGGAAGAAAAGGAGTTAACATGGGGCATTTTTGAAACACTGGAATAATTTTGCATGATACTGCAATAACAGATACAACTCATATATTTTCTCAAACTTATAAAAATGTGCTGTGCAAAGTGTAAAACATAATGTAAACTACAGACCATGCTTAGTAGCAATGCTTCAATATGTGGTCATCACGTGAAACAAATGGACCACACTAATGAAAGATATTCATGGGGGAAAGGGTGTTAAGGGGAAGGAGGAAGATATATGGGAATTCCCCATATTTTGATGAAACATCAATGTCATCTAAAGTTCCTTTAAAAATAGAGAAAAAAAATTTTTTGCTTCAAATTATAACACTGAAGCAGAAGTATCAATGGAGTTGTCATGCTAGGCAAGAGAAAGACTTGGGCATCATCAAAACTATTTAATATTTGAACACATGGAAACAGATTCCAAAGGGAGAGTGTACTGACTGAGATAGTAAAAAAAAAATTGATACATTGGTCTTCACCAAACTTTAAACTACTGATCTGCAAAAGAACTATAAAGGCAAACTACTGACAGGGAATAATATTTGGAAATTTAACTATGACAAAGAAAGAATGGATATCTAGAATAGCTGGAACAGGTATCTAGAATATTGGGACTGGATGTGGCTGAAGCGGTTGAGTGCCTATTTCTCACAAGGGAGGTTCTGGGTTCAGTTCCAAATACCTGCTAAAATAAACAAAAAAAGCAAACAAAGAAAAAACCATGGCTTAGTGGTACAGTACCAGCTTCCCACTTACAAGGTCCTGGGTTCAATCCTTGGTCCTAGTACCAAACACACAAACAAAACAACATAGATATCTAGAATAAATTAAAAGAATCTCAAAATTCTCAAAATTCAACCATGAGAAAACAATTCTATTAGAAAATGGGCAATACATATGAACAAACTTTTCACCATAGTAGATACATGGATGGGAAATAAGTACCTGAAGAGATGCTTGATATAATTAGCTATTAGAGACATGCAACCTACACCATTATCATACCTAACTACACACTATTAAAACAACTAAAATAAAAAGTGACAACACCAAATGCTGGTGAAATTACAGAGAAACTGAATCTTTCATACATTGCTTAAGGGAATGTAAAATGGTACAGTCATTCTGAAAAACTAGTTAGCAGGGAAGCGGCTGTGGCTCAGTCAGTCGGGCTCCCATCTACCATATGGGAGGCCCTGGGTTTGCGTCCTGGGGCCTCCTTGTGAAGGCAGGCTTGGCCGCATGCTGTGGAGAGCCTCCAGCCCAGGCACTGCGGAGTGCCCCCGAGCCCGCAAGCACAGCCGAGTGCCAACTCAGCAAGGTGACACAACAAAATAAAAGGGAGACAAGCAAAAACACAGAAGTGCAGGCAGTGAATGGACACAGAGAATAGACAACAAGCATGCTGCAAGGGGGGGAGGGAAATAAAAAAAATACACAGAAGAACGTACAGCGAATGGACACAGAGAGCAGACAGCAAGCAAAATGCCACAAGGGGGGGGGGGGGGTAAAAAAAGCCAAACTAGTTAGCAGTTTCTTATAAAACTAAAATATATACTTATCATATAGCCCAGCAAGTGCACTCCTGCACATTAATCACATAGAAATGAAAACATGCCCAAACTAAAGCATCAGTTTTTTCTTTGAAAAGATTTAATCAAACAGATAAACCTCTAGGCTAACCAAACATAAAATAGAGAACATACAAATTACCAATACCAGGAATGGAAAAGGGATCATTACTACTGGTTCCACAGATGTTAAAATTATACTCAAACAAGACTATGAACATCCCTACGTCCAAGAATTTTATAACTTAGATGTAATGGCTTAAAATTCCTTGAGAGATGCAAACTATCAAAACTCACACAACAACAAATATATAATCAGAATAGTCCTAGAGCCATTAAAAGTTTGAATCAATAATTAATAACATTCCAAAAAAGAAAGGACCAGGTTCAGACACTGGCAAATTCTACCAAACATTTAAGGAAAAATGAAACCAATTCTCCACAATCTCTTTCAGAAAACAAAGCAGAGGGGACATTTCCTAACTCACTCTATGAGGCCAACATTAGCCTAATGGCAAAACCAGATAAAGATAATAAAGGAATGGAAAACACATTCCAATATTTCTCATATATATAAAACCAAAACTTTGTCACACTGTATGAGAACACCCAGCTAATTAGGGGCCTCCTGGAAGGAAAATTCATGTAACAGGACATATTCAAATGCCTGTCTTAACCCCTTCCAGAATCTTTATTATTATTGTATATTTTGTGGGAAAAAAACACACCCATTTTAAGAAAAATCAACTGTTGAAAAAGCTACACAATGAAAGGTAAGCCTGCCTCTCATCTAGCCCCAACTCCCTCAGCTCTTCCCCCTCCCAGACACCCACCTACCAATCTCTCTCACCTCCTTGCTGGACGGGCCGACCGGGCACAAAAGTAAATGCCTGTGTCTGATTTTACAGTCTATTTTTTGCATGATTTTTTTTAACTTAAATTTTCAAGTTATTCAGTCATTAAATCAATCTTTCTTAAAGAAATTTCCGTAACAGACCTAATAGTATGACCATATAACATAAAGTCACAACAGGATACTCTTAGTGAGAGGGGGGTACATGAAAAGGTAGGACAGCAGACATAAACCAGGACTGCCCTAGACAAGGGGGAGCACACTATGTCAATGCAGAAGGGTCAGCTCCCTCCCCAGTGCACAGGACTAACACCTACCACAAACATCCCAGGCTGCAGAGCTCAAGGTGGCCTGGCACCTGAGGAGCCACAGCCATCACCAAAGGCCTGGCGGCTGAAGCCTGGACACCAACTGCCAAGGCCTGCAGCCTGGAGCTGAGCATCATGGAAAGAGGCAGGACAGCTTCCAGGGCCACCCACCAACTGCCAAGGCCTGCAGCCTGCAGCTGAGCATCATGGGAGGGGGGGCAGCTTCCAGGTCCACCCACCAACTGCCAAGGCCTGCAGCCTGGAGCTGAGCATCATGGGAGGAGGCAGGGCAGCTTCCAGGTCCACCCACCAACTGCCAAGGCCTGCAGCCTGGAGCTGAGCATCATGGGAGGAGGCAGGGCAGCTTCCAGGGCCACCCACCAACTGCCAAGGCCTGCAGCCTGGAGCTGAGCATCATGGGAGGGGGGGCAGCTTCCAGGGCCACACACCAACTGCCAAGGCCTGCAGCCTGGAGCTGAGCATCATGGGAGGGGGGGCAGCTTCCAGGACCACCCACAGGTAGGCCCACCCCACCACAGGGCCCAGCCAGGGCCTAGGGACTGGGATGGCCCCACCCACCTCCTGTTTCAGGCACTCCAGGGTGCAGACACTGGACCATCTGTACCATTCCTCACCTTTTCAGGTTTTTTTTCCAACTCCTTAACAGTCTCCACTTAGTGTGTTATCAGCTCTTTTGGCATTTCACCTTCTCTTTCTACTTAAGCATTATCTTGTCACCCTATTTCTTAGAGATTACATTTCAGGTTGAAGTATTTTTCCAATTTTCTTATTTCTTCTCATTCATTTTCTGAGTTTTTTATAAAATTTATATCTTGTCATATATTGGATATTTTCTTAATGCCTTTTATCTAGTTTTCAGAAAGTACATTTCAGCACATAATGTAGATCACCATTTGTTGTGCATTTCTCTGCCCTTACTTCTTTTCTCCCTATTATTACCTTGGTACTTGAAAATAAAATAATGTGGATTTTTTTGTTAGTATTCATATAGTTAAAAAAATTAAATAGACAGAAAGGAGACTGCAAACAGCTTTCCCAACAATACTGATCTGTTTCTCTCTCTACATTTTTCATGAAATATTTTAAAGTAAGAAATCTTTCTTGCTGATATTTCTGGATTCTGTACTTCTACCACTCTTAAAACCTGGTCTTCACTCTCATTACTTCTATTGAACCTTTCATTCCATATTTTCTTTCTCCATCTGGCTACCAAATATTTGTTATATGTACTCCTCTCCTGAAGAGAAAAATTACCACATTGCCAAAATCTAGTCAATCCCTATAAATGTCTATATATTCTCAAAATCATTTATCCATAAATGTCTATATATTTTAAAAATCAATTATCTATGTTATTTGAATAACTTAAGCTGTATTTCCTTTGTGAATTACCTTAATTTTTTATATTTATATTTATTGTATCCCTACAATCATTAGATTTTAGTTTCTCTTATTTTATAATAACTAAAGAGTTATCAACTTTCTATGTTTTATATCTTTTTTTTTTTTTAACAGATTTGGTGTTAGCAATCACAGTTCATATTCAGGAAACTCTTTAAAACTTCTATTGCTTTTGATTCACAATCACATAGGTTCAGAGTCATTTATATTTGGACTTCAATATTACCACCATATGGCATAATACGTATCATCAGGCACACACACCAGCACCCCCAAAGTAATCTTTATATTTCCCATGATCCCCAAGGAGTGTGCTTAATATGTGCCCTTGCTCCATTAAAAGTACTACTTTATAAATACCCTCTAAAAGAAAAGTTCATTTAATTGGTTTCACTGAATTTTTAAAATTTAAGAACACATCAAAATATTTCAGGTATTGTCTACCATGATCTTATTACTAAAACTTGAACATATGGATATTAGTAAGAATTAAGTTCTTCAAAACTATAAAGATGTAGGTATCCTACAATTAACTCACATTCCAGGATTTGAGAAATGCACTTGCAGGAAGCCAACAACCTGGGGACTTTCTGCTGCTGACTAAGTCAATCTGTGGAAGTCATTCTTCTATGTTCAAAACTGCATATAAAAAACCCATGGCTAACATCATACTGAACAGTGAAATACTGAAAATCTTTCCCATCAGGTCACAAACAAGGTAAGTTAGCTCACTTTCATCACTGCTTTTCAACACTGGACCTAAAGCCCTTGCCAAGCAAATGGGTAAGAAAAATAAATAAAGTCATCCAAATTGGAATGGAAGAAGTAAAGCTATCCTTATCCACTGCCGACATAAGCTTTTAAACACATAATTTCAGAAGATTCAACATAACTAATGCAACAATATAGACTTTAAGCAAACTTGGATTGTATGAGATACACACAAAAAAGTCATTTTGTTTATATAGTACAGCAAAAAAAAAAAAAACACAAAATAAACCTGAAATGGACTTCTTTTCAAAGTCCATTCAATTAGCAGGCTAACAAATAAAATACCTAAGAATGAATGTAATGAACGGATAGAAATACTGGAACACTTGCAAACACTCCTGAATGAAACTGAAGAAGACCTAAACATATAGCAAGACATTGATTGTTCAAGGATGATAACACTGCATTGTTCTAGTATCAATACTACCCACAAGGAACTACAGATTCAAAATAGTTACAAAAATCACAGCAAGGTGCAGAGGTGGCTCAAGTGATTGGGCACCTGCCTGCTATATGGTAGGCTCAGGTTTGGTTCCTAAAACAAGATGAGCAAACAAAGGGGGGGTGGTGGTAATAAATCAGTCTTTAAAAAAAACTCCCAGCAGCCATTTTTTTTTACAGAAATGGAAAAACCAATTCTCAAATTTATATGGCATCATAAGGGACTTGAATAGACAAAACAATCACCTTTCTCCTCTGTGAGACTGGGAAAGATTAATTTATAATAGAAGGGCTTTCACTGAGATGTGGCTTAAGTAAGAATTTGTGGGAACCTAAGGGATACTGGGTTCACAGAAATTTGGGTTGTAATTCTCCCTGTTAATGGAGGGTCACTATTTTCTGGAAGTCTCCTGGGGACTCAGAGGCAAGGATGTAGAATATCTCTGACAGCAGTGCTGTGTCTCTGCTTTGGAGGATTTTCATTCAGGCTGGGTGCAGTCTTGGGTTCTCAGAAGGAAGTAGAGGTCTCTGAAAGAACAAATAATTGACCATCTCCCCTCTCCCGTATACCCTAAATCATTGGATCTGCAGTGAGTTAAGCATAAGCAAGGGTATGACACTTCATTCAACATGATTAGTGACCAGTAAAATTCATAAGAAAACTAGAAAGTCTCTGTTGGAGAAAAACCGGCTAGGACACGGAGACTGATTGACCACAGACAGAATATGTATTTATTGAGAAGCTCTCCCAATGGAGGGGTTCTGAAGAACAGGCTTCAGTCCACCCACCAGCATGGTCGGGGTCTGAAGAGAGACTTCAGCCCACTCCTGGAAGGAGACAGGGGGGACTTGAATTTATACAGAACTTTTCTAGGCAGGGAAATGATAGTGGGAGGGAGTTGAGGGTCTGAGTGAGGTACTGGGAGGGGGTTGAGGGAGTTTATGGCTTCTTGGTATGCTGCAGGAGAAGATGTTTCTTTTCATTTGTAGGGATGAAAGGATATGTAAATAGTGAAGGTTTCCATCCCTGTTTTCCTCTGATATGCAGGTAGAGGTAGTAAAGATCTCCAATTCCCTCTATTCCTATCCCTATGAGGTTTCTTGTTTAACCTGTGGGAAAATGCCTGCCATGCCCTCAGACACAGGAGAGGGGATTTGCCTTTTCCCAATAAATATCAGGGGAAACTGAGATACAGCTTGTTAATTATTGCAAACCTCTAACAGTCTCACTGCTACATCTTTTGGAATGGACACGATCTAGGTGAGGAAAGACTTAAATAGCAAGGTGCACTCTCCAGGCTGCTGAGAGAGTTGTTCGGGTCTTTACTCAGGGAGACAACTGTTGTTGACCACCTCTAGAGAAGTTCTCATATCACTGATTGTACTTTTCAACTCCAGAATTTCCATTCCTGTTGATTTTATACTTTATAGCTCTTTACTGATATTCTCTATTTCGTGAGACATCATTCTCATGTTTTCCTTTTATTCACTGAGCAGATTAAAAATTGATAATTTAGATACTAGTCTGGGAAAATGGCATTGATATAGGTGGGCACTGCTCAGTTCTTCTGCAAAAAATGGCAGCGAGGGGGCAGGGGCCTCATCTGAGTGAGCTGTCTAGGAATCCACACAGCAGGAGGCTGCAGGCCTGCAGGCATCACTCAGGAGGGAGCTGGACAAGAGAGATAAAGAGCCCAAGGTAAAACCAAGAGTTGATCATCCCTGTGGACAGAAAAGCCTGGGTAAATCCTACCCTCAAGGCAAATAACTTCTGTGGAACCCCTGGCTCACAAAGGCCAGCTGAGTGGGAGGGGAAATTCCCTGGAGGAAGGGGGGTCTGGCTAAGGGTGGAGAGTGGTTTCCTTTCTGTGGGTTTGGGCACCTGAGCCCCCTTTCAATCTTGAGGTGGATATCAGCCACACCGAGGTGGCCCTGGGGTGAGGGAAGAAGGACTCTGATCAGGCAGGCTGCCACACCCAGCTGCCCTGGGAAAAAGGAACTTGGTCAAGGGGAGGGAGACACAGGCTCCTAACTAGCCTGACTCCTGAAAACTGTTTTAGGAGTCCAACTGCCTAAAAGAAATTGGGGCAGGAAGAGCCAGATAAGCTTTCAGTGGCCTATTTAGCCTATAGACCTGCTGTAGCTCAGTAGGGGAATTCCTGCCTTGCTTGAAGGCCCCCGGGGGCTCTCATTGGGGAAGAACAGTCTAGTGTGTCAAGCCCTCAGCATCTTTGAAAGTAACTGTGCATCTGGTCCTTCAATCAGTGAAGATTAGTTATGTGAGCCCTGAGGGGAGGGGAGAGAGGAATAGAATAGATGGAGGCAGGTGTAACTAGAGGGCAATGGAAGTGTTCCACAAGATCATGCAATGACGGATATAGGGCATGTTAAATTTCACCAAAAATTTATGAAAGTATACAATCTAGAATGTAAACCATAATGTAACTAAAAATTTAGAAAAGTGTACATTCTAAAATGTAAACCATAATGTAAAACCCAAATGGAATCATGTTTTGTGGCTATGTTTCCATACCTGTACATCAGCTGCAGCAAATATAACATGAACATGTGAAAATTTCATTGCTGGGGAAGGGGGAAAAGAGTTTTATATTGGATATATAGGAACCCCCTATATTATATATGTTACTTTACTGTGATCTAAGACTTTTTTGAAGACAAAATTAAAAATTTAAAAAAAAGGATGCATTTTTAACTCCTGGTATTATATGTAGATTGAGATATTCTGCTGGTCCGAGTTGATCCTTTTATTCAAGGTCATTTTCTAGTTATATCATCAGCTGGTAATTGGTAGTAATCCCTCAGCACCAGGGAGGCTCATCCCCGGGAGTCATGCCCCACGCTGGGAGGAAGCAACACATTTACATGCTGAGTTTGGCTTCGAGACTGGTCACGTTTGAGGAGAATCGCATCCAGCATCCATGTGGAATCTAAGCCCCCTCTTGATATAGAAGTGGAGTGGACACAACCATTCCAAGGTCCATAGGATGGAGGAATAGAGTATGGATTAGAGTGGACTTACTGATATTCTATTCATGAACTATTGTGATTAGTAATAGAAGAAAATGTGGCATTGGTGTGGAGAAAGTGGCCATGGTGGCTGCTGGGGGTAGGGAGTGGGAGGAAGAGATGAGATGTGGGGGCATTTTTGGGACTTGGAGTTGTCCTGGGTGGTGCTGCAGGGACAGTTACTGGACATTGTATTTCCTCCCATGGTCCACTGGGTGGACTGTGGGAGAGTGTGGGCTATGGTGAGGACCACTGACCATGAGGTGCAGCGGTGCTCAGAGATGTATTCACCAAGTGCATAATGGAGGGGGTTGTTGTTATGGGGGGAGGAGTGGAGTGATGGGGACCTCATATTTTTTTTAATGTAACATTAAATAATAAAGACAAAAAAAGGATGCAGACATTGAGGAAGGAATGAAAGCAATTGCCTTGCCACTGTACAAAGAGGGCAACACCTATTATAGTGATGAAAGGCAAAATGTCAAAAACAGTTTTATGATATTTTTCATTTTTTAATACCCCAATTTATTTTTCATTTTATTTTAGTTTTTCTAAATTAGTATGTATTCTATTTCTAATCTTTAAACCTATCATTACTATTTCATTTTCCTATTGATTGAATTTGGCATTATATTAGAACTCAATTTTCCAGAGGTTTTGGATCACAGAGGGGTGCAACTATGGCAGAATAGGAACACTGTTGTGTGCTGTTATTGAAAGGGAACATGTGGTTGGGAGGGAGTTCTCCAGGGCATGTATATAGGGCATATAAAAAAGTTCAAATATTCATTGGGTATTTTCATAGTAGTTGGACAAATGACAACTGAGGGAGGAGCTCTGTCACATTCACCAATGGAACAGCAACAGTCCCCCAAGTGCAAGGGCAAAGACCAGTGAAGAAGGAACTTCAAATGATGTGCCTTTCTTTGATACTGATGACTTTGCTTATGAGCTTAAGTGTTTGAAATTTCAAGTGGGCCTAGAGCTGCAGGGTGCCTAAGAGTTACCTCCTGAGATACTCCATGTTGCTCAAATATGGCCACTCTCAGCATGTAAATGCATTACCTTCCCCCCAGTGTGGGATATGATTCCCGGGGATGAACCTTTCTGGCACAGAGGGATTACTACCAATCACTAACTGGTGATAAAGCTAGAAAAAGACTCTGAATGAAAGAGGGAAATGGTGAAGACAAATGAGTTTATATGGCTATGAGACTTCAAAATGTATCAGGAGGTCATCAGAGGGATTGCACTTATGCACATCTCAGCAGGATCCCAGAGATAGCCAAAGTAGATACAACCCCAGGTATTGGTGCTCCCAAGGTCTACAGAGACACACAGGTTCTATGGTCATAGTAGAAGGCTCTAGTTCAGTGCCTTGTCAGTGGGCCCTACTTTGGAATTTGTGCTCCTGAATGTGATGTAATTGGACTCAGATGTGACCTTTCTATACTTGCCTCTTCTGTCGTTTTTAAAAAACCTGTGGTTGGCACTGGGTTAGGTGTATTCTCAGGAGACTTGAAGCTTTGGACTGGACATGTGCCACCTGGGCCCTGAGCCTCAGCACAGTTGCAAATTCTACTCTCCATTTCATTGTACTTACCCAGATCAGCTAACAGGAAGGTGAGGATAGTCAACCACCACACCAAGGAGCCAAGTGTGCCTACAACTGCAAGCAGGAGAATCACATCCATCAGCTATATGGGATGTAAGTCCCTTCTGACTGAGAGGTGCAGTGGACATCATCTTCCCAGGGCCCACAGAATGGAGGAATAAAATGCGGAGTAGAGTGGACTTATTGGTATCCTACTATTGAACTATTGTGACCCTAGCAGCGGAAGAAATTGTATCACTGATGTGCAGACAATGGCCATGGTAGTTGCTGAGGGCAACGATAGGGAAGAAGAGAAATGTTGGGGCATATTCTGGACTTGGAGTTGTCATAAATGATATTTCAGGGTCAGATGTTTGACATTATATATCCTGCCATAACCTACTGAATGGACTGGGGGACAGTGTAAACTACAATGTAAAGTATAATCCATGTGGTTATGGTAGTGCTCCAAAATGGATTCACCAACTGCAATGAATGTGCCACGATGATGAAAGAGGTTGTTGATGTGAGAGGAGTGGGGTGTGTGTGTGTGTGGGGATATATGGGAACCTCTTATATTTTTTAATGTAACATTTTTTGTGATCTATGTATCTTTTTAAAAAGACAATTATAAATTAATTAAAAAATAAATTAAAAAATAGATTAAGGGCCTATCAATGGACCATCTTCCTTCACTAGTCATTGCCCCCTACATTCAGAGGATTCTTACTGTTCCATTAGAGAATATGGCAGAGATCCCTAGGTTGGGAGTTTGATATTCTTTCAGATATTATGTTAATCTTCATGCACTTTTGCAATGCCCCCTGAAAAATTGGTGACATTTATATGCCTTATATGTATGCCCAGGTTACCCTCCCCAATTTATTCCCCATCAGTGACACCTTGCATAAATGATCCTCCCTTGTCATAGTTGTAACTCTTAAGTTAGCCAAAACTTCTTCATAAATGAAGCCATAAAATAGCCAAATATAGTTACTAAGAAAATAAAATAATAATGATAATTTGAAAAATTAGTACTAAAATACAAAAAAAAAATTTTTTAAGAGACCTGGAATAATAAATATAATGAAAAAATATTTAAGAAATTCTTGACATTATGTGTCTCATAACTCTAAGATCTGTTTTCTTGTAAGTTCAGTGACATTTTTCCCATTTATTCACCCAATGTCTTATTTTTTTCATTTTATCTTCAATTAATTTTTGGGTTACAGAAAATTCACATAAAGAATATAGTGTATCCCATATACCCAGTATCCTCCCCCCCTTTCCCTTTCCCCTATTAATAATATTTTATATGTGGACAGTATATGTGTTACAATTGATATACAAACTGGAACATAGCTACTAACCATGGCCAATAGTTTACATTTTGGAAAATACACTATTATAAATTTTGAGGGAATTTAACATGGCCTGTAGCCATCATTGCAAGATCAGGTAGAACACTTCCATTGCCCCAAATGCTTCATATTCCATCTATTCTATCCCTCTCTTCCCTCTGGACCCATTTCAACCACCAGGCTTTACTCCTTAAGATCAAGATTTATAGATATTTGCAACAACATTGAGGGTTTGACATCCGGCTCTGTCCTCCCCTATTTTTTTTTTTTTAATATTTATTTATTATTATTATTTTTAATTACAATAAAAAAAAATATATGAGGTCCCATTCAACCCCACCACCCCCGCCCCCCACTCCCCCCACAGCAACACTCTCTCCCATCATCGTGATACATCCATTGCACCTGGTAAGTTCATCTCTGAGCATCACTGCACCCCATAGTCAATGGTCCACATCATAGCCCAGACTCTCTCACGTTCCATCCAGTGGGCCCTGGGGGGATCTACAGTGTCCCGTAATTGTCCGTGAAGCACTATCCAGGACAACTCCACGTCCCGAAAACGCCTCCACATCTCATCTCTTCCTCCCGTTCCCCACACCCAGCAGCCCCCATGGCTACCATTCCCACACCCATTCCACATTTTCTCTGTGGACATTGGATTGGTTGTGTCCATTGCACACCTATGTCAAGTGAGGGCTTAGATTGCACATGGGTACTGGATGCACTCTTCCTGCTTCTAGTTGTAGACACTCTAGGCTCCATGTTGTGGTGGTTGACCTTCTTCAACTCCATGTTAGCTGAGTGGAGTAAGTCCAATAAGTCAAAGTGTAGGAGCTGAAGTCTGTTGAGGCTCTGGGCCTGGGTGTCATATTATCAGTCCAGAGATTCAAATCCCCTACATATATCTTAAACCCAGCACCAACTACAATTCCAATAAAGTAGCATGCAAGTCTTGTGAAAAGAGATCCCCTCTGAGTCCATTTCCATCACGCAGAAACACCAGCTCCAAAGAAGGGCCATCTGTCATGGCAGTGAACCCCTTCTGCCATGACCATAGAACCCGTGGGTCTCTTTATGCCTCAAAAGAACCAATACCTGGGGTTGTATCTACCTGTCCTCCCCTATTAAGCACTGTTAATGCTCTCAAGAGACTCCCACCCCTCTATTTGAGCATATAGCAAGACTTCCAAATGGGAATCCCACACCTTCCCACTCATTATATGGGCCTCCACCACTGACACAACCAATTATGACAAGAACAATCTAACACTCCCTAGAAGACTGCCCCAAGGGTACCCTGTCCCAAATGCTGCCACAGCCAACACCCTAAACCAGGAACTCTCTCCTGCCATGTTGGCAAAAACTCAATTTTGTAATTTTAACTACATATCTTTCCATCTCTAGTGTTCACTTGCTCCTTCCCCCAATCCAAACCCTAGTTCCATGGACAGTCCAACCCACCCTCCCTATCATCTCATCCTGACAATGCAGGATTGCCCAATCCAAAAGCTTGACTGTACCACTGTCATGCCCCTTCACTGCATACATACACTTCTATATATCATACATATTTCCCATAAGAGCATTGGCTCACAACTTTCTTCTCCCTTTGTAACTCTGTTTAACCTATCTTCAAGATTTTACCTCTGTGAGTCTGCTCAACTTATTTCATTCATATGAGTAAGGTCATGTAATATTTGTCCTTCACTGCCTGGCTTGCTTCACTCAACATATGTTCTTCAAGATTCATTCATATGTAGATCCTCCCATGACCCACTGGATGGAACATGGGAGAGTATGGGCTATGATGTGGACCATTGACCATGAGGTGCAGCAATGCCCAGAGATGTACTCACTAAATGCAATGGATGTGTCATGATGATGGGGGAGAGTATTGCTGTGGGGGGAGTGGGTGAATGGGGACCTCATATTTTTTTAATGTAATATTTTTAAAAAATGAATTAAAAAATAAAAAATAAAAGATTCATCCATGTTATCCTGTGTGCTAATACTGCATTGTATTCCTTCTTACAGCTGAATAATATTCCATTGTATGTATATACCATAATATATTTATCCATTCATCCATTGGTGGGTACTTAAGTTGATTCCAAGCTTTGGCAATAATGAATAATGCCATTGTGAAAACTGATGTGCATTTATCTGTTCATGTCTTTGCTTTCAATTCTTCTGGATATATACCCAGCAGTGGGATTGCTGGATTGTATGTCAGTTCTACAGATAGCTTTCTAAAGGAACTGCCAAACTCCACAATGGCTACACCATTCTACATTCCCACCAGCAGAGAATGGGTGTTCCTATTCCTCCACATTCTCTCCAACACTTGTAGGCTTCTGGTTTTATTTTTTTTAATAGTTGCCAATCTAATAGGTGAAAGATTATATATTTCTTGTAGTTTTGATTCGCATTTCTTGAATAGCTAGTGGTGTTAAGCATCTTTTCATGTACTTTCTAGCCATTTGTCTGTCTTATTTGGAGAATTGTCTATTCAAATCACTGGCTCATTTTTTCAATTTGTTGGTTGATTTTTCAATTTTGAGGTGTAGTATTTCCTTAAATATGCTAGATATTAGGCCTCAATCAGTTACATGACTACCAAATATTTTCTCCCATTAAAAACGCTGCTTTTTTACTTTCTTGACAAACTCCTTTGAGATGCAAATTTTTTATTTTGTGGCAGTCCAATTTATTTTTTCTTTCATTGCTCATGCATTGGGTATAAAGTTCATGAAAACATTTCCTAATACAAGATCTTGTAGATGCTTACCTTTATTATCTATCTTCCAAGATCTTTAGTCTTGGCTAATATATTTAGATCTTTGATCCACTAAGAGTTAATTTTTATATAAGGTGTGAGGTGGTTTTCCTAGCTCATTCCTTTGGATATGGATATCCACTTCTCAAATCACAATTTTTTTCAAGAGGCCACTCTCTCCCAGTTGAATGGGCTTGGTAGCTTTGTCTAATATCAGTTGACTGTTTGTGTGAGGATCTGCCTAAGAACTTTCAAATCAGTTCCATTGGTCAGTATGTCTATCTTTGTGCCAATACCATGCAGTTTTGAACACTCTAGCTTTGTAGTATGATTTAAATCAGGTAGTGTGGCTCACCCAATTACATTTTTCTTTTAAAATATGTTTGTCTATTCAGGGCCTCTTGCCCTTCAAAATAAATTTCATAGTTAGTTTTTCAAATTTAGTTTAAAAATGCTGTGGTGATTTTTTTTTGGAATTGCACTAAATCTGAAAAACAGTTTGGTTAGGATAGATATTTTAATTGTTTAGTCTTCCTATACATGAACCAGGAATGTTCTTCCATTTATTTAGGTCTTCTTCAATTACCTTTATTAGTGTTGGGTAGGTTTCTGTGTAAAAGGCATTTGCATCTTTCATTAAATTTATTCTTTATTTGATTCTTTTAGTTGCTGCTGTAAATGGGATTTTTTTGTGATTTCCTTCTCAGATTGCTCATTATTGGTGTACAGAAATGCTACTGATTTTTGCACATTAGTCTTATAAATTGCCACTTTACTGAAATCATTTATAAACTCTACAACTGTTGATGCAGATTTCTCAGGGATGTGAGGTATAGGATTATATCATCAGCAAATAAAGAAATGTTTACCCCTTCCTTTCCAATTTGGATAACTTTTATATATTTATCTTGCCTAATTGCTTAAGCAAGTACTTCTAACAAAATGTTAAATAGGAGTGGTGACAGTGGGCTTCCTTGTATTATTCCCAACCTAGGAGGGAAAGCTTTTAAGATTTCAAATTTGAATATAATGTTAATGTGGGTGTTTCATATATATCCTTTATCATATTGAGGAAGTTGCCTTCTATTTCTTTTTTTTTTTTTTAAAGATTTATTTATTTAATTCCCCCCTCCCCTGGTTGTCTGTTCTCTGTGTCTATTTGCTGTGTCTTGTTTCTTTTTCCACTTCTGTTGTCATCAGCGGCATGGGAAGTGTGGGCAGCACCATTCCTGGGCAGGCTGCACTTTCTTTCACGCTGGGCAGCTCTCCTTATGGGTGCACTTCTTGTGCGTGGGGTTCCCCTATGTGGGGACACCCCTGCGTGGTGCGGCACTCCTTGCGCGCATCAGCACTGTGCATGGGCCAGCTCCACACGGGTCAAGGAGGCCCGGGGTTTGAACCGCGGACCTCCCATGTGGTAGACAGACGCCCTAACCACTGGGCCAAGTCCGTTTCCCTATTTCTATCTTTTGAAATGTCTTTACCAGGAAAGGGTGCTGCATTTTGTTGAATTTTTTTTCTGTATCTATGGAGATGATCATGGGTTTTTTTCTTCCAATCTGTTATGTGGTGAATTACATTGATTTTCTTATGTTGAAACATCCTTGCATATCAGGGATGAAACACACTTGGTCATGATGTATAATTTGTTTGATGTGTTTAATATGATTAGTGTATTAGTCAGCCAAAGGGGTGCTGATGCAAAATACCAAAAATTGACTGGTTTTTATAAAGGTTATTTATTTGGGGTGGGAGCTTACAAATACCAGCCATAAAGCATAAGTTACTTCCCTCACTGAAGTCTATTTTCACGTGTTGGAGCAAGATGGCTGCTGATTTATCTGTGAGGGTTCAGGCTTCCTGGGTTCCTCTGGGCTCAGCTCCTCCATTTTCTCCACAAGGTCAGCTATAAACTATGAGGCTCTCTAGACTTTGCCTCTCTCCACAAGGTCAGCTGTAGACTATTAGGTGAATGGCTCTGTCTCGTCTCCTAGGGCTCCAGCTTAAGACTTCAACATCAAACTCCAAAATCAGAACTCCAACATTAAGAACCCTCCACCTCCGTCCCTTGCCATGTCTTTGTGAGTCCCCAACCACTAAAGGGTGGGGCCTCAATGCCCTAAAGACATTGCCTAATCAAAGCCCTAATTCTAACTAAATCATGCCCAGGTACAGACCAGATTACAAACCTAATCCAATATCTATGTTTGGAAATCATATCCATATCAAACTGCTACAATTAGCAAGTATTTTGCTTAGCAAGTATTTTGCTCAGGATTTTAGAATCTAAAGTTCATTAGAGAGTTTGGTCTCTAGTATTCTTCTCTTGTGGCATCTCTGTTTGGCTTTTGTATTAATGTGATGTTGTCATCATAGAATTAGCTAAGTAATATTCCCTCCATTTCTATTTTTGGAAGAGTTTAAGCAGGATTGGTGTTAGTTCTTTCTGGATAGTTTGGTAGAATTCACTTGTGAAATTGTATGGTCCTGGGCTCTTTTTTGTTGGGAGGTTTTTTTTTTTTGTCTTTATTTTTTAATGTTACATTCAAAAAATATGAGGTCCCCATATACCTCCCACCCGCCTCACACATTCCTCCCCCCATAACAACAACCTCCTCAATCATCATGAGACATTCATTGCATTTGGTGAATACATCTCTGAGCACTGCTGCACCTCATGGTCAATGGTCCACATCATAGCCCACACTCTCCCACAGTCCACCCAGTGGGCCATGGGAGGACATACAATGTCTGGTAACTGTCCCTGCAGCACCACCCAGGACAACTCCAAGTCCCGAATGCCCCATCACATCTCTTCCTCCCACTCCCTACCCCCAGCAGCCACCATGGCCACTTTCTCTACACCAATGCCACATTTTCTTTGATCAATAAACACAATAGTTCATGAATAGAATATCAGTAAGTCCACTCTAATCCATACTCTATTCCTCCATCCTGTGGACCTTAGAATGGTTGTGTCCACTCCACATTTATATCAAGATGGGGCTTAGATTCCACATGGATGCTGGATGCAATCCTCCTGCTTTCAGTTGTAGGCACTCTTGGCTCCCTGGTGTGGTGGTTGACCTTCTTCACCTCCATGTTAGCTGAGTGGGGTAAGTCCAATAAACCAGAGTGTAGGAGTTGCAAGTCTGTTTAGGCTTAGAGCCTGGCTATCACATGGTCAGTCCAGAGATTCAGGTCCCCTGGGTATACATTAAACCCCAGCACCATCTACAGTTCCATAAAAGTAACAGGAGAGACTTGTGGACAAAGATCACATCTGAGTCCAGCTCCATCACACAGAAACACAATACATGGGGCAATGAAGTGGTACTAAGAATTTTAAAAAGGACAGAATTTGCAGAACTCAAGTGAATGTCTACATTTTTCAAGGTGGGGGTAAGGTGAAGGATGACATAGGAGTTTCCAAGCCTAGGTGAGACTTCAAGATCAGTTCCAAAAGGGCACTTGGTTTCACAGAAAGATAAGAAATTACATTTTAGACATGTTACATCAGAACCAAAGAGGGGACATTCATGTAAATCCACCAAAGAAAAAAGGTAGATGTTGGATTCAAACAAATTGATGAAAAACCAATGCTTAAGTTGCAGATTTGGGGGTAGTAAATGTGGGTAAATAAGAAATCTTCAAAAGGAAAAAGATTGGATGGGGTAAAAAGCAAAAGTAAAAAGGCTTAACCACTAATATTAAACTGAGAATTTGAAGGAAGTATAAAGAGGTCCCAAAAGGATCTGAACAACGGTGCTGCAGAAATCAAGAAAAAGCAACAGTTGAGGAAGAATCTATGTCATAGAATGGAAGGGGCTTTTTATGACTCTGAAAGTCTTTGACTTTCTAACCATTTTGAGAAACAATGATAGAATAATAAGAAACATTGGATTTTGAATCACTGTTTTGACTCTTGTTAGTCCATTAGTACTACAGAATATTTTCACCAAAAAAATTATGTAGGTAGATGTAGATAAATGGATGACCAAAACTTACAAGTGCATGTAGAAAGATTTACTGGATCGTATCAAGGCTCAATATTGTAACCAAGGGTTACTTATTTATTCTACCACAATTTTTCCAATAGAAAAATTCCAAGTCCTCTAAACTCATTCTAAGCATCAAAAAAAATAAAACCCCCACAAAAATCACATTACTTAGAAACAATAAGACAAATATAGTCCTTCAACTATAACAGAAGTGTTGTCATAATAAAATATATCACTAATTAGAATTAAAAGCATTTACTTGAAACTATAACACTATAATTAACATTGTACTTTTAAATATATGTCCCAGAGACTTAAATCTTTGGTCTGTTCATGTGCTAGTTGGGCCCTGAATCTCAGCAGAGTTGCAACACCTACTCATCAGTTCATTGGACTCAACTGGGACAACTAATGAGGAGATGATGATGGACAACACCCATCCCAAGGAATAGAGTATGCAGCTGCAAGCAAGATGGTTCCATCCATCTGCCCCATAGGATCTAAGCCCCTCTCAATTAGAGACAAGAGTGGGCATCGCCATCCCCAAATCCTCAGGATTGGGGAGTGAGCAATGGACTAGAGTAGACTCAGTGTTATACAATTATAGAATTATTATTTTATTCTAGTGATGGAATTACTTTTATCATTATAAAGGCAGGGGCCACCAGAGGTTCTGAGGGGAGGGAAAGAGAAGAATAGGCTCAACATGGGGACATTTTCAGGACATTGGAATTGTCCTGAATAACACTGCAATGATAGATACAGTCCTTTACACACTTTGTCATAACCTATAAAGTTGTGTGGAGCAGAGCGTAAACTATAATGTAAACTAAAGTCCATGCTTAGTAGCAATGCTTCATTATGTGTTCAACCACTGGAACCAATGGACCACACTAATTATTAATGTAGGAAAGTGGAGGAGAGTTTCAGACTCTTGCTGCAGCCAACGATGGCTCAAAATGGCCAGATGTACAAGGGATAGTGCCTCCAGACTGGCACAGTTTCATGGTGCTGAAGGGCACTATGCACCTGGCTGGTAGAATACTGGAGCTTACTTTCCTAGCTTTTCTCTAGGGTCAATGGTGCTGCAACATGCTGGCTGTGTGAAGGGCATACCAAGTGGAGCAATGATTACCAGAGAAAGGTAAGTAGAAATTAACCATTAGCACTATGGCCTGATCCCATGGAAAGATTACATGTATGGTATGGCCAACCTGGAGCTTAGATTTATTAACTGCCACTCAAAGAGAAACTTATGTATTAGTTGGTGCATTAATTAGTATTAAGTACAGTACCTATATGCCTAATGATTATAATGATACATTTCTGTTCTAGATCATATGCAGAGGGATACTGAACATGTTAAGAGGTCCTGGTAAACTTCATTGCTCACAGTCACACAATAAATTGGGGCCAGGCCCTAAATACTATTCAAGCATTCCAAACTTACAATCATGTCTTCCTTTTTGTTCAAGTTTCTCTCCAGTGCTTTTCAAGATATGTGAGAGACTTACTTTTGAATGAGGTAAGTGCTTGCAGAGCTCAGATGAAAATATACTAAAATGAATGCTCTTGAACAATCAGAAATGCAAAGAATCACAAATAGAAATTGGAGTACTATTCAACCCATATTGTATGAAGAGTTACAAATAAACATAAATAACTGATGTATATATCATTCACTGGAAGGAATTTATATATTTTAAAATATTTTATTATCTATGTATGTGGATTTGGGTACCTTGAATCTACATGTCTAACATGAGTAAAAATTAAATGCACATCAGTCCTCTAATTATACCAAATGAACCAGGCACATCAGAGACATACACATAAAGTATTACAAAGAAAAATCCAATATGAAATGGTAAAAATAAAAAGATATATACAGACCTTTAGGAGACTCATATTCAGCCATTTTTCCTAACTACTTAAAACATTTACTAGAAAATAAGTTCTTAGTAAATTATTGTGATAGTTTGATATAAAAATAGATATTTATAGTAGCAGTATTATATACTAAAACATACTAGTGTCCAAAGAAATTTCCTTATTAAAACATTAGAAGCAAAAGTTTTATCCCTTTTGTTCCTATGAAACTCTGGTCAGTGTTCCAGGACTACAAGCTAGATTTGTACAAAGTCACTTCAAAATGACACCAAACAGTGGTTTAAATTGCTCAGGTATTTTCTTGGTCACACTCCTGACTTGCACCTTCCTCCAAAACCAGATATATATATATATAGACATAAAAGACATTTTGAAAAATTAAGAATTAAAATTATCCTCACTTTCAGATGCTTTTGTCTTATACATAGAAAATCTGAAGAAATCACTAAAAAAACTACAGGATTTACTAAATGAGTTCAGCAAAATTTTACAATTGAAGAGCAATGTAAAAAAATCAATTATATATTTTTACATTAATAATAAGCATTCTGAAAATGAAATTATGAAAACTATATTTGCAATAGCATGAAAAGGACAAAATTGTTACAATATACTTATTAAAAGACTCAATGCAAATTTATATGCTTACATTTGTGCAAATTTTTATACTCAAAACTATGACATTCTTAAAAAAATAAATGTAAATATATTTCATGTTATTAGAGTGGAACTATTAATATTCTTAAGGTTGTCACACCACTCAAACTGATATACAGTTACAGTGCTATCACTATTAAAATAGTTTTGCTTAATTCTTTGCTGAAATTGACAAATTGAACTGCAAATTCATTTGAAAGTGCAAGAGAGCCAAACATGAATATTCAAAATAGCCAAAACAATCCTGAAAAATATAAACAAATTTGGAAGAGTCCCATGTCCCAATTTCAAAATATACTCCAAATTTACTATAATCTAGACAACATGGTACTGGCTTAATAATAGACATATAGACAAATGGAATAGAATTGACTATCCAGAAATAAACTATCATTTATTTATTTATTTATTTATTTATATATATATATTTTTAAAATATTTATTTCTCTCCCCTTTGCCCCCCCTCTGCCCCAGTTGTCTCTTCTCTGTGTTCATTCACTGCGTGTTCTTTTTCTCCACTTCTGTTGTTGTCAGTGGCATGGGAATCTGTGTCTCTTTTTGTTGCGTCATCTTTTTTTTTTTTGTCTTTATTTTTTTAATATTACATTAAAAAAATATGGGGTCCCCCACCCCCCTCACTACACTCCTCCCCCCATAGCAACAATCTCCTCCATCATCATGAGACATTCATTGCATTTGGTGAATACATCTCTGAGCACTGCTGCACATCATGGTCAATGGTCCACATCATAGCCCACATTCTCCCACGTTCCACCCAGTGGGCCATGGGAGGACATACAATGTCCAGTAACTGTCCCTGCAGCACCATCCAGGACAACTCCAAGTCCCAAAAATGCCTCCAGCTCTCATTTCTTCCTCCCATTCCCCACCCCCAGCAGCCACCATGGCCACTTTCTCCACACCAATGCCACATATGAGTAAAAGGTTACACCATGGAAAGTGCATAAACTATACAAATACTTTATAGATACTCCTAAGTGCCAACCATGACCAAGTATCATCAGACCATTTGTAGTATGCTAAATAAATTAAGTAAAATATAAATCCACTTAAAACTATTCACAATTTTTAAAAGTTTAGAAGTCAGATCACATGTTAGTAGATCTACCATTCTATTTTATCTTGGTAAAATAGTTATGGTAGGACCATGAAGACTAAAATCTAAGAATTACAGAACTAATAACTAAAGTCACTGTGGCAGAAAAGATCAAAGAACATTTCAAAAGTTTCATCCTAGGATATGAAACCTAAACACAGAAATGACAAAAATAATACTTAAAAAAATATTTAATGTAAATCAGTATATTATAGCTTTAAAATATATTGCTTAAATAATAAAAAATATTGGGGTAGCATTGATTAGAATGTTTCTTGAATATTGTCTTTAAAGAGTTTTCATGGGAAAATTGATGTAGGGAAAGTGCCTCGACTTCAACATTTTATGAGTTTAGTACACTACATAACAAAAATGTGGGAAAAATGGCTCTGGGAGTTTTGGAATATGTATCTTCTCTTAAAATATTTTCCTGTTTCTGAAAATAATGGAATAAAATGTATTCCTTGAACATAATTCTGATCAGTTTCTCGAATTAATCCTTCATTTAACATCCTATTATTTGAGAGTGCACATACCATACTTTAGATTGAAAATACCTATGAGTCTACTTAACTATTCAATATTCTAATATCTTTTTGATAGTCATGGTTACTCTATTAGGGTTCTCTAGAGAAACAGAATCAACAGGAGGTATCTGTCAATACTAGGAGATTTTATAAGAGTCTCTCACAGGACCATGGGGATGCACAAGTCCAGGTTCCACAGGCAGGCTGCAAACCAAGGGCTCTGATGAAAGTCCAGTGAAGGTCCTTGATGAGTTTCTGGGAGACAGTGGTTGTCCAAACATGAGCTGGGAAATTCTCCAGGAATGATGGAATCACTTCCCCTTTTAAGGCATTCAACTGATTGGATAAAGCATTACTCAATACTGACCGCAATCTCCCCGATTAATGCACATGTAATCATCTATGTAGTAAACTCACTGGTGAATAAAGTCCATAAATGTCCTTGTACTACAATTAGCCCAGTGCTTGCTTGACCAACAACTGGGCACAATTACCTGGCCGAGTTGACACATTAGCCTAACCTTCACAGTTACTCCATTGATTTTGAATTGTGTGCCTTTACAACCAGAAGTTTCTTTCTAATGATTCTCAACATATCTATAGTCCCTCATACATGGAAACCACTTATATATATATATTTTTAATTTATTTTTAAATTTTTATTGTTTTTTGAAGACACATAGATAACAAAAATGTTTCATTAAAACACCCAATCCTCCCACATCAAAAACTTCATTCATCATTGTGGCACATTCATTGCATTTAGTGAATACGTATTTTTTTAAAACCTTTTTCGTGATCTATGTATCTTCAAAAAAAACCTCAAAAATTTAAAAATTTGAAAAAATAAGAGGTTCTGATTACCCCACACTCCACCCCACTCCTCCCACATCAACAACCTCTTTCATTATTGTGACACATTCATTGCATTTGGCGAATACATTTTGGAGCACTGCTACATCTCATGGATTACAGTTTACATTGAGGATTACAGTCTCCCCTAGTCAATTCAATGGGCTATGGCAGGATATATAATGTCCCCCATCTGTCCCTGCAATATTCAGGACAACTCCAAGGCCTGAAAATGCCCACATATCACACCTCTTCCTCCTCCTTCCTGTCCTCAGCAATTCCCATGGACACTGTCTCCATTTCAATGATACAATTTCTTCCATTGCTAGAGTCATAACTGTTCTGTAGTAGAATACCAGTAAGTCCACTTTATTCCGTATTTTATTCTGCCATCCTGTGGACCCTGGGATAGTGATGTTCACTCCACCTCTAAATCAAGAGGGGGCTTAGATCCCACATGGTTAATGGATGCAATTCTCCTGTGTGCAGTTGTAGATATTCTCAGTTCCTTGCTGTGTTGTTTGACCATTCTCACCTCCCTATTAGCTGACCTGGGTAAGTCCAACAAACAAGAGAGTAAGTACAACTCAGTTGAGGCTCAGGGCTCAGCTAGTACTTGGACATTCTAGAGATTCAAGTCTCCTGAGCATAAACAAACCCCAGCACCAACCACAGGTTCAGTAAAAGTGACAGATGAGGCATGTGTAGAGAGGTCACATGTGAGTCCAACTCCATCACACTCAGGAGCACAAATTACAAACTAGGGCCAACTGGCAAGGCACTGAACACCAGAGCCATCTGCCATGACCATAGACCATGTGTGCCTCTGTGGCCCTCAGGAGCAACACTACCTGGGGTCTTATCTACTTTAGCTGTCTCTGGGATCCTGCTGAGGTGTGCATAAGTGTGACCTCTCTGATGACCTCCCAACTCATTTTGAAGTCTCTTAGCCATATAAACTCACTTGTCTTTACCATTTCCCCCTTTTATTCAAGTTCTTTTTCTAGTTGCTTCACCAGCTGCTACTTGGTAGTAATCCCTCGGCGTAAGGCTCATCCCCAGGAGTCATGTTCCACGCTGTGGGGAAGGTAATGCATTTATATGCTGAGTTTGGCTTAGAGAGTGGCGAGGTAACTCTCAGGCTCCCTGCAGCTCCAGGCCTAGCTGGAATTTCAAGCACACAGGATCATAAGCACAGTCATCAGTATCAAGGGCCCATCATTGGACCAGCCTTCTTCACTGTCTTTGCCCTTACAGTAGGGGAGCGGTTACTGTTCCACTGGGGAATGACAGAGCTTCCCTAGCTAGGAACTGAGCACTCCCTCAGTTGTTGTTTGTAACTCAACCTACTATGACAATACCCAATGAATATCTGAACATTTTTATATACATGTCCTGGAGAACTCCCTCCCAAATATGTGTCCTCCCATCAATGACATCCTAAACCAGTGTTCCCCCCTGCCATAGTTGAACCCTACTGTGATTCAAAACTCCTTCAAAAAGAAGTTTAATATATTGCCAATTTCAATTAATAGGAAAATGAAATAGTAATAAAAGGTTTAAAGATTAGAAAGAGAATTCATATTAATTTAGAAAAACTAAAATAAAGTAAAAAATAAACAAGGGTACTAAAAAAATGAAAAATATCATAAAACTTTGGTTTTGCCTTTCAGCACTGTACTAGGTATTGCCCTCTATATACAGTGGCAAGGCAATCTCTTCCATTTCTTCCTTGGTGCTTACACCCTTTTATTTTTAATTTTGTCTTCAAAAAAGTTTTAGATCACATACAATATAAGAGACTCCCATATATTCAACATCAAACCCTTTCCCCCCCTTCCCCTGCAATGATCTTTTCATATCCTCTTAGGTATGGGTCTTCATACTCCTTATCTCCACTGCACTGGTCCTTCTCCAGTTTGTCTCTCCATCTGATTATTGATTATTGCCCCTTATTTAAACTCTTATTTTGGAAGGGAACAACTACCACCTTGTCTAGGCACTACCTTTATTTTATTTTTTACTAATAAAAAATTGTATTTACTTAGAACATTCAGAATGTCAACAAAACAGCTGCAACTTTTTTTTTTGCAATTATAGAGTGGTATTCACTTAACAGAATGACAATTATTTCGGACAAGCTGCAGCAGAGATAACTGAAGATGAAAAAACTACCATCCCCATATATAACTAATTTGCGCTGTGCACCAACAAGAACCTGCTTTAACTTTCCGTGCCAGTTTACAACTCCCATACTGTACCAGGCAAAGTTAGTGGCTATTGAAAAGACCACCAGGACAGGGCTATCTAAAGACACATTCGATAGTGTGTTAACTATACAAAAAAAGACACTGTACAGTTTAAAAACAAATCTTACACAGCCTTACATTTCAATTTTTTTCTTTAGAAGGAGTGAGTTGTGTACAGGGGGTTAAATGCTTTATAGATAAGAAAAAAAAACTGTGCTAAAACCAACTTATTCATCATCTTCTTCATCTTTATCTTCCTCATCCTCTTCCTCATCCTCATCTTCCTCCTCTTCCTCCTCTTCCTTCTTCTTCTTGCTTTTTTTAGCCTTGACAACTCCCTTTTTTTTTGCCGCATCAGGCTTTCCTTTAGCCTGGTATGCTGCAATATCCTTTTCATATTTCTCCTTCAGCTTAGCAGCCTTCTTTTCATAAGGCTGCTTGTCATCTGCAGTGATACTATTCTACATCTCTCCCAGCTTCTTTGAAACATCACCAATGGAGAGGCCAGGATGTTCACCTTTGATTTTTGGGCAATACTCAGAACAAAACAAGAAAAAAGCCGAAGGAGGCCTCTTGGGTGAATTGGGATCCTTGAACTTCTTTTTTGTTTCCCCTTTAGGAGGGATATAGGTTTTCATTTCTCTTTCATAACGGGCCTTGTCTGCCTTGGCCATGTCTTCAAATTTTCCTTTCTCTTTAGCAGACATAGTCTTCCACCTCTCTGAACACTTCCTGGAAAACTCTGAAAAGTTGACTGAAGCATTGGGGTGCTTCTTCTTGTGCTCCTCCCGGCAAGTTTGCATGAAGAATGCATATGATGACATTTTGCCTCTTGGCTTCTCAGGGTCTCTTTTGCCCATGTCTACTTACTTTTTGTCCGCGAGGCTCTGAGTCGCCCAGTGCCCGCCCAGCTTGCACTTGCCCGGAGCTGTCTCTTTGGAGCTCAATGTACTCTAGGCACTACCTTTAAATGTGTACATATTTTCAGTATCAATTATCTTTAAAGGTGTTTGTTTTTAAACATTTATATTTCTCTCCCCTTCCCCCCTTGTCTGCACTCAGTGTCTATTTGCTTTGTGTTCTTCTGTGTCCACTTGGATTCTTGTTAGCACAACCTGGAATCTGTGTCTTTTTGTTGCATCATCTTGCTGCATCAGCTCTCCATGTGTGGTGCCACTCCTGGGCAGGCTGCCCTTTTCTCATGCAGGGCAGCTCTCTTTGAGGGATGCACTCCTTGCACATGGGGCTCCCCTACACAGGGGAGACCCCTACGTGGCATGGCACTCCTTGCACACATCAGCACTGCATGTGGGCCAGCTCACCACATGGGTCAGGAGGTCCTGAGTTTGAACCCTGGACCTCCCATGTGGTAGACGGACGCTCTATCAGTTGAGACAAATCCATTTCCCTAAAGGTGTTTTCAATTACATGTCTTCAAATGCATTTTATTTCTGAATTTAAGCTTATATTTATATATTATTCTTATGATTATAGTTTCTTATTGTACTTTATTGCTGCCTTTTCATTGATTTTTATCATTCATATTAGGCATTTTTCTTTTTATTTAGTCTTTTAATTTGGTTTTAGTGGTGGCAGTTATTTTTAGATGTGTTTTTTTAAAACATTATTTCTATTGCTTTAGATTCCAATTGATATAGGTTCAGAGTCATTTTAATTGGGCCTACAATTTTACCAAAAATTGGTTTTCTATTATGAGGCATATAAAAGATCTGCCAAAGTAACTTACGTATATCACATGGTCCAAAAACTCATCAGTAACTTTTGCCCGTACTGTATTTAAACACTTTATTTTAGAAATAACCTCTAGCAAGAAAAAATAGATATGTTTGTTTACTGATATTTTAAATTTTTCCATGTACACATAAAAATCCTGCCAGCCACAAGACACCTTGATTCTCTTAACTGAGTATCTTGAAAACATGCACATTACTAAGAATTGTGTGCACTGAAATGATGAAAATATTGGTCTCTTACTAATGGGGTAACATTCTGGGATTTCAGAAATGCACACCAGGCTTCCTGTACCCTGGGGATATCCTGCAGCTAAGTGGACTGTCATTTGTGAAAGTCACTAAACCTTGTTCACAGCTGCATCTCTAACATCTATTGTGGAATCTCTCTCTCTTTTTTTTTCTTTCTTTTTTCACTTAGGCCAGGAAAAAGATTTTATTTAGAAATGAGGGAAAGAACAGAACTTGCTGAGAAATGGAGAGGATGGAAATAAGAATAAAAATTTGGTGTTGGCTCCTCTAGGCAGAGAAAATGAGTTCTGGCTTGTGTGGTCACCTTTAAAGCTATTAATTATTCCTCCCCTTACCAATGGTAATGGGAGGGGCCCAAGCTGTTATCCCAACAATACTGGGGGCCAAGTTGAGTACTGTTTGGAATATGCAGTGCCTCCCCTCAGCCCAGCAGAGTCCCAATTGGAACCTGAAAGTCAAGGCCAAGGACTCAGTAGGGTCTCATTGCCAAAGTCTGTTGGCCATGTTGTGGCTCATCTCATTTCCCTGTCCTACACTGCCTCAACTTCCCCTCAGGGTGGTCATGCCATTATTCTTAAGGGGGTGCTGAGGGGAGAAGGTCATTCTTCTGTAGTTACTTCCTGCTGGTTAGGGCAGCAGTCCCTGCCTGACAGGGCATGAACTTCTCTTGCTATTCTATTGTGTCTGAGGGAAGAATGGTGCAGCATCCTGGTTGGAACTAGATGAAATCCTCACATGACTAATAAGGCATTGATTCATAAGAAATAAACAATTAGAATTTTGAAGGTCCATGGTCCCAATTTCCCAATCAAAGGATAAAGAAGACGGTGGCAAACAGATCCAAAAAGGGGGCCAGTCATGACATATTAGACCACAAGAGTGAGAAAGGCCAGATACCTTCAGAGGCTGCTTCCTCCCAAAGTTAATGGAAACAGCATTCTTCCTTGAATTCTTTTATGCTGCTGGTTAACTCTAGGGAGAGATTGTAGTAGACCTGCTAGGTTTAGGTATAAACTTCAACCCCAGTTCCTACACCAGTTGTTATGTTTAAGGCAACAATAAGACAAGGACATCTAAAGAAATAAAGATGGTACTTGAGAGCCATTCCTTTACCTTACAGAGAATACATTAATTACCAATAAGTACATGAAAAAATATTCAAAGTCATTATTCATTAGGGAATTTCCTGTACAACATATGGTATCTGTAGGATCAGCATTTGTGGATCCATGGAGGGTGAAATGATCTGGAAGATGTCAAGAACACACTGACAATTTTGGAAATTTAGGTGAGATACAGAACAAATGGGAGGCAACATGGGACCCTGTCATTGCATTTTAAAACCATTCATGGAATGATTATTACAAGTTACTTTAGGTTGCCATTAACTATGATTCTTTTCTCCTATTGTCTTTGCTATTCTTCTTACAGTAAGGATGGCCCAGCAGCAGCTCATACTGTACTTGTTAATCCACAAACTCCAAACATCCTACTCTCCTGTCTAAGGCCAGACAACTCCCTGAGTAATTCATGGTTAAACACTAATGTGGTCAGAAATACTCTGATAGTGGAGCTTCCCAAAGACCAAGAAGATGAGGTGGCCCATTTAATGCTGAGGTGAGGTCACTAGTCTTTGCCTAAGATATAAATGTTACCTTTTTTGTTTCTTTCTCTTTCCATTGACTTCAGATAAGGATATCTAATTATGTATAATATATTTCATATACACAATTTCCTAGGAGAGAAAAGTGTTGAGTGCGGTCCTCTTCAAACTGACCCCTTATTTAAAAGGGCATCCACAAAAGGCGGTCGCAGATTATAAACTAAATGGTAGGGGTCTTTACCTCAGCAACATTTTTTCTTCCACTGATTAAGAATTTTGTAATCACAAAGCAAAATTTACTTGAGAGATTTATGTCCAAGCAAAGCATGTGTCCTTCCATAGATGTCCCTACACTTGCTTATTGAGCCTTTGACTTGACCACTGTTTCCCATCTGTTCTTCTAAAGCACCAAGGGAACAAAATACCTGAGCAAACACTACACAGCATGATCCAGTACGAAACTGTCATTTCTGTAACTGGGAATGACTCTAGGAGGAAGCAAAAACAGCATATATTCTGGAATCACTCACTCTTGAGGAAATATCCACATAAGAAAATCAGAGCACTCTTGCTGCTTTGTCTGGAGAGTCATTCTGGTTCCATCTCCTGGAAGAAATGAGGATTGAGGTATGGTTAAATAGATTCTTCAGGTAAAGAACTACAGTTCTTATAAACATCAGTGTTCCCTTACGTGGCATGAACTCTATGTACAGGGACTGTGGACTGTCTAAGTGCAAGTCTGAGTGGTGTGCTTGTGAATGTGGGGGCAGGGGAGGGGGGTGTGAATATGTCCCAGAGAGGGTCAGTGGGATGCATATCTTTTTTTCTTTTCTTCTTTATTTTCTTTTAAATGTTACATTAAAAAAATATGAGGTCCTCATATACCCCACCCACACCATCCCTCCCACAGCAACAAACTCTTCCATTCATTGTGACACATCCATTGCACCTGGCAAATACATTCTGGAGAATCACTGCAGCTCATGGACAGTGGTCCATATTGTAGTCCACACTTGCCCCCAGTCCACCCAGTGGGCCACGACAGGACACACAATGTCCAGCATCTGTCCCTGCAGCACCACCTAGGACAACTCCAAATCCTGAAAATGCCCCACACCACCATATCTCTTCTCCCATTTCCTGACCATCAGCAGCCACCGTGGCCACCCTCTCCACATCATTACTACAATTTCTTCCCTTACTAGTCACAATAGTTCCCCAACAGAACACCAGTAAGTCCACTCTAATCCATACTCTATTCCTCCATCTGGTGGACCTGGGATGGCTATGTCCAGTCCCCCTCTACATCAAGAGCGGGTTTAGATTCCACATGGATGATGAATGCAATTCTCCTGCTTGCAGCTGTAGGCACTCTTAGCTCCCTGGTGTGGTGGTTGTCACTCTTCACTTCCCTGTCAGCTGGCCAGGGTAAGTCCAAGAAACCAAAGGGTAAGAGCTGCAAGTCTGCTGAGGTCCAGAGTCTGGCTGTCACACGGACAGTTCAGAGATTCAGGTCTCCTGAGTATACACCAACACAAGCACCAACCACAGGTCCAGTAAAAGTAACAGAAGAGGCATGTATAGAAAGGTTATATCTGAGTCCAGCTCCATCACACTCAGGAACAGAAACTCCAAAGTAGGGCTACCTGACATGGCCCTGAACTCCAGAGCCATCTGCCTTGACCACAGAACCTGTGGATCTCTGCAGCCCTCAGGAGAACCAGCACCTGGGTTTCCATCTACCTTGGGTGTCTCTGGTACCCTGCTGAGGCATGCATAAGCATCACCCCCTGATGACCTCCCGACTCTTTTTTGGAGACACTTAGCCATATAAACTCACTTGTCCTTTCCATTTCTCCCTTTTTATCCAAAGTCAGAGAGCAGTTTTTAACACCTGATATCACATGTAGGCTGAGATATTCTGCCAGTCTGAGTTGACCTCTTTGCTCATGGACTTTTTGTAGTTACATCATCAGCTGATGTTTGGTAGTAATCCCTCAGTGCCAGGGAGGCTCATCACCAGGAGTCATGTCCCACACTGGGAGGAAGGCAATGCATCACCCCAAGAGAGCCCACTCCAGTAAGACTCCAACCCCACTCGGCTGCCTCTTTGCAGGAGAGACCATAAGGTGTGCTCACTCAGATGCCATCTTGCCCTGCCTCCAGGAAGCATATCCTTGAATCCCCTTCTAGCATCCACTCTACACCCAGATCCAAAAGCCAAGGATTAGGAATAAAACCTGAACTTGCTCGCACTTGAGAAAGATTCATGTCCAGCTGCCCCTCAATACTTTCTAAGGCCTGGCAGCCTTTCTGGAGGACTTGTGCAAAGGGGCTACTGCCTGGCTTCTTTCACACACTGGCTCTCACACTCCTGCTGACCTGGTCTCCGGGAATGAAGCAGGCCCATCACAGATTCTCTGGACCACAGGGCCCAGGGCTCCTGCTCCTCTCAGAACACACAGCTCCAGTGAGACAGGTCAGCCCTTTCCCCCAAACTCTACAAATGCCACTCCCTATGAACTTTCCTCAGGCCACACAGGTGTTTTCCTGCACTAGGTCACTCAGACATGCATAAATGTTTTCTTCCCTCCCTCCCCCAGCTATTAACACTGTTCCAGAACAAATCTCATTCCAGAAATTATTCTGTACTGGGTTCAAGAGATCTGGGAAGTAAAAAGACCTGAAAAGAAAGAAGAGGAATGTGGAACAGGTCAGAAGAGGGGAAGGGAAACAAGTGCATATGGAATCCACTGGTTTTCTACATTTCTTTTTGGCATTTCAGGAAATTCAGCAAAACTGAGGGGAATACTAGGTAGCTGTGATTAATATTTTATGTGAACAGGCAAGTGGAGCTAAGAACTAACTGGTAAAAACAGGCACAGGACATAAAGGATGCCCTGACAACTCCCACCCAGGGGACAGAAACCCTTTCCATGAAAGTCCTTAGGTTGCTTGGTCATCCATCCAATGGCTCCTTAATTTGGGGAAGAGGGCTGCAGGTGCCTGTAGAGTCGGCATGTACAACTTCCTCTCCCGTTAATCTCTGTGCCTTTCCAGATTGTGACACTTGTGTTTGTGTTACAGATCCTAGTATCGACTACAAAGACTATGCATGAACTGAAGGTCTTTGCTGGAAACTGAGAGGAGCTGGTGTTTGCAGACTGAAAGAAGGTATAATACCAATGAAATGGAGATGCCTCAGTACTCAATCCCTCATACCCAATCTCTAATCAGCTGATTTAGTGAAAGTCTGGTTTTTAGTTTGATAGATTTAGAGTGAGTTTTAGAGATAGACCTTACTTTTAATGTTAGGTATTATTATATTAAACAATATTTGTCTCCTCCAAGTTTTTTTTTCTTAATATTTATCAATAAAATAAGTACACATACAGATAAGCACCCTAAACAAAGTTAGAACTTCCTGAATTATCCTAAGTCTGTCTCCCTAGTAACTTTCACCAAAGACACTCCCTCTCTCATACAACCCTCATTTAGTCATACTGAACAAGTGTAAATTTAATACTCAGCAATGTCTTCAGGCCAAAGTCTTTCTAAACACTACCTTTACTGAACTCTGTTCACTCAGCTAGAAGGGAATGTGGGAACAATATTACCCATGGTCTAATTGTGTAACTTGGACTTCCATAACTTTTATACTTGCAAATCAATTTTCCTGGGTATAAAAGTAATGGTTCCATTTTCTTCTGACATAACGTATTGTCTTCAAAAACCTTGATGAGAATCTAATTTTCTTTCTATCTATTGTGCTAAATGCACAAATTTTTCTTTTTTGTTAAAACCCATCAATTTTACTAGACTATATATTGCCATTATATTTATTCCCATTCAGTGCTCAGTATGCACTTTTAATAAGCAGCTTAAAGCATTCCTTCTATTTCCTGGAAAAAAAAATGGTATTTTTTCATTTGTTTCAGGTCTCTGCTTTGATTTTGTCTATTCATGCACTCCAGTTATTAACATATTGGCTCTTCTGTATCAATCATTAGCTTTCAACACTTTTTTCAAATCTTTTAAAATTTTTAGTTTTCTTGAGTATTTTTCTCTCTTATCAACTACTATTTCTTATAAGGCATTATCATTCACTGTGTTTCTTCTAGCTTGCATTACATTTTGAAGTAATTTTGCTTTTTTTTTCATATTCTTTCCTCTTTTCTGTCCTTTCATTTTTTATTTCTTATCTGATGTCTTTTCATATCTTGCTTCATTTTCTTAATACCTTATACTTTGTTGTTTTTTTAAAAAGTACATCATAAAGGACACCAAAATGAAGAATTTTCATTTCATTATATGTTGTTACTCTGCATTTATTCCTTTTTTGCCCTATATTACCTTTGTATGTCAACTGACATGAGTATTTTTTCTATTGGTCATTTTATATGATTTTTTCCCCTTGAATTTGTAGGCAGTATTATGATTCAGAATAGCTTTCCCAACCTCACAGAGATGATTCTCCTGTCATTTCTGAAAACTGCTCAAAAATATGGCAGCTTAATTCTGGGTGTTTCCTGGTTCCATATTTCTCCCATTCTTAAATATGGGTCTTTTTTCTCACTATCTCTATTGCACCTGTCCTTTTCATTCCATATCTGATTATTGCTTCTTACCCCACAGTAAGTTCTTGTTCTGAAATGGAACAACTGCCATCATCTTGCCAAAATCTATTCATTACCCTTAAATGTGCACATATTTCAGGATCAATTAGTTTTAAAGGTATTTGCAGTTATATGTCTTAAAATGTAGTTCATTTCTAAATTAAATTTTCTTTGAAAGTAATCTAACAACTTTTAGTTTCTTATTATTTCTGTTGAAACTGAAGGTAAGTTCAAGTTAATTCAAAGAGGATTATTATCAATTTGTGATGTTAAATATACATTCCAACATAACCCTACAAATAAAATAGCTAAAAAATACACAGAAAAAAAAGTAAGAATGGGATCAAACTGTTTCACTACAAAAGATCAACTATACACAAAAGAAAGCAGGAATGGAGGAAATGAGGGTAAAAAAGTATAAGATGTACAAGAAATGAGTTTAAAATGCCTAAATAAATCCTGCTTTTCAAAGTAATTGCTTCAAAATAAAAAGATTATAAGGTGTACATCCAAGAGACTTAAGTCTTTGGAATGTCCATGTCTCAGCTAGGCTTTGAATCTCAACAGAGTTGCAACACCACTCTACAGTTCACTGGACTCACCCAGTACAACTAACTAGGAAATGATGAGACAATAATGATGGGCTGATGGGACAACCATCCCAAAAAACATAATCTACAACCGTAAGCAAGACAATCCCATCAATCTGCTCTATGGGAGCAAAGTCCCCTCTCAGTTAGAAGTGGAATGGGCATCACCGTCCCGGAATCCTCAGGATTGGGGAATGAACTATGGACTAAAGTACACTTACTGGTATCCTACTAGAGACTTATTCTGATTCTAGCAATAGAAGATTTATATCACTGATGTGAAGGCAGTGGCCGTTAGAGGTTCTAAGGGAAAGGAGAAGGAAAAACAGATGTAATATGGGAGCATTCTTGGGACAAGGGAATGGCTCTGAATGACATTGCAATGACAGACACAAGTCATTATATATCGCCATAACCTACAAAATTGTGTGAGACAGAGTATAAATTACAATGTAAACTATAATCCATGATTAGAGGCAATGCTCCAAAATGTGTTCCTCAATTGGGACAAATGTACCACACTGATGAAGGATGTTAATGTCAGAAAATGTGTGAGGTGTAGGGAGTGGGGCATACAGTAATCCCCTATGTTTTTAATACATCATTTATGTAATCTAAATATCTTTTAAAAAACAAAAAATAAAGAAATAGATTAAACTTACCAATCAAAATACACATATTGGCCAAATGTATTTTATAAAATATTGCAAACACCTGTTATTTTAAAAACACTCACTTTAGAATCAAAGAAACAAATAGTTTGAAAGTTTTGAGAAGAAAAAAATTACATACTATGAGTAACTAGAAGAGAGCAGGGGTGTCTAAACTACTATCAGGAAAAAAAAAATCCTTGCATTCTAAAACTACAACAAAAGAAAATGGAGGACACTATATATTAAGAAAAGGGTCAAGCCACCAAGAAGGTATAGCAATAAGCAACATATATGCACAGAGCCACAAAATACATGAAACAATGGCAACACTGAAAGAAGAAATAGTTATACAATAATAGAGACTTCAAAACACCACTTTCGAGAATGAATCAGGGAAGCACATGTGACTCAACTGATAGAGCATCTGCCTAGCATATAGGAGGTTCAGGGATCAGTATCCAGGGCTTCCTGGCCTGTGTGGTGAGATGGCCCATGCGCAGTGCTGCCATGTGCAAGGAATGCCATCCCATGCATAAGAGTGCCCCATGTGCAAGGAGTGCACCCCACAAGGAGAGCCACCACACATGAAAAACACAGTCCACCCAGGAGTGGCACTGCACACATGGAGACCTGATGCAGCAAGATGATGCAACCAAAAGAGACACAGATTCCTGGTGCCACCTGACAAAAATGCAAGTGGACATTGAAGAACACACAGCTAATGGACACAGAGAGCAGACAACAGAGGGGAAGGTGAGAGAAATTAATAAAATAAATATTCAAAAATAAAGAACCAATCAATCATCAAGACAGAATTTCAGAACGGAAACAGAGGATGTAAACAATACTATAAACAAACTGCACCTAACATATACAGAACAACACTCAACAAGAGTAGAATACACATTCTTATAAAGTGTCCATGGATCATTTTACAGGCTAGACCATCTGTTAGGGTACAAGACAATAAAAATTAAAAGATAGAAATCACACAAAATCCTCTCCTACCACAATGTATTTATATAAAAATCAATAACAGAAGGAAAACTGAACTTGTACAAGGGGAAAATACATGACCCATTTTTAAATAACCAATGGGATAAGTTTCTGAAATCCACCTACAAAGGAAACCAGAAAATTCTTAGAGAAAAATTTTTTTTCAAAAGTGCCAAAAACTATGGAAAGGAGCAGCACTGCTCATTGTGAAACTTATAATTATACATTCTTACATTAAGGAAGAATGATATCAAATCAATAACCTAACTTCATATCTTGAGGAAAGAAGAGTAAACCAAACCTAACATTAGTAGGAGGGAGGAAATAATAAAGATTAGGATGGAGATAAGTGAGATAAAGAATAGAAAAATAACTGTGAGGATCATGAAACCAAAATTCGGTTCTTTGAAAAGATGAATAAAATTGACAAAACTTTATCCAGCCAAACAAAGAGAAATGAGAGAAGATCCAAATAACTAAAGAATGAAAGTGGGAAGATTACCACTGATCTGGCAGAAATTAAAAGGGTTATAGGAGAATAAATATATCAACAAAATAGATCATCTAGAGGACATGAACAAATTCGTAGAAACATAAACATAACCTGATCTGACTCAAGAAGAAATAAAAGGTCTTAACAGACCTATAAAAGCAAAAAGATTTAATAAATAATCAAAAGCCTGCCAACAAGGAAAGGTCAAAGTCCACATTGCTTCAGGGAGAATTAAACCAAACATTCAAACAAGAATTAACACCAATCCTTCCCAAACTCTTCAAAAAAATGGAAGAGGTGGGAATTCTTTCTAACTCATTCTGTGAGGCTAGTATTGTTCTGATACCCAAACCAGATAGCAACATCAAAAGAAAACAACAGAACTTCCCATATGAATATAGAAGCAAAAAACCTCAACAAAACACTGGCAAATCAAATCAAACTACATATATTATGAGGATTATATCCCATGGCCAAGGGTGAATTATCCCCAGAATGCAGTGGTGGTTCAATACAAGAAAATCAGTCAGTATAGTAACACCACATTAAAAGAATGGAGGGGGGAACCCATGATAACTTCAACAGCACAGGGAAGGCTTCTGATGAAATCTACCATGATTTCATAATAAAATCACTCAGAAAGATAGGAATAAAAGGTAACAATCACAACATGACAAATACAAAAACCTCACAGCTAACACCGTAGTCAATGTGAGAAACAATGAAAGCTTGCAATGAAAGAATGAAACCTGAGGTCAGGAACAAGACAAGGATGCTCACTTTTACCACTTCTATTCAAAATTATACTGGAAGCTGTAGCCAGGGTAGTTAGGCAAAAAAAGAGAAAGGCATTCCAATCAGAACTGAAAAGTAAAACTAACATTATTCTCAGATGATATGATCCTTCATACTGAAAATCCCGAAGAATCTACAAGAAAACTACTAGAGGAAATAAATTCAGAAAAGTTGCAGGGTATAAGATAAACACTAAAAAAAATCAGTTTTGTTTTTCCATACCAGGAAAGAACAATCGGAAATGGGCATTAAAAATCAATTCCATTAGTTGCAATACCTACTTGTCAGTTCAATGGCCGCATCCAGGACACTAACAAGGAGATGAGGCTAGACAAACACCATATCAAGGAACAGAGAGAGTCTAGGATTGCAAGCAAGAGAGTCCCATCCATCAGACATATGGGACTGAAGCGTCCTCTCAATTAGAGGTGGAGTGGGTATCACCATCCCAGAATCCTCAGGATTGGGGAATAAAATATGGACAAGGGTAGACTTTAAAAAATTTTTTTAAAAATTCCATTCACTATAGCATCTAAAAGAATAAAATACTTGATAATAAATTTAAATAAAGAGAAGAATGACCTATACACTGAAAACTGCAAAGCACTACTGAAAGAAATTAAAGATGACCTAAATAAATGACAAGATATGGTGTGTGCATGTTTCAGATTTAATATCAGTACAATCTGAAGTGATCTACAGATTAAATGCAATACCTATCAAAATCTCTGCTACCTTTTTTTGGAATGGAAAAAGTTGATCCTCGAATTCATATGGAATAGCAAGGCACCAATTAGCTAAAACAATCTTGAAGTCTCTAACTATATAACAAGCACACATAACTGGGATATCATCCCAAATTATACAACATAACATAAAAAGAACTAGGAAAAAACCTCATCTATTCTCCAGGGGAAAAAACAATCAGCAAATACACTCCCAAATGAACCACAAAAGGAATTATCTGACAAAGCAGTCTCTGCTCAATGAGAAAGGTAAATCCTCTTGGAATGAAAGAAAAGATAGTTCTCAACAAAGAAACATAAACAACAAAAAGATGTAAAAGGAAACGTTAGACCTATATATAAAATATCCAAAATTCAAGGATAATTAGCAAGATGGCAGCAGAGTAAGGCGCTCCTAGAGTCACCTCCTGCTACAGGGCAGTTAGTAATCACACAGAGGTATCTAAAGCACCTGTGTGGGGACTCCAGGAAGCCAGAAGAGCATCCTGCAACATCCTTGAAAGAATGGAAGAAAGGAGACTGCCCATCCACAGAGAAGATTCGTAAGTGGAGCACCCCATGCCCTGGAGGACAGTGCCCATCCTCCACTGGAGGCACAAGCTACCTCGGGGGCTATTCTGCAGCTGGAATCAGAAGCCCCACTTTCCAAGAATGGGTAGGAAGATATGACTGGGCACCAGCTTCAGCTACTGATTAGTAAATTCAGCAGGCTAAAGTATAATCCTTAGAATGGCTAAAATTTGAACCCATCCAAGTCAGAAGAGGTTGGTATCCACCATTTTAACTCTGCCCAGGCATGAGGGAGGCAGATGGACTGAAAATCCCAGTACTGGTAGGAACCAACTTCTTTCCATCCAGATCAGATTGCAGTTCTAGCCCAAGCCCCAGCCCCATCTTCAACAGGGAGAAAGTTGGGGGGACCTTTGCCAGCCTCTCTGGAAAAATACAGGCCACACTGAGGATGCCAGTAATCATCTGATATTGGTGGTGCAAGTCATCTCAGGAGCTCTTCTATGGCTGGAACTGGAAGCTCTATTTCCCAATAACAGGGAAGGAAGTGATGGTGGCCACTGATTTCTGCTACTAATTAGTAATTAAACTGGTTAAGTACAACCCTAAGAACAGCTTAAGCTTTAACTTATCCAAGTCAGAAAGAGGTCAGTAGTCAGCATTTTGACTTTGTCCCCAGCATGAGAGGAAGCTGGGCTACCTGAAAAATCACACCGCTGGTAGGGACCAGCTTCTTTCACTCAGATCAGCCTTCAGGACTAGCCTAAGCTTCAGCACCACCTGCACCACCCTCTCCAGGTAACTACAGGTACATTCGGTAGGGAGACTGAATAGTGGGAACTCTACTGGGGTAACTATGGTCATTTTGGACATGCATGGCATAGATTATTGACCACACCTGCAGCTCCATCCCCCATAGGCAGGAGAGAAAAGGACTTGAGGTTTCATCAGTCTCTCTGGGTGACTACAATTGAGGCCTGCAAAACTTGGATTATTACATCCAGCTGTGGCTCTGTCCCTACACCTGGAAGAGGAGAAAGTTGGGAGAAGCTTCATCAGTCCCTCGGGAAATGAGGGTAACTTGAGCTTCCACAGCTTACAACACCAACTACATCCTTGGCTCCTACTGCACAATCAACACTGGAGAAAAGGCAGGAAGCTCTAAAGAGAAAAACTGCATCCAGAATAAATACTTCTAGCAAGCCAGATGCAGAAATGCCAACAAAAAACTGCAATCCACACCAAGAAACAGGAAGACATGGCCCAGTTGAAGGAACAAGATAAGCCTCCAGATAACATGAGTTGAGACAACTAATCATAGATGTTCAAATAAACATCTTTAACAAATTCAGTGAGATGGCTAAAGAGATTAAGGATATTAAGAAGACACTGGATGAGCACAAAGAATATGAAAGCATTCATAAATAGCAGATCTTATGGGAATGAAAGGCACAATAAATGAAATAAAAATACACGTGAATTGTATAATAACAGATTTGAGGAGACAGAAGTGTTGGTGAGCTTGAAGAAATGGCCTTTGAAAACAAATATAGAAAAGAACAGATGAAGAAAAGAATGGGAAAAATTGAACAAGGTCTCAAGGAACTAAATGATAGCAAGAGATGCAAACATGTGTCATGGGTGTCTCAGAAGGAGAAGAGAAGAGAAAAAGGGCAGAAGGAATATTTGAAGAAATAATGGTAGAAAATTGACCAAACCTATTAAAGGACATGGATATCCATGTCTAAGATGGACCACATACTCCCATCTGAATAAATCCAAGTGAACCAACTGAGACACATATTAATCAGAATGTTAAATGCCAAAAACAAAGAAAGAATTCTGAGAGCAGCAAGAGAAAAGCAATGCATAACATATAAGAGATACCCAATAAGATTGAATGCCAATTTCTCAACAGAAACCAAGGGAGGTAAGAAGACAGTGGTATTATATATTTAAGATACTGCAAGAGAAAAACTGCCAGAGAAGAATCTTATACCCAGCAAGATTGTCTTTAAATATTGAGGGTGAGTTTAGAATATTCACAGATGAAAAGAAATGGAGAGAATGTATAACCAAGAGACCAGCTTCGCAGGAAATATTAAAGGGTGTGTTAGAGCCAGAAAAGAAAAAACAGGAAAGAGAGGTTTGGAGGACAGTCAAAAAATGAAGATTATATCAGTAAAAGTAACTGAAAGTATAAAAAGAATGCTGAAAATAAAATATGACAGACAAAACCCAAATATTTATAAATAAACATAACCAATACTGTAAAGCACTAGTATTCGGAAAACCACAACTCACTAATAAAGGAAATGAAAAAAGACCTAAATAGTTGGAAGAACATTCCATGCTCAAGCATTGGAAGACTAAATGTTACTAAGATGTCAATTCTACTCAAATCAATATACAGATTCATTGCATTCCTGATAAATATTCCACCAGAATTTTAAAAATAAATGGAAAATTATTTGGAAGGGAAAGGGGTCCTGAAAAGCCAGGAACATCTTTAAAAAGAAAAAATCACAGAACTCTCACTTCAGCACTTTAAACCACATTGCCTAGCTACAGTGGTTAAAAACATGCTATTGGCATACAGACAGGCACATAGACCAATGGAACTAAATTGATGGTTTCAGAAACAGACCCTCACATCTAGGGTCAAGAGATTTTTTACTAGCCTGCCAAACCCACCCAGATCAGGCAGAATAGACCTTTCAACAAATGGTGCTGGGAGAGCAGGAGATCCATAGCTAAAGGAAGGAAAAAGTACCCCTATCTGACAACTTACACAAAAGTTAACTCAAAATGGAACAAAAACCTAAATACAAAATCAAGAACCATAAAGCTTCTAAAAGAAAATGTAGGAAAATATCTTCAAGACCTGGTGGTCAGTGGTGGATTCTTAAAGGAGATAAGAGCAGGGCTGAGATGGACTATTGATGTTTAATGTATGTAGAAGTTGTAATTAACCTTACTGTAAAAGCATGGAAATGTATAGGGTTGACGGTAACATATTATAATGAATAACATTTGGTGTATAAATGGGATTGTGGCAGAAAAGTGTAGTCTAGGGATGTACATGTCAATTCACAGAAAGCTAGAGAATATTCTAGGGAATGAATAACACAGAAAACACAAAGGTGGAAGAGAATTGTGGTTTATGGTACAGATGCAGAGTGTCCTTTGTGAACTGGAGAAGATATATATCACTATTGCAGGGTGGTGGGAATGTGGAGAAGCATGGGAAAGACACAACTGGTATGACCTATGGACTGTGATTAACAGTAATAATGTAATATTCATGAATCTATGCCTAGGATGTACTGTTTTGATAATGGGGGAGCATGGAAAAAGTGTGCCAAATGTAAGCTATGGACCTGGTAATAATCTGATTGTATTATCTCATACTCTAACAAATGTGCCACCACAGTGTAGTGTATTCATAGAGGGGTGTTGTATGGGAATTCTGCACAGGAGCATGATTGTTTGGTAAGTTTACAGCTTCCGTCATAAAAAAATATTTAAAAAGTAATAATAGGGTATGTTGGAGGAATAACATACCAAATGTAAGATAAGGACTATAGTTAGTAGTAAGATTTTGACAATATTCTTTCATAATTTGAACAAATGTCTCCTAACAGTGCAAGGTGTTGGTGGTGGGTTGATGTATGGGACCCCATATGATGTTATGCATGTTTGCATTGTAAGTTCACAACTTTGATTCTACACACTGTTTATATATGTTCACGTCTAAATCATAGAAAAAATAATAATAAAGTGGGTTTGGGGAAAAATACACCAAATGTAAGATACTTTGGTTAGTAGTGATATATATATATATTTTTTAAGATTTATTTTTTTATTTACTTCTCTCTCCTTTCCCCTCCCCTGCGAGTTGTCTGTTCTCTGTGTCCATTCGCTGTATGTAATTCTGTGCCCACTTCTATCCTTATCAGTGGCACCAGGAATCTGTGTTTCTTTTTGTTGCATCATCTTGCTATGTCAGGTCTCTGTGTGTGGTGCCATTCCTGGGCAGGCTGCACTTTCTTTCACACTGGGTGGCTCTCCTTACAGGGAGCCTCCTTGCGCGTTGGGCTCCCCTATGTGGGGGGCACCCCTGCATGGCACGGCACTCCTTGCACGCATCAGCACTGCACATGGGTCAGCTCCACAATGGTGAAGGAGGCATGGGGTTTGAACCATGGACCTCCCATGTGGTAGGCGGATGACCTATCCATTGGGCCAAGTCCGCTCTTCAGTAGTGATATTTTAAGGATGCTCTTTAATCAGTTAGTTATAAATGTTTCACAATGTAAGGCATTGATGGTAGAGTGAAGTATACAAGTCCTGTATGATGTTATACATGTTTGTTTTGCAGGTTCACAACTATTACTATATACTTATTGTTTATATATTTTGTGTATAAGTGATATAATTCAATAAATGAAAAATAATCCACAACCACTCAACCTGCCTACCTGCAGGCTTGGTTTCCCACTGTCTTCCAACCTTGGGGTCACCCTGATGAATACCCATCCCTTTCCCCTCTACTGTTCTGTGGGCCTCCCACTGGCCCCACGGCTACCTTCTTCCCATCTGACCAGGCCATTCAGACAACACCAGTGGCAGCACTGCCTCAGCTACAGGCACCCCCAGTCAACCCCACCTCAAAGTATAAAGACCCCTTTAACTCTACAGCCACCCCCCAGTCCCTATTTGGAGTTCCTGGTGATGGAGCCATCAGTACTGACCATTCTTTCCACTTTGCAAACCTGGCAGGTCCTACCTCAACCTCTACTCAAGGCCAGCCACCCCTGGGCAGCACCAGTTAGCTTTGGGGGGTTGATACCCACAAGTTCCACCTTGGGCACCCATGCCAGGCTCCAGCTGGCCTGTGGGTCCACCCTCAGTGCATTCTCCTCTGGCACAGCCAATGCCTCTGGCTTTGCAATTGCCACCAGCATGCTCTGTGCTGTGACCAATTTCAAGCCCAACATGAGGCAGCGATGCTCAACATTTGGCAGCACTACTCCAGCCGGCTCCAGGTTGGGGATTTCAGCAGCACTAAGAGCTCTGGGAGGCAAGTGGAGGTCACAGATCTGTGCTCCAACATTCAAACACTTGGTGTTAGAGCAGACATAAGTAGGGCCCCACACCACAAACTGCTATGAGGTAAGCTTGGGCCTGAAGCCCTGGGGCCCTGGAGCCAGAACACCCCTACAGTCATTGTGGCAGCCAGCACCCCTGAGAGGAACCCTGTGTTTGGAGGCACTAATGCCCCTGCAAGCTGCTTGACACCCAGGGTCCTGCTCTGGCAGGACCCCCTTACTTCTGGTAGAGGGCCCAGCACCTCTTGGAGTCATAATGGATTTACATGCAAGTCCATCCCAACCTTTATTCCCACCAACCCACTAGGAGCAGCCTTGCCTTCAGGGTTCTGACATCACGAGGCAGTGCTTTGCATAAGACAGAACTGTGGGCCCTCAGCCCATTCACTTCTCTCCAGGTGGGGCTCCACCATCTCAGGGTCTAAGAGGAGAATGCCAGCCTGAGGGAGTGGAACCTCAAAAAGCAGCCTTTGGAAGCAGATGGGGATCAAGCAGTTGGGCTCCCATCTACCATATAGAAGGTCCACAGTTTGATGCCCAGGGCCCCCTGGTGAAGGCAAACTGGCCCATGTAGCAATTTGGCCTATGTGAAGTGCTGCCCCATGCAGGAGAGCTGTGCCATGTAGGAGTGCTGGCCCATGCAGAGAGCTAGTGCAGCAAGATGAGGCAACAAAAAGAGACAGAGAGGAGAGACAATAAGAGACATAGCAAATCAGGGGGCTGAGGTAGCACAAGAGAATGACCACTCTCTCACACTCTGGAAGGTCCCAGAATTGGTTCCCAGAGCTGCCTAATGAGAATACAAGCAGACACAGAAGAACACAGAGCGAATGGACAAAGAGCAGAAAAATGGGGGAGGAAATAAATAAAATAAATTTTTTTAAAAAAGCAGTAGCCTTGTCCACTTTCCTGCAGGCTGGATTAGGGGTTGCCCAGTTTACATGTGTTATACAAATCAACCCCTGTTCTCTTCACTCCTAGAGCCAGCTGGAGCCCCAGAGATAAAGGTTTCCATTTCCTCTGTACTCCCTGCAGCTTTCTTCCTGAAGTTGGGGGTTTGGGCTATCACCTGGTAGGATCCCAGCAGCCAGATTACTCGGACAGGAGAGGAGACCAGAGCCTGTCCCCTCTAGACCTGGAGCTGGCTGAGTCCACTGCAGCCACAGGGGCATCCTGCCCTTCCCACTGCCTTCTCAAGGCTCCAGATTCTTTTTCTTTTCCATAATATATCTCTGCTCTGTGAATCAAGTATAGAAAAGCCATTGACTGGTACAATTACAGACAGATGAAGCCAGGTTTAACTCTTTAAAGTTCCTTATGTCCCAGCTATGAGGTGGGGAAAGGAGCAAAATAAATGAAACCTGAATATGAAGCCTGACACATAAATATTAAAAATGTGTTTGGACTTTAATGTCCGGGAGTCCAAAATATAGTGGATCCAGGAAAAGGATAGATGGGGTGCCCAGGGTAAAAGTTAGCCTGGGAAGGGACTGATAGATGGGGAACCTATGGTGAAAAGGGCCCTTCTCCTCCCCTGAAGAGGGGGAGAGACAGGTGGAGGCCCAAGACAGTGGGCCCAGGGAAGGGGACTCTGTGGAATCAGCTGCATCATCACTAGTACATACAATAAAACACAAGTGATATACTCAGTGTTTTGAAGCTGGTATTTTTTTTGCTTTTATTTAAGGTTTAGACAGCTCACCTAGAGAGTGCGAGCCTGGCATCAAGGCACTAGGTCTACAGTGAACAAGGGATGAAAACTCCCCTCTGCTCTCTAAACAGTGAAATGCGTGTGTCTACGATATGAAATATGCCTGGACAATTTGTCTTTTAAAAAGCATAGGACCAGACAACCAGCTATATGGTGGCAGAGTTAGGAGCTCCTAGAGTCAGCTCCTGCAGTAGGGCAGTTAGTAAACACCCAGAGCTATCTGGAGACCAGAAGAGCATCCTGAAACATCCCTGAAGAAATGGAAGGAGAAGACTCCATGAGCAGAGAAAATTCCTAAGTAGAGCACCTCACGACCTGGAGGCTGGTGCCTGTCCTCCACTGGAGGCACGAGCCACCTCAGGAGCTGTTCCATGATTGGAATTGAAAGCTCCACTTCCCAAAAATGGGGGAGGAAGAGATGGTTGGGCACCAACTTCAGTTACTGATGAGTAAATAAGGTGGGATAAAGTATAATCCTAAGAGGAGCTAAAGTTTGAACCTGTCCAAGTCAGAAAGAGGCTGATAGCCACGTCTTAACTCCATGCCTGGCAAAAGGGGAACCAGGACTAAAAATCCTAGTGCTGGTAGGAACCGGCATCTTTCCATCCACATCAGATTGGAGCTCTAGTGTAGGCCCCAGCCCCACCTCCAGCAGGGAGGAAACTGGGTAACCTGAATTAGCCTTTTTGTGAAATCAATGGCCAAGCTGCAGAGGCCAGTGAATATCCTACTATGGCAGCACAAGCCACCCAAGAGCTATTCTGTGGCTGGAATTGGAAAATCCATTTTCCCCAAAACAGGGGATGAAGAGATGGTTGGCCACCAATTTCAGAAACTGATTAGTAAATTCAGCTTGCTAAAGCCTAACCCTAAGAACAGCTGAAGTACAGACCTGCCCAAGTCAGAAAGAGGCTGGTGGCCACAATTTGATCTCCACCCACAGCATGAGGGGAAGCCGGGCTGACCAAAAATCACAGTGACCACAGGGACCAGTTTCTTTCATCCAGATCAGCCTGCAGCCCTAGTCTAGCCTTCAGCACCACCACTGGCAGGGAGGAAACTGGCAGGCCCTGCACCAGCCTATCCAGGTAACTGCAGGTACCTCTCACTGCCACAGATTGAAAAATCAGAAGTCTATCAGGACAACTGTGATCATCTTGGACCCGCATTGCATAGATTGCTGCCCATGACTGCAGCTCCATCCCCACCCCAGGCAGGAGAGAAAGGGGTGTGAAGCTTCATCATTCTCTCTGGGCAACTAGTCTAGGCTTGCATGACTTGAACTATTCCACACAGCTGTGATTCTGTTCCTACCCCTGGCAAAGGAGAAAGTTGAGAGAAGCTTCATCATCACTGGGTAATGGGGGCAGCTTAAGCCTCCACAGCTTAGAGCACTAACTACATCCTTGGCTCCTACTGCATACCCAGCAAAGGAAAAAGGGCAGGAAGCCCTAAACTAATGAGAAAAACTGCACCCAGAATACTCTACTATGCCAGATGCCAAGACACCAACAAAAAATTATAATCTACACCAAGAAACAGGAAGATATGGCCCAGTTAAAGGAATAAGATAACAGAAAGGTGTTGAGACAACTAATCATAGAAGTTCAAACAAATCTCCTTAATAAATTCAATGAGATGGCTAAAGAGATTAAGGATATTAAGATGACACTGGATGAACACAAAGAAGAATTTAAAAGCATACATAGAAATATAGCAGATCTTATGGGAATGAAAGGCACAAAAAATGAAATTAAGAAACACTGGAATCATATAATAGCAGATTTGAGGAGGAAGAAGAAAAGATTGGTGAGCTTGAAGAAATGGCCTCTAAAAGTGAACATACAAAAGAACAGATGAAGAATGGAAAAAATTGAACAAGGAATCAGGGAACGAAAAGACAGGAAAAGATGTGCAAATATACATGTCATTGGTAACCCAGAAAAGAGAAGGGAAAGGGGGCAGAAGGAATAAATGAAGAAATAATGGTAGAAAATTTCCCAACCCTATTGAAGGACATAGATATCCATGTCCAAAAAGCACAACATACTACCATCTGAAAAATCCAACTCTGAGACACATACTAATCAGAATGCCAGATGCCAAAGAAAAAGAGGATTCTGAGAATAGCAAGAGAAAAGCAATACATAACATATGGGATACCCAATAAGATTAAGTGCTGATTTCTCACAAGAAGCCAGGGAGGCAATAAGACAGTGGTCTGATATATTTAAGATACTAGGAGAGACAAACTTCCAGCCGAGAATCTTATATCCAGCAAGACTCTTTCAAAAATGATGGTGAAATTAGAACATTCACAGATAAACAGAAACTGAGAGAAGTTCTAAGCAAGAGACTTTATCGGGACATACTAAAGGGTGTGCTAGTGTGTGAAAAGACAGGAGAGAGAGGCCTGGAATAGTGTCTAGAAATGAAGATTATATCAATAAAAGTAACTAAAAATGGAAAAGAATGGTGAAAATAAAATATGGCAGATAAACCTCAAATAGTCAAGAATAAACTTAAGCAATGATGTGAAGCACTTGTATTCAGAAAACTGCAACTCAATGTTAAAAAAATTTTTTTAAGTCCTAAATAACTGGAAGAACATTCCATGCACATGCATTGGAAGACTAAATATCATTAAGATGTCAATTCTACTCAAACTGAAATACAGTCAATGCAATCCTGATAAAATTCCACCAGCATTTTTCCTTAATTGAAAACACAATTAACAAATTTATTTGGAAGGGTAAGGAGTCCTGAATAGCCAGAAACAACTTAAAAAGGAAAAGAAAACTTTCATCTCCAGGCTTTAATTCATATTTCCTAGCTATAGTGGTAAAAAAAAAAAAAAAAAAAAAAAGCATTGTACTGACATAATGACAGACACATAGACCAATGGAATCATTTTGATGGTTCTGATGGTTCTGATGAATGCTCAAGCAATTTTTGACTAGCCTGTCAAACCCACACAGCTCAAGCAGAACAGTCCGTTCAATAAATGGTGCTGAAAGAACTGGATATCCATAGCCAAAAAAAGGAAAGAGGACCCCTATCTCACAGCTTATCTAAAAATTAACTCAAAAATGGGTCAAAAACCTAAAACTAAAGGCAAAAACCCTAAGCTTCTACAAAAATTGTAGGAAAGTATCTTCAAACCTTGATGGTAGGTGGTGGAATCTTAAAGGAGATAAGAAGAGGACTGAGATGGACTACTAATGGTTAATGTACATAGAAGTTTTCATTAGCTTTGCTGTAAAAGTGTGGAAACATAGAGTGGATGGTAACATACAGTGAGTAAAAGTTAGTTTATACATGGCGATGTGGCTGAAAATGGTAGTCTAGGTATGAAATGCCAATTGACAGAATGCTAGAGAATATCCTAGGAACTGAATAGCACAGTAAACCAAGAGGTGGATGAGAATTGTGTTTGATGGTACAGATGCAAGAGTGTCCTTTGTTAGGTAAAGCAAATATACATCACTACAGCAAGGTGGTGGGAATGTGGAGATACATGGGAAAAATACAACTGTAGTGACCTATGGACTGTGGTTAGCAGTAATGATACACTATTCTTGCATCTATGACAAAGATGTACTGTGTTGATAATGGGGCAGTATGGAAAATGTGTGCCAAATGTACACTATGGACATGGTAACAATCAGATGATATTATCTTGTCTGTAATGAATATTCAGATAGAGGGTGTTGTTTGGGAATTCTGCACATGGCATGATTGTTTGATAAGGTTACAACTTCTACCATAAAAATATACTTAAAAATAATCATAGGGTGGGTTGCAGGAAAAATACACCAAATGTAAGGTAAGGATTATAAGATTCTGACAACAATCTTTCATAATTTGTAAGAAACATCTCATTAAAATGCAATGTGTTGGTGGAGGGTTGATATATGGGACCCCTGTATGATGTTATACATGTTTGTTTTGTAAGTCCACAATTTTTACCATATTTATTGTTTATGAAAGATCATATATCAATGATATAAAGATAATAATAGAGAGGGTTGGTGGAAAATACTTTGCTTAGTAGTAGTATTTTAACAATGCTCTTTAATCATTAGTTAAAAATGTTTAACAACAATTCAAGGTATTGGTGGAAGGGTGAGGTATGAGAGTCCTGTATGATGCTATATATGTTTGTTTTGTAAATTTACAACTATTATTATGCACTTATTGTTTATGTATGTTTATGTATGGTATACTTTAATAAATTATTTAAAAAATTTTTAAAGAAAGCATGGGATCTACTGAGTCCATCACTCTCCTTTCTGAAGAATAGGGATGGAAGGAATCTATTTGGGGAGTCAGACAAGCTGAAATTAGATTTCAATTATAAACCAAAGTCTAAAAATTAGCGATTTTTTAAATCACCATTTTACAGATGAGGGATGGGCACAAAGATCTCAAAGTACTTCCCCTTAAGTAACCCACCAAGCACATGTCAGGATCTAAGTATAGGGAAGTCTGACTTTATGCTACACCACTGTGGATGTGACTTCACAAGAGGAAAATTCCACCCACATTGGGCTGCCCTCAAAGTCCAAGGTGAGCCTCAACTACACCCAAGGGATGCAAATATGATGGTCTGAAACCACCTCCCCAGAAGAGTCATCATAGAGATGGTGGAAAGAGTCACCATCTCCACTCTTTATACTCTATTAAACAGTCAGTGGTGACTGTTTGGTGACCCTGTGCTAGGCACAGGGCAGGGAAAGATTAATGAAAACCTTATGGGAGTGATTTACAATCCAGTGAGCAAGAGATAAAGAATCAGCAAATACACCTTGAGGGGTCACTGGGAGGATAACAGAGCAGGTAAGAAATATCCTGGGAGTGGATGAGGTTCAAGCAGTTGAGCACCTGCTGCCCACATAGGATGCCCCAGGTTTGGTTCCTGGTGCCTCCTAAAAACAAACAAGCAAGCAAATGAATAAATCAACTCCAGAGAGCCTATGTGGCTCAGTGGTTCAGTGCTTGCTTCCCCTATACAAGGTCCCAGGTTTAATGCCCAGTCCTGGCACCTCAAAAGAAAAAGGTTACAAGTCAGAGAAGACAAGACTGGAGCTGGAGATCAAAGGAGGAGGAGGAAGCAGCCAAGTGGTGAGGGGCTATTTCCACATCAAGGAAATAGCCAGTGACAAGTGGAGAAGGAAGACAGAGCTTGACTTATTGGATAACCTCCAAGGGAGGTGGGCATGGCAAACAAACCTATTAACAATGGGCAAAGTAGGGAAGCAGCTGAGGCTCAATCAGTTGGGCTCCCATCTACCATATGGGAGGCCCTGGGTTGGCGTCCCGAGGCCTCCTTGGAAGGCAGGTTCACCCGCATGCTGTGGAGTGCTGCCCAGCCTGCAAGCACCACAGAGAGTTGCTCAGCAAGGTGATGCAACAAAAAGAGGGAGACAAGCAAGAACACAGAGGAGCATGCAGCAAATGGGCACAGAGAGCAAGGGGGTAGCGGGATAAAGATAAATACAGACACAGAACACACAGCGAATGGACAGAGAGAGCAGATAGCATGCACACACAAAAAAAGCCACAAGTGGGGGTGGAATAGGCAAAGCATTTAAATAGACATTCCTACAAATGGAAAATAAGTATATGAAAAGATGCTCAAGTCCATTAACCATTAGGGAAAGGCACATCAAAACCAAGATGAGGGAAGCAGATTTGGCTCAATGGATAGAGCATCAGCCTACAACATGGGAAGTCCTGGGTTCAAACCCAGGGGCTCCTAACCCATGTGGTGAGCTGGCCAAGTGCAGTGCTGATGCGCACAAGGAGTGCTGTGACACACGGGTGTTTCCTGCATAGGGGAGCCCCATGCACAAGGAGTGAGCCCCGTAAGGAGAGCCACCCAGCACGAAAAAATCACAGCATGCCCAGGAATGGTGCCGCACACATGGAGAGCTGACACGGCAAGATGACACAACAAAACGAGACAGATTCTGGGTGCTGCTGACAGAATACAAGGAGACACAGAAAAACACACAGCAAATGGACACACAGAGAAGACAATGGGCAGTGCAGGGAAGGGGAGAAAAATTAAAAAAATAAACAAAATTAAAAAATAAAAAAAATTTTTAAAAAGGCAAATCAGTTAGGAAGCTATCTCAGTAGTCCAGGCAAGTGATACCGTAGATTAGACAAAGCAGCAGCAGTTAGGGAAACCAGCTGGTCAGGTTTTGCACATATTTGAAGTAGTTGATGCTTGATTCTTGTGGGGTAAGAAAGTGACACAATCCAAACTCCAAAAGATAGAGGAATGAACAAACAGGAGGAATGCAACTATGGATTAAAGTAGACTATTATTATTCTAATAATGGAAGAACTTGTAACACTGATATAAAGACAGTGGATACAGGAGGTTCTGAGGGGAGGGAGAGGGACGAATAAGTGTAACAAGGGGCATTTTTGAAACACTGGAATAATTTTGCATAATACTGCAATAACAGATACAAGTCATTATACATTTTCTCAAAACTTATAAAAATGAGCTGTGCAAAGTATGAAACATAATGCAAGCTACAGACCATGCTTAGCAGCGACGCTTCAATATGTGTTAATCACATGAAACTAATAGACCACACTAATGAAGGATGATGTTTGTGGGGAAAAGTGTGTTGGGGGAGGAAGGAGGGTATATGGAAATCCCCCATATTTTTGATGGAACATCTATGGCATATAAACCTCCTTTAAAAATAAATAAAACAAATTTTTGTTAAAATTGTGACACTGAAGCAGAAGTATCAATGGAGTTGTGATGCTAGGCAAGAGAAAGACTGGGGTTTCATCAAAACTATTTGATATTTGAAAACACAGAAACAGATTCTGAAGGGAGGGTACACTGAATGAGATCCATAAAAAATAAAAATGATACATTGCTCTTCATCAAATTTTAAAACTACAGATCTAAAAAAGACAAACTATAAAGGGAAAAATATTTTCAAATTTAACTATGACAAAAAAAAGAACAGATACCAAGACTGTATCTGCTATCCGGAACAGGTATCTAGAATATTGGGAGTGGATACAGCTCAAGCAGTTGAGCGCCTGCTTCCCACACGGGAGGTTCTGGGTTCAGTTGCAGGTACTTGCTAAAATAAACAAAAACAAAAAACAAGCTAACAAAAAAATTTCAGGGGAGCCAATGTGGCTTAGTGGTAGAGCACTGGCATCCCACTTATGAGTCCTGGGTTCAAGCCCTGGCCCTAACACCAAAAACAACAACAACAACATTAAAAAACCACACAGATATCTAGAAAAAATCAAAAGAATTTCCAAAATTCTGAAAATTCAACTATGAAACAACAATCCTGTTAGAGAATGGGCAATATATATGAACAAGCATTTCACCATAGTAGATAAATGGATGGGAAATAAGTACAGGAAGAGATGCTGGACATCATTACTCATTAGGGAAATGCAAACAACACCATTATGGTATATAACTAGACACTATTAAAACAACTAAAACATAAGGTGACAATACCAAATGCTGGTGAAAATGCAGAAAAACTGAATCTCTCATACATTGCATAAGGGAATGTAAAATGGTACTGTCACTCTGAAAACTAGTTAGCAGTTTCTTATAAAACTAAATATATACTTATCATACAGCCCAGCAAGTGCACTCCTGCACAGTAATCACATAGAAATGAAAACTTATACCCAAACTAAAGTATTAGTTTGTTGTTTGAAAAGATTTAAACAAACTGATAAACCTCTAGCTAGGCTAACCAAACATAAAATAGAGAAGATAAAAATTACCAATACCAGGAATGGAAGAAGGGTCCTCACTATTGGTTCCACAGACATAAGAGGATAATCAAACAAGATTATGAACATCCCTATGTCCAATAATTTGATAACTTAAGATGTAATAACTGAAAAGTTCTTGAGAGATGCAAATTATCAAAACTTACACAAGAACAAATATATCAACAGAATAACCCAAAGCTATTAAAAATTGGAAATCAATGATTAATAACATTCCAAAAAAGAAAGGACCTGGTTCAGATAGTTCACTGGCTAATTCTACCAAACACTTAAGGAAAAATGAAACCAATTCTCCACAATCTCTTTCAGAAAACAAAGCAGAAGGAAAATTTCCTAACTCACTCAATGAGGCCAACATTACCCTAATGGCAAAACCAGAAAAATATATTAAAAGAATGGACAAACACATACCAATATTTCTCATGAACATAAAACCAAAATTTTGTCCCATTGTCTGGGATTGTCCAGCTGACTAGGGTTCTCCTGGAAGGAAAATTCACATAACAGGACATATTTCAAATGCCTGTAATGTTCCCTTCCCAGAATCTTATTATTGTGTATTTTGTAATAAAAACACTCATTTTAATAAAAATCAAATGTTGAAAAAGCTACACAATGAAAGGTAAGCCTCCCTCTCATCCGGCTTCTGTTCCCTCAGTTCTACCCCTGCCCAGACACCCACTTACCAATTTCACACATCTTGCTGGATAGGCCACCTGGGCACAAGGATATATGCCTGTATCTCATTGTACACTCTATGTTTTGCAAGTATTTTTTAAGTTATTCAGTCATTAAGTCAACCTTTCTTAAAGAAATGTCCACAATAGACCTAATAGCCTGACCATGTAACATAAAGTCCCATCGGGATACTCTTAGTGAGAGGGGGTGACATGAAAAGGCAGGACAATGGACATAAACCAGGACTGCCCTAGACAAGGGGGAGCACACAGTCATCCTGGAGCTCATCCTTCTGTTTATCGGCTCTGTGGAAACCCAGTTCATGGACTTACTTTAACTGACAAATCAGTGATCTGGAGTCCCCCAGGTCCACAGACAAATGAGAAATGCACCACCTCCCGCTCCAGCAGCAGGAGGTCCAGTATTAAAGGATAAGAAACTCAGCACAGGTCTGCACCCTCCCCAGTGCACAGGACTAACACCTCCCACAAACACCCTCAGGGTGTACAGCTCTAGGCAGCCTAGCACCTGAGCAGCCACAGCCATTGCCAAAGGCCGGGCTGAAGGAGCCTGGACACCACCTGCCAAGGCCTGCAGCCTGGAGCTGAGCATCATGGGAGGGAGAGGTGGGGTAGCTTCCAGCACTGCCCATTGAAGGCCCCACCCACACCTCAGGGTCCACCTGAGGCCTCAGGACTAGGGATGGCCCCACCCACTTCCTGCTTCAGGCACCCAGCATTTACCTATGGGATCATCTGAACAATTCCTCAACTTTTGAGTGTTTTTCTCTAATCTTTAACATTCTCCATTTAATTTTTCAACCCTTTCAGCTTTTCACCTTCTTTTTCTACTTTGTCACCCTAATGCTTAGAGATTACATTTCAATTTTGAACTATATTTCCATTTTTATTTCTTCTCATTCACTTTTTGAGTTTTTTAAATTTATGAGCTTTTTAATTTATGACTTTTTGAGTTTTTAAAATTTATTATTTCATTTTCTTAATGCCTGTTATCTACTTTTCAGTAAGTATATTTCAGTACATAATATAGATCACGATGAAGAGCTTTCATTCATTTGTTGTGGCTTACTCTGTACTTACTCCTTTTCTCCCTCTATTCCTTTTGTACTTGAAAATAACATGAATTTTCTTTCTGTTGGTTTTCCTATTATTAAAAAAAATTTATAGATAGAAGTGAGACTGAAAATAGCTTTCCAACAACACAAATCTGTTTCTCCTTCTATATGTTTTATGAAATGTTTTAAAGTTCAGCACCTTTCTTCCTGATATTTCCAGACTCTATACTTCTACCACTCTTCAAAAAAGGGTCTTCACTCAGTTCATCATCTCTATTCCACCTTTTGTTGCTATTTTCTTTCTCCATCCTGCTACTGAATGTTCCTTTTACATGTACTCCTGTCTTGAGAAACATTACCACGTTTTAAAATCTAGTCATTCTCCATACATGTCTATAGATTTTCAAATCAATGATGTACAAGTCTATTTTTTTCAAAAGCAATATCTAAAAGTTACTTCAATAAGTTACACTGTATTTCATTTCTGAACTATCTTGTTTTTGTATATTTAATGTATTCTATTCCTACAATCATTCAATTTTACTTTCTTATATTTACTTTATGACTACAGTTCTTAATTCTCTATTTAGTTTTAAATCGATCTATTTTCATACATATTTGGTGTTAGCAATCACAGTTCATATTCAGCAAATTTTGAAAAATTTCTATTGCTTTACACTCATAATCAAATATGTTCAGGGTTATTTATATCTGGACTACAAAATTACCACGATATGGCTTTATACCTATCATTAGGCACACACATGGTCCTCAAGCATTCTGGTTAATACTTGTTCTTACTCCAGTTAAAGTACTATTTAAAAAATAACCTCTAGAAAGAAAAATGCATTTAATAGGGTTTACTGCATTTTAAAAATTTAACAACACAACAAAATATTTCACGCATAGTCTATCATGATCTTATTATTAAACTCTGAACATATGGACACTGGCAAGTTTTAAGTTCATCAAAACCACAAAAATGTAGGTATCCTATAATTAACTCACTTTCCAGGTTATCAGAAATACACTCACAGGATGCCTATTATCTGGGGACTTTCTGCTGCTCACTGTGTGGATGGTCATTTGTGGAAGTCATTCTACTCTGTTCATAGCTGCATCTCAAAAACCCATGGCTAACATTACACTCAAAATCTTTCCCAAGAGTTCATGAACAAGATAAGTTAATTCACTTTCATCACTGTTTTGCAACATTGTTATAGAAGTTCTAGCCAGAGCAAATGAGTAAGAAAAATAAAGTCATCCACATTGGAATGGAAGAAGGAAAGCTATCCCTATACATTGATGGTAGAATCCTTTAATTACATAATTCCAAAGAAGCCACAATACTAATGCAACAATAAAGACATTAAGCAAACTTGCATTGTATGAGATAAATGCACAAAACTCAGTTTTGTTTACATAGCACACACAAAAAAAAGTCCATTCAATTAGCCACTAATAAATAAAATAGCTAAGAATGAATTGAATGAAAGGATGAAACACATGAACACTAGCAACATAACTGAATGAAACTGAAGAGGACCTAAACATATGGCAAGACATCCATTGTTCAAGGATGATAAGACTGTATTGTTCTAATATCAATAATACCCACAGGGAACTACAGATTCAATATAATAGTTATAAAAATCCCAGTAGCCACTTTTGCTTACAGAAATGGAAAAAACAATTCTCAATTTTAAATGGCTTCAATAAGAACATTGCCTAACTCATTCTATGATGCCAACATTACCCCAATACCAAGCCCAAACAAAGATGCTACAAGAAAGGAAAATTACAGACCAGTCTCTCTAATGAACCTAGATTCTAAAACCCTCAAAAAATACTTGCTAATCATATTCAACAATACATCAAGCAAATTACACACCATGACTAAGTGGGTTTCATCCTGGGTATGCAAGGAACATTAAACATAAGAAAATCAATCAATATAATATACCACATAATGAAATTAAAGGAAAAAACACACATGATCATCTCTACAGATACAGAAAAAGCATTTGACAAAATACAGCAACTTTCCTGATAAAAACATTCCAAAAGATACAAATAGAAGGAAACTTCCTCAACATAATATACAATATATATGAAAACCCCACAGCCAAATCATATACAATGGTGAAATCCTAAAAGCTTTCCCTCTAAGATTGGACACAAGACAAGGATGTCCACTCTCACCATTCCTATTTAACATTATGTTAGAAGTACTTGCAGAGCACTGAGGTCAGAAAAAGATGTAAAAGGCATCAAAATTGGAAAGGAAGAAGTAAAACTTTCACTATTTATAGACGACATGATCCTATACATGAACAGCCCTGAGAAACAAAGCTTCTAGGACTTAGAAATGAGTTAAGTTACTTACAGGTTATAAGAACAATGCGAAAAATCAGTACCATTCCTGTACACCAATAACAAGCTATCTGATGAGGAAATCAAGCAAAAAAAAAAAATACCATTTACAATAGAAACTAAAAAATCAAATAACTAGGTAAAGTTTAACTAAAGAAGTAAATGACTTATACGCAGACAACTACAAAGCACTGAAATCTAAGACTTAGAAAAATGGAAGAATATTTCCTGCTCATGGAGAGAAAGCCTAAATAGCATTAAGATGTCTATCCTACCCAAACTATCTACAGATTTAAGGCAATCCCAATAAAAATCAACACAGCATTTATTAATGAACTGGAAAGACTTAAGAAATTTATTTGTGCAGTGATGCTCAGAGATGAACTTACCAGGTGCAATGGATGTATCACGATGATGGGAGAGAGTGTTGCTGTGGGGGGAGTGGGGGGCGGGGGCGGTGGGGTTGAATGGGACCTCATATATTTTTTTTAATGTAATTAAAAATAATAATAATAAATAAATATTAAAAAAAAAAAAAAAAAGAAATTTATTTGGAAGGCAAGAGTCCCTGAATATTCAAAGACACATTGAAAAAGTAAAATGAAATTGGAGCAATCACACTACCTGGCTTACAGCACACCACAAAGCTACAGTGGTCAAAACTGCATGGCATTGTCACAAGAACAGACATACTAACCAATGGAACTGAACTGAGAGTTCTGATAAAGATCATCACATATACATTCATTTGATATTAAACAAGGCCTCTTCAACAAATGGTGCTTGGAGACTGGATACAAATATCCAAAAGAATTAGAGAGGAACACCATCTCACACCTTATACAAAAACTAACTAAAGATGGATCAAAGGTCTAATTGTAACAGCCAAGACCATAAAGACCTTGGAAGATAAGTAGGAAAGCTTCTGTAGGACCTTGTAATAGGAAATGTCTTCATGAACTTCAAACCCAAAGCATGAGAAGCAAAAGAAAAAAATAGATAAATGGGACCTCCTCAAAATTAAAACCTTTTGTACCTGAAAGGAGTTTGTGAAGAAAGTGAAAAGACAGCCTAACCAATGGTAGAAAATATTTGGTAACCAAATATCTGATAGGAGCCTAATATCAAGCATATATAAAGAAATCCTATATCTCAAAAATAAAAAGACAACCGATTTAAAAAATGAACAAGTGATTTGAACAAACACTTCTCCAAAGAAGATATGAAAAGATGCTCAACATCACTCGCTATTAGGGAAATGCAAATCAAAACTACAACGAGATACTATCTTACTTCCATTAGACTGGTAGACATTAAAAAATCAGAGGACTAAGGTATTGGAGAGGATGTGCAGTAATGGACACCTTCATCCATGGCTGGTGGGAATGTAGAAAGGCCCAGCCACTGTGGATGACAGTTTGGCATTTCCTCACAAGACTAATTATAGTTCTGCCATATGACCCATCAATTCCACTGCTGGGTATATACCCAGAAGAACTGAAAACAAGGACATGAACCGATTAAGCACAACAATGTTCATGGCAGCATTATTCACTATTGCCAAATTTGGAATCAACCCAAATGCCCACTAACAGATAAATGGATAATCAAAATGTAGTATATACATACAATGGAATATTACTCAACTGTAAAAAGGAATACACTACAACACATGGGATAACATCAATGAATCTTAAGGGCCTTATGTTGAGTGAAGCAAGCCAGGCATTGAAAGACAAATATTACAGGACCTCTCTGATAAGAATTAAGCTAACTGAGCCAACTCAAGGAGCTAGAGTCTGGAAGATAGGTTTCCGGGAAATAGAAAGGGAGAAGAAAGTTGTGAGCCAATGCCCATAGGGGTGAAATCTATGATTAGGTGTAAGTGAGAAGTTGTGCAATGAGGGAATATGACATGGGTGGAGGGATACTATTGCATTGGGTGGTGCAACTTGATAGGGGCCAAGGTAGGGAGGATGGGTTGGATGGTCCATGGAAATAGGGGAAGGTTGGGGGAGGTAGGAGCTGAACACTGGGGATTGGTAGGTATGTGCTTGAAACTACAATGTTGAGAAAATTGTTTTGGCAATATGACAAGGAAGGGCTACTAGTTTAGGGTGTTGGATTGGGGTACATTTGGGACAGGGCACATCTGGGGCAGTCTTCTAGAGAAGGTACAAGTGATCATTTTGTCATAGTGTGTTGTATCAGTGGAGGGAGACCCACATAATGAGTGGAAAGGAGTTGAACTCCCATACAGGGGAGGCCTGATATGTTCTCAAACAGAGAGGAGGGTGTCTCCAGAGAGTATAGGTGGTTCCTAACAGGGGAGGACAGACTAGTGTGTCAAGCCTTCAGCATTGTTCCAAGTATCTATAAATCTTGTCCTTCAAGGAGTGAAGCCTGGTGGTCACAGTGGGTCCTGAGGGGAGGGAGAAGGAGGAATGGGATCAACACAAGAGTGGATATTTAGGGGGCAAAGGAAGTGTTCTGCATGATCTTGCAATGATGGATACAGGCCATGTTAAATTTCATCAAAAATTTATAAAAGTGTATGGTCTAAAATGTAAACCATAATATAAACCACTGACCCTAATTTGCACCGATGTTTTAATATTTGTACATCACTTCTAACAAATGTACAATCCACATGAAAGAAGGTTATTAACAGGGTAAGGGGGAAAAGGGAAGGATGTTGCGCATATGGGAGTCCCCTTTATTCTCTATGTGACTCTACTGTGACCTAAAATTTCTTGGAAGACAAAATGAAAAAAGTACAATATTAGGGAAGTAATGGAAGAAAATGCAACTGTATATATAGGACAATACATATTACGGTGATCAAAGGCAAAACTACTCTCCAGTTCATAGAACTCACCCAAGACAACTAACAAGGAAGTCAGAATGGACAACCACCATACCAAGGAACTAAGAAAGCCTACAACTGCAAGCAAGAAAGTCCAATCTATCAGACATATAGGATCAAAGTCCCCTCTCTGGAAGAGGAGGCATCACCATTCCAAATGCTCAGGATTGGGGAATAAAATATAGACAATGTGGACTTACTGGTGTTCTACTATAGACTAACTGTGGTTCTATCAATGGAAAAACTATCATTGATGTGGACACAATGGCCACTGGAAGTGGTGAAGTCAGGGAGAGGGAAAAAGTAGTATAATATGGGGGCATTTTCAGGACTTGGAATAGACCTGAATGACACTGCAATGACAGATACAGGCTGTAGGAGTTTGATATTATTGATGAATTCCAGAAAGAAATATTAGATTATATTTGTAAACTTATATTTTCCTCTGGGCATATTAGATTATACTGAATTCATAGATTTACTTGATTAAGTAATTTTGTTAACCACTTGTGCTGGAAGGGCATTGAGACCCCACCCTTTGGTGGGCAGGGACACACAGATAAAAGGCATGGCAAAGGACAGAATTAAGGGTTCTTGATGTTGGGAGTTTTGATGTTGGAGTTTGATGCTGAAGCTGGAGCCCTGGGAAGTAAGGAACTCTAAACCCATAGAGAAGCAAGATCCTGGAAGGGAGGAAACCCAGGAAGCCTGAACCTCGCAGACATCGGCAGACATCTTGCTCCAAGACGTTGTTGAGGGATGTAACTTATGCTTTATGGTCTAACATCTGTAAGCTCCTGCCGCAAACAAACACCCTTTATTAAAAAACGAACCAATTTCTGGTATTTTGCATCAGTACCCCTTTGGCTGACCAATACACAAGCCCTTATATAGTCTGCTATAACCTACAGAATTGAGTGTGAGAGAGTATAAACTACAATGCAAACTAAAAACCATGCTTAGTTGCAATGCTCCAAAATCTCTTCATCAGTTGTAATGGATGTAGCACAGTAATGAAAGAAGTTAATTTCTTGGGAACCAGGAGGAGGTATGGGTTGTGGGGCATATGAGAATCTCCTATTTTTTTAATGTAACATTGTATGTAACCTAAGTAGCTTTTAAAAATAATTTAAAAAAGGATACAAAGGACTCTGATCTGATTACAAAGGCATCCCCAGAAAGGGGAGCAAGAGGGACAGCCTAAGGCTGACAGCTTCTCACCCACAATTCTGGTCTGCTGAGTCCCACCAGCCTTTCAGGGCTAAGTGGGATCACACTGTTGTCTACCTTGGGACACTAAGCAGGACTGGAGAAATCCAACACTCTCAATCTCCCTCTCTTATAGGTGGGACTGATTGTTGAGGAAGCACCTTCCCAGGAAACAGGAGAGAGAGGGACACAATCTAAGGCTGACTCAGCTTTGGACCCACACATTTGGAAGGTCCCAAGGGCCTTCCAGGCCAGGCAGGCCTTGCCGTTGTTTGCCTTGGGAGGCTACAAGGGAGTAAAGAAATCTGACCCTCTCAATCCCCTCTATAAACTGGGACTGACTTTGGAGGATGAAGAAGGGAGTGGAATTACTTCCCACCCAGGAAATGGGAGGGGGCTGCCAGAGAAGGCTAGAGAATTTTTTATAAGAAAGTTCAAATTACAAGGCTCTTAGCCTCCAGGCAGGACTCACTCACATTGATCCAGGCTGTGTTACAGCAAAAGCACTCTAAACAGGCATTGAACTGAGAGGGCTGCCAAATAGTGCCATCTGCTGGCAGAACTAGGAAGTACATATGAGAAAATTAAAAATAAATCAGTCTTTTCCTGACCTTTCTAGCTTTCCTCCCACACCCCTAGGAAGTAGGTCTGCAACTCATTACTGGGTGCAGAGCATACTTTTGAGCAAATAACAGGGACAACCCTAATGATCCAGGTTGAATCAAGAATCAAAGAGCAACAATAACACAGAGCCTCTTGCCACTAAATCCCAAACAAAAGACAAAGAAATTGAGCGTCTGAGTAAACTACATACTAATCACCAAAAATTTACAAGCCAGAATAAGAAAATGGAAGACATCGCCCAGGAAAAGGAATATCTCAAAGCCCCAGAAGAGATGCAAGATTTGAGAGAACTAATTAATGAGATGCATAAATTAAATTCATGAGACCAAAGACGATATGGCTAAAGAGATGAATGACATCAAGAAGATGCTGAGCAAGCACAAAGAGAATTTCAAATGTGGAATAGAAAAGCAACAGAGATCATGGGAAAGAAAGACACAATAGGTGAAATAAAAAACACATTAAAGGTATACAACAATTTCAAGCAGACTTGAAAGGATAGAAGAAAGAATAAGTGACACCAAAGACAGAACAGCAGAAATTGAAGAGAGAAAAAAACAGAGGGAGAAAAATTGGAAAAAAGTTGAGCAGAGGCACAGGCAGATGAATGACAACAAAACACACAACAACATACATGTCAGGGGACTTCCAGAAGGAGATGAGAAGGGAAAAGTGTTAAAAAGAGCATTTAAGGGAACAGTGAAAAATTCCCCAACTCTCACAAAAGAAATGACCCTACATGTCCAAGAAGCTCACCCTATCCTAATAGGAATAAATCTGAATAGATGTGCTCCAAAACATATATTATTCAGAATGTCAAACGTCAACGATAAAGAGAAAATTCTGAGAGCAGTAACCATCACCTACAAGGGATGCCCAGTAATAGTGCCAATTTCTCATCAGAAACTACGGCGGCGAGAAGACAGTGGTATGATACAACTAAGAGACTTTCTGAAAGAGAAAAACTGCCAGCCAAGAATTCTGCACCCAGCAAAACAGTCCTCAGAATATGAAGGTGAGAATAAAAGATTCACAAACAAACAGAAACTAAGAGAGTTTGTAAAAAAGAATCCAAATTGCAGAAAATAAGAAGGAAGCCTTAGAGCCTGAAAGAAAAGGACAGAAGAGAGAGGCTTAGAGGAGAGTTTGAAAGAAAAAGAAGAGAGAGGCCTGGAGGACAGTATAGAAGAAAGAATAGCAGAAAGGATAGCCCAGAGTAAAAAGACAGACTAAAATATGATATGACACATGAAAACCAAAGAATAAAACGCTGAAAGTAAATAATGAATTTACAGTAATATCATTGATTGTGAATAGATTAAATGCACCAAACAAAAGATACAGCTTGACCGAATGGATAATAAACACATGAGCCATCCATATTCTGCATACAAGAGACCCACTTTAGACTCAGTGATACAAACTGGCTCAAAGTAAAAGGTTGGAAAAAGATACTCCATGCAAATACTAACCAAAAAAGGGCAGGGATAGCTATACTACTATTGGACAAAATAGACTTGAAGTGAAAAAATGTTAGGAGACACAGAAGGCCGTTATATATTAATAAAAAGTACGACCCACCAGGAAGATATATTTATGCACCTTACCACAGTGCCCCAAAATATGTAAGACAAACTCTGCCAGAACTGAAGGGAGAAACAGGCATCTCTACAATAATAGTTGGAGACTCTAATACACCACTCACATCATGAGACAGAGCAACTCAACAAAGATCAACAAGGAAAGAGAACTTAAAGAATAAATAAGACCTAACAGACACAAAGAATGCTGCATCCACACATAGCAGGTTATACATTCTTGTCACGTGCCCATGGATCCTTATCCAGGATACACCACATGCAGTGCACAATGCATGTCTCAATAAATACGAAAACACTGAAATTATACAAATCACCTTCTTAGATCATAAAGAAATGAAACTGGAAATCAACATACACAGGAGAAAGGTAACTTCACAACTGTGTGGAATCTAAAGAACACACTCCTAAATGATCAGTGGGTCAAAGAAGAAATAGCAAGTGAAATCAGTAAATGTATTGACACAAATGAAAACAGAACACAAATTACCAAAACTTATGGGATACAGCAAAGCAAGTCTTGTTAGGGAAATTTATAGCCCTAAATGCCTATATTAAAAAAGAAGGAAGAACTAAACTCAAAGACTTAACTCAAAACCTACAGAAATTAGAAAAAAAAAAAACCTAAACCAATCCTCAAAGCAAGCAGAAGGAAAGAAATAATAAAGATAAGAGCAGAAATAAATGAACCACCACCATCACCACAACAACAAAATAGAAAATATCAAAACCAAAAGCTAGGTCTTTGAGAAGACCTGTAAAATTAACAAATTGCTAGCAAGATTAACAAAGGAGAAAAAAGAGGCAAATACATACAATCAGAAATGAAAGGAGGAAAGTAATGACTGACGACTGACCCCTCAGAAATAAAAGATTAGAAAGAGGATATTACAGGGAACCGGATTTGGCTTAACTGATAGAGCATTCACTTACCACATGGGAGTTCCAGGGTTCGAACCCCAGTTCGATCCCCAAGGCCTCCTGAGCCATGTGGTGAGCTGGCCCATGTGCACTGCTGATGTGCACAAGGAGTGCCGTGCCATGCAGGGGTGTCCCACACGCAGGGGAGCCCCACATGCAAGGAGTGCACCCCATAAGGGGAGCTGCCCTGGGCAAAAAAAAGTGCAGCCTGCCCAGCAGTGGTGCCACACACATGGAAAACTAATGCAGCAAAATGGCTCAAAAAAAAGAGACAAAGATACCCAGAGCCACTGGCAAGAATACAAGCAGACACAGAAGAACACATGGCAAATAGACACAGAGCAGACAACTGGCAGGGAAAGAAAGAAATAAAAAATAAATCTTTAAAAAACAAAAAGACGATATTATGAGAAACTCTATGCCAACAATCTAGACAACCCAACAATGGGAAAATTCCTAGAAATGCACAAACTACACTGACACTACAAGAAATACAAGAACTTAACAAACCAATCACATTAAAAGAGACTGAATCCATCATCAAAAATCTCCCAACAAAGAAAAGCTCAGGACCAGATGACTTCAGAGATGAATTCTACCAAGCATCTCAAAAAGAATTAACATCACTCCTGTTTAAACTCTTCCAAAATGATGAAGAGGAGGGAAAATTACCCAACACTTTTCATGAAGCCAACATCACCCTAATACCAAAGCCAGATAAAGATGCTATAAGGAAAGAAAATTACAGACCAATCTCTCTAATGAACATAGAGATGCAAAAAATCTCAACAAAATATTGACAAATTGAATCCAGCAGCATTATTAAAGACTTAAACACACCACAACCAAGTTAGACTTATTCCTGGTATGCAAGGTTAGCTAAACATAAGAAAATCAATCAACATAATTCACCACATTAACAAACTGTAGGGGAAAAAACACATGCTCATCACCATAGATACAGAAAATGCATTTGACAAAATCCAGCATTCTTTCCTGATAGAAAACACTTCAAAAGATATGAGTAGAAGGAAAATGCCACAATATGATAAAAGGCATACGTGAAAAACCAACAGCCAACATTGTATTCAGTGGGGAAATGTTCAAAGATTTCCATCTAAGATCAGAAACAAGACAAGGATGCCCACTTATCACCATGGTTGTCCAACACTGTACTAGAAGTTCTAGTTAGAGCAATTAGAGAAGAAAAAAATTTCAGGGCACCCAAATAGGAAACGAGGAAGTAAAACTCACACTATTTGCAGATGACATGATCCTATATTTAGAAAATTCTGAAATGTCTACAACAAAGCTACTTGAGCTAATGAGTTCAGCAAAGTGGCAGAATACAAGATCAACATGCAGAAATCACTGTTTTTGTACACTAGTACTGCACAATCTGAGGAAAAATTAGTGGGAAAATTCCATTTACAACAGCAACAAAGACTCAAATACATAGGGATCAATTTAACCAAAGAAGCGCAGAACCTATACACGGAAAACTACAAAAGAGTGGTAAAAGAAATTTAAAATGACAAACAAATGGAATGACATTCTATGTTCATGTCCTAAAAGATTAAATACCATAAAGAGGTCACTCCAACCTAAACTGATTTATAGACTCAATGTAATGCCAATCAAAATTCCAACAGCCTAATTTACAGAAATAGAAAAGGCAATTACTGAATTCCCTTGAAAGGGAAAGTGCACCCAAAGAGCCAAAAGCATTCTAAAAAAGAATAGCAACATGGGAGGAATTTCACTGCCAAACCTTGAAACATATTACAAAGCTACAGTGGTCAAAACAGCATGGTACTGGCATAAAGAGAGACTCGTCTATCAGTGGAATAGAATTTAGAGTCCAGAAATAAACCCTCAACTCCATGGTCAACTAGTTTTTCACACACCAACCAAGTCCATGTTAACGGGAAAAATGTCTCTTCAATAAATGATGCTGGGAGAACTAGATATCTATAAGCAAAAGAATGAACCAGGACCCCTACCTCATTTCCTACACAAGAATCAACTTAAAATGGATCAGAGACCTAGATATAAAAGTAACGACCATAAAACTACTTTGAAGAAAATGTAGGGAAACATCTTAAAGACCTAATCATACATGGTGAGTTCTTATACCCAAAGCACACAAAATGAAAGAAAAAAAAACAGATAAATAGGAACTCCTCAAAATTAAACACTTATGCACCTCACAGGACTTTGTCAAAAGGGTGAAAAGGTAGCTGCCTCAGTGGAAGGAGATACTTGGAAATCACAGGTCCGATAAGAATTTAATATCCATATATAAAAAGAGAGGTTACAACTCAACAATAAAAAAACAAATGACTCAATTAAAAAATGGGCAAGAGATGTGAATAGACATTTGTCCAAAGAAGAGATACAAATGACAACACAGAAAAAAATGTTCAATATGAGTAATGACTAGGGAAATGCAAAACAAGAGATACAAATGACAACACAGAAAAAAATGTTCAATATGAGTAATGACTAGGGAAATGCAAAACAAGAGATATCATAAGATAGACCTATCAGAATGGCCACTACTAAAAAGCCAGAGAAGTACAAATGTTGGAGAGGAGGATGCGGAGAGATAGGAACACTTATTCACTATTAGTGGGAATGCACTGTGGAGGACTGTTGGGCAGTTCCTAAAGAAGTTGAATATAGATTTGCCAGTGACCCAACAGTATCACTATTGAGTCTACACCCAGAACTGAAAGCACTGATACAAATAGACATCCGCACACCCATGTTCAGAGCAGTGCTAGTCACAACTGTCAAAAGCTGGAAAGAACCCAGGTGTCCATCAACTGAGGAATGGATAAATAGTAGTATATTCCCACGATGGAATATTATGCAGCTGTAAGAAGAAATGAAGTTGTAAAACATTTGACAACATGGACGAACCTGGAGGACATTATGTTGAGTGAAGTAAGCCAGACACAAAAGGACAAATACAGTAAGAGTGCATTACTATGAACTAAATATATTGCACAACATACTATATGATTCCATTTACATAAAATGTAAAGATAAGTCAATTTATAGAGGGGAAAAAAAAGGATTCATGCAAGAGTAGCCAAAAGCGGGAGCTGTGAACAGTAGGGGAAGCACAGATGGAAAAGTGATGAATTTCCTTGTTTTTTCATTATTATTATTGAAATAATGAAAATGATCTAATAATGATTGAGGTGATGAATACACAACTATGTGATGGTGCCAAACAAAAGTGACTGTGCACTTTGGATGAATTGAATGCTTTGTTGATATGTATGGATAAAATCGATTTGTTAAAAGAAAAAGACAAACAGCACTTCAAAATGGGAAAATTCATAAATACACTTTCACCAAAGAAGAAATATTCACTTCTTTTCATCACCAGGGAAATACAAATTAAAATCTGTTTTGAGTTATCATATAGACATACTACAATGGCTAAAATCAAGAAAGATAATACCAACTGTTAAAGAAGATGTGGAAAACCTGGAACCCTTATACATTTCTGGTGAGAATGCCAAATGGTCCTGCCACTTTGGCAAACATTTTGTCAGTTTCTTAAAAATATAAACTTACATCATTGTTGCTAATTCCACTCCGAGAAATCCATCTAAGACAAACGGCTGTACAATGAATCCTACAGCAAGTTCATGGCAGTCAAAACTGGAAAAAAATATCAATACCTATCAACTGAGGCTTGGATAACAAAAGGCGGTACATCGTAAATAGCTGTGCACCTCTAACTAGGTAAGTTCATTTTATCCCTGTCTGGAAAAATGCCAAAGATTGAAGCAGGCCCCGGGCCCCCCGCCCCCCGCAAAGGCAGCCCCCCAACACCTCGGCCCAAACCGCCGAGAGAGGGGAGGCCCGGGGGGGCGCGCGCACAACCGTCCAGCGAGCAGGAGCCTAGCGGCGGCGCGTCCTCGCGCTCCCAGAACGCAGCACGGGCAGAGCCGCTCGCCGCTTTTCCGCGCTTCCGGCGGCCCCCGCAGCCCGCGCCCCGCCGCCGCCAGGTTGGGTCCCACACGCTCCGGGAACGGAGCCGGGGACAGGCGGGCGTCTCAGGGGGAGCCGGGCGCCCCCCCTGAAGGTTCCGGTCCCGCGCTCGCTGCCCGCCCGCCCGCGGGCCAGACGCGCCCCTCACCGCACACACGGGGGCCCGCTTGGCGTCTCGGCCTGGCCCGAGCACCAGCTCACGGCGACCGGATCCCGAACACCCCGAGCTGCGAGAGGTGCCGCCGCCCCCGCGCCGCGTGCTGGAGGGGGCTCAGGGGGCGGGGCTGAGTGGGAGCGGGCTGAACGCCGGGGGGCGGGGCTGAACACCGTGGGGCGGTGCTAAGAGCGGGGGTGAGGGGGCGGGACTGAGTGGGGGCGGGGCTGAACGCCGGGAGGCGGGGCTGAGTGACGGGGGCGGTGCTGAGAGTGGGGCTGAGCAGCGGGGGGCGGGGCTGAGCAGCGGGGGGCGGGGCTAAGGCCCGGCCTCACCCCTGCAACAGCCCCGACCTCGCCCGGCCCCAGGAGTTCCCGCGCGCCCTCGGCCTCCTCGGAGCCGCGGTCCCAAGCATCTCCGGGGGCCCCTACCTTTGTCCTCCCTGCCGAGCGTCTCCCCGCCCCCGAGACACGACTGGCGCCTGCGTCCACGTGGACCCTCTGGCCTGGAGTGGGGACGCCTCCGTGGACGAGCTGCGGGCCCCTCCTCCTGTGAGATAAATATTCTACAACATAGAAGGCCAAAGCTAAGGTTGTAGTGCGTTTAAGTCTAGTGCATCATTGTAAGCCGATTGTTACTGATTCCTTTTCAACAGGTCATGATTCTAGGACCCAAGATGATAAAAATAGTTAAAATGGACAGAATTATTATAATTTCTCAAGATACACAGGAATTTTTAAAGCGGAAAATCTTAAAGGCAAATTAAGACCTATGAAATGCTATGGTTGTAAATGAATCAACACTTGGAATATTTTAGAGCAGTACTTGGGACAAACTGTCAGTAATTCATCTTTTAGGGCTTGTATAATCACTCCAAACAGATTATTCCTGTGATATCCAAAAACTATCATATAAATGGAAACTTTTAAAAAAATTTTTATTTAATTCTTTTTTTAATAGCTATATAGATCACAAGAAATGTTACATTACAAAATATAAGAAGTTCCCATGCACCCTACCCCACCCCCAAGATATGCAAATAAAGAGAGACAGAAAGATAATTAATGGTTGACAGGGTTGAGGGGAGTGGGGAAGGTGGAGTAACTCCTTTTCAGTCTATGAGGTTTCCTTTGGAGTGGATAAAATGTTCTGAAATTAGATAAATTTGGTGCACAACATAGTGAAGGTACTAAATGCCACTGAATGTACTGTTACAATTATTAGTTTTATGTTATGTGAATTTCACCTAACAAAAAAACATCAGATAATGTGAAATGGAGGGACAAAAACTATCATAATGATAATGCTCTTTGGTGCTTGAACAGTTTCTTTCTACTATATCTCTCACCTACCAAGTTCTGAGTTGTCACCTGCTGATGGTACAGTTCCATGCCATCCAAAAGGAGAAAGTGGGCCTACATAGGAAAGGAGCCACAAAAATCCTTATTGGTTCCTGTTCAAGTAATAAATTTCTCTAGTTCTAAATATGGCTAAAAGCTGGCTAAAAGTTAAACAAGGATTATCAACACAGACATACTCAAAAGTGAATTCGGATGTAAAAGGAATTTTGCAATTGAGCAAATATCTTGCAAGTCTCCATTAATAGAACCATTAAATCATTTTTCTTTTCTGCTCTAGTATAGAACCTGGTCAGAGGGTTTTTTTCCTAGCTGCCTTAAGCTTCCCCTGTTCTATTAGTGCCTTTGCAGGGTCCTCTCTGACCACAGGAACCTTCCCTGCCATTCTTTATGTCCCATTTCTCCCCTCTTCCCTCCAGTTCCTCCTTCCGCTCCTCCTCCTCCTACCCCCTCTTCTCTCTCTTCTCTCAGGCTTTTCTAAACCACAAGAGGCAGTGGCCTCTTTTCTATTGTCATAGAACTGTCAAATCCCAAAGAACTGCAGAATCATTCATCAAAGTTCGCAAGTTTTTTCTTTTACTTGTGTAGAGGACATGATCTTTTTGGTTACTGTTTGCATGGAGTATCTTTTTCAAAGATTTCACTTCCAGCTAGTTTTTATCCTTGGTGAGTCTCTTGTAGGCAGCACATGGATGGCTCATGTTTATTAATCCATACTTTAGGAGGTATTGGTAATTGAATGTAGGATCTTATGCATTGTAAACAGGAGCTCAACCACTGAGCTACATCTCCTCCAAGGGAGAGTTCATTTTTTCATCTGTTTGTTTTTAGAAGGTGCCAGGGATCGAACCTGGGGCCTTGTCCATGAGAAGTAGGTCCTCAACCACTTGAGCTACAACTGCTCCCTTCTAATTAGTTTTTTACCTCACTACTGTGTCTTTCATTCCCATGAATTCTGTTACTTTTCTATTCAGGTTTTCAAATTCTTCTTTGTGCTCACTTGGTGTCTTCTTGATATCTTTTCTCTTTTTATCCATATTGTCTTTCAAGTCACTCATTTGATTTTATAAAAGCCAACAGATTTCTGGTATTTTTCACCAGCACCCCTTTGGCTGACTAATACCCTGGGATGCACAGAATTGAAACCTTCACACCCTGCTTTCAACTTTTTTGGATATATATCTAGAAGTGGGACTACCAGGTCCCATGGTCAATGTATCCTTAACCTTATGAGGAACTGTCAGTCTTCTACAATGCTGAACTATTTTACATTTCCAGCAGGCAAGGGATAAGTGTCACAATTTGTCTACATCTTACATAACACTTGTAATTTCCTATTGCTTATTCTTTTAATAGAAGCCATGTTAGTGGGGCGTTATATGTTACCTCAGGTGGTATTTATTTGCATTTCCCAATTAGCTAATGATGTTGGTCATCATTTCATGTGCTTCTTTTTTTTCCCTTCAAATTCTACTCAATTCATTTTTAAAAAATATTACATTAAAAAAATATGAGGTCCCCATTCACCCCCACCGCCCCCCCCACTCCCCCCACAATAACACTCTCCCCCATCATCATGTCACATCCATTGCATCTGGTGAGTACATCTCCGGGCATCGCTGCACCCCATGTCCCATGTTCCACACCATAGCCCACACTTTCCCACATTCCATCCAGTGGGCCGTTCATGTGCTTCTTGACCATTTGTAAATCTTCTTTGAAGACATTTCTATTCAAGTTTATTGCCCATTTTAAATATTTGTTGATTGTCTTTTTATTATTTAGATGAAGGCTTTCTTTATATATTGTGTATAGTAAACTCATACCAGATATATAGCTTCCAAATATTTCTCCCATTGAGTAGATTGTCTTTTCACTGTTGTATAAAATCCTCTGAACCACAAAAATTTTTAATTTTGATAATGTCTGATTTGACTATTTTTTCTTTTGTTGTTTGTGCATTGAATATAAAGTTTAAGAAACCATTACCTAACAGAAAATCCTGCAGATTTTGCTGTAGAAGTTTAATATTGTTTATGAATTTAAAAAATAGATATTGGATTATGTTTGTAAACTGGTCTGTTACTCTTGCCATATTAGATTGTATTAAATTCAGAGGTTTCACTTTTACTTGATTAGCTTATGATTAGGATTTTGTCAGACCACATCAGCAGGATGTCAAGTCCCTGTCCCCTTGATGGGTGGGAACTCACAGAGAAAATGACATGACAGGAGAGAGTGGGAGTTTTGATGCTGGAGCCCCAGGAAATAAATATACAGAGAAGAAGAACACAGAGAAGCAGATAAACCTACTTTCTGGGTCATTGGACTTACCCAGGTCAGCTGACAGGGAGGTGAGAATGGCCAACCACTGCACCAGGAAACCAAGAGTGTCTACAACTGCAAACAAACTGGAGAATTGCACCTATGAGTCATGTGGGATCTAAGCCCCCTCTTGATTTAGAGGTGGAGTGGATGTTGCCATCCCAGGGTTCACAGAATGAAGGAATATAATATGGATTGGAGTGGAGTGCTGGTATTCTACTATAGAAATTTTTTGACTCTAGCAATGGAAGAAATTGTATCATTGATGTGGAGACAGTGGCCATGGGAGTTGCTGAGGGCAGGGAGACGGAGGAAGAGGTGTGATATGGGGCAATTTTGGGACTTGGAGTTGTCCTGAATGATATTGGAGGGACAGATGCAGGATATAGTATGTCCTGTCATAACCCACAGGATGGACTGGGGGACAGTGTGAACTATAATGTAAACTATGGTCCATGTAGTGTGGCAGTGTTCCAGGGTGTATTCACCAAATGCAATGAACCTACCTTACTGGTGAAAGGGGATGTTGATGTAGAGGATCAGGGTGGTGAGGAATGGGGTGTATGGGAACCTCTTATGTTTTTAATGTAACTTTTTTGTGATCTATTTGTCTTTTAAAAAAGAATTTTAAAAAGTTTAAAAAAAGAATATGTGGTTTCCCAGTCCATGAACATGTAAATCCTTCCATTCTTTCAGGTCTTCTTTGATTACTTTTATTAATATATTATAGTTTTTGTTTACAAGTCTTTTATAACTGTTGTTAAATTGATTTCCAGTTATTTTATTATTTGAGTTAGTATTGTAATTTTTTCATTTCTTCTTCAGATTGTTAACTATTAGTGCATAAGAAACTACTGTGCATGTTGCTTTTGTACCACGCTACTTTGCTGAATTCATGTATCAGTTCTAGGAGCTTTGTTGTGGATTTTTCATGATTTTCTAAGTGTAAGATCATATGTTCTATAAATAGGGAAACTTTTTTCCCCAAATTGGATGCCTTTTATTTCTTTCACTTGCATAATTGCTGCACTAGGACTTACAGTACAATAGTGAGTAACAGTGGAGACAGTGGGCATTCTTTTTATTTGTTCAGAACTTAGATGGAAAGTTTTCAATCTATTACCACTGGCATGATGTTAGTTGTGATTTTTTTCAAATATTCCCTGTATCATATTTAATATATTTTCTTCTATTCCTAGTTTCTATGTGTTTTTATCAAGAAGGGATCTTGGATATCATTAAATACTTTTTCTATATCAATCGAGAGGAACACATGCTTTTTTTTCCTTTGTTCAGTAAATGTGTTTTATTAAATTCATAGATTTTATTATTTAAAACCACACTTGCATTCCTGGGATAAATCCTACTTATGATGGTGTATAATTCTTTTGATATGCTCTTACCATCAGTTTGCAACTATATTTTTGAGGTTTCTGTATGTATATTCATAAGGAATAATAGTCTGTCTTTTTCTTTCTTTTGGAATCTTTATCTGACTTTGATATGAGGGTGACATTCTCATAAAATGAGTTATGTAGTGTTCCATTCTTTTTAAATTTTTTGAAGTCTTTGAGATGGACAGATTTTGAGATATATATATTTTAAATGTAAGTATGTAGAGTTATAAAGTTTCCTCTCACCTCTGCCTTTGCTGCATCCCTTAAGTTTTGGTGTATTCTGTTGTTATTTTCATTTGCCTGGGGACATTTCTGAATTTCCTTTGTAATTTCTTCTTTGGCCCATAGTTTAAGAGTACATTGTTCATTTTCCACAAATTTGTAAATTTCCAATTTTTCTGTTATTAATTATCTTCATTCCATTGTGATTAGAGAAGATATATTGTATGTTTTTAATATTTTTAAATTTAATGAGATATTTTTGTGACCTACTGTAAGGTGTATCCTGGAGAATGATTCTTGTGCACTAGAGAAGAATGTGTATTCTGTTGCTTTCAGGTGATGTGGTCTGTATAGGCTTGTTAGGTCTAGCTGGTTTACACTCTTGGTCAAGTCATGTTTTTTCTTCTTGATGTTCCATTATTTCAAGTGGTGCATTGAAATCTACTTTAATGTGGAACCATCTATGTCTCCGTTAAAATCTGTCAATATTTTCTTCAGATATGTTGGGGCTCTTCTTTTAGGTGCATACACATTGTTACTTCTTGTCTTCTGTCAAGGTGAATATTATGACCATATTTTTTTTCAAATTCCTTGCAATTTGAAAATGTACATAATTCAAATTTGCAAACTAAGAGGGATATTGTTTAATTTGTGTCCAAAGAACAATTTTTGTTTTCAATTTCAACTGAAATTAACATGTTTCTTTCAAACTGTATGTTAAAAATGTAAAAAAGAAAACAATGGACCTATGTCTTTATACTGCAAAAATAGAAGAAGTCAACATAAAATTATATATCAAATAAAATAATTAAAAGAATAAGGATGACATTGACTTTTAAAGACATTTGGAGTTGAACAAATTCATCACAAGATGATCATATTACAAGAATTAAAAAGTAGTTCTTTAAGAAAAAACAAATTCTGAGGTTTGAAAATATGGATCTACACAAAGAAATTGTCAGGAAAGGTAAAAATATAAATATAATCTCTTCTATTATTAAAAATTCTCTAAGAGATAATTGACTTCATAAACAAAAATAATAACTATATTTTGAGACTCTTATTGCAAATGTATGGCAAAATTAGCCCAAATGCCATGAGGGGATATCTGGAAGTATATTATTGTATTATTTTTGTATTAAATGTGACGTGATATAAAATCAAAAGAAGGTAGTCTTATATCAGTTAAATATGTATACAATGTATTGTAGAGCAAAAACCAATGTCAGAAAATGAAGAATTAAAATTAACAAGGGGGAGGCGGGGCAAGATGGTGGCTGAGTGAGCATACCTGATAATATCTCCTGCAAAGAAGCAGCTGGGCAGTGTTGGAGGTTCTTTGGGACCAGGCTGTTTCAGGATTTTTGCAGGACAGGAGATGTCTGGACATCAATTTGGTGGGAAGGTAACAGAGAAAATACATCTATAAAATATAATTGAGACTCTTTACACGGAGGTCCAGGCTGCGCGTGGAATGCTCCCTCCTAGGGTGGGCAGATGCGTAGCACCGGGCGCTGCTCCGGCATTTTTTTTTTTTTTTTTTGGAGGCTCTGCAGTACTGGGGAATTCACAAGCCCTGAGCGGCCTATTGGGGGGTTAATAGGACAGGAGGCGCTCACAGACCGATTTGGGGAGACAAACGGGAGTTTTATTGCGAAGCCGGGGAATTTTTGATTGCGGACACAAAAAATAGCGCTTCTGCCTAGAGCCCCGCCCCCCCTAAGCCCAGCTGCCAATCTACAGTGGACTTAAATTGATAGCAATAAAGAGACGCCACCAGGGTCTGGTAGGGTGGGAGATGTTTGGAAGCCAATTAGGGGAATATTTTGCGAAGCATAGGAATTTCAGGTTTGGACTCTGTTATTAGCATTTCCGGCTGTAGCCCCACCCCCGGGTCTGGCTATTGATCTGCGTCATTAAATTGGCTGCAGTGTAGAGGCACTCCCAGGTGGCCATTCTGGGGGATTACAGGGTGGGAGGGGTCCTGAAGTCAAATTGGTGATACATCCACAGAATAGACCCCAGTGAGTGAGTGAATTGTGGGGTACAGACACACAGGATAGAGCTTGCGGATGTGACCTCACCTATAGGGCTGGCACCCAGCTGCGGGGATCCCTGAAGGCTGTGATGCACTGCGGTGCTCCCAGGCTCCCTGTTAACCGGACTTGAGGTTGCCAGGTCTGAGTCCCCTAAATCCTGGTGGCCCACACCCCAGAGACTCACACCTCTTGAGTCTTCCATATCTCAGACTTTCCATCCCTGAATCTATCACACTCTGAGGTCCATCTGAGGTCCTTGAATGTCCTAGCCCTAAAAGTTTGCGTTTTCTCTTTTTTGTTTTGTTTTGTTTTCTTTTTGTTTTTATTCTATTTTATTTATTTTTTTAATGCCCTGATTGCTAACATTGCATTATCCCCTAGACTTCTTTCCCAGCATATCCCCCAAAGTCTTTTTTTTTTCAGTTATTTAGGGTTTTTTTTTTTTATTGTTGTTGTGGCTGTTGTGGTTGGTGTATATATTTTTTTCTTTTCCCTACCTGTTCCCCGCCCTTTACCCACCCCCTTTTTCTTTCTTCCTTTCTTCTCTTTTTTTTTTCTTTTTTTTCTCTCTCTCTTGTCCCTCATTTTCTTCTTATTTTATTTTATCTTAACTATACAATAGGTGCTGCAGGGAACACCTCACATTTGCTGGGTTTCCTCATCCTCCACTGCCTCCTTTCTGTGTGAATAGATTTTGGCTACCTACACTATCCCCTTTCCCCTACATCTTGATATCCTCCATCATCTACTGTCTCTCCTCTCCTATATCCCACCTCCCTTTCTTTGATCCACAAAATGTCTAACTCTTAATTTCTAATACCTTTGTTTTGATTTCTGTGTTATCCACTCTTGAAACTATTGCCTTTCTTTTCTCTTTCCCTCTCTCACAAAAACAATAGCTTTTTAATTCATACCATATCCTCCCATATTCAGTCGACTACCTCATTATAGGTACTCTACCTACTGCTATAACTCTACACAACTTACATGAATCTAACATCCATCCTCCCAGATCTCATATTGTTGCTCTGTTAACATATATCACCAATACTACTTTACACTTTTTCCTTGTTTACACAATTGCCTTTCCCCAGCCCTAATACTTTCCTTTAAAGTGAACTCAACCAGCAATAAGAAATCAGAATAAGAAGAACAAAGTGACAAAGAGAAGATATAACACTTATGCAAAAACAACAGCTAATTAATCTCCAAGACTAGACAAAGAAGCTAAGGAACTGATTAAACCCATCAATTTAAATGATGACCAGACATCTACAAAATCTAACAAAAATCTACAAACCAAACCAGTAATCAGGAAAACATGGCTGAATCCAATCAACAAAATAAAAATCAGGAAGGGGAGCAGAACTACGCACAAGTAATGAAAGATCTCAGAACATTTATCACTGACAAATTTAATGAAGTAAAGGAAGAGGTTAACAACATGAAGACAACACTTGGAGGGGAAATTGCAGACATGTGCAAAAAGATAACAGATATGATGGAAATGAACACCACAGTTCAAGAAATCAAAAATACACTTGCAGCAAATATCAGCAGACTAGAAGAGGCAGAGCAGAGAATTAGTGATGTGGAAGACAGTACATAGGAAATCAAACAGATGGTAGAATTGGTTGATAAAAAGATAGAAAAAATCCAGCTAGGACTTAGAGACCTGAATGATAATGCAAAATGCTCAAACATACATATTATAGGCATTCCAGAAGGAGAAGAGAAGGGAAAGGGGTCAGAAGGAGTGTTGCAGGAAATAATGGCTGAAAACTTCCCAAATTTACTGAAAGAGACAGATGTACATATCCAAGAAGCACAGCGCACCCCAATCATCATAAACCCCAACAGGCCCACCCCAAGACATATACTTGTCAAATTATCCAACGCTCAAGACAAAGAGAAAAACTAAAAGCAGCAAGAGAAAAGAAAACCATCACATACAAGGGAAGCTCCATAAGATTAAGTGCTGATTTCTCATCTGAAACCATGGAGGCAAGAAGGCAGTGGTATGATATAGTCAAGGTACTAAAGGAAAAAACTTTCCAACCAAGAATACTCTATCCAGCTAACCTAGCATTAAAAAATGATGGAGAGTTCAACATATTCGCAGATAAACAGAAACTGAAAGAGTATTCCAACAAGAAACCTCACATTCAAGAAATTTTAAAGGGAGTTCTGCAGGAAGAAAGGAAAAAACAGGACAGGCAGAGTTGGAGGAGAGTGTAAGAGCAACAAAAAGACAAAAAGAGAAGAAAAAAAAGCAAACAAAATATGATAAACATAACTCCAATCAAAATATGGCTAATACAAATAATTCCTTGAAAGTAATAACACTGAATGTCAACAGATTAAACTCACCTATCGGGGGAGGAGGCAAGATGGTTGCCGAGTGAACTTGCCTTGGTGGTCTGTCCCGGGAAGAGACGGCTGGGCGCGGCTGCAGGTTCTCCAAGGCGCGGCTTTTTCGGGATTTTTGCAGGGCAGAAGTGCCTGGACATCGATTGGGTGTAAAGGTAATGGAGAGGATTGGTCTAGTAGATATAATTTTGGTTCTATTGCCCACAGGTGAGACCCACGCACGGGCTCCTCCCTATTGGGGGTGGGGAGAACCGCGGTCCTGCCCGGCAGCTCCGCTTTTAGATGGCTCTGAGTTGCTAAGGAGTTCGCGAGTTCTGGGCGAGCTATTGGCAGGTTGATGCGACGGGTCACCTTTGCGGATCGATTTGGGAAGATAGACGGTGTTTTGTTGTGAAGCGGGAGAAACTTTGGATTGCGAGCACAAACAGTAGAGCTTCCGCCTGAAGCCCCGCCCCCAAAAGCCCGGCAGCCCATCTCCAATCCAAATAGGCTGTAGGCAAAAAAGGGACATAATTGGAAAATTGTTTTAGGCTGCGGCAAGGGAGGGGGACATGCCTGGAAGCCGATTAGGGAATATTCTGCGAAGCTTGGGAATTCTGGTTTTTGGAATCTGTTTTCGGCATCACAGGCCGGGCTTTGGATCTGTACTAGTAAAGTGGCTGCAGTGTAGAGGCGCCATCTAGTGGCAGTGGTTTGGAATCACAGGACGGGAGCTGTCCAAAAGCTGAAGTGAAAGATACAGGTACTAATGAGCCCAGTTAAGTAAGGGAATTGCAGGGTTCAGTCACAATATAGAGTTTGTGGATCTGACTTCCCCCATAGAGCTGGCACCCAGCTGTGGGGATCCCTGAGGGCTGTGTTACACTGTGGGGCTCCCAGGCTTCCTGTTGACCAGATTGGAGATTGCCAGGTCTGAATTACCTAAACTCTGATGGCCCAAACCACAGAGACTCACACCTCTTGAGTCCTCAATATCTCAGACTTTCCATCCCTGAATCCATCATGCACTGAGGTCCATCTGAGGTCCTTAAATGCCCTAGCCTTCAACGTTGGCGTTTTTTCTTTATCATTTCATTTTGTTTTGTTTTTATTTTCATTTTGACTTATTCTTTACTTTTTTCAATTTCCTGATTGCTAACACCGCATTATCCTGAGTCTTCTCTCACAGTGTATCCCCCAAAGTCTTTTTTTACTCAGTTATTTAAGGTTTTTTTTTGTGTGTGGTAGGTGCTGTGTAGGGGGTGTTTTAATTCTGGTTCGTGTATATCTGTTTTTTGTTTGTTTGTTTGTTTTTCTTTCCCCTACTTGTTCCCCACACTTTGCCCACCCTCTTTTCCTTTCTTCCTCTCATCCCTTCCCCCCCTTTTTTTTCTGCTGTCTCTTCCCCTCTTGTCCCTCATATTCTACTTAGTTTATTTTAACTCAATTATACAATAGGTGCGGCAGGAAACACCTCACATTCGCTTGGATTTCTCATCCTCCACTGCCTCATTTCTGTGTGAACTGATTTAGGCTACCTACACTATCCTCTTTCCCCTACATCTTGATATCCGCCACCATCAACTGTCTTTCCTATATTCCACCTCCCACCTCCCTTTCTTTGATCCACGAAGGGTCTAAGTCTTAATTCCTAATACCTTTGTTTTGTTTCCTGTCTGTTATCCACACTTGAAACTACTACTTTCTTTTCTCTTCCCCTCTCTCATGAAAACAATAGCTTTTTAGCTCATACCACATTCCTCCCATATTCAATCATCTACCTCATAATAAGTACTCTACCTACTGCTATAACTCTACACAATTTACATGAATCTAACCTCCATCCACCCAGATCTCATATTCTTGCTTTGTTAACATAAATCACCAATACTACTATACACTTTTCCCTTGCTCACACAATTGCCTTTCCCCAACACTAATATACTTTCCTTTAAAGTGACCTAAACCAACAAGAAATTAGAATAAGTAGGAAAAAAGTGACAAAGAGAAGATATAATACCTAAGCAAAAATAACAGCTAATTAACCTCCAAGAGTAGACAAAGAAGCTAAGGAACTGATTAAATCCGTCAAGATAAAGAGATGACCAGAAAGCAACAAAAATCTACAAACCAAACCAGTAATCAGGAAAACATGGCTGAATCCATTCAACAAACCAAAAATCACGAAGAGGAGCAAAACTTAGCACAAGCAATGAAAGATCTCAGAACATTTATCAGCGATAAATTTGACGAAGTAATGAGAGAGGTTAACAACATGAAGACATCACTTGGAGGGGAAATTGCAGACATATGCAAAAACATAACAGATATGATGGGAATGAACACCACAGTTCAAGAAATCAAAAATACACTTGCAGCAAATATCAGCAGACTAGAAGAACAGAGCAGAGAATTAGTGATGTGGAAGACAGTACATCAGAAATCAAACAGATAGTAGAAGGGGTCAATAAGAAGATAGAAAAAATCCAGTTAGGACTTAGGGACCTGAATGACAATGCAAAACACTCAAACATACGTATTATAGGCATTCCAGAAGGTGAAGAGAAGGGAAAGGGGTCAGAAGGAGTATTGCAGGAAATAATGGCTGAAAACTTCCCAAATCTACTGAAAGAGACAGATGTGCATATCCAAGAAGCACAGTGCACTCCACTATTCATAAACCCCAACAGGCCCACCCCAAGACATATACTTGTCAAATTATCCAATGCTCAAGACAAAGAGAAAATCCTAAAAGCAGCAAGAGAAAAGAAAACCATCACATACAAGGGAAGCTCAATTAGATTAAGTGCTGATTTCTCATCTGAAACCATGGAGGCAAGAAGGCAGTGGTATGATATAGTCAAGGTACTAAAGGAAAAAACTTTCCAACCAAGAATACTCTATCCAGCTAAACTAGCATTCAAACATGATGGAGAGTTCAAAATATTTGCGGACAAACAGAAACTGAAAGAGTATACCAACAAGAAACCTCCCCTGCAAGAAATTCTAAAGGGAGTTCTGCAGGAAGAAAGGAAAAAACAGGAAAGGCAGAGTTGGAGGAGAGTATAAGAGCAACAACAACAACAAAAAAGACAAAAAAAAATACAAACAAAATATGACAAACACAAATCCAATCAAAATATGACTAACACAAATAATTCCTTGAAAGTAATAACACTGAATGTCAACGGATTAAACTCACCTCTCAAAAGATTCAGACTGGGACATTGGATAAGGAAATATGACCCATCCATATGCTGTCTACAAGAGACACATCTTAGACCCAGAGACACATGGAGATTGAAAGTGAATGGCTGGAAAACAATCATACAAGCTAACAATAACCAAAAAAAGGCAGGAGTAGCTATATTAATATCAGACAAAATAGACTTTAAATGTGAAACAATTGTGAGAGACAAAGAAGGATACTACATTTTAGTGAAAGGGAAAATCTGTCAAGAAGATCAAACAATCATAAATATTTATGCCCCTAACAAGGGTGCCTCTAAATATGTGAGGCAAAAACTGGAAAAACTAAGTGAAACAATAGATACATCTACAATTATAGTGGGGGATTTTAATACACCACTATCAACTCTGGACAGAACATCTCAAAAGAGAATCACCAAAGAAAACATCTGAACAGTATATTAGAGGACTTGGATCTAATAGACATATATAGATCGCTACACCCAAACACAGCAGGATATACATTTTTCTCAAGCGCACATGGATCATTCTCCAAGATAGATCATATGTTAGGCCACAAAGAAAGGCTGAATGAATTCAGAAAGATGGAAATCATACAAAACAATATCTCTGACCACAGTGGAGTCAAGCTGGAAATTTGCAAGGGACAGAAGCCCAGAGTTCACACCACATCTGGAAATTAAACAGCACACTCTTAGAAAAACAGTGGGTCAAAGAGGAAATCTCAAAAGAAATCAATGACTACCTTGAATCAAATGATAATGATAACACAACATTCCAAAATTTATGGGATGCAGCAAAAGCAGTACTGAGAGGAAAATTTATAGCCATAAATTCATATATCAAAAAAGAAGAAAGAGCAAAAATTGAAGAGCTAACTGCACATTTGAAGGAATTAGAAAAATAACAACAAAGTAACCCAAAAGGAAGAAAAAGGAAGGAAATAACAAAGATAAGAGCAGAACTAAATGAAATAGAAAATAAGAAAGCACTTGAAAACATAAACAAGACCAAGAGCTGGTTTTTTGAGAAGATTAACAAGATTGACAAACCTTTAGCGACACTAACAAAGAAAAAAATAGAGAAGATGCAAATATACAAAATAAGAAATGAGGAAGGCAATATCACCACTGACCCCACAGAAATAAAGACTATCATAAGAGGATACTTTGAAAAACTATATTCCAACAAAAATGACAATCTAGAGGAAATGGACAAATTCCTAGAAAAACATAAGCAGCCCATATTGACAAAAGAAGAAATTGATGATCTTAACAAACCAATCACAAGCAGAGAGATAGAATCAGTTATTAAAAATCTCCCAACTAAGAAGAGCCCAGGGCCAGATGGCTTCACAGGTGAATTCTACAAAACATTCCGGAAAGAACTGACACCAATCCTGCTGAAACTATTCCAAAACATCGAAACAGAAAGAACATTACCCAACTCCTTCTATGATGCCAACATTACCCTAATACCAAAGCGAAACAAAGACATCACAAGAAAGGAAAATTACAGACCAATTTTTCTAATGAACCTAGACACAAAAATACTTAACAAAATACTTGCTAATCATATTCAACAACACATTAAACGAATTATACACCACGACCAAGTGGGATTCATCCCAGGTATGCAAGAATGGTTCAACATAAGAAAATCAATCAACGTAATACACCATATAAATAGATTGAAGGAAAAAAATCACATGATTATATCTATTGATGCAGAAAAAGCATTTGACAAAATACAGCACCCTTTCTTGATAAAAACACTTCAAAAGATCGGAATACAAGGAAATTTTTTGAACATGATAAAGAGTATATATGAAAAACCTAAAGCCAACATTGTTTATAATGGAGAAATCCTAGACTCCTTCCCTCTAAACTCAGGAACAAGACAAGGATGCCCACTGTCTCCACTCCTATTTAACATTGTCTTAGAAGTACTTGCTTGAGCACTGAGGCAAGAACCAGAAATAAAAGGCATTCAAATTGGAAAGGAAGAAGTCAAAATTTCATTATTTGCAGATGACATGATCCTATACATAGAAAACCCTGAGCGATCTACAACAAAGATTCTAGAACTCATAAATGAGTTTAGTAAAGTCGCAGGTTATAAGATCAATGCACAAAAATCAGTAGCATTTCTGTACACCAATAATGAACAAGATCAGGAGGAAATCAAGAAACAAATACCATTCACAATAGTAAATAAAAAAATCAAATACTTAGGAATAAATTTAACTAAAGAGATAAAGAACTTATACACCGAGAACTATACAAGATTGTTCAAGGAAATCAAAGAAGACCTAAATAAATGGAAGACTATTCCTTGTTCATGGATAGGAAGATTGAACATTATTAAGATGTCTATCCTACCAAAACTGATCTACACATTCAATGCAATCCCAATAAAAATCAACACAGCCTTCTTTAAGGAACTAGAAAAACTAACTATGAAATTTATTTGGAAAGGAAAGAGACCCCGAATAGCCAAAGACATACTGAAAAAGAAAAACGAAATTGGAGGAATCACATTACCTGACTTCAAAACATACTACAAATCTACGATGGTGAAAACAGCATGGTATTGGCATAAGGAGAGACACACAGACCAATGGAATCGAATTGAAAGCTCTGATATAGAACCTCACATATACAGCCACATAATATTTGATAAAGCCACTCAAACTCTCTCAACTGGGAGAGAGTGGCCTATTCAACAAATGGTGTCTGGAGAACTGGATAGCCATATGTAAAAGAATGAAAGAGGATTACCACCTCACACCTTATACAAAGATCAACTCAAGATGGATCAAAGACCTAAATATAAGAGCCAAGACCATAAAAACCTTAGAAAGCAGTGTAGGGAAACATCTACAGGACCTTGTAATAGGAAATGGATTCATGAATATCTCACCAAAAGCACGAGCAGCAAAAGAACAAATAGATAAATGGGACTTCTTCAGAATTAAAGCCTTCTGCACCTCAAAGGGGTTTGTTAAGAAAGTAAAAAGGGAACCCCCATAATGGGAGAAAATATTTGGCAACAATATATTGGATAAGAGACTTATAACTTGCATATATAAAGAACTCCTATATCTTGAAAATACAAAGATAAACAACCCATTTGAAAAATGGGAAAAAGATTTAAACAGACACTTCTCCAAAGAAGAAATACAAATGGCTAAAAAGCACATGAAAAAATGCTCCAAATCTCTAGCTATCAGGGAAATGCAAATCAAACTACAATGAGATACCATCTTACACCCATAAGATTGGCAGCTATGAAAAAAGCAGAAGAATACAAATGCTGGAGAAGATGTGAAGAAAGGGGAACACTCATCTACTGCTGGTGGGAATGCAGAAGGATCCAACCATTCTGGAGGACAGTTTGGTGGTTTCTCAAAAAACTAACCATAGATTTGCCATATGACCCAGGAATACCACTGCTGGGTATATACCCAGCAGAACTGAAAACAAGGACACAAACTGATATATGTACACCAATGTTCATAGCAGCATTGTTCACTATCGCCAAAAGTTGGAATCAACCCAAATGCCCATCAACAGATAAGTGGATCAATAAAATGTGGTATATACATACAATGGAATACTACTCGGCTGTAAGAACAAATACACTACAAACACACGTGATAACATGGATGAATCTTGAGAACCTTATGTTGAGTGAAGCAACCCAGGCATTGAAGGACAAATACTACATGACCTCAATGATATGAAATAAGCAATCTGCCTCAGAGAGCTAGAGACTGGAAGATAGGGTTACAGGAAATTGGGGGGTGCAGGAAGGATGTGAGCCGACGTCTGCAGGGGTGGAATCTATGATGAGCTGGCAGTAAGTATGAGCACAAAGAAGAGATAAAATGGGGCAAGGGGTTGCCTTTGGGTGGGGCTTTGCGGGTTTGAGGAGGGCTGGGGATGGGCGGATGGGTAATATTGCCCAATAAATTGGGGGGAGGGAGGGGCAACATACAAACATAGGAGAGTGTCAGGTGTTGGTTGAGAGTAAAATGCTGAGAAAATTATATCAAAATATAATTAGGAGGGTGACCTGTTTAGGATGCTCGGAGGGGATGGTCTGATGCAGGACAGACTCCTGAGGAATGTCTGAATGCTCATTTTGCCAGGGTGGGTTGTACCATTGGGTAGAGACCCAAGTAGTGAGAGTGGGGGTGGACACACATCCTGGGGAGGACTAATGCCATCAAATAGAGGGAACTGCATCTCTCGAGAGAAAGGGTGGCTCCCAGGGCATTAGGGCAGTTGAGCAAGTCAGGCCCTGAACACTGTTGCAAGTATCTCTGTACATGGCTCCTCAGGAAATGGAGATTGGCTGTCACTGTGGGCCCCAAGGGGAGGGGAAAATGGATGTTGAATGGATGGAACCAAAGTAAATGTGGGGGTAATAGAGGAGTTTCGCGAGAGTACACAAGGATGGATATAAAACATGTAGTATTGCACCAAAAACATATAGGGTACGACAGACTAATAATGTAAACCATAATGTAAAACATAGGATAACTAAAAATTTAGAAAACTGTATATCCTAAAGTATAGACCACAATGTAAGCACAGGTGTCACCTTGTTTGAAAGCTATTGTCTCAGAGTCTGTACATCAGTTTATGTAAATATGATATGAATAAGTTATAAGATTATCGTGGAAGGGAAAAGGCTTTATGATGGATGTGTGGGAGTACTGTATATTGTATATATGAATTACTGTGATCTAAGATTCTTGTGAAGAGAAGCTCAATAATTAGGAAAAAAGAAAAGAAAAAGATAGGATGTAGAATTTTTCCAAATCAATACGTATTCTAGATCTAACCTTTAAACTCATCGCTATGTTCCATTTTACTAGTAAGGGAACCTGACATCATATTGGGCTTTACTTTTCAGGAAGTTTTGGATCACAGAGTGGTTCAACAATGGCAGCGGAGGAATACTGGTATGGGATGTTATTGACAGGTGATATATGGTTGACAGGCAGTTATACAGGGCATATGTCCAGGGTGCATAGTAATGTTTGGATATATTCATAGTGGAAACAATTAAAAACAACAGCTGGGGGGGTACTGGGTTGGTTCCTGGCAGGGGGTGCTCTGTTGTGGTCCCTAGGGGAGCAGTGGCAGTCTCCCAGGTGCAACGGTAAGAACCAGGAAGGAATGAGGGTCCAACAGTGAGCCCCTGATACTAATGACTATGCTTGTGAGCCTATATGCCTGAAATAAGAACAAGGCCTAGAGCAGCACTGTGCCTGGGAGTTTCCTCCTAACAGCCTTCATGTTACTCAAATGTGGCCAGTCTCAAAGCCAAACTCAGCATGTAGATGCAGTGCATTCCCCCCAGCATGGGACATGACACCCGGAGATGAGCCTCCCTGGCACCGAGGGATCACTACCAAATACCAGCTGATGATGCAACTAGAAAAGGACCTTGAATTAAAGGTTCAGTGCAGACCAGCAGAATATCCCTGTCTACGTATAATAACAGGAGTTTAAAATGTTGTTTGACCTAATGTAAGGGGGAAATGGAAAGGAGAAATGAGTTTATATGGCTATGAGTCTCTAAAAAAGAGTCTGGAGGTTGTCAGAATGATTGCCCTTTTGCACACCTGAGCAGAGTCTCAGAGACAGATAAAGTAGATACAACCCCAGGTATTGGTTCTCTTGAGGGCTAAAGAGACCCACGGGTTCTATGGTCATGGCAGATGGGGTTCACTGTCATGTCAGTTGGCCCTTCTTTGGAGCTGGTGTTTCTGCATGATGGAACTGAACTCAAATGGGATCTCTTTTCACAAGACTTTCATGCTACTTTACTGGAATTGTAGTTGGTGCTGGGATTTAAGATATATCTAGGGGATTTGAATCTCTAGACTGACAATATGATAGCCAGGCCCTGACCCTAATAGACTTCAACTCCTACACTCTGATTTATTGGACTTAACCCACTCAGCTAACATGGAGTTGAAGAATGCCAACCACCACACCATGGAGCCTAGAGTGCCGACAACTGAAAGCAGAAGGATTGCATCCAGTATCCATGTGGAATCTAAGCCCCCTCTTGACATAGATGTGCAATGGACACAAGCAATCCAAGTTCCACAGAGAAAATGTGGCATTGGTGTGTGAAAAGTGGCTATGGTGGCTGCTGGGTGCGGGGAATAGGAGGAAGAGATGCGATGTGGAGGCATTTTCGGGACTTGGAGTTGTCCTTGGTGGTGCTTCACGGACAATTACGGGACATTGTAGATCCCCCCAGGGCCCACTGGATGGAACGTGGGAGAGTATGGGCTATGATGTGGACCACTGACCATGAGGTGCCGCGATGCCCAGAGATGTACTTACCAAATGCAATGAATGTGTCATGATGATGGGAGAGAATGTTGCTGTGGGGGGAGTGGGGGTGGGGGCGGTGTGGTTGAATGGGAATTCATATTTTTTGAATGAAATATTTTTTAAAAATGAATTTTAAAAAAACCTATTAAAAATTAACAAGGAAATGAAGAAGATAAAATATACTTTACTAATCCAAATGATAGTCAAAAATATAAAAATAAATGAGACATAAAGAGGTTAAAATTAAAAATAGCAATTGATATAATTAAACCTTAATATATCAATACTTGCAACAATATAAATTGTATAAATAAGTAAAAAGTAGATATACTTTGAAACAAGACTCAAGTCTACGTAACCTTCAAAAATTTATTTTAAATTGAAACAGTTAAAAAGAAATAATGTTATAAAATACTAACATCTATTGAAAGGAAATTGGAATAAATTATTAAAGCAGTATCAGATAAAGTAGATTTCAGAGAAATATACTAACAGGTATAATGAAAGGCATTTCAAAATGCTATTAAGTCATAAATAAATCCCAAACCTCTATGTATGAATAAATAGAACTACAAATAAATGATGTGAAACTGGTAAAACTGCCAGAAGAAATACAAATGTGAAAAATTAGAATTGGGAATTTATTTTGATATTCACCCTCTCTTCATTGACATTTGAGAACAAAGATAATATTCTGTAATAGTTGCCCATTTTTGAGCTTTGTACAAAAAAATCTTTATGGTTCACTACCTGGCCTATTTATCAGTCCTATGTGCATTTGAAAAATGTAAAATAGGCAGTTTCAGGGTATAGATTTCTACAAATGTCAGTAAAGTATACTTGAAAAAGCAGATTGCTCAAGTCTATCTATCCTTATTTTTATCTGTTATTTTGTCAGTTGTTGGAGCTTGTATTAGTAAGGGTTCTCCAGAGAAACATAAGTGACATATAATGTAAATATTTTTCTATTTATTATAGAAAATTGGCTCACATGAATGACAGTGGGAATGAGAAAGTTCAATCAAATTCCAAAGGGTGGGTAACAAACTGGAAACTCCTATGAAGGTTTTTGATGAAATTCCAGGAGAAGCTGACTGGGTGAAATAGAGATGGGAATTCTTCCTTCTGAATGCTGGTATCATAAGTCCTCCTTTAAAGGATTTAGAAGATTGAATAAGACTCCTCTCATTGTTGAAGAAAATCTCCTTAGTTGATTGTAGATATTATCAGCAAAAGATGTGATCAACTTGTTAATGATTTAAATCCAGGAAATATCCACACAGTGATAATCAGGATGGAGTTTGTTTGCCAAACAACTGCACACCATAATCTAGCCAAGTCGACACATGAATTTAAGCATAATGAAATGTTTTGGTTTGTCTAGGATACTGATAATATAACACAAATGGGTAGGCTTTTATAAAGGGAATTTATTTGGGATAAAATCTTATAGTTCCAAGGCTGTGAACATGTCCAAATCAAGACATAATCAGAGATGGCATCTCACAAAAGGACAAAATCCTGGATTCCTGCTATGTGGCATGGCAAGAGAGTGGCCAATCACCAGAGTCCTCTCTCTCAAATGGCAGGATCAAAATAGTAGCTCTCTTATTCTGTGTGGTTCTGTTTTCTCTGCTTTTATAAAATTCCATCAAAAGAGCAGAGACCTAACTTGGGTGTGTGTCACTGATGTAGTCCAATCAAAGGCCCTGAAGTGATCTAAACAAACTGATCTGATTAAAGTTCCCTTAACTAAATCTAATCAAAAGTTCCCATATATACTGCATCTATAGGCACAGGAATGGTTTAGCTAAAGAATATAACTTTCTGGGGTCCACAAATGACAAACCAGGACACAGAGCTATGCCTTAAAAAATTTTAATTATGGTATTATTTTCCCCATATCTCATTTTATTTCTCTTAATTTTGCTTTATATATTGTGATTTTATATGCTATGTCCATAAAATTGCTATGGAATTTATTTGAATGAACATTTCAAAATGAGCTTTATAAAGTGTCACAGTAAAGATGACTATTTCCATTACGGAATATATTTCCAAACTGACTCATATACAATGGGGTTTCAAATGATGTATGAAGAATAAAATTGAAGAACCTCTGTTTAAATGTATTGTGCTGTCATTTTACTAAATAACATTTACACATAGCTTACTACACAATGCTTTTCTACAACATAAACATAATGTATAAAGGCACAGTCATATAAGAGGGAATATAGTATTATTTTACTGAAAATCATATGTAAAAAAAGAACATTTTCAGGAAGAGTAAGTTTGCAAAGTATAATAAACCTGATCATTTAACTATCATATCAGTACTTTGTGACAATAGCGATCTTAGAAAAAACAGAAACAAGAGCAATGATTGTAGTGACAATCACCCAATTTACATATCTAGAAACAAAGTATAATATTTTATTGAATTTTTTTACAAGATTTCATGTGTTTGGGAAATTATCCAATATGGCAACTCATTTTGTCATCCACTGGAAAGTACTGTGACTAATTAAAAGGTTATTATAGGGATATGGACCATAATATATGAGACACCAATAAGAAAGTCTGCTTAGATACATAATTTCATTGTTTTACTTCAAACTACAATGAAAGGATGCATTGAAAACAATGTAAGTGGAAATAGACGAATAAAATCCATTTTTCTCCTTAGAATAGAGATTTTAATTCTTGCAAAATTCTGATCTTAACCTTAAAGCTTCTCAACACATAAAATTTTTATTTTATACATATTTGAATTGGGTAAAAATAAGTATTATTGAAAATTTTTACTTTCTCATTAAAAAGTGGGTACATTATCATTGATCTATTTCACTAACTACAGTTTTCTCAGACTCTTCTCATCAGCTTTCAGTCAATTCAGATCACCGAATTTGGTAATGAAAAGAAATTTAATTTTGAATCATATTTTAAGTCATATCATCAAAATGGGGATGGCTTCAAACAATTATCCTATCTTTTTCCTAAATCAAGCTTTCTACTTATAAGTCTATTTACAGCCCCCTTTATCTGCTTATTTCTAATACTATAGATTATAGGATTCAAGAAAGGAGGGACTATAGAATAGAACACAGAGATGACCATATCCTGAATTGTGGGTGAGTTGGATGTTGGCTTCATATACACAGCAACAATTGAGCTGAGAAAGGTAATCACCACAATGATGTAAGGGAAACAGGTGGAAAAGGTCTTTCCTTGCCCTCCCCTAGTTGGAAACTTGAGCACAGTAGAAAATATGTGAATATAAGATTTGATGATGAAAGCAAAGCAGCCACCAGCAAAAATCACCACAGAGATAAAAATTAAAATTTCATTGCTGAAGGTGTCAGAGCAGGAAAGCTTCAAAAGAGAGGGGATGTCACAGAAGAACTGATGGACCACACTGGACTGACAGAAAGACAGCCAGAATGTGTTGCCAATGTGGAATGCAGAGTAAATCATACCAATAAGTACAGAGGCCAGAGTCATCTGGACACAGACCCAAGGGTTCATGATCACAGGGTAGTGGAGGGGCTGGCAGATGGCCACATAGCAGTCATGGGCCATGATGGTGAGGAACAGCAGCTCTACTGTAGCAAATAAAGTCACAAAGAAGATCTGAACTGCACATCCAACCATGGAGATCACCCTATTGTCCTGAAGGAAGATGACACATGCCTTTGGTACTGTAACAGAAATGTAGCACATGTCCGAGAGAGATTCCTAAGAAAGAAATACATTGGGGTATGAAGACTCTGTTCTAGTGTGGTTACTGTGACAATGAAAAGGTTTCCCAAAAGTCTTGCCAAGTACATCAGTAGGAATAACATGGCATGTAAGATTCTGAGCTCCCAGACATCAGAAAATCTTGTGAGCAGGAATTCAGTCACTGTGGTAGAGTTGGGTATCTTAGGAAAATTGACTTTGGTCATGGAAAGACAGACAAATAATCCCTTAAAAAAACAATTGAGAGTAAATTTGCCTAAATACATTCATCATCTCACCTTGGTCCAATTTCAGCCTCTCTAGTTCGTTTTTGGTTAGTCGGATGTAACATAATGTTTCCTCATGCTCTCTAGAATCCCTGCTTGTGCATCTTATTTCAATGGTAGGGATAGCAGTAAAATGTAATCATTAAGAGCTTGTGCCTATGTTTGCATATATATTTCTATCACTTATTAGTTATAAAATGAAGCTATTAGAGTTAACAGATTGCCTGGAGCATTAACTATTTCATATAGGCAATTTTCTATGCATCTCTGTATCATTAGTAATATTCCTGGAATGTTAATATTTATGATTATATGATGACAAAACAGAATCTTAGTAGAATAGGAGGGCACTATTTATTCACAGTCTCTCAAAATTTTACAATCAGTTATAATCCATCCTCCTAACCACCAGGTGAAAAATTGTTTTAATCTTCATTTCATCAGCTATGACTTTTGATACTGATTTCATTTGAAAGAATCTTTAAAATGTCCTCTCTGATGACCACATATTTACTGGCAATACACAGAATCTTACTTTAAAAAATATATACATACACATATATTTATACATTTTTATTTTTACATTTTATTCTTCAGCATATCTTTGTCAATTCTTAATTGTTTCTTTGATGCTTTCTGGCTTTATTCTGTTTGTTCAATATCCTAGATAAAATAATCAACCAAGTGAATTGAATTACAACCTTTCATTTATTTATTATTTCTTTTAGAGTTTATGTTATTCACATGCTATATATTATACTCCCCATTGTAGCTCTGAAAATTTGGAAATAAAATAGCAAAAAAGAGTAGGTAATGGAAAGGTCAAGAACGTTATTAAGTCATGTAAATGTAAGTGGAAGAATGGACATTCAATGTCAGATTTATCTGCCCAGATAGTGCATTGCCTCAGGAGCATTTTCCCCACCATAATTCCTCATCCTACTGAGATTCAATATTTCTCACCATTGCCAATTCAAAATCCTCATTCAGGCTCAGGATTCACTAGTATGGTAACATTTAAGCCTCATGAATACTGCCCAATCTATGAGACCAATTTTTGAATCCACTATTAAATGACAATGATCCATAGCTGAAATATAGTACCACCATTTATCTACATATAGATTATTAGGTGGTCTATAAGAACTGTTCAAAACTACTTTTCTAGAGTGCTTCCATATTTTAATATTCTTAAACTTACTCAACATTATGTGATAACTTCAACTCAGAATTATTAATTATGATCTGGGTTTCAACCAATCTACAAGAGTAAAATATCTGTCTTGCCCCAAACTCTACTCAATGTCAACATACACTGTCTTTAAAATATTCTACGAGATTTTGTCCAAAACATTTAGAATTTCAATATTTTAAAAAATCTTATATACTTTCACTCATCTGTCCCCCTTACTTGTTTTCTTGGGGTGAATGGAAACATCTATTTCTAAGGCCAACTCACCACTCCAGTCTTCATTCTCTCTCCTCTTCCGCTGAGTTAAAATGTTTCCCACCCAAGGCCATCATAAGTGTCTCATGCTTCCCCATGTACTCCTTGAATTTAAATAGTGCTTAAGTTTCTCAGTTCTAAAAGTTTTTAAAGCACCTTGCATCTCTTGATATATAGACATTACCTGTGGTGAAATACTATTTATTAATAATAATAATTACTTATTAACAATATGTTTAAATAAATTAAATGTATTGATTCTTCAGTTTCATATCAAACACTATTATGTTTCCCATAAAATATGGGCATGTTTCAGACTTGAACAAGCTGAGATAGAAAGTTATTGTTTGATATATGGGTCATTAATGAATGTTTTTCTTTCCTAATGTTCTCTTTCACATTTGGCCTTAACTAAACCCTTACTTAATTCTAATGTGAAAAAGGTTTCTTCCAAAGTTAGTTAAACTGTTTTCCTTTTTTACTTGAAACCATGGAATGTACATTTTCACACTTGCTTATATTTTCACTTTTTATTCTTATTAATAAACTTTATATATTTGCTCTGGTGTTTACTTTTTCTCATGACAAATATAACTACTTGTAACTTAGAGAACCTCTGCTGGCTGTAGGAAGGCAGGGCCTGTGTCACTTTCACACTGACTTCCTGATCTCATGGATAAACCTTTTTCTCATTATGACCTCCTTTATTTCAGGATCCCTCATGATGCATCAGTGTGTCACAATTGGAACACAGAGTGAATATCTTTTATAATTTCACAATCACCAATTAAGTGTAGGTTTCCAGCTTGAATTACTTCTGTGACAGCATAGCAGATTTAAATATGTACAAATTTTATTTATTTTTTGCCATGTAGCTATGGAGAGCTTCACAAATATCTTTGACTCTCAGTTTCCTTTTCTATAAAATTTGTAAAAAGGCCTAATTCATGTTTTTAATATTTTTAAAAAATTCAAATAGAGATTCTTATGATGGTAGCTATGCTGAAAAAAAATAAGTCAAGGAGTACTAAACATAAAAAGTTGATTAAGCATGTGATTCCTTCAGCACTTACATTTCTTCTATCTAAATTCATATGACTATTATTTTTTAAAGCAATGAAGAAAGGAAATGCTAGTATAGTGCATTTGCTATTATGATTTTCTGTTAAAGGAAGTATTACTTAATAAAAAATGTTCTATAAAAAGAAATAGAGATTGTAAAGGACTGTAATATTTTTGAACAGTGTACAGGTTGCAGGAGGATAAACAACAAAATAAAGTCCTGAGAAGATTCAGTGATTTTTCACCTGCAGCAAGGAATAGTGGGCATATTTAATAACATGCTGAACGGACCTCCTAATGTAACAAGAGCTTTTGTGTTGTTTTATTTTCAAATGGTCTCCTGTGGCATCAGAGAAAACTCCTGGGAACCCAGGCTTTGGCACCAATAGTAGCCATGGCCTATGGGAAATTTCAATGAGATCATTGGTTATAGATGGTTAGAGAATAGGGAACAAGTAAAATCTGTCATGACCAGAGATTTTATATATGAAAATATGTTAGTTTATTTGAATTTATGAAAAGAATTTGTGAAGATTAAAGGGGCAATCACATAAACAGAAAGAAATTCCCAGCTCCCCTAATATTCTGAGTGCTATTAAGGTGAATACCTGTGAATCCTTGAGACCAAAAGGCAGAGAAGGAGAATCAAAGCCTTGCCTCAGCCCAATCCTGGGACAGTAAATTTTCCTGCTCATCCTCAGCATTTTCCTCTCAGGAATGGTTCACCAGTCAGACCAAACTCATGATATTGCTAATGGTGACAAAGCAGTTCTTTCTGAAATAGTCCAAGCATACATGAGCCTGGTGCCAAAGCCGAGCACTGTGGCCTGTGAGCGGGATGATCATCATCACACTGCTTATCTCTGATGCCTCACTTTCTCCACCTGAGAAACAGTACCTGAGAAACAGCAATGGTGACCACCCTCATAGGCTGCTTGAGAGTAGGACTAAAGGGAACAGGTAAACCATTTAAATTACTACTTGGCACAAATTGTGTACATATTAGGAAGGGCTATGATAACTGTTATTCAGTCTTCAAAATCATGGTATGTGGGTCATTCTGAATGTGTTAGGAAAGCCAAAAGCTTCAACATGCTTCTTAGAGGTGCTATGAACATTTCTGCCATTGATTGCCAATTTAATTCATCTGTAGGCAACATGCACTTTTATTTCAAACTGCTCCACATACACTTGAGTGCATATTCTATACATCAGGAGTTAGTTGACAGTCCTGTTTAAAACTTTTATTCCTTTCCTGATGGTTTTCTCATGATTATTACACTAGCTGAACTGTTTTACATAGCCACATATAATTTTGGATATTTTAAGTTCTACTTTAAGATATACCATGTTAGGCACTATATATCTGGAAACTATGATAATAAGTGAATATAAATTTAGCATTGTTTTCCCTCTCATGATGTAACTTTTCCTGACTATTGAGACATACCTCCTTGCCTTCAGGTGTACACTGTTTAATAAGTACACAGCCATATAGCCTCATCAACTTTTATTTTGTGTTTACACTATATATGTATGTATATGTATATATATCTGCATTCCTTCAAGTATATGAGCAATATATACAGTTTGCATATATTTCAAATAACCTTTTCATCATTCTTATATATATTTTAAGCCCCATATAGGAAAATATGGTGGAGATGGTAGTAATATACCCTTAATGTAGTTTCTCCATATGGTGTAGTTTCAACACTGCCATCCTGCTGCAAGCTATAAAATTGGGAAATTCATTGACATCCCAATCCCTCCAAATATCAACTCCCTTAATAATCTCTTTATTTAATAGAATTAGGCTCATTTATAGTTCCCAACACATTGCTCTTCTGCCCCTTTTATTTCAACCCATAATTAGCACTATATTTGTTAAATATAAATCTTTGGTCCATCCACGTGCCAGTTGACCCCTGAATCTCAGCAGAGTTGTAACACCTACTCTCTAGTAAATTGGACTCACCCAGGACAACTAACAAGGAGATGATGATGGACAAAGTCCATCCCAAGGAACAGAGAGTGTCTGCAGCTGCAAGCAAGATTGTTTCATCCATCTGTTCCATGGGATTTAAGTCCCCTCTCAAGTAGAAACATTAGTGGGCATCACCATCCCCAAATCCTCCAGATTAAGGAATGAAAAATGGACTAAACTAGACTTATTATTATTCTAGTATAATTATTAGTATTATTATTTTCCCAATGGAAGAATTTTTATCATTGATACAAAGGCCGTCACCAACAGAGGATCTAAGGGGAGGCAGAGGGAAGAACAGGTGGGCATAATGGGGACAGGTGAATTGTACTGCATGACACTTCAGTGATGGATATAGGCCATTATATATTTTGTCATAACCTACAAAATTATGCTGGACAAAGTGTAAATTCTAATGTAAACTATAGTCCATGGTTAGTAGCAAAGCTTCAATATGTGTTCATCAATTGTAACAAATATACCACGCTAAAGAAGGATGTTGCTAATGTGGGAAAGAGTGAGAGGGAGAGGGAGTGGGAATATGGGAATTCCCTATATTTTTTATGTAGCATTTATGTAATTTAAACCTTCTTTAAAAATTAAAAAATAAAATAATTTCTTTAATAGCATTCAATACTGTCTACATGTAAGCATTCTTTCTATATTTATAGTGATTATATATCTGAGCACTGATCCTATAGTAATATACTCAGGCTCCAGAAATGGAATGCTTGTTTATTGTTTGTTTGGCATTTGGTATATGCTTCCTATCAGAAAGACATTCTCTTCACTTTTAATGTGATGAAAATTTTAGTTTTTTTTTTCATTTTTAGATATATTAATGCATATCATTCATAAACATACACAAAATTTAGGTGAATAGTAAAAGGTTTGAACTTACAAAACAAACATGCATATCATCATACAGGGTTTCCATACATTACCTTGACACCAACACCTTATATTGTTGTGAAACAATTGTTACAAATTATGAAAGTGCATCATCAAATATTACCACTTATTATACTCAATATCTTATATTTGGTGTGTTTTCTCCCAATGCACCCTATAATTAAAACCTGTATTAGTATTATATATTTGTTATAGTTCATGAAGGAATCTTTCTCACTTTTGTATTGTTAACCACAGTCCATCTTCCACCACAGGATTCAATTTGTTATACAGTCCCATTCTTTGTATTATCCATTCAAAGTGTACACTCATTGGTTGTCATTTTCATCACAGATATGTGCTTTCATCACCTCAGTCAATTTTAGAATGTTTTCATTACTCTAAAAGGAAATTACCATACCACCTTATAACCCCTATTGTTACCAGTTAGAATTGGTATATTCTTTGCCATTGCTGCAAAAATATTACAATATTACTGGTAACTACCACCCATAAGATAGAGTAGTTGTAATTTTCCTTCGTATCACCATATTCCTAACACCTTGTAATAGAAGAGAATTCTTGTATTTATACTATTAACCACTATCATAATACATCTCTGAAATCACTGTTATATAGTCTCTAGTCTTCCTGTAGCTTCCTTACAATTGATATTTATGTCTTTGACTACCACTTTCAGCCACAATTACATTTATAAATAAGCAGAGTTAGTTATATTCATTACAATGAATTACCATAAAATCTATGCATTTTCACACTTTCACAATAAACATTATTAAAATTTCTACATATATTAAGGATAAGATCTCTTTCCCAACAAACATTCCATCTCCTAGTAACCTATCCTCTATAGTTTACCTCCATGAGTTTACTTACTATATTTCATTCATATTAGTGAGACCATTCAATATTTGTCCTTTTCTATCTAGCTTATTTCACTCAATGTAATGTCTTTAAGGTACTTTCATGTTGTCAAAAGAATCCCATTTTAATTTCTTCATAAAGCTGAAAAGTATTCAATTATATGTTGCGACGGTTTGCTCGGTCGGTAGAGGTGGGGTCTGGCTGCGGACGAGGGGTCGGTCCAGCTCTGGACGAGGGGTCAGTCCCGCTTGGGACGAAGGGTCGGTCCCACTTGGGACGAGGGGTCGGTCCGGCAGCAGACGAGGGATCGGTCTCACAAGGGGTTGCGCGGTTCGGCTGACGGGGTCGCTCGGCGAAGCCGGCGACGAAGGGGTCGCCCGGAGAAGCCGGCGACGAAGGGGTCGCCCGGAGAAGCAGGCGACGAACTGGGGACAAGGGAGGCCAGGCCCTTGTCGGGGGCTCTCAGGACTGGAGGGCGCACGGCAGAAGAACTACCGCGGAGACAAGGTAAACACGCAAGTCCACTTTACTGAGGGAGAGGCAACAGTTTTATAGGGGCTGGGGAAGGCTGATTGGTCGAAGCCACGGCCTGTTCTGATTGGTTGCCGGCGAAAGGTCAGTGGGCGGTACTGGACGGGGGAGGGGTGGTGGTTAGGGATTGGCTGTCGCTGTTGCTGGGGGAAGGGGCAGGGTTTAGGGATTGGTGGCTGCTGTTGCTGGGGTGGAGGGCAGACTTGAGTTTCCCGCCCACGCCTGGCTGTTGCTGCTGTCGGGGGAAGGGAAAAGGGCGGGCTGGATTTTTCCGCCCACACCTGGCTGTTGCTGCTGTCGGGGGAGGGGAAAAGGGCGGGCTGGATTCTTCCACCCACACCTGGCTGCTGCTGCTGTCGGGGGAGGGGAAAAGGGCAGACTGGAATTTTCTGCCCTGCGCCTGCGCAGGGAGAAGGAAGAAGAAGGGTGCCGCCCCACAAGGCATCGGGTGGCGCCATCTGGGAGGAGGGGCGGCCGCGGAAGCATGGCCGCTGAGAAGGGGAGACCCGAGGGCACTCTGCGCCCATGCCGAGCTCCCTTCAGGGGTGGCGGTGAGTCCGACCAGCCACCCTATTATGGGGGCAGCGGCTTGGCCTGCCGCGGCTGCTCCCCCGCCAGGCCAGCAAACCACACTTCAGCCCGAGGGGTGACCGCATTTCCCCCTTCTTTTCAAATATGGGCCAGGATGGCAGCAGCAACAAGTAGCTGAGGCCCAAGAGGCAGTAAGCAATGAGGGAAGCGGAGCTGAAGAGGGAGGTGAGTATGACGGGGATACAAATGTACAATTTGGGGGGCGGTATCTTGCCGTTGCAAGCAAGGGTGGCCAATGTCCAATTCTCGTTGATCTTGGTGGCTATAAGGTCTATCTGTTGTTAAAAGTCCCGAATGACAGCGCGTTACAGGTAGTTGATCTCTTCTTGGCGGCGAAGAGCGGTAGAGGCAGACTGTGTGATGGTCTGGAGGATCGCAGCTGTGAGGACAAGTCGCGTCAGGGCACCAGCGGTGGTGGTGGCGGCAGTGTCAGGAGTGGTGGAGATGTAGGCGAGGACAACAGGAAGGTCAAAGTCTCCACGGGCGCGAGAGAGGCCGATGTTAACGGGGCGGGCCGACATGGGGCGGCCCAATCTGCAATGCAATGGGAGTTCAAGCAAAAAAGGAGGGGGGCAGGGGACGAGAAAGGACGCTTTGGATGGCTGAGAAGAGGAGTGAGGTCGAGACAGGAGGAAGCTCCGCAGAAGTATGGGGAGGCAAAAGCAGAAACGTTATTAGATGCTAGAAAGCAGGCCGTGGGCTGGGGAAAGTGGGTTGCGGGCCGTTTAGTGGGGCTGGAGCTGCTTGAGAGCGATGGCGGCATGGGGGGCCGTGGTTACAGAAGACTTGGGGCTGTTTCAGAGAGATCTTACACCGGTGAGTGTCTAGGAGACTGGCGAGGGCCCAAACTTGTGGGGCTTGCTTAGCAGATAGGATGTTACCCATCGCTAATGGCCTTTTGGAGCCGATAAGAAAAGGGGCCCTTACCTTGAGAGTGTGGCGATGGGAGCCGAGGTGCGCGGTGAGACAAGGGGTCGGAGCCGGTGGGGCTCCGACGGTGGTCGCGGGCCAAGAGAAGGCCCCGACGAGGGGAGGGCGGGACGACGAGCAGTGGAGCAAGGCAAAGGGGAGCAAGCGTGGAGGGGAGGAGGCAGAGGTGAAGGCAGGGGTAGAGGTGCTCAGGCACGCGCTCCTGAGAGTTTTATTGGCACCTCTTAATCATAGCGGGTCGGTATAAGCCCCCGACATGGAAGGAGAAAGCCATCCAGCGATTCTCCCAGACCGCCGTGGATCATATGAGGTCACCAAGGTTCAGGAGCAGCAATGCAGAGTGAAAAGATAGGGGTGAGAAAAGAGGAGGGCGTAGGGCTGTGGTAGGGTTACTTCAGACATGCAAGCGTGTGCTCCCGAGAAATCCAAGGCTCCTCTTAATCATAGCGGGTCGGTATAAGCCCCCGACATGGAAGGAGAAAGCCATCCAGCGATTCTCCCAGACCGCCGTGGATCGTATGAGGTAGCCAAGGCTCAGGTAGCAGCAATGTTGCACGAGAGAAGTCCCAAGGTGAGAAGAGAGGAGGGCGTAGGGCTGTGGTAGGATTACTTCAGCCGTGCAAGCGCGCGCTCCCGAGAAATCCAAGGCTCCTCTTAATCATAGCGGGTCGGTATAAACCCCCGACATGGAAGGAGAAAGCCATCCAGCGATTCTCCCAGACCGCCGTGGATCATATGAGGTAGCCAAGGCTCAGGTAGCAGCAATGTTGCACGAGAGAAGTCCCACGGTGAGAAGAGAGGAGGGGGGGGGCGCCAGGTTATGGAGTGAGGCTGTGGTGGAGTTGCCTTGCCCCACGTTGTGCTGTGGTGGGGTTGCTTTGCCCCACGTTGGGCGCCAACTGCGACGGTTTGCTCGGTCGGTAGAGGTGGGGTCTGGCTGCGGACGAGGGGTCGGTCCAGCTCTGGACGAGGGGTCAGTCCCGCTTGGGACGAAGGGTCGGTCCCACTTGGGACGGGGGGTCGGTCCGGCAGCAGACGAGGGATCGGTCTCACAAGGGGTTGCGCGGTTCGGCTGACGGGGTCGCCCGGCGAAGCCGGCGACGAAGGGGTCGCCCGGAGAAGCCGGCGACGAAGGGGTCGCCCGGAGAAGCCAGCGACGAAGGGGTCGCCCGGAGAAGCAGGCGACGAACTGGGGACAAGGGAGGCCAGGCCCTTGTCGGGGGCTCTCAGGACTGGAGGGCGCACGGCAGAAGAACTACCGCGGAGACAAGGTAAACACGCAAGTCCACTTTACTGAGGGAGAGGCAACAGTTTTATAGGGGCTGGGGAAGGCTGATTGGTCGAAGCCACGGCCTGTTCTGATTGGTTGCCGGCGAAAGGTCAGTGGGCGGTACTGGACGGGGGAGGGGTGGTGGTTAGGGATTGGCTGTCGCTGTTGCTGGGGGAAGGGGCAGGGTTTAGGGATTGGTGGCTGCTGTTGCTGGGGTGGAGGGCAGACTTGAGTTTCCCGCCCACGCCTGGCTGTTGCTGCTGTCGGGGGAAGGGAAAAGGGCGGGCTGGATTTTTCCGCCCACACCTGGCTGTTGCTGCTGTCGGGGGAGGGGAAAAGGGCGGGCTGGATTCTTCCACCCACACCTGGCTGCTGCTGCTGTCGGGGGAGGGGAAAAGGGCAGACTGGAATTTTCTGCCCTGCGCCTGCGCAGGGAGAAGGAAGAAGAAGGGTGCCGCCCCACAAGGCATCGGGTGGCGCCATCTGGGAGGAGGGGCGGCCGCGGAAGCATGGCCGCTGAGAAGGGGAGACCCGAGGGCACTCTGCGCCCATGCCGAGCTCCCTTCAGGGGTGGCGGTGAGTCCGACCAGCCACCCTATTATGGGGGCAGCGGCTTGGCCTGCCGCGGCTGCTCCCCCGCCAGGCCAGCAAACCACACTTCAGCCCGAGGGGTGACCGCAATATGTATGTAGCATTTTTTTCATCCTTTCATCAGTTACTGGATACCTGGGTTGTTTACATATTTTAGCAAATGTGAATAATGCTGCAATAAACATCAGTATGCAAATGTCAATTTGCATCCTTGCTTTAATTTCTTCTGAATATATATGGGATTGTTGGATTATAAGGCAGTTCTATATTTATCTTCTTGAGGTACCGACAAACTGTCTTCCACAGAGGCTGTACAAACCTATATTCCCACCAACAGTGAAGGAGTGTTACTATTTCTCCACTTGTGTTTTTCTTTTTAAAATAAATGAATATTCTATAAGGTGTAAAATAATATCTCATTGCATATTTGTTCTGCATATCCCTAATACCTAGTTATGTTGAACATTTTTTTATGTGCTTTTTGGAAATTTGTGTTTCTATTCTAGACTTTTCCCAATTTTAATTGGATTGCCTGCCCATTTATAATTGAGTTGTATAATCTCTTTATATAACATGGCTTTAAAAACCCTTATCAGATGTGTGGTTTCTAAATATTTCTCCCCTTGAGTAGGCTGCCTTTTTACTTTCTTAACAAAATCTTTTGAAGCACAAAAATGGTTACTTTTGAGAAGGTCCCATTTATATATATTTTTCTTTCATTTTTTTCCTGCTTTGGGTGTGAAGTTATGCAATTACACCTAATGTAATATCTTGAAGATGTTTCCGAGCAATTTCTTCTAGGAGTTTTATGGTTGTAGCTTTTATGCTTAGATCCAGGACCATTTTGAGTTAATTTTTGTGTAAGGAGTGAGATAGGCATCCTCTATCTTTGGATTATGGATATCCAGTTCCCACAGCACCATTTCTTGAAGAGACAGCGATGGCCCAGCTGAGTGGGCTTGACAGTCCTGTCAATAATCCCTTGACTATAAATGTGAATATCTATTTCTGAACTCTCAATTCAATTCCATTGATCAATATGCTTATATGCCAGTAACGTTTTCACAACTACAGCTAAATAATATGTTTGAAAGTCAGGAAGCGAGAGTCTCCAACTGTGTTCTTTTTAAAGTTTTTTTTTGGCTATTCAGGGTCCCTTATACTTCCAAAGAAATTTGAATATTGGCGTTTCCAATCTTACTAAGAAGGCTTTTGGAATTTATTGGGATTGCCTGGAATCCGTAGATAAATTTGAGTAGAATTGATACCTTAATGATATTTAGTTTTCCAGTCCATGAATATGTAATGTCCTTCCCTTTGTTTAGGTCTTCTTTTGTTCCTTTCAGCAATGTTTTGTAGTTTTTAAAGTACAAATCCTTTATGTCATTGGTTAAGTTTATTCCTAAATATTTATTCTTTTAGTCACTATTAGAAATGGAAAATGTTTCCTGACTTCCACTTCAGATTGCTCATTAGTAGTGTATAGAAACAGTAATGATTTTTGCATAATTATCTTGTATCCTGTCACTTTGCTGAACTCATGTATACATTCTAGGAGCTTTATTGTGGCCTTTTCAAGATTTTCTATTGTAGGTTCATGTCACCAGTGATTAGTGAAAGTTTTGCTTCTTCCTTTCCTATTTCAGTGACTTTTATTTCTTTTTCTTGCCTAATTGCTCTAGCTAGAATTTTTAAGATGACATTGAAAACAATGCTGTCCCTGGTTATCCTTGTTTTTTTCCAGATCCAGCAGGAAAGTTTTCAGGCTTTCGCCATTGAGTAAAATATTATCTATAGGTTTTTCATATATGCACTTTACATGTTGAGAAAGTTTACTTCTATTCTTATCTTTCAGAGTGCTTTTAATCATGGAAGAATGTTGGATTTTGCCACATGCCTTTTCTGCATCAAGTAAGATGATCATGAAATTTTTAACTCCTAGAGTTAGTAACATGGTTTATTTACCTTTGATTGATTTTCTTATGTTGAGACATCATGGCATATCTGGTATAAAATCCACTTCATTATGATATATAATTCTTTTAATATGTTGTTGGATTCAATCTGCAAGCATTTTGTTAAGAATTTTTAAATCTATATTCATTAGAGAAATTTGTCTATAATTTTCTCTTTTTTGTGTGTGGTATCTTCATCTGGCTTTGGTATTAGTGTGGCATTGACTTCAAAAAGTGAGTTTGGTAGTGTTCCCTCCTGTTCAATTTTTTGGGAGACTTTCAGTAAGATTAGTAATCATTCTTAATGGAATGATTGGTAGTATTCACTTGTGAAGCCTTCTGGCCCTGGGCTTTTTCTTTTGTGGAGGTTTTTGATGACTGTTTCAACCTTTTGTTTAGTCGAGGTTTTTTATTTCTCTAGGGTGGTAGTAAGTTTTTCATGTGTTTCTAGGGATTTGTCCATTTTTGTCTCCATTGTCTAATTTGTTGTGTACAGCTGTTCAAAGTGTCCTCTTATGATCCTCTTTGTTTTAATGGGTCAGTAGGAATGTCCCCACTCTCATTTCTGATTTTATTTATTTGTACCATCTTACTTTTTTTTTCTTTCAGTCTAGCTAAGGGTTTATCCATTTCATTCATCTTAAAGAATGAACTGGTTTTTTCTATTCTATTATTTTTTTGTTCTCAATTTTACATATTTCTGTTCTGATGTTTGTTACTCGTTTCCTTCTGCTTACATGGGGAGTAGTTGCTGTTCTTTCCCTAGTTCCTCCAATTGTTCAGTTTGGTCTTTGATTTTGACTCTTCCTTCTTTTTTTAAATTTAAGCATTTAGGATTATGCATTTTTCTCTCAGCACTGCCTTCATTGCATCTCATAGTTTTTGATATGTTGTGTTATTTTAATTTGTCTCAAGATATTTACTTATTTCTATTGCAATTTCTTCTTTGACCCACTGATTGTTTAAACATGTGTTCTTTTTAAAAACGATTTATTTATTTATTTTATTTCTCTCCCCTTCCCCCCAGTTGTCTGTTCTCTTTGTCTATTTGCTTCATGTTCTTCTTTGTCCACTTCTGTTGTTGTCAGCAGCATGGGAATCTGTGTTTCTTTTTGTTGTGTCATCTTGTTGTGTCAGCTCTCTGTGTGTGTGGCACCATTCCTGGGCAGGCTGCACTTTCTTTTGCATGGGTGGCTCTCCTTATGGGGTGCACTCCTTGTGCATGGGGCTGCCCTATGCAGGGACACACCTGTGTCGCAGGGCACTCCTTGTGCGCATCAGCTCTTTATATATGCCTTTTAGGTCTTACTGGGTTGAATAAATTTTGACATTTATTAAGTTTTTCCTACAGTTAATGTAAGTATTATAGAAATTTTCTCCATTTTTAGTCAGTTGTAACCCCACTTCAAGGCTTTTAAATGTGACCTAACAGCCACATACAGAACCTCACTTTAATCAAGAAAGGAAACAAATACAAAAACAAAATGAAATGTAGAAAGGATCAAAATTACTGACCATGACTACTCAACTGTTTGAAGAGAACATAAATCATTGGTGGTGATGGGAGTGTTTTGGTCATATTTCCAACAAAACATCAAAATAATGTTCAAATGGGAGAACACTGTTAAGTTATATAAAATGACCAGCTGCTTTGGGAACTGGCAGGAGACACACCTTCCTGATAAGAGCTTCCCTAGAAACATAAACAATTGATCTGCAGGAGATTTCAAAAGAAAATGGAAAAAATGGAATGCACTCTATAGAACTTCTTATAAGTAATATCTGTTGATAAACTAGCTTCGGTCCAGGAAAGACAATTTATCAGATTGGCCCTATATTAGCTTTTTGCTCCCTCATTGGAACACTTTTTCATTTTCTGAAAGAAGTGCTGCCCAATTATTGAATTGTTCAATAAACTGTGAGATTCTAAATTTAATGCCTTTTAATTCAACTAAATTAAAATTTCATTTAACAATATTACCTTAATACAACATATGAAGAGTGTTTTAGTGACTACTATGTTATATTAGACTAAAAGATGATTGCCTTCTCCACCTGCATGGACCTGATTTATGATTTCTTCAAAATACAAAATTAATTCCATTGGTCCGCAAGGATTGTTGCCCAAGGTTCACAGTCCCCCTCATAAAAAACAACAGATTATATAAAAAATAAATTTTAATTCAGGCAAGCAAGAAAAAACCCTATAGTTTACCAGTCTTTTGTTCCCTTTAGACACTATGTATATTAATAACAATGGCAGAATAAAGGGGGGCATGTCCATGAAGAGCTCTCTTTCAGCAAGAGACCAAAGCATTTGGAAATATCTGAGGTTTCCTCCTCAAATTTTATTGTAGGATTGTTGGTATCAAATACATTGCTACATGTTTTCCTGCCAGGTTATAGATTCTTTCTGGATTTCCTATCTGAAGATTACAGTACTGAGGCCCTGTTACTCAGTGTCTGCATCTACCTTCCAGGAACACTAATAGGGTCTCTGGACAGATTTCAGCCCATTCTGCACATCCCTTCTGGATCTTATCTTTCAGAGGTTCTCATTAGGAGGAAAAAGGTGTTAATATAAACTCATTCCAAAGTCAAAATAGTAATATTCATAAAGGCCAAAGTTTCTGGTCAAAATATAATGAAAACATATTTGTGGCTTGCCAACAAACTTAAAACCAAGAGGTAAATAAATACTCATTTTTAAAAGCTTCATTTTGAAATACTTTCTGACTTATATGGCAATTGTAAAATAATACAAAATCCATAGAGAACTCTGATATTCCCACCTACCCAGATATCCAACAACTTTCAGTATTTTGCCTCATTTACTGTATCATTCTCTCTTTCTATATATATCTGTTCATGTGTCTAACAATTCTTCTATTTTCTAAACATTTAAGGGTAGGTTGTATACATCATGCTCCTCAAATGCATAATACATACTTTCATGTATATGCCCTAAGAACAAGAATATTCATGTTTGTAACTAACTTAAAGTTTTATGGAATTTAGAAAATTTACCACTGATGTAAAATTATTACTTCATGTTACAGTTTTTTCATATGTCTCAATAATATTCTTTTGGCCATTTTCTCTTCCGTTATTAGTTTCACCTATGTTCATATATCTCATTTAATTGTCTCATTAGGTTTTCTCTTTTTTAAATTGTGGGAAAAATATATATACACACACACACACACATACATAGTTTCTCTTCTCAACCCCTCCCAGGCATACAATACAGTGGGATTAAGCACATTCACAATATATATAGCCTCACCACTATCCATTTCCAGAATTTTCCTTGACCCACAAATGAACTCAGAAAGAAAGCAGATGAGCTGAGAGGGAGACTGAGAGAGGAGGCCTGGAAGGAGGCAAGATAAGCCCTATGCCTGGTTGCCCACAGATGAGCTCCAGGAGGCAATAGATTTTAGAGGGGAAGGCAGGGACCTCAGAGATCAGTGGCCATCTTGCTTTATTACATGGCAGGACATCAGGGTCACCACTAGCTGACTTTCATGAGAAATCATCTCTGATGGTGCTTGCTTTCCACATTTAGGGTCTAGGAACTGTAAGCTTTTGCCCTAAATAAAATTTCCATTATCAAAGCTAACACATTTCTGTTACTTTTCATAGGTAGCTCTGTTGGCAAACTAAGACAACTTTCCACTGCATTTTTGCATAAACAATCTTCCCCTTCCGCATTTTCTAAACTATGTTTCCTGATAATGCTCTCTCAGCATATTTTGTTAAAGTTTGCCAATTCCAATCTTTTGGTAAATAGCATTATTTATTATCTCTAACATTTTTACCTTTCTCTAAGCAAAGGACCCATGTTTTCAGATAATGATAATGATGAATGGGAAGATAACATATCTTATGAAGTTTACCCAACTGAAAATGATAGAGAAAAAGTTAAAACCAGAAAATATAACCAACTCCAGAGCATTGCTGTTAATGACTGCTGATTCCCTCATTTACTCAAAGTGCATATTTCCCTCACTTAAACAAAGTGCCAATTAGCATATTCAAACTCTGAGTAGACATGTAGAAAAATGTACTGATTTTATTGAGTCCTGTATGTTCACATTTATTGGAGCACACACATTTTTCTTAAATAAATACCCATTAATATTTTCCAGGCAACTCATTTGTAGAATGTAAATGAGGAAATCCTTTCTCAGCATATATGTGAATGGAGCCATCTCAGCAGAATCTAATGGGTGTTTTTTTTTTAACTTTTTGTTACTTTTAAAGAAGTTTTAGATTGCATAGATGTTACATCAAAAGTATAGGGAAGTCCCATATAAGCCACCTCCTTCCCCTGCCACACTTTCTCACATTAACATCTTTCATTAGTTTGGTATATTTGTTACAATTGATGAATACATATTGAAGCATTGTACTAATGGAGGGATTATCTTTTTCCAGATGCACCAGCTTGTGATGCATCTGGAAAAAGACCAAAAGGGGGAAATATTAAATACAAATGAGTCTTTATGGCTAGGAGACTTCAGAGTGAGCCAGAGGTTACTCCAGAGGTTATGCTTATACACGTCTCAGCAGGATCTCATTAACTGCCACAGTAAACAGTGCCTCAAACAGCTGGGCTCCTGAGACTTCCAGGCATGGCAGACAGTCTCAAGAATTCAGCACCCTGTCAATGACACTTACTTTGGAATAAATGGTCCCCAATGTAACAGAGTTGGATTTATGTATAATTTCCCTACACATGGTTCTTTTGCCCCTTGTATCTAATGGGTTTTCAAACTAAGGCACATAGACCATTTGGAGAGCATGGGGGCCAAGATTTCCTGGATAGAATATTATTCAATATAAATGACTACTCCTGTAGTCTTATGTACTATACACACTTAAAAACCTGAGAGATGCTTTCTGTGATTCATCTCTTTACCGAGGTGATTCATAACATATGAAAAATATATCAGTCTTCCTCACTAGTTTCAGCAAAGTAAGTCCTAGTATGAAAAGGCCTTCATTGTGTATTATGAGTTAATCATCTTTATATATATATAAAGATAATAGTTATGTAGCACCATTAATAAAATTGGGAAAATAATAAATCATTTTCTGTGCCTTGTTAAGATGACCTCACATGGACTCTTTATATATTTATAAATTTTATAAATCTTATTTCATCACAGTGATGATTATAACCCCATTTTTTTCTCAAACTCTTTGCAGTTTGCAAACATGCAGAATTCGAATTCACAAACTAAAAGAGACATTGGTTAATTTATGTCCATACAATAATTTTGACTCATGAAATTCTACCAAAATAAGCATGTAACTTTTAAATTATGGGGTTATACAATATTTAGTTGAAATAAGAATCTCATAATGTCTTTCCTTTTCCTCAGTTAAGGGAGGGGAGTATCATGGACAATCTCACCATGCTGATAACTGAATTTGTCCTCATTGGATTTTCAGGCACCTGGGAGAAGCAAGTCCTCCACAATGTGCTATTCTTACTCATCTACCTGGAAGCTCTGGTTCTAAACACCTCATTGTTATCCATACTGCCTTGGACCAGAGCCTTCATCATCTCATGTCCTTTTTACTGAGGGCCTTATCATTGTTAGATCTTTTCTTTATCTCCATTACAGTTCCCAAGACCATCATTCACTGACCCAAAAGAGTTCCATATCTTCATGGTGGGTATGACCCAAGTCTTTTTTGGTTGTTTGTGCATAACTGGCCTTTCTCACAGGGACATCCCATGATGGAAATGAGGTCATTTGTTGCCCCTCTATTATCAGGTCATCGTGAGAAGAGTATCCTGTGAGCAAATAGTGGATGCTTCATGGGATAGTGAGGTTTTTCTCTAAGTTCCAGAACATATCTGTGACCTTCTTATTACCATTTTATAAGTTATATTTTGTCCATCATTTCTTCTGTTAGGTTCCCTCATCACTTAAGTTTTCCTGCTCAGATAAATTTTTTGTTGGGATTGGAGCTATAATTGTCATAGCATCCTGGTCTTTTTGCCTATTTAAAAAAAATATGTTTTATTTCCATCATATTTTCCTATATCCAAATCTTCTTCATGGGACTGAGGATACCATCAGTGGAAGGCATTCTTTGCCTTGGGTTTGTCACTGTTTCCCTCATATGGGGTCCATTACCTACCTAAGGCCAAGGCCACTGCCCCATCTACTTAAGATCTGCAAGTATTTCTCTTCTACACTGATGGGCCACCCACCCTGAATCCCAACCTTCATAGCCTGAAGTACAAGAACAAGAAAGCTGTCTTCTGTAAAATTAAAAGAAAGACTGTTTAAAGTAAAACAAAGACGTTTCATTCAGTTTGGACAAGCTAGGGTGTAATTCAGTTAACAGTAACAAGCTTTCAATTGTCTATGAGATGAAAAAATCACACTTTTATGTACCCATAGAATTCATGGGTACAATATTTCTTTAACTTAAAAATAGATGTAAAATAGGATTTCCTCTCAAAAATTTAGAGAGCAGAAAGTATCACTGGGAAATTGCGACGGTTTGCTCGGTCGGTAGAGGTGGGGTCTGGCTGCGGACGAGGGGTCGGTCCCGCTTGGGACGAGGGGTCGGTCCGGCAGCAGATGAGGGGTCGGTCTCACAGGGGTTGTGCGGTTTGGCTGACGGGGTAGCCCGGCGAAGCAGGCGACGAACTGGGGACAAGGGAGGCCAGGCCCTTGTCGGGGGCTCTCAGGACTGGAGGGCGCACAGCAGAAGAACTACTGCGGAGACAAGGTAAACATGCAAGTCCAACTTTATTGAGGGAGAGGCAACAGTTTTATAGGGGCTGGGGAAGACTGATTGGTCGAAGCCATGCCCTGCTCTGATTGGTTGCTGGCAAAAGGTCAGTGGGCGGTACTGGATGGGGGAGGGGTGGTGATTAGGGATTGGCTGTCGCTGTTGCTGGGGGAAGGAGCAGGGTTTAGGGATTGGTGGCTGCTGTTGCTGGGGTGGAGGGCAGACTTGAGTTTCCCGCCCACGCCTGGCTGTTGCTGCTGTCGGGGGAGGGGAAAAGGGCAGACTGGAATTTTCTGCCCATGCCTGGCTGTTGCTGCTGTCGGGGGAGGGGAAAGGGCAGACTGGAATTTTCCGCCCTGCGCCTGCGCAGGGAGAAAGAAGAAGGATGCCGCCCCACAGGCATCGTGTGGCACCATCCGGGAGGAGGGGCGGCCGCAGAAGCATGGCTGCCGAGAAGGGGAGACCCGAGGGCACTCTGCGCCCATGCCGAGCTCCCTTCAGGGGTGGCAGTGAGTCTGACCAGCCACCCTATTATGGGGCAGCGGCTTGGCCTGCCGCGGCTGCTCCCCCGCCAGGCCAGCAAACCACACTTCAGCCCGAGGGGTGACCACAGGAAATCTGTGGCATTCTTTTATGTGCATGTGCTTTAAATTTATGCCAAAGTTTTTATTGTATAGTTATGGTGCTACAATTTAATCTTTACATTACACTTCTGAGAATTATATCATATTCATTTAGTGATTGTGGCAGTTTGAAGCTTTTTTAGATTTCAGAAAATCCTGTTCTTCAAGTTAATCCATTTCTGAGCATGTAAACCCATCCAAGTTAAGACCTTTTCATTAAATTACTTCATTTAATACCCTTTCCTTCGATTACATGACCAAGGGTGGATTATAATCCTTTTACTGGAGTCCTTTATAAATGGAAGAATAAAAAGCTGCATAAACAGAAAAAAGCTGCAGAGGTAGAGGAGAACCCAGAAGGTGAAAGAAAAGGCCCTGGGAACTAGAAGCTGGAATCAATGGAAAACAGGGGTGAGAGGACACCATGTTAGCCAGTAGTTGAAAGCACATAGGCCAAGAGGAGAGGGAAGAGGCAAGCAGAAGCCCTCTTGTGCCCGATCACCCACAGTTACAGCTCAGGAAGAAAGTGTCTGCTGATGATGCCTTGATTTGGACACTTCAAAGCCTCAGAATTATAAAAACTTATAAATGAATAAATCTTGATTGTAAAACCCAACCCATTTCTAGTATATTGCTTTGCAAACTTTAACAAGCTAAAGCAGTGATGAATATCACATTGTTTTCAAGTTGTAGCTTTACAAAATACTAATCATTGTAATGACTATTCTTATTTTCTCCATATGCAAAAAAAAAAAAAAAAAAAAAAGGAGGTTAATGCCACTGACCATTTTCCATTTTTTAAGATAGTCAATTTATTCTTCAAGGTTGAGGTACTGGCTTTTATTCCTAAGATGGTTGGATAAAAATAAAATACATAAAATTTTCTTAATTTTGAAAACTAATATATTTTTAATTATGTTTCTTTAAGTGGTAAAAATTATTAGCCTGTAGTTTTAATATACATTTTTTAGATTTCTAATTCAAATAACCCCCCATTAGTTTTTCACGTTGATTGCTTTCAATATTATTTTATATGTAATTAACATTCATCACTTCTTGATACTAGAATTTGTTGATTGGATTTCATATGTAAAGAGTTCTCAAAGTGTTATTTGTTTTTAATATTTTATGGTATATTTTATAAATTTAGGAATATTTAACTTGATCTATTTAAATGTGATCATGTTTCTTTATAAGACTTTTCCCCCAAACCATTAATATGTTCTCCAATAAAACCTATCAATGTTGGAATTCTTGTTATATATTGTCCTATTCTTAGATCTTTTTCAAAATGACCTATTATTCTAATTTGCTTTAGGACTCTTTATCTTTAAATCTGCAAATCATTTCACAGTGAATAAAATGATGAATTGTTGTTAGTTAAAAAAATAATTTGTAGCATCAGGAGGAAGTGGTTCCCTGCAAAGTGAAAGGAATGGATATAAAAACAGTGTGCTTACTGCTAGTTCACTTGAAACATAATTGAGTAAAGATAGACACAATTTACTAACTGTGCTAAAATTTTGTGCTTTATTCCTGCACTAGTCTCAGGCTCCTTGAACGAAATCAAAGTTGGGAATAGAAAGTAAATTTTATAAAATAGACAATTATTTTGCACACAGCAATAAAGTTACCTATTTCTCACCATGTGTCTCAGATAATTTAGAGTGGAACTATATTAATTATAGGATAAAGAAAATGCATAGACGCAGTGCTGATGCACGCAAGGAGTGCCCTGCCATGCAGGGGTGTCCTCTGCATAGGGGAGCCCCACGCGCAAGGAGTGCGCCCCATAAGGAGAGCCGCCCAGCAAGAAAGAAAGTGCAGCCTGCCCAGGAATGGTGCCGCCCACACTTTCTGTGCCACTGAGGACAACAGAAGCGGGCAAAGAAACAAGACGCAGCAAATAGACGCAGAGAATAGACAACCGGGGGAGGGGGGAGAATTAAATAAATAAATAAATCTTAAAAAAAAAAGAAAATGCATAGAGAATGATAATATCATGCTCATATTCATGTAACTGAATATTCACATTTATATGTTTTAAAGGATGTATTAGTCAAAGGGGTGCTGATGCAAAATACCAGAAATCTGTTGACTTTTATAAAAGGGTATTTAATTGGGGTAGGAGCTTACAGTTACCAGACCTTAAGCATAAGTTACTTCCCTTACCAAAATCTGTTGCCACGTGTTGGACCAAGATGGCTGCTGATATCTGCCAGGGTTCAGGTTTCCTGGGTTCCTCTCTTCCCAGGGCTCATTTCTCTCTGGGCTCAGCTGTGCTGCTGTCTCCACAAGTTCAGTTGTAAACTATCAAGCAAATGATTTGACTCTCTTCCTGGGGCCTCCGCCGAGGCTAATGGAGCCTTCTGTCTTTCTTCACGTAGCTGCTTCTCTCTGTTTACTTCCTGGGGATCTAACATCAAAATCCAACTGCCTCTGTGTTCTCTGCCACGTCATTTTCTCTGAGTCCTCACCCAACAAGGGGACAGTGGCTAGATGTCCTACTGATGTGGCCCAATCAAAGCCCTAGTCATAATTTAATCAAGTAAAAGTGAAACCTCTGAATTCAGTACAAATAAGGGTGTCACTAGCCCAGAAGAATACATCAGTTTACACACAATCAGAATTTCTTTCTGGAATTCATCAATATCAAACTACCACAAAGGGAAAAAATATCATATAGAGAGATCATTTATATTTTACTGAAAAGCTTTAGTTAATCAAATATTTTCTTTCAATTGCTAGTAATTAAGAGTTGAGGACATGTAAATCCATTTTCAAATATATAAAATAAGTATATTACTTAAAATATACACATCTATATTTATGTGTATCTTTCTAAACATTTATCTATTACTGATCCTTAATAGGTAAGCAAACACTGATTCATTCATCCACAAATGATTGGTAATTAACACATCAATAAAAATGGCACATATCCCCTCCACACAAATATATACACAATTAGATAAAACTTTTGAAATGTTTACCTGTAATAATTATTGAATTAAGAATTTAATAAATGAATCCTGCTTCTAATTCTGTCCAGTTTAAATTCATACATCAATTGAGAAACAACTGGACTGTATGGTTGAATTGTCTTCAAGTCAAGAATATAAACTTTTTAAATCTATCTCTTCCCATTCCTGAACATAAGTCAGCTAAGGAAGCCAGGGAGCATCTGGCTTTTTTCATTGTTAAGGTAATTTCCATTTTTCCAGTGAGGCTTCTGTGGCTGTTCTGAGCTCCTGCTGGGATTATCTCTCACCCTTGGCATTATGGGAATCCAAGTGCATAGTCTGAATGGTTGTGCCCTGTAAGCACCTTAATTATAGAGATCTCAATAAGCAGCTACTTTAATGAGTGTATATTGGGCAGGAGACAAGAGAACCTCTTAGTCCAAAAACCCATTGGGAAACATTGTTGATCATGATTAGTGCGAGGACTCCAAGAGGCATATGCAGAGTTAGCCAAAGCCTCTAATCTAAAATCTGTTCCCAATGGGGCAAGGGGCATGGCTTGGAAAATGTTCTGTTTTGCTAATTCTGAGGTATATTGGAGCTCTCCTCAGTGGTAAGGAGCAGGTGTACATGAAACATTAGTATGCATATGTAGGATACTTCATCCAAAAACAACAGAGTAATCATTCTTTTCAAGTGTAAATAATCACTTTTAGGATACACTATATTGGTCTCAGAACAATAAACAATAAATTTAAAATGAATGAAATCATACAAAGCATCTTCTTAAATCCCAGTGGAATGAAATTAGATACCAATGATATAAGGATAACTAGGAAATACACAACTACGTGGAGTTTAAGCAATATACTCCATTGCAACTGATTTGGTCAAAGAAGAGATCACAAGTTAACTTAATCAATATCTTGAGACAAATGAAAATGGGGTATAAAATACCAAATTTTATGACATGCAGCACATGCTGTGCTCAGAAGAAAATAAATAGCTTTAAATGCTTACAGAAAAATAGAAAAAATTGTAAAATCAGTAAGCTTAAAGTCACACTTTGACATAGAACAAGAGGAGGAAACCAAACACAAACTGAGGTGAAAAAAGGAAATAATAAAGAATAGTGTGGTGATACATGAAAGAGAAGATAGAAAAACAGTTTAGAAAATCATCAAAAACAAAAAGATACTTCTTTGAATGAATCATTAAATTTCACAAACTTTAAGACAGACTGACAAAAAAAAGAGAGAAAGCATGCAAATAATAAAAGGCAGAAATGAAAAGTGGATCCTTACTATAGACTTTACAGAAAGAAAAGGGATAATAAAAGAATAATGATAATACGAACAAATGCACAGTGTATTAATTAGGATTCTCTAGGGAGACAGAACCTACAAGAGATATCTTTAAATAGTATGAGATTTTATAATATTGCCGCATACAACTGTGGGGATGCACAAGTCCAAATTTCACAGGGCAGGCTGCAAGCCAGGGCCTTCCATGAAGATCCTCATTGAGTTCCACAGGAGAAACTGTTATCTGAAGTAGAGATTGGAATTTTCTATCTGAACCTTAAATCTCTTCTCCTTTTAACACCTTCAACTGATTGGATGAAACATCACTCATTGCTGAAGGCAATCTCTTTAGTTGATTGTAGATATAATCAGTCATCCATGTAATCACTTCAATGATGACTAAAGTCCATGAAATGTCCTTGTATTAGAATTAGCCCAGTGCTTGCTTGATGAAACAAACTGGGCACCATTACCTGGTTGACTTGAATCACTAACCTAATTATAACACACACCATTGGATTAGACAACCTATATTAAATGGATAAATTCCTAGAAACACAAACTACATACTCTGACTAAAAATAAGAAAGATCTCAATAGACCAAGAGCATTGAGACTGAAGCATTAAACAACATCTCCCAACAAAAAAATTACAAGACCTGATGGATTCACTGTTGAATTTTACAAAACCTTCAAAGAAGAATTGTTTCCAGTAATTCCCCAAATCTTCCCAAAAATTGAAGAGGAGAGAAAAAAAATCCAACTTCATTCTATGAGGTCAGAATTACCCAAATACCAAAGCCAGGTAGAGGTATCACAGGGGAAAAATTTACAGACCAATTTTCCTTGGGAATTTAGATGCAAAGATCTTCAAAAAAAATATGGCCAACTGAATCAAATTACCTATCAAAAGAATTATACAACACAATAAAGTGAGATTTATCCTGGGAATGTAAGGGTGGTTCAACAGCAGGAAATGAATTATTCTACATTAATCATATGGAATAATAATGAAAAAAAAAGATCATCCCAATTGATGTAGAAAAGGCCTTTGACAAAATCCAGTGGTCTTTCTTTATAAAAAGTGCTCACAAAACTAGGAATAGAAAGGTGATTCCTCAACATGAGAAAAAGCATATATGAAAATCTCACAGCTAACATGATTCACAAAGGTGAAGGAATATAGCTTTCTTTCCTAGATCAAGTATAGAAAACAATGCACACTACAATCATTGTTATTCAACATTGTGCCAAACATGCTAGCCAGAACAATTACAAAAGAAATTGAAATTTAAGAACTGTCCAAATTTGAAAAAGGAGTACAACTCTCTATTTACAGATGACATGATTCTACATGTAAAAAGTACCAAATAATGTATAAGAAAACCACTATAGCTCATAAATGAATTCAGGAGCCCCTCTCCATGCCCATCTGTAGGACCCATGGACATGCTCCCCAGAGCACACAGCAGAGGTGATCTCTTGGTGTTAAAGAGCCCAAGGGACACATGCCCTTCACAACCTGCCCTACTCGCTGGCACAGCACCCCCCTCCCGGGAAGCTGATTGCAAGCTTTACCAGAGAAAAGCTCCAGAATTCTCTATGACTCCTGGGAGCTCATTAGAAGTTGGTGCCCAGAGGTGCAGCAAGATGGCATGTCAATGAGTACACCTCACAGTCTCTCCTGCAAAGAAGCAGCCAAGTAGGGTTGGAATCTTGCTGGAGTGGGCTTGAAAGGCAGGAGGTGTATGCATGTTGATTTGGAGAGACTGTGACAGAAGTAGTGCTAGCTAAAGGTATAATTGCAGGTTACTAGCACAGAGGTCAGGAGTTGTAGGGAGGTTGGACACTTCACTCTAGGGTGGTGGTGGCAGTGTTCCCTGAAAACTGTTGGTTGTGTGATAGCATCCCCAAGCCCCATAATCCTCAGATGCATAGTCCCCAGGACCATGTCCCCTAAGCACCTGTAGCCCATGTTCCACAGACCTATATACCCTGAGTCTGCAATATTCCAGACTTCCCTTTCAGGAATCCAGTACTTTCAGAGGTCCAAGATTACCCTAGCCCTCTGATTTTGGACTGAATCTGTGACTGGGAGGGATTCAGTGGGAGGTGCAGATGGGCCAAATGAGTGCAGGTTCAATTTTCTGGCCTCTCTTCTTTTTTTGCTTGGAAGAGCATACCAGCTGGTTTTGGGAGAGCCAGGGAAGAAAGGAGTGGTGAATCTGCTGAGAAAGCCTAGTTTACCTAAACACCCTGGGAGAGGAAATTTGGTCTGGGAGAAGGTGGAGTCAGAAAATCAACTAGCCCTCCTGTAACACACCTAAGGGAGAGGGACTGAAGGAGGTGCATTCCAAGCTTCCAGTAGCATACTTGGGGTTCCTTGTGAGTTGTGGGTCATCTCTCTCTGGAAATTAAGAGTCATTGTTTTCTTGTGCTGAGCTGGTTCAAAAAGGACCCACTTGAATCTCCTACAAGACCTCTCATGCGGCTATCCTGCTGCCCTGGGAGAAATGGAAGTGAGGAAGAGAGGAGGGGGGAAGGTCAGATTCCTAAGCATTTTATTTAACTGCAAAGAGGATTCCTTGCTTGAAACTTTCTCTGGTCTTATTTGTTGGTTTGTCTTCTTGTTTTTCCTTCCTCTTTATCCTGCTTAAGGACCTTTATTCTTTTTTTTCTTCTTTTCTTTTTATTTTCCTTGCTTACTTCACCTGACCCCCCCAATTGGTCACTTTCTTTCTTTCTCTCTCTCTCTTTCTTTCTTTCTTTCTTTCTTTCTTTCTTTCTTTCTTTCTTTCTTTCTTTCTTTCTTTCTTTCTTTCTTTCTTTCTTTCTTTTTCTTGTTTTTCAATTTTTTTATATTAGGTGCTGCAGGGAACACTTCACATTTGCTGCATTTCCTCATCCTCCATTTCCTCTTGTCTGTGTGTATTTATTTTGGCCACCAACACTATCCCCTTTCCTACCTCCATCAATTATTGTATCTCTTACATTATACTTCTCTTTGTTTGGCCCCTAATTTTTCTGAACTTTTATTTCTAATACTTTTGTTCTGTTTTCTGTCTTATATTCACTCTTTATATTATTGTCCTTTCTTTTCTCTTTCCCTCTCTCCTGAACACACTGGCCTTTTAATTCACAGTATATTCCTCTCCATATTCAATTTACTGTCTTACTATAAGTACTTTACTTTTCTGTTATAACTCTACAGGGCTTACATGAGTCTATATCCATGCTCCTATATCTCACATGTTTCCTCTGTTAATATTTACTATCAATATTACTATTATTCATTTTCTTTTTTTACACCTTTTGCTTTCTCTGGCCCTAATATTTTCCTCCAAGTGAACTTAGCCAACAACAAGAAAACAGAATAAGAAGAACAAATGACAAAGAGAAGACTTAACACACACACAAAACAACAACTATTTAAACCCCAAACTGGACAAAGAAGCTAAGCAACTGATTAAACCCAACAAGATAAATTATGACCAGACAGCAACAAAAAACTACAAACCAAACAAATAATGAGGAAAACATGCCCAAATCCAATGAAAAAACTAAAAACCAGGAAGAGGAACAGAACATCAAACATTAATTAAAGCTCTTAAAACATATATTAGGGATCAATTTGATGAAGTGAAGGAAGAGATCAAGAATATGAAGAAAACACTTGGAATAACTACAGAAGAAATTGCAATCATACTCCCAAAGATAATGGATATGATTACTATGAACAGAAAAACTAAAAAAAAAAAAAAAAAAAACTTTCAGCAAATAACAACAGACTTGAAGAGGCAGAGGAGAGAATTAGTGATGTGGAAGACAGTACATCTGAAATCAAACAGATAGTAGAACTCATTAAGAAAAAGATAGAAAAAAACCTAGCAGGGACTTAGGGATCTGAATGACAATGCAAAATATGCAAACATATGCATTATAGGCATCCCAGAAGGAGAAGAGAAGAGAAAGGGGACAGAAGGGGTGTTGGAGGAAATAATGGCTGAAAACTTCCCAAACCCGTTGAGAGAGATAGATGTATGTTCAGGAAGCACAACACGCCCCAAACAGCATAAATCCCAACAGAACTACCCGATACATATACTTGTCAAATTATCCAATGCTCAAGACAAAGAAAAAATACTAAAAGCAACAAGAGAAAAGAGAACCATCACAAACAAAGGAGGCTCCATAAGATTAAATGCTGATTTCTCATCTGAAACCATGGAGGCAAGAAGGCAGTGGTATGACATAGGTACTAAAAGAAAAAAAAATTCCAACCAAGAATACTTTATCCAGCAAAGTTAGCATTCAAAAATGATGGAGAGTTCAAAATATTCACAGATAAACAGAAACTAAGAAAGTATGCCAACAAGAATCCTGCCCTTCAAGAAATAATAAAGGGAGTTCTGCAGGAAGAAAGAAAAAAACAAGAGAGACAGTGTTGGAGGAGAATGTAAGAGCAACTAAAAAGACAAAAACAGAAAAAAAATCAAACAAAATATGGCAAACACAAATTCAAAGAAAATATGACTAATATAGTAATTCCTTGAAAGTAATTCCTTGAAAGTAATTCCTTGATTAAACTCACCTGACAAGAGACTCAGACTGGAAGATTGGATAAGAAAATATGACCCATCTATATGCTGTCTACAAGAAACACATCTTAGACAAAGGGATTCAAGGAGGTTGAAAGTGAGTGGCTGGAAAACAATTTTACAAGCAAACAATAACCAAAAAAGGGAAAGAGTAGGTATATTAATATCAGACAAAATATACTTTAAATGCAAAACAATTGTGAGAGACAAAGATGGACACAACATATCAATGAAAAGGATAATCCTTCAAGAAGAAAGAACAATCATAAACATTTATGATCCTAACAAGGGTGCCTCCAAATATGTGAGGCAAACACTGGAAAAACTAAGTGAAGTAATAAATGCTTCTACAATTATAGTGGGGGATTCTAATACACCACTATCAACTTTGGACAGAACATCTCAAAAGAGAATCAATAAAGAAACAAAGACTTTGAACAATGTATTAGAGGAGCTGGACCTAATAGACATATATAGAACATTACACCCAAATACAGCAGGATATACATTCTTCTCAAGTGCACATGGATCATTCTCCAAGAGAGACCACATGCGAGGCCACAGAAAGTCTCAATGAATTCAGAAAGATTGAAATCATACAAAATAATTTCTCTAACGAGAGTGGAATAAAGCTGGAAATCTGCAAGGTCCAGAGAAACAGATTTAGCAACAAGATATGGAAATTAAACAACACACTCTTTGGAAAACAGTGGGTCAAGGAGGAAACCTCAAAAGAAATTAATATCTACCATGAAACTAATTAAAATGATGACAAAACATATCCAAACTGATGGGGTGCAGCAAAAGCAGTACTGAGAGGGAAATTTATAGCCATAAATTCATACATCAAAAAAGTGGAAAGAGCTAAAATTGGAGAAATAACTGCACACTGGGAGGAATTAGTAAAAAAAACAACAAACTAACCCCAAAGGAAGAATAAAGAAAGAAATAAGAAAGATCAGAGCATAACTAAATGAAATAGAAAACAAGAAAGCACTTGAAAAAATAAAGTAAACAAAGAGCTGGTTCTTTGAGAAGATCAATAAAATTGACAAACCCTTAGCTAGACTAACAAAGAAAAAAAGGGAGAAGATGCAAATACACAAAATAAGAAATGGGAAAGACAATATCACCACTGACCCCACAGAAATGAAGACTATCATGAGGATACTTTGAAAAAGTATATGCCAACAAAAAAACAATTCAGAGGAAATAGACAAATTCCTAGAAACACATGAGCAGCCTATATTGATGAAAGAAGAAATTGATGATCTCAGCAAAGCAATCACAAGTAAAGTGATAGAATCAGTCATTAAAAACCACCCAACTAAGAAGAGCCCTGGGCCAGATGGCTTCACAGGTGAATTCTACCAAACATTCTGGAAAGAACTAACACTAAACTTTCTAAAAAAGATTTATTTATTTATTTATTTATTTATTTCTCTCCCTTTCCCCCTCACCCCCCAGTTGTCTGTTCTGTGTCTATTTGCTGCATCTTCTTTTTTGTCCACTTCTGTTGTCAGCAGCATGGGAATCTGTGTTTCTTTTTGTTGTGTCATCTTGTTGCATCACCTCTCTGTGTGGGCAGTGCCATTCTTAGGCAGGTTACAGTTTCTTTTGCATTGGGTGGCTCTCCTTATGGGGTGTATTCCTGTGCATAGGGCTCCCCTACATGGGGGACATCTGTGTGTGGCATGGCACCCCTTGCGCACATCAGCACTGTGCATGGGGCAGCTCCACACAGGTCAAGGAGGCCCGGGTTTGAACCCTAGACCTCCTATGTGGTAGACAGATAGATAGACAACCACTGGGCCAAGTCCACTTCCCAACACCAATCTTGCTTAAACTCTTCCAAATAATCTAAACAGAAGGAACATTGCCTAACTCATTCTATGATGCCAATGTTACTCTAGTACCAAAGCCAAACAAAGACACCACAAGAAAGGAAAATTACAGACCAATCTCTCTAATGAACCTAGATGCTAAATCCTCAACAAAGTACATGTTAATCATATTCAACAACACACTAAACAATTATACACCTTGACTAAGTGGGGTTCATTCCTGGTATGCAAGGATGGTTCAACATAAGAAAATCAATTAATGTAATACACCACATAAATAGATGAAGGAAAAACATCACATGATCATATCTATTGATGCAGAAAAAGCATTTGACAAAATACAGCATCCTTTCTTGATAAAAACAGTGCAAAAGATCAGAATAGAAGGAAACTTTCTGAACATGATAAAGAGTATATATGAAAAATCAACAGCTAACATCATTTACAATGGTGAAATCACAAAATCTTTCCCTCTAAGATCAGGAACAAACAAGGATGCCCACTATCACCCCTTCTATTTAACATAGACTTAAAGTACTTGCTTGAACACTGAGGCAAGAACCAGACATAAAAGGCATCCAAATTGGAAAGGAAGAAGTCAAAATTTCACTATTTGCAGATGATATGATCCTATACACAGAAAACCCTGAGAAGTCTGCCACAAAACTTCTAGAACTTATAACTGAGTTCAGTAAAGTCACAGGTTACAATATCAATGCGCAAAAATCAGTAGCATTTCTGTACACCAATAATGAGCAATCTGAGGGGGAAATCAAGAAACAAATACCATTTACAATAGTAAATAATAAAATCAAATACCTAGGAATAAATTTAACTAAAGATGTAAAAGACTTATACACAGAAAATGACAGAACACTGTTCAAGGAAATCAGAGAAGACCTAAAGAAATGGAAGAATATTCCCTGTTCATGGATAGGAAGACTAAATATTATTGAGATATTTCGAGTTTGTTAGGGATGGGTGAGAGAGAAAGCAAGGACTTAATGCTTAATAAATGTAGAGTTTCTTTTTCAGGTGATGGGAAAGTCCTTGTAATTGCTGAAGGTGAGGTTAGTACAACATTGTGAGTGTGATTAATTCCACTAAACGGTGTACTTGGGAGTGGCTGAGATTAGAAAGTTCATATTCGATGTTTCCACACCAAAAATAAAACTAGCTAAAGAGATAAACAATTATATGCAGTACATGATCCTGCATTATATCTAATAATGGAGGAAAGGACTCATAAGTGCATTAATGGGACATATGAAAAATTGGAATATGGTCTGTAGGCTTTATAACACTCTCAAATTCTTTAACTTGCTAACTGTATCCAGATAGTTGCTTAAAAGAATAGTTGCTTAAGGGAATATCCTACTTCTTCAGAAATGTACATGCAGGTGTTATGTTCAGTATGTTCAAGGAGATTGATGTATACAATCTACTCTCAAATGTTTAGAAAATAGATGATGAGAGAGAAAAAGGGAGAGAATGAAACAGCAAATTTTGCAATATGTTAAAATTGGTGAATGTTGGTATCTGCCTTCTAAATTTGAATTTATTTCAAAATAAAATGTATATGAATAAAAAGAATGGGACACTTGTAAAATATTTTGAAAATTCACAAGGTGCTTTAGTATAATATTGGGAATCTTCAGACAAGAATGTTGGAAATAGAGTAATACTCTGAAATCCCTATAAGGAACTGGGAACTTGTATAATATGTTGGAACATCTATTAAGGATTAAGGGATATGGTATAATATGGACACGTTCCTGATGAGGAATGTGGATGATGGTAAAATATTGGGAAGTTGTTGAGGAATGGTTGCAATCCTACAATGTGAGATAATTGAGATGAGGAATTAGGATACTAGAATAATATTATTGATGTCCTTATAAGGAATGGGGGTACTTTATATTATTGATAAATAATCAATCAGGTAGAGAAAGTCATGTATAATAGTGCTGTGGAACATGTGATGGAGAATGGGGACTATGGAAAATATCGGAAAATTTAAATTAAAATTGTATCACTGCAAAGGAATGTGGACACTGGCATAATTTTTGGAGGTGTCCCATGTGGAAGGAGGAACTGATAATCTATTTAGAAAGTTTTAATGAGGAATGGAAGTATTGTTTAATTGGCAGGCATTCTAAAGAGGAAGAGGGAACAGATATAGTGTTAGTACGCTTTCATTTAGGAATTGGAAAATTCATATAATATTGAGAAACTTTCAAGGTGGAAAGGCCTCACTCATATAATATTTTGAAGCATCTGATAAGAAATCAGAGTACTGACATATAATAATGGGTAACTGCGGTCACCCCTCGGGCTGAAGTGTGGTTTGCTGGCCTGGCGGGGGAGCAGCCGCAGCAGGCCAAGCCGCTGCCCCCATAATAGGGTGGCTGGTCAGACTCACTGCCACCCCTGAAGAGAGCTTGGCATGGGCGCAGAGTGCCCTCGGGTCTCCCCTTCTCGGCAGCCATGCTTCTGCGGCCACCCCTCCTCCTGGATGGTGCCACATGATGCCTGTGGGGTGGCACCCTTCTTCTTCTTTCTCCCTGCGCAGGCGCAGGGCGGAAAATTCCAGTCTGCCCTTTTCCCCTCCCCCGACAGCAGCAACAGCCAGGCGTGGGCGAAAAAATCCAGTCTGCCCTTTTCCCTTCCCCCGACAGCAGCAACAGCCAGGCGTGGGCGGGAAACTCAAATCTGCCCTCCACCCCAGCAACAGCAGCCACCAATCCCTAAACCCTGCCCCTTCCCCCAGCAACAGCGACAGCCAATCCCTAACCACCACCTCTCCCCCCGTTCAGTACCGCCCACTGACCTTTCACCGGCAACCAATCAGAACAGGGCGTGGCTTCGACCAATCAGCCTTCTCCAGCCCCTATAAAACTGTTGCCTCTCCCTCAATAAAGTGGACTTTCGTGTTTACCTTGTCTCCACAGTAGTTCTTCTGCCGTGCGCCCTCCAGTCCTGAGAGCCCCCGACAAGGGCCTGGCCTCCCTTGTCCCCAGTTCGTTGCCTGCTTCTCCGGGCAATCCCTTCGTCGCCGGCTTTGCCGGGCGACCCCGTCAGCCAAACCGCGCAACCCCTTGTGAGACCAATCCCTCGTCTGCTGCCGGACCGACCCCTCGTCCCAAGTGGGACCGACCCCTCATCCCAAGCGGGACCGACCCCTCGTCCAGAGCTGGACTGACCCCTCGTCCGCAGCCAGACCCCACCTCTACCAACCGAGCAAGCCGCCGCAGCTGGCGCCCAACGTGGGGCAAAGCAACCCCACCACAGCACAACGTGGGGCAAGGCAACTCCACCACAGCCTTACTCCATAACCTGGCGACCCCCCCCCTCCTCTCTTCTCACTGTGGGGCTTCTCTCGTGCAACATTGCTGCTACCTGAGCCTTGGCTACCTCATATGATCCACGGCAGTCTGGGAGAATCGCTGGATGGCTTTCTCCTTCCATGTCGGGGGCTTATACTGACCTGCTATGATTAACAGGAGCCTTGGATTTCTTGGGAGCGCGCGCTTGCACGTCTGAAGTAATCCTACCACAGCCCTATGCCCTCCTCTCTTCTCACCTTGGGACATCTCTCGTGCAACATTGCTGCTACCTGAGCCTTGGCTACCTCATATGATCCACGGTGGTCTGGGAGAATCGCTGGATGGCTTTCTCCTTCCATGTCGGGGGCTTATACCGACCTGCTATGATTAAGAGGAGCCTTGGATTTCTCGGGAGCGCACGCTTGCAAGCCTGAAGTAACCCTACCACAGCCCTACGCCCTCCTCTCTTCTCACCCCTATCTTTTCGCTCTGCATTTCTGCTCCTGAACCTTGGCGACCTCATATGATCCACAGCGGTCTGGGAGAATCGCTGGATGGCTTTCTCCTTCCATGTCGGGGGCTTATACCGACCCGCTATGATTAAGAGGTGCCAATAAAACTCTCAGGAGCACGTGCCTGAGCACCTCCACCCCTGCCTTCAACTCTGCCTCTTCCCCTCTGTGCTTGCTCCCCTTTGCCTTGCTCCACTGCTCGTCATTCCGCCCTCCCCTCATCGGGGCCTTCTCTTGGCCCGCGACCACCGTCGGAGTCCCACCAGCTCCGACCCCTCGTCTCACCGTGCACCTCGGCTCCCATCGCTGCACTCTCAAGGTAAGGGCCCCTTTTCTTATCGGCTCCAAAAGGCCATTAGCAATGGGTAACATCCTATCTGCTAAGCAAGCCCCGCAAGTTCGGGCTCTCGCCGGTCTCCTAGACACTCACCGGTGTAAGATCTCTTTCAAACAGCTCCAAGTATATTGGGACCTTCTTCTCCCCTGTAATCCGTGGCTTACCACGTGTCAGCTCTGGGACCTGGATACCTACACTCGCCTTATAGATAGGGTCACTTCTGCTGTGGAGCAGGAAAGTAAAAGATTTCCTCCTGGCTTATTACAGGCAACATGAAGTCCAGAAGAAATCTTGAAGGGTATAATCTATGATATGCTATATAAAAAAGGATTTAAAAGCAGCTATACCAGAAAGTAAGAATTATGAGTCAACTGTAAAAAATTATATATTTCTGTTAATGTGTTGTAATTGTTCTGTGTTTGTCTGTCTGTTCGTTCAATGTCAACATATATTGTGATACCTCCGGATGGTAAATATAAATTACTAGAAATCTTTAAAAGAGCTCTATTCAAATGGCCAAAAATTAAATAAGCGCTTATATTAATACTTAAGTTTATTACATTAATACATAAGTTTAAATGTTAATAAGATATCTACAATAAAAAAAAATTGTAAGTCTTAATTAACAAAATTAACTGTACGTCTTCATAAAAAGTTGTTCTTGCTTAGATTAAAATGAATAACTTATTTTTCTTCACAGGATAATATAAAGAATGTAAAACTTATATGAATATTAAAAAGGTTAAAAGTTTGTAAAAATGCTAACGGAAATGTAATAAGTTTTGCAAAAAGACGTATTTTGTCCTAAAATAGGATGGCTAATTTTTCATAAACTCTTGAAACTTAATTTGCATGCGGCAAGTGTAAAAGGTATTGTGATAACTTTACGTAAGGGCATGTGTTCTGTAAAGATAAAATTTATCTTCAATAGTTTACATTAAGGTATTAAATGGCTAATTCCAAAAGGTCATTCTTAAATATATATATATAAAACTGAATTGATGATAATAATAATAAAAGGTAATTTTATAACAGGAAAGATTAACAGCAACCAAGCTCCCCTGCCAACTTGCTTTTAGGAAACGGTTTCTAATATTGCATGCTACTAAGTATTTAAAGAAAAGTTATTCTTAAGGAAACAGAAGATGATTTTGTCTTTGCAGCCATTGTCTATTTAGCAACACCCCTCGCTATCGGCCTAGCCACTGTTGCGCCGGACGATTGGAACCTTAAACAAAGACTCCTCCTCACTGTCATCTTCCTGTCTATCGTTACTATATTTACTGCCCTCATTCTCCTTCGTTTATAAAGCAGTCTCCTACAAACCACAAAGCTTCTGTCTTAAACATACCATTCTCAACCCTATCCTCTAAATGATCTTCTCACTTCCCCCACAGCCTTTAATACTTTATTTCTTCCTCATAACCTTTGCTTTCTTGATAATATTTTCCGCCATCTGTCTAGCCGCTACCGCCCCAGAAGATTGGAACCTCGGCCAACGAATTCTACTCTCCATCGCCTTTCTGTTTATTATCCTCTTTTATGCTTTACTCCTTATCTTCCTCCCATAATGACTTCACCAAGCCTCCTCTTGTCCAAAACCGTCACCCTTCTTTTCCTCACACTCCCCATTGCACTCACCAACCCCAGCCATCAGCCTTTTAATTGGACAGTAAGCCTCTGGCAGGAAAAAGTAATCCTCTCCTACAATGTCTTCGCTGCCAAGGAGAGATCAACTACCTGCAATGCGCTGTCATCCTGGACTTTTAACAACAGATGGATCTTATAGCCGCCGAGATCAACAAGAATTGGACATTGGCCACCCTTGCTTGCAACGGCAAGATACCACCCCCTAAATTGTACATTTATATCCCCATCATACTCACCTCCCTCTTCAGCCCCGCTTCCCTCATTGCTTACTGCCTCTTGGGCCTCAGCTACTTGTTGCTGCTGCCATCCTGGCCCTTATTTGAAAAGAAGGGGGAAATGCGGTCACCCCTCGGGCTGAAGTGTGGTTTGCTGGCCTGGCAGGGGAGCAGCCGCCGCAGGCCAAGCTGCTGCCCCCATAATAGGGTGGCTGGTTGGACTCACCGCCACCCCTGAAGAGAGCTTGGCATGGGCGCAGAGTGCCCTCGGGTCTCCCCTTCTCGGCAGCCATGCTTCCGCGGCTGCCCCTCCTCCTGGATGGCGCCACACGATGCCTGTGGGGTGGCACCTTTCTTCTTCTTTCTCCCTGCGCAGGTGCAGGGTGGAAAATTCCAGTCTGCCCTTTTCCCCTCCCCTGACAGCAGCAACAGCCAGGCGTGGGCGGGAAACTCAAGTCTGCCCTCCACCCCAGCAACAGCAGCCACCAATCCCTAAACCCTGCCCCTTCCCCCAGCAACAGCGACAGCCAATCCCTAACCACCACCCCTCCCCCATCCAGTACCGCCCACTGACCTTTCACCAGCAACCAATCAGAACAGGGCGTGGCTTCGACCAATCAGCCTTCCCCAGCCCCTATACAACTGTTGGCTCTCCCTCAATAAAGTGGACTTGCATGTTTACCTTGTCTCCGCGGTAGTTCTTCTGCCGTGCGCCCTCCAGTCCTGAGAGTCCCCGACAAGGGCCTGGCCTCCCTTGTCCCCAGTTCGTTGCCTGCTTCTCCGGGCGATCCCTTTGTCGCCGGCTTCGCCGGGCGACCCCGTCAGCCGAACCGCGCAACCCCTTGTGAGACCGATCCCTCGTCTGCTGCCGGACTGACCCCTCGTCCCAAGTGGGACCGACCCCTCGTCCCAAGCGGGACCGACCCCTCATCCTCAGCTGGACCGACCCCTCATCCGCAGCCAGACCCCACCTCTAGTGACCGAGCAAGCCGCCGCACCCTAGTAATCAAGTTTGCCAGGTCTAGCAAATAAAAAAGTAAATATACTGACTTTCTGAAAAATAATGATAATTAATTTCTATTATATGCAAAGTATATTTTATTATGATATTTCAGACAATATCTTGTAGTATTATGATCTAATAACATAAATAACAATACAATTATTCATATTATAATGGTTTCTAATACAAAGTATATTTTCTGCTACTTGATTATATGCTCCCATAGAACATAGTTATAAAATATTGTTCATTATTTATAAGAAATTCAAATTAAAGTGGATTCCTGTATTTTACCCAGCAACCAGAATTGCTGGAGAGTTAAACATATTATTGAAAAAGAAAAAAAAAAAAACATGGATGAAAAAGTTAAGCACAACTGATTTTGGCAGGTAGTCAAAGTATTCTATAGTGTAATGTCAGAAATAACTGGTAGATGACAATATTAATTGTGTAAACCCATAAAATTGTACAACACAAAACTTGAGCCTTAAGGAAACTAAGAACTTTAGTTACTAATACTGCATCAATATTGGCTCATCTATTGTAGCAAATGTACAACACTAATGTAAGATGTTGATAATGGGGAAATTGAGTGGCAGATAAGGGGTATGTGGGAATTCTCTGCATAATTAATGATTCTTCTGTCAACCCACAACTGTTCTAAAAATAGTCCATTAATTTTTTTAAAGTGTATTGTCTAGGTTAATAGGTCAATCTTACTGACAAATAGGCTCAAATTTTGAGTCTGAGTTCTGAGTCTTCAGTTTACTCTGCAGTTTCAATTTTGCTACTGTTGGCTTCTTTGTTCTGTGCACAGGGCAGTAAGTGAAATGATAAAAGATGGGACCCTCAATTCTAAAATCTCTGGCACTTTGGCAATTACATGTTAAAAAATTATGAGGCAAATAGCTGTACCTATTGAACCAAAACTAAAGACAATCTAGAGTTGCAATAGCACATATTGGGAATGTTCCAAATAGACAAATTTACTCAACTCAGGTACTGAACTTGAGAAATAGGACTCCCATATTAGGCCAAATTGGATGCCAATTTCAATTGGTATTCAGATTCTACTAAGAAATTGCAGGACTCTAAAACAACATATAAATTAGTGAGTTTTATATCTCTGTGTTTCTGTGTTCTTACATCTGACTAATAGATGAAAAATTTATAAATGAAGCTATAAACTCTCTATTTGTGTCTATCTGTATATTTGATGTTATTTCCAAATTAATGTATAAATTAATACTCCTGAAATCTTAGAAATTAAGAAAACCAAACTTTGAATATTTCCAGTGAAAAAAAGTGTTCATTACACTTACATCTAAATGTTTAAAAATAAGTCAAGTTCACATAATTTAGATAAATATTTGATAAATGGGATTAGTTTAATATGGTTAGTTAAATAAAAAGAGATATGCCTTCTGAATTATCAAGAATACATTACAGGAAAAATTTAACTCTGCTTAGGTATGCTTTCCCTAAATTTATACAGCTTTACTGATAAAATAAGCTAGCATTATACCTACAAGATCTTTACAATGATAAAAAAAAGTAAATTTGCATTTAACCAAATTGACTTATTGTTCTGAGAAACTTTATATTAAGAAAAATTATGATTTGTAGGATGTCAACTTGAACAGTTTCCAAGATTTTTGGTAACTTAAGTATGAAAGTTTGCCACAGGGGTCCACCTCCTCAGAAAAGAGGAGAGAAAGGGCACAGCCTAAGGCTAAATCAGCTTTTGGCCAACAAATTTGGTGTGTGTTTCAGTTACCCTTCCAGGCTGTGTGGGGCTGCACCATTCCAAGGCCCTTGGAAGTAGGTCTGCAAACTATTACTGGGTCCATGGCCCAGATCTTCTCAAATAAACAGGGATAATTCTAAAGAGCTAGAGCAGGTTGACCCAAGAATCAAAAAACAGCAGTAACACACAGCCTCCCACCACCAAATCCCTACACAAGAAAGACAAATGAAGCATCAGAGTAAACTCACCATCATAATCAGAGCCCTAGACATCAGTAAAAAAGTTACAAGCCACACTAAGAAATCATAAGATATGGACTAAGAAAAGGAATACATTCAATCCCTAGAAGAGACACAGGATTTGAGACAGCTAATCAATGAGGTTCATACACATCTAAATCAATTCCATGAGTTGGAAAACAATATGACTAAAGAAACAAAGGACATCAAGAATACACTGAGCAAGCACAAAGAAGAATTTAATAACAGAGTTCATGAGATCAGAAGCACATTAAAGGAGTTGTGGGAACATGGCATCAGAAAAGCAGAAAAGGATCAGTGATCTCACAAAAACAATGCAGAAAGAGCCTAAAGATGACAGAGGAATCTGCTTTGAGGTCAGCAGACGTGGACAGTGCTTTACAACTCCAAGGAGGGTAAGAGACAGAGAGAGGAAGAAGCTGAACTATGAACTGTCATCTGCTGGCCAGTCTGGAAATTACATGGATAGAAATTGCTTTCAGAGTTCTCTCTACTCCACCCCTGGGAGAAAGTCTACACCCCAATAGTGAGTCCCTGGCAAGGTTTTTGGTAATATAAACTAGACAATGTTAAAGACTTAGGATAAGTGGTACCAAGTATCAATGAGCTGTGTAAAAATAATAATAAAAGGTAAGAGAGAAATTGTCTATTAGAGTAAATTCACCAACATATCAGATTCCTAGACATCAGCAAAAAACTGACAAGCCATACTATCATACAAGAGAAGATGGCACAACCAAAGGAAAAGAGCCAAATGTAATGAAGAGATTCAGGATAAAGACAATTAATGATAATCACACAACTCTCCTAAATCAATTTAAAGAATTTAAAGAAAATATGACTAGAGAGATAAGGGATATTAAGAAGACCCTCGGTGAGCATAAAGAACATTTGGAAAGTTTACAAAGAAAAGTAACTGAATTTACAGGAATGAAAGATGAAATGGATAAGGTTAAAAATAATTAGAGGCACATAAGTACAGATTTGAACTGCTTGAAGATAGAGTTAGTGGTTTTGGTTTTATTTTTATTTTATTTTTTTGTCTTTTTTTAAAATATTACATTAAAAAATTATAGGTCCCCTTATTCCCCCCACCCCACTCACCCCACTCCTCCCCCATAGCAACAATCTCCTCCATCATCATGAGACATTCATTGCATTTGGTGAATACATCTCTGAGCACCGCTGCACATCATGGTCAATGGTCCACATCATAGCCTACACTAGCCCACATTACACCCACTGGGCCATGCGAGGACATACAATGTCCAGTAACTGTCCCTGCAGCATCACCCAGGACAACTCCAAGTCCCAAGAACGCCTCCACATCTCATCTCTTCCTCCCATTCCACCCCCAGCAGCCATCATGGCCACTTTCTCCACACCAATGCCACATTTTCTTTGATTACTAATCACAATAATTCATGAATAGAATATCAGTAAGTCCACTCTAATCCATATTCTATTCCTCCATCCTGTGGACCTTGGAATGGTTGTGTCCACTCCCTATCTATATCAACAGGGGACTTAGATTCCACATGGATGCTGGATGCAATCCTCCTGCTTTCAGTTGTAGGCACTCTTGGCTCCCTGGTGTGGTGGTTGACCTTCTTCACCTCCATGTTAGCTGAGTGGAGTAAGTCCAATAAACCAGAGTGTAGGAGATGAAGTCTGTTGAAGCTCAGGGCCTGGCTATCACATGGTCAGTCCAGAGATGCAGGTCCCCTGGGTATATATTAAACCCCAGCACCAACTACAGTTCTGGTAAAAGTAACAGGAGAGGCTTGTGAAAAAAGATCACATCTGAGTCCAGCTCCATTACACAGAAACACAAACTCCAAAGAAGAGCCAACTGACTTGGCACTAAACTCCATCTGCCATGTCCATAGAACCTGTGGGTCTCTGTAGCTCTCAGAAGAACCAGTACCCAGGGTTGTGTCTACCTTATCTGTCTCTGGGACTCTGCTGAGGTATGCATAAGGGCAATTCCTCTGATAACCTCCTAGCTCTTTTTGGAGACTCATAGCCATATAAACTCATTTGTCCTTTCCATTTCCCCCTTGATTCAGGTCAAAAAGCATTTTTAACTCCTGGTATTATATGTAGACTGAGATATACTGCTGGTCCCAGTTGACCCTTTTATTCAAGGTCATTTTCTAGTTACATCATCAGATGGTACTTAGTAGTAACCCTTCAGCACCAGGGAGGCTCATACCCGGGAGTCATGTCCCATGCTGGGGGAAAGGCAATGCATTTACATGCTAAGTTTGGCTTTGAGACTGGCCATATTTTGAGCAACACAGAGGCTCTCAGGAGGTAACTCTTAGGCACCCTGAAGCTCTAGGCCTTGTTCTTATTTCAGGTGCACACGCTCACAAGCATAGTCATTAGTATCAAGGGCTCATTGTTGGACCTTCATTCTTTTTTGGTCTTTGCAATTGCACTTGGGGGGTTGTTCCTGATCCTTTAGGCACTGTGATAGAGCTCCCCTGGCTAGGAACTCAGCATTCCCTCAGTTGTTGTTTTTAATTGTAGCCACTATGAAAGTATCAAAATGTTATTATGTACCCTGGATATATGCCCTGGAGAAATCCCTGCCAAGCATGTGTCCCCTCTCAATAACATCCCACACCAATATTCCTCCACTGCCATTCTTGAACCTCTCTGTGATCCAAAACTTCCTGAAAATTGAAGCCCAATATATTACCAGGTTCCATTAATAGTAAAATGGAATATAGGGATGAGTATAAAATTAGATATAGAATACATATTAATTTGGAAAAATTAAGGTGAAAATAAATTGGGGTATCAAAAAATTTAAAAATGCAAAAGCTTTGTTTTTGATGTTTTGCCTTCCATCACTGCAATAAGTGTTGCCCTGTATGCAAATTGGCAAGGCAACTACTTCCGTCTTTACCTCAGTGTCTACGTCTTATCTTTTCCTTTTCTTTTTTCTAATTATTAAGCTTATCCTCACAAGACTTTTAAATCACAGTAATTCATATATACAATATACAGTACTCCCACATATCCAACATAAAGCTTTTTCCATTCCACAGCAATAATCCTTTTACATATTAATACTATATTTACTGAAACTGATGTACAGATATTGAGACAATACCTTTCAAACAAGGTAACATTTGTGTTTACATCATGGTTTATATTTTAGACTATACAATTTTCTAAATTTTTAGTTATCTTATGTTTTACATTATGGTTTACATTTTAGCTTATCAGCCCTTATATATTTTTTGTGTAATTTTACATGTCTTATATCCATCCTTGAGTAATCTTGTGGAACACTTCTATTGCCCACACAGTTACATTGGTTCCATCTATTCAATACCTCTTTCCCCCTCCCCACAGTGACAGTCAATCTTCATTGCTTCAAGGGCCATGTTCAGAGATACTTGCAACAGTGTGGAGGGTTTGACATGCTCAACTGCCCTAATGCACTGGGAGTCACCATTTCTCTTGAGAGATACAATTCCCTTTATTTAAGGCATCAGTCCTCCCCAGGATGTGGGTATACCTTTACTCTCATTATATGGGACTCTATCCAATGATATAACCCACTATGGCAAAATAAGCATTCACATATTCCCTAAGAGCCTGTCCTGTTTCAGATTATCCACTTAAGAATCTTAAACAGGTAACTTTCCTTAATATATTTTTGAAAAGGTTTTTTCAGCATTATACTCTCAACCAAATATCTGACAATCTCTTATGTTCGTATGTTGCCCTAACCTCCCCCCAATTTCTTGGGAAAAATTACCCATCCTCCCATCCCTAGCCCCCCTCAAGCCTGCAAAGCCCCACCCAAAGGTAACCCTATGCCCCCATTTTAGCCCTTCCTTGTACAAATACTTACCTCCAGCTTATAGATTTCACCTATGTAGATGTCAGCTTACATCCTTCCTCTACCCCCCAATTTCCTCTAAGCCTATCACCCAGTCTCTAGGTCTCTGAGGCAGCTTGGTTTACTTATTTCATATCATTGAGGTCATGTAGTATTTGTCTGTCCTTCAATGCCTGAGTTGCTTCACTTAACATAAGGTTCTTAAGCTTCATCCATGTTATCACATGTGTTTGTAATGTATTTGTTTTTAAAGGTGTGTAGTATTCCATTGTATGTATATACCACATTTTATTTATCCATTCATCTGTTGATGGGCATTTGGATTGATTCCAACTTTTGGCAATAGGGAACAATGCTGCTATGAACATTGGTGTGCATATATTGGTTTGTGTCCTTGTTTTCAGTTCTATGGGGTATATACCCAGCAGTGGAATTGCTGGGTCATACAGCAAATCTATGGTTAGTTTTTTGAGAAACCACCAAACTGTCCCCCAGAATGGCTGGATCCTTCTGCATTCCCACCAGCAGTGGATGAATGTTCCCATTCCTCCACATCCTCTCCAGCATTTATAATCTTCTGTTTTTCTCATAGCTGCCAATCTTATGGGAGTAAGATGGTATCTCATTTAAGTTTTGATTTGCATTTCCCTGATAGCTAGAGATTTGGAGCATTTTTTCATGTGCTTTTTAGTCATTTGCATTTCTTCTTTGGAGAAGTGTCTGTTTAAATATTTTTCCCATTTTTTAAATGGATTGTTTATCTTTTTATTTTCAAGATATAGGATTTCTTTATATATGCAGGTTATAAGTCTCCTATCCGATATATGGTTACCAAATATTTTCTCCCATTGTGTAGGCTCTCTTTTCACTTTCTTGACAAACTCCTTTGAGGTGCAGAAGGCTTTAATTTTGAGGAAGTCCCATTTATCTATTTGCTCTTTTGCTGCTCATGCCTTTGGTGTGAAGTGTATGAAGCCATTTCCTATTACAAGATCTTGTAGATACTTCCCTACACTGCTTTCCAAAGTCTTTATGGTCTTGGCTCTTATATTTAGGTCTTTGATCCATCTTGAGTTGATTTTTGCATAAGATGTGAGATGGTAATCCTCTTTCATTTATTTATGTATGGATATCCAGGTCTCTAGGCACCATTTCTTGATTAGGCCATTCTCTCCCAGTTGAGAGGGTTTGGTGGCTTTATCGAATATTATATGACTATATATATGAGGATCTATATCAGAACTCTCAACTTGGTTCCATTGGTCTGTGTGTGTCTCCTTGTGCCAATACCATGCTGTTTTCACTACTGTAGCTTTGTAGTATTTTTTGAAATCAGGCAGTGCGATTCCTCCAATTTCCTTTTTCTTTTTCAATATGTCTTTGGCTACTTGGGGCCTCTTTCCTTTCCAAATAAATTTCATAGTAAGTTTTTCTACTTCCTTTAAGAATGCTGTGTTGATTTTTATTGGGATTGCATTGAATGTGTAGGTCAGTTTTGGTAGGATAGACATATTAATAATATTTAGTTTTCCTATCCATGAACAGGGAATATTCTTCCATTTATTTAGGTCTTCTTTGATTTCCTTGAACAGTCTTGTGTAGTTCTCTGTGTATAAGTTTTTTACATCTTTAGTTAAATTTATTAGTAGGTATTTGATTTTTTTATTGACTACTGCAAATGGTATTTGTTTCTTGATTTCCTCCTGATCTTGCTCATTCTTGGTGTACAGAAATGCTACTGATCTTTGCGCATTGATCTTATAACTTGCAACTTTACTAAACTCATTTATGAGTTCTAGAAGCTTTGTTATAGACCTCTCAGGGTTTTCTATGTATAGAATCATGTCATCTGCAAATAATGAAATTTTGACTTCTTCCTTTCCAATTTGAATGCGTTTTTTATCTGGTTCTTGCCTCAGTGCTTGAGCAAGTACTTCTAAGACAATGTTAAATAGAAGATGTGATAGTGGACATCCTTGTCTTGTTCCTGATCTTAGAGGGAAGAATTTTAGGATTTCATCATTGTAGACAATGTTGGCTGTGGTTTTTTCATATATACTCTTTATCATGTTCAAAAAATTTTCTTGTATTCTAATCTTCTGCAGTGTTTTTATCAAGAAAGGGTGCTGTATTTTGTCAAATGCTTTCTCTGCATCTATAGATATAATCATGTGATTTTTTTCCTTCAAGTTTCAGTATGTTGTGTTATCATTTTCATTAGTTCAAGGTAGTTATTACTTTCTTTTGAGATTTACTCTTTGACCCACTGTTTTTCTAAGAGTGTGCTGATTAATTTCCATATCTTGGTGTGAAATCCGGCCCTCTGGCCCTTGCAGATTTCCAGCTATACTCCACTGTGTTCAGAGATATTATTTTGTATGATTTCGATCTTTCTGAATTTATTGAGCCTTTCATTGTGGCCTAGCATATGGTCTATCTTGGAGAATGATCCATGTGCACTTGAGAAAAATGTATATCCTGCTTTATTCAGGTGTAATGATCTATATATGTCTATTAGATCTAGCTCCTCTAATATACTGTTCAAAGGTTTTGTTCCTTTAGTGATTCTCTTTTGAGATGTTCTGTCCAAAGTTGATAGTGGTGTATTAAAATCTCTCACTATACTTGTAGAGGCATCTATTCTTTCACTTAGTTTTTCCAGTGTTTGCCTCACGTATTTGGAGGCGCCCTTTGTTAGGAGCATAAATATGTATGATTGTTCATTCTTCTTCTGAGATTGTCCCTTTCACTAATATGTAGTATCCTTCTTTGTCTCTCACAATTGTTTCGCATTTAAAGTCTATTTTGTCTGATATTAATATAGCTACTCCTGCCTTTTTTTAGTTATTGTTTGCTTGTAAGATTCTTTTCCAACCATTCACAGTCAACCTCCATGAATCCCTGGTTCTAAGATGTGTTTCTTGTAGACAGCATATAGATGGGTTATATTTCCTTATCCAATCTCCCAGCCTGAATCTTTTGATAGGTGAGTTTAATGCATTCACATTCAGTGTTATTACTTTTAAGGAATTATTTATGTTAGCCATATTTTGTTTGGACTTGTGTTTGTCATATTTTGTTTGTTTGTTTCCTTCTCTTTTTGTCTTTTTTCTTGCTCTTACACTCTTCTCCAACTCTGCCTCTCCTGTTTTTTTTTTCTTTCTTCCTGCAGAACTCCCTTTAGTATTTCTTGAAGGGCACGGTTCTTGTTGGCATACTCTTTCAGTTTCTATTTTTCCGTGAATATTTTTAACTCTCCATTATTTTTGAATGCTAGTTTAACTGGGTTGAGTATTCTTGGTTGGAATTTTTTTTTCTTTTAGTACCTTGACTATATCATACCACTGCCTTCTTGCCTCCATGATTTCAGATGAGAAATCAGCATTTAATCTTATGGAGCCTCCCTTGTATGTGACAGTTTTCTTTTCTCTTGCTGCTTTTAGAACTTTCTCTTTGTCTTGAGCATTGGATAATTTGAGAAGTATATGTCTTGCAGTGTGCCTGTTGGGATTTATGGTATTTGGGGTGTGTTGTGCTTCCTGCACATGTATATCCATCTCTCTCAGTAGGTTTGGGAAATTTTCAGCCATTATTTCCTCCAACACCCCTTCTGTACCCTTTCCCTTCTCTTCTCCTTCTGGGATGCCTATAATACATATTTTTGTGCATTTTTTCATTGTCATTCAGGTCCTTAAGTCCTAGCTGAATTTTTTGTGTCTTTTTATCAATCAGTTCTACTATCTCTTTGATTTCAGATGTACGGTCTTCCACCTCACTAATTCTCTCCTCTGCCTCTTCTAATCTGCTTCTATTTGCTGAGAGTATATTTTTGATTTCTTGAACTGTGGTGTTCATCACCATCATATCTGTTATCTCTTTGCTTATGTCTGCAATTTTGTCTCCAAGTGTTTTCTTCATATTGTTAATCTCTTCCTTTACTTTATAAAGTTAGTCTCTAATATATATTTTGAGATCTTTAATTACTTGTCCAATGTTCTGCTCCACCTTCCTGGTTTTTAGTTTGTTCATTGGATTCAGCCATGTTTTCCTGATTATTGGTTTGGTTTATAGTTTTTTGTTGCTGTCTGGTCATCACTTTATCTTGATGGGTTTAATCAGTTCCTTAGCTTCTTTGTCTAGTCTTGGGGATTAATTAGTTGTTGTTCTTGCATTAGTGTTATGTTTTCTCTGTGTCACTTTGTTCTTCTTACTCTATTTTCTTGTTGCTGGCTAATTTCACCTTGAAGGAAAATATAGGACCATACTACTATAAAGTAGTGTTGGTGATAAATGTTAACGGAACAACAATGTGAGATCTGGGAGAATGGATATTAGACTCATGTAAGTTGTGTAGAGTTATAGAAGTAAGTAGAGTACCTATAATGAGACAGTCAACTGAATATGGGGAGGAATAGAGTATGACTTAAAAATCCAGTGTTTTCATGGGAGAGGGAAAGAGAATAGAAAGACAATAATATCAAGAGTGGATAAATGTCAGAAAACAAAACAAAGGTATTAGATATTAAAAGTCAGACAATTTGGGGGCCAAAGAAAGGGAGGTGGAATGTAAGATAAACAGTAGATGATGGAGGCTAGCAAGATTGGGGGAAAGGGGATAGTGTAGGTGGCCATCTGGTTAATAGGAGTCCTGGGAGCACCACAGTGCAACACAGCCTTCAGGGATTCCCGCAGCAGGGCTCCAGCCCTTCAGGGAGGGGTCCTGCCTGAAACCTCTGACCTCCCTCTCAGAAACCCAAAATTCCACCTCTCACAAGAATCTCTTCTGTCACTGTCTCACCAAATCGACATCCACACACCTCCTGCCCTGCAAGCCCCTGAAAACACCTGCTGGGGCACCACTGCACTACAAAGAGTTCAGGGACCACTGTGGATATGCTGCCAGCCCTAGGAGGAAGGGTTCCACCTAGAACTTCTAACCTCCATGTCAGAAACTCTAATTTCCACCTCTTGCAAGAATCTCTTCTGTCACTGTCTTACCAAATCGACATCCACACACTTCCTGCCCTGCAAGCCCCTGAAACAGCCCACTCAGTGTTTGGGAACACCCTACAGAACAAAGTTCCTAGGGATCACAGTGGCCTGGCCACCAGCCTTAGGGAGAGGGGCTCCAGCCAGAACCTCTGACCTCCATGCCAGAAACCCAAAAATCCACCTCTCGCAAGAATCTCCTCCGTCACTGTCTCACCAAATCTACTTCCAGACACCTGCCACCCTGCAAGCCCCCAAAACAGCCTGCTTAGGACTTGGGAACTACCCAGCACAGCAAAGCCTTCAGAAATTGCCACTGCCGGGCCACCAGCCCCAGGGGGAAGGTCCCATCCACAACCCCAACCTCCGTGAAAGAGACCCAAAATTCTACCTCTTACAAGAATCTCCTCTGTCACCATCCCACCAAATCAATGTACAGACACCTCCTGCCCTGTAAACACCTGAAACAGCCTGGTCCAGCAGGACTCCAACCCTACTCAGCCGCTTCTTTGCAGCAGAGATTATGAGATCATGAGGTGCGCTCACTCAGACACCATATTGACCCGCCTCCCCGAGTTAGTGGTTTTGAAGACAAAACATCTGAAAAGAAAAAGATAGTAAGACAGAAAGAAGAGAATGGAAAAAATGAAACAGGGTCTCAGGGAAATGAATGACAACATAATGCAAAAACATTTATTATCAACATTCCAGAAGAAGAAGAAAATGGAAAAGAGGCAGAAAGAATATTTGAGGAAATATTGACTGAAAATTTCCCTGCTCTTATGAAAGACATAAATATCAATGTCCAAAAAAGGCCAATGCACCCCAAGCAGCATAAACTCAAACAGACCTACCCTGAGACACCTACAATTCAGAATGACAAATACTAGAGATAAAGAGAAGATTTTGAAAGTAGCAAAAGAAAAACAAAGCATCATGTACAAAGGAAACTTGATAAGATGAAGTGATGACTTCTCATCAGAAACTGTGGAGGAGAGAAGAAAGTGGTATGATGTATTTATGGTATTGAGAGAGAAAAACTGCTAGCCAAGAATTCTGTATCTGGTAAAGCCATCCTTCAGAAATGAAGGGGAGTTCACAGTCTCCACAGACAAACAAAAACTGATGGAATATATTACAAAATGATCAGAAGTACAAGAGATACTAAAGAGATTTCTGAACCTGAAAGGAAAAAACAAAGGTGAGAGATTTAGAGAAGAATGTAGAAAAGAATATTTGAAATAGTAAAATAAATAGACTAGAGTATGATGTGACCACTGAAATCCAAAAGTCAAAATGGGTGAAGTAATGCCTTTATACTTATAACATACAACCAAAAAAGAGCTGGCATAGCAATACTTACATACAAAATAAATTTTAAATGCCAAACTTTTCTAAGGGATGAGGAAAGTCATTATATATTAATAAAGGGGGTAATTCAACAAGAAGAAATAACTATTCTAAATATTTATGCACATAACCTCAGTGCACCAAGATACATGAGGCACACACTGGCAAAGCAGAGAAATTGATTTTTCTAAAATAATAGTTGGAGACTTCAATATACCACTCCCAGTATTGGATAGAACATTTGGACGATCTAACTGCACACTTGGAAGAACTAGAAAAAGAACAGCAAACTAATCCCAAACCAATCAGAAGGAAAGAAACAGTAAAGATCAGAGCAGAAATTAAAGAAATCAAAAACAACAAAACAAAACAATAGGGAGAACCAATACCAAAGTTAGTTCTTTGAGAAGATCAACAAAATCCACAGACACTTAGCTAGACTAACAAAGAAAAAAAAAGAGAAGACACATATATATAAAATCAGATATGAGAGGGGGGACATTACCACTGTCCCCAGAGAATTAAGAGATCATAAGAGGATACTATGAACAACTGTATGCCAAAAAACTAAAAAATGTAGATGAGATGGACAAATTCCTGGAAACACATGAATTACCTACACTGACTTTAGAAGAAATGGAAGACCTCAACAAACCAATCACAAATGAAGAGATTGAAACAGTCATCAAAAACCTCTCAAAGATGAAACCAGATGACTTCACAGGTAAATTCTACCAACCATACAAAGATAAATTAATACTGACCTTTCTCAAACTCCTCCAAAAAATTGAACAGGTAAAGAATGCTAACAAACTCATTCTAGGAAACCAATATCTCCCTAATACCAAAAAACAGATAAAAAATATTATGAAAAAGGGAAATTACGGACCAATATCTCTAATGAACATAACAAGCAAAAATCCTCAACAAAACATTTGCAAAGAGAATCCAAAAGCATATTAAAAGAATTATACACCATGCTCAAGTGGATTTTATCCCACAAAAGAGTGTTTCAACCCAAGAAAATCAATTAGTGCAATAAACTACATTGACAAAATGAAGAAGAAAAATCACACGATCCTCTCGATTGATGCAGAAAAGGCATTTGAAAAAAATACAGCATTTTTTCTTGATAAAAAACACTCCAAAATATAGGAATAGAAGGAAGTTTTCTCAATATGGTAAAATGCATATATGAAGACCCTACTAACATTGTATTCAGTGGTAAAAGACTGAAAGATTTCCCGCTGAGATTAGGAACAAGACAAGGATGACCACTCTTACCGTTATTATTCAATATTGTGCTAGAAGTTCTAGCTCGAGCAATTAGGCTAGACAAAGAAATAAAAGGCACTCGAATAAGAAAGGAAGAAATAAGACTTCCACTATTCATTGATGACATGATCTTCTATCTAGAAAATCCTGAAAAATCTGCAACAAAGCTACTATGACTGATAGACAAGGTCCGCAAAGCAATGGGATACAAAATTAATATCCAAAAATCAATTGTGTTTTTACAATCTACTGATGAGCAATCTGAGGAAGAAATCAGGGGAAAAAATTACATTTATGGTAGCAACTAAAGGAATCAAATACTTAGGAAGAAATTTAACCAGAGACATAAAGGACCTGCACTCAGAAGATTACAAAACATTGCTGAAAGAAACTGAAGAAGACTTAGATAAATGGAAGGACTTTCCATATTCATGGACTAGAAAATGGAATATTGTTATAACATCAATTCTACCCAAACTGATTTACAGATTCAATACAATCTCAATAAAATCCCAACAGCCTATTTTTTGCAGAAATGGAAAACCAGTTATCAAATTTATTTGAAAGGGGCCCCGAATACACAAAAATGTCTTACAAAAAAACCAAGTTGGAGGACTCTTACTTCCAGACTTTAAAGCATATTACTTAGCTACTGTTGGAAACTGAGGCAGAGTGGTCTCGCAAGGAGAGACGTGCTGTCTCCATGGCTACACTTGCAAGCTCCCGGCAAATGGGATGAAGCTGTTAAAGGCTGAAAGAAAAGATGAGCACATTCTTTTTGTAGTAAGTAGAACTCTTAGACTTTGTACCTTGAGATAAGATTTTTTTTCCTTAGACCATGAATAATGCTGCTAGTTAACTGGATGTTGCTGCTTGTTGTCACATAGGCTGCATGCTGCTGCTTGTTGTCACATAGACTGGGGTATATAGAGAGTCCCTTGTAAACAATAATGTCTGATGAGTCTCTACTCACAGACTCCCTGATTCCAGCTCTTTCTTTCTTTCTTTCTTTCTTTCTTTCTTTCTTTCTTTCTTTCTTTCTTTCTTTCTTTCTTTCTTTCTTTCTTTCTTTCTTTCTTTCTTTCTTTCTTTCTTTCTTTCTTTCTTTCTTTCTCTTTCTTTCACTCTCTCTTTTTTCTTTCTTTCATTCCCAATACCCTTTGGGTCCAAATCTGCAACAGCTACAGTGGTAAAAACAGCATGGTAGTGGAAAAAAGATAGATGGACCAGTGGAACTAAACTGAGAACTCAGAAATAGACCTTCACGTCTGTAGTAAGGTGGTTTTGACAACCTGTTAAACCCACCCACCTGGTCCAGAACAGGCTACTCAATAATGTTGCTGGAAGAATTGGCTATCTATATCCAAAAGAAAGAAAGGGGCCCCCTATCTCACATTTTATATATAAATTAACTCAAAATGGATCAAAGACCTAATTTTAAAAGCTATAGCCATAAAAGTACTAGAAGAAAATGCAGGAAAACATCTTCAAGACCTTGTGATAGGCAGTAGTTTCTTAAACCTTATGTCCAAAATGTAAGCAACAAAAGAAAAAAATAGATAAATGGGACCTCCTCAAAAGTAAACACTTTTGTTTTACAAAAGACTTTGTCAAGAAAGTCAAAAGTCAGCCTACTCAATGGGAGAAAATATTTGGAAACAACATATCCAATAAGGGCTTGATCCATGTTACATAAAGATCTCATACAACTCAATGATAAAAGGGCAAGCTCCCCAATTTAAAAATGGGTGCCTCACTAACTATAGGGTAATGCAGATAAAAAATACAAGAAAATACAATTTCACACCTTATAGAATGGTGATTATATAAAACAAAAACAAAAACAGAAAACTTCAAGTGTTGGAAAGGAAATGGAGAAACAGGAACACTCCTTCACTGTTGATGGGAATGGACAATGGTGCTGCCTCTGTGGAAGACAGTTTGGCAATACCTCAAGAATATAGGACTTTGTATGATCCAGCAATCCTGCTACTTGATATACCTTCGAAAGCCCTGAAAGCAAAGATGCAAACAAATGCTTGCACACTGATGTTCACAGGAGCATTATTGACAATGGCTAAAATATAGACCCAGCCCCTAGAACACATTAACTGATGAATAGATAACAAAATGTGGCATAAATACACATTTCACCTGTTAGAAGAAATGAAACAGGTATTCACCTGTTAGAGGAAATGAAATCAGGATGCATATGATGACATGGATGAACGTAGAGGATATTATGGTTAGTGACATAAGCCAGACTCAAAAGGACAAATATTGTATGATCTCACTAATATGAACTAAATGTGATAAGTAAATTCATAGAAGTAACCTCTAAAGTATAAATTACTGGAAAATAGAAGGTGGGTTGGGATTGGAAAATAATGCTTAATGTATGTAGCATTATTTAAAAGGTTAAATGTAAAAGTTTAGAAATGAATAGAGTTGATAGTAACACATGATAATGAGTATAATTAAAACAGCTGATTTATAAATGTGATTGTGGTTGAAAGGGGTAGCATGTGGAAGTGACTATCAATTGAAAGGAAACCTGGGAATCTAGGGTATGTATAACTGTGATTTCAGTGGTGGGTGAAGATCGCAGTTAATAACATAACCCAACTGCAAACAAGACCACACAAATGAAAGAGGGTAATGTGGAAAATGTGGGAGGGGGTGGGGGTATGGGTATCCCCTACATTTTCAATGTAACATCTACATAATATAAAGATTATTTAAAAATAGAGAGCCTCCGTGTTGCTCAAATGGGGCCAGTCTTGAAGCCAAAGTCAGCATGTAAATGTGTTGCCTTCCCCCCAGCATGGGACAAGACTCCTGGAGATGAGCCTCCCTGGTGCTGAGGAATTACTACCAAGTACCAGCTGATGATGTAGCTAGAAAATGACCTTGAATAAAAGGGTCAACTCAGACCAGGAGAATATCTGTTTACATATAATACCAGGAGTTAAAAATGCTTTTTGACCTGAATCAAAGGGGGAAATGGAAAGGACAAATGACTTTATAAGGCTGAGTCTCCAAAAAGAACTGGGAGGTTTTCAGAGGGGTTGCCCTTATGCACACCTCAGCAGAGTCCCAGAGACAGATAAAGTAGATACAACCCCAGGTATTGGTTCTTCTGAGGGCTCCAGAGACCCACAGGTTCTATGGTCATGGCAAATGGAGTTCAGTGCCATGTCCGTTGGACCTGCTTTGGAGCTTGTGTTCCTGGGTGTGATGGTGTTGGACTCAGATATGATCTTTGTTCAAAAGCCTCTCCTGTTACTTTTACTGGATCTGTAGTTGGCACTGGGGTTTAGTGTATACCCAGGGGACCTGAACCTCTGGACTGACCATGTGATAGCCAGGCCCTGAGCCTCAAGAGACTTGCAACTCCTACACTCTGGTTTATTGGACTTACCACACTCAGCTAACATGGAGGTGAAGAAGGTCAGCCACCACACCAGGAAGCCAAGAGTGCCTACAATTGAAAGCAGAATTGCATCCAGCTCGATGTGCAATCTAAGCCTCCTCTTGATATAGATGTGGAGTGGACACAACCATTCCAGGTTCCACAGGATGGAGGAATAGACTATGGATTAGAGTGGACTTACTGACATTCTATCCATGAACTATTGTGATTAGTAATCGAAGAAAATGTGGCATTGGTGTGGAGAATGTGGCCATGGTGGCTGCTGGGGGTAGAGAGTGGGAAGAAGAGATGTGATGGACTTGGGACTTGGAGTTGTCCTGGGTGGTGCTGCAGGGACAGTTACTGGACATTGTATGTTCTCCCATGGCCCACTGTGTGGACTGTGGGAGAGTGTGGGCTATGGTGTGGACCATTGACCATGAGGTGCAGTGGTGCTCAGAGATGTATTCACCAAGTGCAATGAATGTCTCATTGATGATGGAGGAGGTTGTTTTTTGGGGGTATATGGGGACCTCATATTTTTTTAATGTAACATTAAAAAAATAAATAAAGACAAAAAAATAAAGAAAAAATAATTTAAAAATGATTTGGGAATAGAGTTCTATGATAAGAATAAATGTCAGCTCCATCATTTTTATTATCTCCCTAGTATTTCACTGCATACATGTACCATGATTAACTTTTTCCCTAAGGTAAATATTTTTCTCCAATTTCACTATTTATAATTAGATAGCAATGGGCACCTTGTGCTTTCCTCATGCTTGTGTGATCCTCTTCTTCGGATCTTTCCTAGAACTGTCATTGATGTGTACAAGGGTACAACTTTTTATTTCGTGATTCTAAACTCCTTTAAGGGACAGCTCCAATCCTCAGAGGCATATTCAGTATGGAACAATCACTGATCCTAAGCAAGATAAGCTGGAAGGCCATGGCATATTTCAAGCAGATCCTGTTCAATGGACCCATCTGACAAGAAAGGTCCAGGGCAGCCTTCTGGCTTAATTACCTGTAAGAAATCAGGCAGAGGTTTAGATCAAGTCAGAAGAATCATGACAGGCAGCACTCAGCTGGGACTAACTCTCAGCCTCACATCTCAGGCTCCTTCATGTAAAGCATAGATCAAAGCACCTCTGTGGAAAAGTGTGCTGACAAGTGACACCCACTGGCAAGTCTGGAAATTGCATGGACAAAAGCCATTTGCACTCTCTTTATCAAACCCTGGGAGAAAATCTGTGCCCCCAGTAGTGAGCCCCTGGTCTGATTTTTCTAAGTTAACTGGACAATTTTAAAGACTGAGAATAAGTTGAACCAAATATCAAAGAGGTGTGTGTGTGTGTGGGGGGGAACAAGAGAGAAAATTGGCAGTCAGAGTAAATTCACCAACATATTCAGATGCCTAGACATAAGCAAAAACTTACAAGCCATACTAGGGAAGAGGAAGAGATGGCCCAACCAAATGAACAAACCAAATATCTTCAGGAAATACAGGATTTAAGACAATTAGTGATGCCTTAAAGAAAATTGTGATAATTTCTTTTTAAATTTAGAGAGCTCATTTTGAAATATTTATTCAAATGAAATGGCATAACACATAATTATATAGCACAGCAATATATACAGCAATTATTAAAATAAAAGGAGGAAATTGAAAAATACCATTATATTTAAACAGTTTAAGATATGGCTCACTACTACCCATAGAACATCATTAATATAAGACTTGAGTGTGCAGTTTACTAACTTGCCCAAATTGATATTCATATGACACTCTACCCTAAATGTGTAAAATATATTTTCTTTCCAATAAACATTGATATTTTGCTAATTTATACCGTATTCTGGGCCATAAGGAAGTCTGAACAAACTTCAAAATACAGAAACTGTACAGAATGTGCTCTTTGACCCCAGATATCAGAAGACTAGAGGGGTATTGAAGTCTCTGAGTCTAATTCTTCATATGTCTATTTCTCCTAGCTGTTCTGTCAGTCTGCTTTATGATTATTGAAAATCTTCTGTTTGTTTCTTGTGTCAATGTTATATACCTTTATGTCATCTTCATTAATTGACTCTTTTATCAACATGAAATAACATCATTTGTGCCTGGTGCTTGCTCCAATGTCTACATTTTATGTTATTAATATAACCAATACACCTCTTAAAAGTTTGTTACCAAATATATCTTCACATATCTTTTTACCTTTAATCTATTAGGGTCTTTATATTAAAGTGAATTTCTTGAAGGCAGCATAGAATAGGGACTTATTTTGTAATCCCATCAGACTCTCTGCCTTTTAATTGTAGTGTTTTACTCTTTAAATTAATTCTAATTATTGATGTATTTAAGTGTTAAATATGTTGTCCTGGTTTTTTTCGGTTGTTGTTTTTCCCTCTATTCTTTGTTTTCTACTTCCTCTTTTTCAGACTTCATTTGGATTATCCTATTACTTACATATATATCTATATTATTTTCCAAAGTTGATTTTTATTCAGCACCTATATTATACATATTTAACTCCTCTCAGTATGATTTCATGTGATAATATACCACTTTCAATGTACATGAAGAACAAAACCTATCATATATTTACTGATATTTTTACCACTTCTGGTGCTCTTCTTTCCTTTCTGTAAGTCCATATTTTCAAAACATATTATATTTTTTCCTCTAAGATTTCATTTAACATTTTTATAGTACAGACCTTATGATGGATTATTCCCTCTTTTGAGTGACTTCCATATTCTTTCATTTATCTTCATTTTTGTAAGTCATTTGTATAAAATTTAATTTTTTCTTTTTTGGTACAGGGGCTGGGAATTGAACCCAGGACTTCATATGTGGGAAGCTGTTGTTCAACCCTTGAGCTACATGGGCCCCTCTGTATTGGCTTTTTTTGTTTACTTGTTCTCCATTCCTCAAGATGGCTCTCTCTTCTATCTGCTCATTGTCTGCTCAGTGTGTCTGCTCATTGTGTCTTCTTGCCTTCTTTAGGAGAGGCACTGGGAATCAAACTCTGGACCTCCCATGTGGGAAACAGGAAATCAACTGTGCAAGCCACATCCATTTCCTCAAATGAAATTCTATAGATATATTTTTCATTTTTTAAAGAAGCCTTAGATTACATAAATATTATATTAAAAACAGGGCATTCTCACATAGCCCTCCCCTCCCACATTTTCCCACATTAACAACATCTTTCATTAGTGTTTTACATTTGTTATAGTTGAGGAGCACATGTTGAAACATTATACTAACCATGGACAATAGTTTGCATTATAGTTCACACTCTGCCCCACACAATTTTATAGGTTTTGACAAAATGTATAATGACCTGTGTCTGTCATTGCAATGCCATGCAGGAAAATTCCAATGTCCCAAAAATGCCCCCATGTTGTACCTATTCTTTCCTCTCCCTCCCTCAGAACCTCTGATGGCCACTGCCATTATATCAGGGGTTCTTAACAAGGTATCTGTGAACTTGAATTCAAATGTAAAAAAAAAAACATTATTCTTGTAAGGATGTGTTGGTGTGAATGTGATATATTTATTAAATAATACACAGTATAGTGTGGACTTAGTAAGGGGTCCATGGTTTCACTTGACTGGCAAAGGGGTTCATGAAACAAAAAAGTTTAAGAAACCATACTTAATATCAATCGCAGTTAGAATTCTGCTGTCAATATTCATCTTTGTTTCTCTGTATGGACCATATCCCATGTTTCTTGGATGCTATCTACTTCTAAAATGTGATTGAAGAACAGGGAGTAGAATGGACATTTCCATTTCTGAAGGAAGAAATAGGAAGGAAACTGATGTTATGAGGCCCAAGCAAGTACAAAACCCAGCAGGGCTAACTCTGCTCTATTCCAAGGTGTGAAGTTTATCTGTGTTTTTAGTTTTATCCTTTGGGCCTGCTGAAGCAGCAGTCCCTCATTTCCCAAGCACTGGAGCAGTAACCATGCTCATTTCAAACACTGGGGCATATGTCCTAGGACCTTGGGACATGTCATTAGTTAGTGTGGGATCGCATCTGTGAATAGAATCTTTGAATATCCTATTAAGGTTAGGCCAAATTGAATCAGGGTGGGTCATAATCCATATGACTGGAGTCCTTATGTGCTAAAGGAATTCAGATTCAGTCAGTTGGTAAAACTCAAATTAATTTAAACAAAAAGATAAGACACAAGCCAGAACAAGGCTTGTGGCAAGTGAGCACCAATATGCCACAGAATTTTTCCTTTTTTAAAATGTTTGTAAATTTTATTGATAATATTTTCTAAGACATTTTCTTATTAATTAACATTACATTTTTGCAGCATATTTACTATTTAATTTTTTAAAGATTTAAATGTTTTTAAAGAAACCAGTTTTATTGATACATATTAATAAAGTATAAACTCATCCAAAGTGTACAATCAATGGTACTCCATATAATCACAAAGTTGTGCATTCATCACTCCAATCATTTTAGAGCATTTTCATTATTCCAGTAATAATTATAATAGAAAAACAAAACTCATTAGTTCTTAATCTCTCAATGCTTCCCCTGCTGTACGGTACTGCTATATTGTTTTCTTCTATTATATTAGTAGTTATATTTTGTAAAAAAAAAAAAGTCTTATATATCCAATATCACCGCATTTGTATTTTACATGAGGTTTCATTATGTTATACATTCCCATGTTACATTTCTTAGATTTCGTTCTGGTAATATTTAAGTGTCCTTAGGTTTTCCTTTTTAACCACTGTCATACCCTTTAATAGCTCTGGTTGTCACAAATGACAGGATGTACTTTCACTATTTCCATTTATTTACAAAGATTTAAAAACAGCCTTTTAACCGATTTTGCACAGTTTAATTATCAGATTTCCATTCTCTATCATCCTTGTAATTTCTGGTGGCCTATATTCTAATTATTAATTCCATGAGTTTATATAATGTATTTACCTCATAATAGCACAATCATAGTATTTGTCCCTTTGTGCCTGGATTGCTTCATTCAGCATAATGTCATCCAGGTTCATCCATGTTGTCATATGCTTCCTGATTTTATTTCTTCTTAATGCTGCATAACATTTAATTGTCTATATATGCCATAATTTATTTATCCATTCATCAGTTGATGGACACCTGGGTTGTTTCCAAATTTTATGAAGCTTAGTATGTGGATATCTATTCATGTCACTGCTCTCAGTTCTTCTGGGTCTATCCATAGCAATGGTATTGCCAGGTCCCATGCTAAGTCTATATTCAACTTCCTTAGGAACTGACAAACAGTTCTCCACAGTGGCTGTACCATTCTACACTCCCACCAACATTGAATAAGTGTTCCTATCTCTCCACATCTTCTCCAACAATTTACACTTTTCCAACTTTCTAATAATGGCTAGTCTAACAGGTGTGAAATGGTATCTCATCATAGTTTTGATATGCATTTCCCTAATGGCTAGTGATGTTGAACACTTTTTCATGTGTTTCTTTGCCATTTGTATTTCTTCTTGGGAGAATTGTCTTTCCAAGGCTTTTGTACATTTTATATTCAGAGAGTTTTCTTTTGATTTTTGAGTTGCATGATTTCTTTATATATCATGGATATTATACCTTTATCAGATATGTGATTGTCTGATATTTTCTTCTATGGAGACTGCTGCCTTTTCAACCTTTTGACAATGTTCTTTGAGCTGGGAAGGTGCTTAATTTTGAGGAGGTCCCATTTATCTATTTTTTCTTTTGTTGCTCATGCATACATTGGGTGTAAGGTTTAAGAAACTGCTGCCTACCACAAGATCTTGAGGAAGTTTTCCTACATTTTTTTTCCTAGGAGTTTTATGGTTGCTGCTTTCATATTTAGTTCCTTGGTCCATTTTGAGCTAATTTTTTAAGTATTTATAATCAATATTTACTTTAATGTATGAGTACAGTTCATGTGTTTCAAGATGATAGAGAAAACTTGAATTTAAAAAAATTTAGTTCAGGCATAATTTATTTTAAGTATGACTAAAATATTTTTAATCCATTTCAAATAGAGGTCATTCTGAAATTGACTTGTTTATCTACATTTAAATTATATTCATTTCTTTTGCCCTTGTGCAAAATCTTGAAATATTCTTGAAAATACATTTCAATACAAATAATTTTTTCAAACTTGCAATAGTTCTTTTGTCATGTCTGTGTTTGCCAAATAATCATTTTTAAAAGAATTATTTCTCTCTTTGAATAAAGTTCTTGATTTTCATGGCTCATAGGCTTGCATTCTCAAAAAGAGAGGATGAGATTGATAGGTGATCTATTGTTAAGACATTTATTTATTTTAAATTAGTTTATTGAAATATTTCACCTGCACACAAACATACATAAACAATAAGTGTATAGTAATAGTCCTGATCTTAAAAACAAACATATATAACATCATACAGGACTCTCATAACTCACCCTACCACCAACACCTTACATTGTTGTTAAACCTTTTAAACTAATGATTAAAAGAGCATTGTCAAAGTATTACTACTAACCAAAGTATTTTCCCCATCTCTCCCTATTGTTATCTTTATGTCATTTATATATGAACATACATAAACAATTAAGTGTATAGTAAAAGTTATGAACTTACAAAGCAAACGTGCATAACATCACAGAATGGTTCCATACATCAACCCTCCACCAATACCTTGCATTGTCATGAGATGTTTGTTACAAATTATAAAACAATATTGTCAATATCTTACTATCATAGTCCTTATCTTATATTTGGTGTGTTTTTCTCCCAACCCACCCTATTATTATTTTTAAGTATATTTTTTATGACAGAAGTTATAAACTTATAAAACAATCATGCACATATGCAGAACTCCCAAATAACACCCCTCCATCAACACACCACAATGTGGTGGAACACTAGTTACAGATAAGATAATATCATCTGATTGTTACCATGTCCATAGTATAGACTTGGCTCACATTTTCCATACTTCCCATTATCAATACAGTACATCTTTGGCATAGATGCAAGAATATTATGTTATTACTGCTAACCATAGTCCATAGGTCATTCCTGTAGTATTATTCCCATGCATTTCCAAAACCCTGTTGTAGTGATATATATACATTTGCTCTAGTTCATAAAGGGTACTCTTCCATCTGTACCATCAACTGCAATTCTCATCTATCTGTTGGTTTACTGTGCTATTCAGTTCCTAAATTATTCCCTAGCATTTTGGCCAAATAAATTTGCTAATTGTGATTTTGATTTCAATTAAAAAAATGCTGGTGAAATTTTTATCAGGGTTGCATTGAATCTGTGTATCAATTTGAGTAGAATTGACATCTTAATGATATTTAGTCTTCCAATCCATGAGCATTTAATATTCTTCCAGTAATTTAGGACTTCTTTTGATTTCTTTTAACATTGGGTTGCTGTTTTCTGAATACAAGTGCTTTACATCATTGGTTAAATTTATTCCTGACTACTTGAGTTTTATCTGTCATATTTTATTTTCACTAATCTTTCAACACTTTTATTTACTTTTATTGATATAATCTTCATTTATAGACTCTCTTCCAGGCCTATCTCTCCTGTCTTTTCTTTTCAGGCTCTAGCACACCCTTTAGTATTTCCTGAAAACCTGGGCTCTTGCATAGAAATTCTTTCAGCTTCTGTTTATCTGTGAATATTCTAATCTTGCCCTCATATTTGAAAGACAGTCTTGCTGGATATAAAATTCTTGGCTGGAAGTTTTTCTCTTGTAGTATCTTAAATATATCAGACCACTGTCTTCTTGCCTCCATGGTTTCTGGTGAGAAATCAGCACTTAATCTTATTGGGTATCCCTTATATATCATGCTTTGCTTTTTTTCTTGCTGTTCTCAGAATTCTCTCTTTGTCTTTGGCATTTGACATTCTGATGAATATGTGTCTTAGAGTTGGCCTGTTCAGATTTTTTTGGACGAGAGTACTTTGTACTTCTTGGACATGGATATCTAGGTCCTTCAATAGGGTTGGGAAATTTTCTAACATTATTTCTTTAAATATTCCTTCTGCCTCTTTCCCTTTTCTTTTTCATCCAAGACACCTATGACACATATGTTTGCATATCTCTGGCCATCATTTAGTTCCCTGAAACCTTGTTCAGTTTTTTCCATTCTTTACTTCATCTGTTCTTTTGTATGTTCACCTTCAGAGGCCATTTCTTCAAGCTCACTAATCGTTTCTTCTTCCTCTTCAAATCTGTTATTATACAATTCCATTGTTTTTTAAAATTTCATTGATTACACCTTTCATTCCCATAAGATCTGCTATTTTTCTATTCATGGTTTCAAATTCTTTGTGCTCATCCAGTGTCTTCTTAATATCCTTAATCTCTTTAGCCATCTCATCGAATTTATTAAGGAGATTTGTTTGAACACATATGATTAGTTTTCTCAACTCCTTTTTGTCATCTGGAAGCTTTTCTTGTTCCTTTAACTGGGCCATATCTTCCTGTTTCTTGGTGTGGATTGTAATTTTGGTTAGTGTCTTGGCATCTGGCTTACTAGAGTATTCTGAGTGCAGTTTTTCTCTTTGGGTTAGAGCTTCCTGCCCTTTCTTACTTGCTGGTTGTAGAGTAGGATCCAAAGATGTAATTGGTACTATAAACTGTGGAGGCTCAAGCTATGCTCATTGTCCCAGGGACAGATGAAGCTTCTCTCAACTTTCTCCTTTCCCAGAAGTAGGGACAGAGTCATAGTTGTGTGGAATATTCCAAGTCATGCAGGCCTAGACTGCAATTACCCAGAGACTGATGAAGCTTCATGCCCCTTTCTCCCCTGCTTGGGGCATAGAAGGACCTGCAGATGTGGGCAACTATCTATGAAGTGCAGGTCCAAGATGACTGCAGTTGCCCCAGTAGACTTTTAGTTATTCAGTTTCTGCAAGCCAAAGGTACCCTCAGTTACCTGGATAGACTAGTGCTGAGCTAACCAGCCTTCACCCTGCCAGGGGTGGGACTGAAGCCTAGGCTAGAGCTGCAGGCTGATCCAGGTGCAAGAAACTTGTTCCTACCATCACTGTGGCATTCAGTCAGCCAGGCTTCCCCTCAGGCTGGGGGCAGAGTCAAAATGGTGGCCACCAGTCTCTTTCTGACCTGGACTGGCTTACACCCCAGCTCTTCCTAGGATTATTCCTTAGCCATCTGACTCTATCAATCAGTAGCTGAAATCAGCAGCCAACCATCTTCTTCTCTGCTTTTGGGAAATGGAGCTTCTGATTCCAGTCATAGAACAGCTCCTGGGATGACTTGTACCACCAGAGTAAGACAATCACCAGCCTCTGTGGCTTGGCTGGTAATTTCCTGGAGAAGCTGGTTGAGATCCCTGCAGCTTCCTCCCTATCATAGGTGGCACTGGGTCTTAGGATAGACCTGCAATCTGACCCAGATGGAAAGAAGTCTGTTCCCACCAGCACTGGGATTCTCAGCCCAGCCACTTCCCCTTGTGCCAGGTATGAAGTTAAGATGGTGGCTCCCAGCCTCTTTCTAACTTAGGTTCAAACTTTAGCTGTTCTCAGGATTATACTTTAGCTCACTGAATTTTACTCATCAGTAGCTGAAGTTGGTGCCCAGCCATCTCTTCCTCCCCCATTTTGGGGAAGTAGAGCTTTCAATTCCAGCCATGGAATAGCTCCTGAGGTGTCTTGTGCCTCCGGAGGAGGATGGTCACTGGCCTCTGGGGCATGGAGCACTCTACTTATGAGTCTTCTCTGCAGATGGGCAGCCTCCTCCTTCCATTCCTTCAAGGATGTTGCAGGACACCCTTCTGGCCTCCTGGAGCCCCCAAATATGTGCTTCAAGCTAGCTCCAGAGAGCTCTGAGTGTTTACTAACTACCCTGTAGCATGAGCTGACTCTAAGAGCTCCTTAGTCCGCTGCCATCTTGCTTTCCCTCCATTTTGAGTTAATTTTTGAGGAAGCTGTGAGGTAGGATCTTCTTTCTTTCTTTTGGATATGTCTATCCAGTTCTCCCAGCATCATTTATTGAATAGGATCTTCCGGCCCAGCTGTATGGGCTTAAAAGCCTTGTCAAAAATGGTTTGATTGTAGAGGAGGGGCTCAATTTCTGAGTTCTCATCAATTCCATTGGTCAATTTGTCTGTCTTTATGCCAGTATCATGCTGCCTTTACCACTGTACCTAAGTAATATGCTTTAAAATCAGGAAGTAAGATTCTTCCAACTTCATTCTTTTTAAAAACATTTTTGACTATTTGAAGCCCCTTACTCTTCCAAAGAAATTTGATTGTTGTCCTTTCAAGTTCTGCAAAACAGGCTGTTAGGAATTTTATTGGGATTGCATTGTATTAATATCTGTAAGTCAGTTTTGGTAGAATTGACATCTTTTTTTTTTAAAGATTTATTTATTTTATTTATTTCTCTCCCCTTCCCCCCACCCCCCCCATTGTCTGTTCTTTGTTCTCTGTGTCTATTTGCTATGTGTTCTTCTTTTGTCTGCTTCTGTTGTTGTCAGTGGCACGGGAATCTGTGTTTCTTTTTGTTGTGTCATCTCGTTGTATCAGCTCTCTGTGTGTGCCGCACCATTCTTAGGCAGGCTGCACTTTCTTTCTCGCTGGGCAGCTCTCCTTATGGGGCGCACTCCTTGTGGGTGGGGCTCCCCTGTGCAGGGACACCCCTGCGTGGCACGGCACTCCTTGTGTGCATCAGCACTGCACGTGGTCAGCTCCACATGGGTCAAGGAGGCCCAGGCTTTGACCCATGGACCTCCCATGTGGTAGATGGACACCCTAACCACTGGGCCAAGTCCGCTTCCCTAGAATTGACATCTTAATGATATTTAGTCTTCTAATCCATGAACATGAATGTCCTCCCTTTTATTTAAGTGTTCTTGGGTTTTTTGCAATGTTTCGTGGTTTTCTGAATATAAGTTCTTTATGTCCTTGCTTAAGTTTATTCCTAAATATTTGTTTGTTTTAGTCACTATTATCAATGTATTTTTTTCTGATTTACTCCTCAGATTGCATATCAGTAGTATTTAGAAACACATTACTTTTTCATATTAATTTTGTATCCCACCAAATTGCTGAATTGTTCTATTAATTCTAGTAAATTTGTCATGGATTTTTCAGGATTATCTGGTACAGGATCATTTCATCAGCAAATAGTGTAAGTTTTACTTCCTTCTTTCCTATTAGGGTGCATTTTCTGTCTTTATCTAGCCTATTTGCTCTAGCTAGAACCTTTAGAACAATACTGATTAAAAATGATGACAGTGGGCATCTTTGTCTTGTTCCTGATCTGAGTGGGAAGGCATTCAGGAGTTCACCATTGAGTACAATATTAGCTGCAGATTTTTCATTTTCACACTTTTCCACATTGAGAAAGCTTCCCTCTATTCCTATTTTGGATTATTTTTCAAGAAAGGGAGCTGTGTTTTGGAAAATGACATTTCTGCATCAATTGAGATGACCGTGTGATTTTTCTCTTCCATTTCTCAATATGGTTTATTAAACTAATTGATTTTCTTGTGTTGAACCACCCTTTCCTACCTGGGATATAACTCATTTGATAATGGTATATAATCCTTTTAATGTGCTTTTGGATTCTCTTTGCAAATATTTTGTTGAGGATTTTTTTCATCTATATTCCTTAGTGATATTGGTCTATAATTTTCCTTTTCCTTTGTTTTGTGTTTTTTTTCTTCTTTTTTTATATTACATTCACAAAAGATGAGGTCCCCATATACCCTGCACCCCCCTCAACCCACTCCTCCCACATCAAAAACCTCTTTCATCATGGCACATTCTTTGCATTTAGTGAATACATTTCAGAGCACTGCTGCACCGCATGGATAGTGGTTTACATTGTAGTTTACACCCTCACCCAGGCTACACATTGGGCCATGGCAGGACATACAATATCCAGGATCTGTCCCTGCAGTACCACCCAGGACAACTTCAAGTCCTGAAAATTCCCCCACATCATAACTCTTCTTCACTCTCCCTACCCTCAGCAGCAACAATGGCCACTTTCTCCTCATCAGTGCTACAACTTTTTCCATTACTAATCACAATAGTTCCATAGTAGAATATCAGTAAGTCCACTCTAATCCATACTCTATTCCTCTAGCTTGTGGAACCTGGTGTGGTTATGTCCACTCCCCATCTATATCAAGAGGGGCTTTAGATTACACATGGATGATGGATGCAATTCTCCTGTTTGCTGTTGTAGGCACTCTTGGCTCTCTGGTGTGGTGGTTGACCTTCACCTCCATGTTAGCTGGCCAGGGTAAGTCTAATAAACTAGAGGGTAGGAGCTGCAAGTCTGCTGAGACTCAGGGCCTGGCTGTCACATAGATAATCCAGAGATTTATGTCTCCTGAGTATACACCAACCCAGTGCCAAACAGGTCCAGTAAAAGTAACAGAAGAGGGATGTGTAGAAAGTCATATCTGAGTCAACTCCATCACACTCAGGAACACAAACTCCAAAGTAGGGCCAACTGATATGGCACTGAACTCCAGAGCTATCTGCCATGACCATAGAACCTGTGGCTCTCTGTAGCCCTCAGGAGGACCAGTACCTGGGGTTGTATCTAATTTGGCTGTCTCTGGGACCCTGCTGAGGTGTGCATAAGGGTGACCCCTCTGATGACCTCCTAAATCTTCTTTATAGACTTATAGCCAAAAAAACTAATTTGTTCTTTCCATTTCCCCCTTTTATTCAAGTCATAAAGCAGTTTTTAACACCTCATATTACATGTAGGCTGAGATATTCTGCTGGTCAGAGTTGACCCTTTTATTCAAGGTCTTTTTCTAGTTACATCATCAATTCATGCTTGGTAGTAATCCCTCAGCACCAGGGAGGCTCATCCCCAGGAGCCATGTCCCACACTGGGGAGGGAGGTAATGCATTTGCATGCTGAGTTTGGCTTAGAAGAATGGCCACATTTGAGCAACATGGAGACTCTCAGGAGGTACCTCTTAGGCACTCTGCAGCTCTAGGCCTAGTTCATATTTCAGGCACACAGGCTCACAATCTGAGCCACCAGTATCAAGGACTCATTGTTGGGCCATCCATCTTGGTCTTTGCCATTACATTTGGGGGATTGTTGCTGTTCCATTGGGGAATAAGATAGAGCTCCCCTGGCTACGAACTAAGCACTCCCTCAGTTGTCATTTTTAAATGAAATCACTATGAAAATATCCAAACATTTTTATGTACCATGTGCCCCCCATCAATAACACCCCACACCAGTGCTCCTCCCCTGCCATATTTGAACCTCTCTGTGGTCTGAAATTTCTTTAAAAATGAAGCCTAATATATTGCCAGGTTCCATGAAGAGTAAAATGGAATATGGTGATGAGTTTAAAGGTTAGATACAGAATACATACTAATTTAGAAAAATTGAATAAAGTAAAAATAAATTAGGGTGTCCAAAAATGAAAAAAAATTTGTTTTTGATGTTTTGCGTTTTATCACTGATATAGGGTTTTCCTGTATGTATAGTGGCAAGGCAATTTCTTCCATTTATTCCTCAGTGTCTACATCTTTTCCTTATTTTTTCTACTTATTAACTTTGTCCTCACAAAAGTTTTAGATCACAGTAATTCACATACACTATATATGTTACTCCCACATATCCAACATCAAGCCCTTTGTCCCTTCCCCAGCAATGATTTTTTTACATGTTCATATTATGTTTGCTGCAGCTGATGTATGGATATTGAACTGGATTATAGGCTTAAAAGAAGTTGGGGGTAGGGGAAGGTTGCAAGCTGACGCCTACATCAGTGAAATCTATGGTAAGCTGGAGGTAAGTATTTGTACAGGGAAGGGATAAAATAGGGTCATAGGGATACCTTTTGGTGCAGGTCTTTGGGCTTGAGGGGTGCTAGGGATAGGAGGAAGGGTCAGATGGCCCATGAAATTGGGGGGAGGATGGGGAGAACATTTGAACATAGGAGATTGTCAGGTACGTGGTTGAAATTATAATGTAGAGAAATTCTTTGGAAAGTATAATAAGAAAGATTATCGGTTTAAGATGCTTAAGGGGGGGGCATCTGACAAAGGGCAAGCTTTTAGGGAGTGTGTGAGTGCTCATTTTTTCATAGTGGGTTATACCATTGCATGGAGACCCATACAATGAGAATGGAGGTATACCCACATCCTGGGGAAGGCTGATGTTCTCAAACACAGGGAATTTTATCTCTTGAGATAATTGGTGGCTCCCAATGGCAGTCGAATATGTCAAGCCCTCAACATTGTTGCAAGTATCTCTGAATATGGTCCTTCAAGTAATGAGGATTGATTGTCATGGTGGGCCCTGAAGGGAGAGGGAAAGAGGCATTGAATAGATGGAATCCATGCAACTGTGGGGCAATGTAAATGTTCCACAAGATCATGCAATGATGGATATAGGACATGTTAAATTACACCAAAAAATGTAAAAAGACTTTAGGCTAAAATGTAAACCATAATGTAAAACATAAGATAACTAAAAATTTATTAAATTGTATAGTCTAAAATATAAACCATAATGTAAATCGTAGAATTTTTAACTGTTTTGGTATTAGGGTAATATTGGCTTCATAGCATGATTTGTTCTGGTTCAAATTTTTGGAAGAACATGAGCGAGATTGGTATTAGAACGTCTTTGAATGATTGGTAAAATTCACCTGTGAAGCCATCTGGTCCCAGAATTTTTATCTTTGGGAGATTTTTTGATGACTCTTTCAATATTTTCACTTGTGATTGGTTTGTTGATGTTTTCTATTTCTCCTAGGGTGGTTCGTTTGTATCTAGGAATTAGTCCATCTTGTCTATAGTGTCTAATTTTTGACATATAGTTATTTATAGTATCCTTTTATGATCATTCTTATTTCTGTGGCATCAGTAGTAATAGTCCCTCTCTCATTTATTATTTTATTTTTTGGTGTCTTCTCCCTTTTTTTTATTTTGTCATTCTAGCTAAGGTCTTGTCAATTTGTTGATCTTATAAAAGATCCAACTTTTGGTGTTGTTGATTCTCTGTATTGTTTTTTGTTTTCAGTTTCATTTACTTCTGCCCTGATCTTTACTATTTATTTCCTTTGGCTTATATTGGGATCAGTTTGCTCATCTTTTTCTATTACCTCCTGGTGTGCAGTTAGATCTTCAACTTCAATTCTTTCTTCTTTTTAATGTGAGCTTTGAGGGCTATAAACTTCCCCTGAGCACTGCTTTGTGGTGTCCTGTAGGTATTTTTTTTCAGATTTATTTATTTATTTATTTCTCGCCCCCCTCCCCCCCCACCCCAGTTGTCTGTTCTCTGTGCCTATTTGCTGCATCTTCTTTGTCTGCTTCTGTTGTTGTTGGTGGCATGGGAATCTGTGTTTCTTCTTCTTGCATCATCTTGTTGTGTCAGCTCTCTGTGTGGGTGGTGCCATTCTTAGGCAGGCTGTACTTTCTCACTGGGTGGCTCTCCTTATGGGGTACACTCTTTTTGTGTGGGGCTCCCCTATGCGGGGGACACCTCTGCATAGCAGGGCACTCCTAGCATGCATCAGCACTGCGCATGGGCGAGCTCCACACGGGTCGAGGAGGCCTGGGGTTTGAACCGTGGACCTCCCATGTGGTAGACAAGACACCCTAACCACTGGGCCAAGTCTGCCACCTCCCATAGGTTTTTGCTATATTGTGTTCTATTCATTCATCTCAAGATATTGCTTAATATTTTTCTGAATTCTTCTTTGGTCCACAGGTTGTTTACAAGTATGTTGTTTAACTGCCATATATTTATGAATTTCACCTTTGCTATCCATTATTGAGTTTTGCATTCTGTTATGATCAGGGAAAATGTTTTGTATAATTTCTATCTTTTTAGAATCATTGAGACTTTTCTTGTGACCCAACATATGGTCTATCTTGGAGAAGGATCCATGAACACTTGAAACAAATGTATATCCTGCTATTTTTGGTTCCAATGCTCTGTAGTTGCCTGTTAGGTCTGGTTTACTTATCATATTATTCATGTTCTCTATTTATCCTTTATCCAGATATTCTATCCAATATTGAGAGTGGTATATTGAAGTCTCCAACTATTATTATAGAGACATCTATTTCTCCCTTCAGATTTGCCAGTTTGTCTCACGTATCTTGGGAAACTTATGGGCATAAATGTTTAGTATAGTCATTTCTTTGTGAATTTCCCCTTTTATTAATACATAATGACCTTCTTCATCCCTTATAACAGTTTTTCACTTAAAGTCTATTTTAACCCATGTTGGTAGTGCTATTCCAGCTCTTTTTCAGTTACTGTTTCCATGGATTCTCTTTTTCCAGCTTTTTATTATTCACCTGGTTGTGTCCTTACATCTGAAGTCTCTTGTAGACAAAATATAGATGGTTCATTTTTTTTTTTGTTCTTTATTTTTTTTATTGACTTTGTAATAATATTACATTAAAAATATATATGTGAGGTCCCATTCAGCCCCACCCCCCACCCCCCCTCTCCCCCCCCCCAACAACACTCGTTCCCATCATCATGACACATCCATTGGATTTGGTAAGTACATCTTTGGGTACCTCTGCACCTCATAGTCAATGGTCCACATCATGGCCCATACTCTCCTCCATTCCATCCTGTAGGCCCTGTGAGGATTTACAATGTCCGGTGATTACCTCTGAAGCACCATTCAGGGCAGCTCCATGTCCCAAAGACGCCTCCACCTCTCATCTCTTCCTGCCTTTCCCCATACCCATCGTCCACCATGTCCACTTTTCCCAATCCAATGCCACCTCTTCTATGTGGACATTGGATTGGTTGTGTCCATTGCACCTCTATGTCAAGAGGAGGCTCAGATTCCACATGGATGCTGGATGCAATCCTCCCATTTTCAGTTGTAATCACTCTAGGCTCCATGGTGTGGTGGTTGTCCTTCTTCATCTCCATCTTAGCTGAGTGTGGTAAGTCCAATAGATCAGATTGTAGGTGCTGTAGTCTGTTGAGGCTCAGGACCTGGCTATCACATTGTCAGTCCAGAGATTCAAATCCCCTAAATATATCTTAAACCCCAACATTAACTGCACCTCCAGCACATTAGCATGAAAGTCTTATGAAGGGAGATCCCATCTGAGTCCAGATTCATCACACATAAACACCATTTCTAGATGGTTCATTTTTATTTCTAATCTTAATAATTGTTTGAATTATATTTACTCATTTTTAATTTTTTTAATTTTTAGAGAAGCTTTAGTTAACATAAGTGTTACATAAAAAATATAAGGGACTCCCATATTATCAGCATCCTTTATTAGTGTGGTACATTTGTTACAAGTGATGATTCCACACTGAAGCATTGCTTCAAACCATGGACCACAGTTCCACACCATAGTTCACACTCTGTCCCAGGCAATTCCAGAATTTATGACAAAATATACAATGACCTGCATCAGCCATCACAATGCCATGCAAGAAAATGTGTGGTGATGAAAGTACCACAATGTGTGAATAATTAATATCACTGACTTGAACACTTGAAAATGAATAAAATTAGACAATTTTAGTTTCAGATATGTTTGTTACCAACATAAAATATTTTTAAAAATTGCATTTAAGGAATAATCATTAAATAGTGTTTCTAGAATTTTAAATATTCCTTTGTAACATATAAGCAGCCATTAACAATAGGTTAAAAAGGGATGTACCTGTGTTCCAGTAAAACTTTACTTTAAAAAATCAGATGGCCCACAGACCCACAGTTTATTGAGCCTTATATTTGGGCAATATGTGACGTGTGTTGGCAAAATTTATTTCAGGTGGTAAATGGCGCCTGAAATGGAGAATGACTATATTAGGAAAAAAGTGGTGAGATAAAGTATATGATAGAGCACATGAAATAAATGATGGGCAGTCAACTCCAAAATGTGTACACATTTACATGAGACATGTCTACCGATGTACATTGAGAGAAATATCTAGAGCATGTATCTGAGACAGAAGGCATGGGTAAGTTTTTATTGTGGTTATATATACAACTCAAAGTTTTCCATTTAACCACTTTCAAGGCTACAATTCAAAGGTATTAATTATATTTACAATGTTGGGCTATATCAAAACATTGACAATAAAAATTGGCAAAGTTTGCAGAGGAAAGTAATCTAGAGAACTATATCATTGAGACAAAAAACATAAAATATATCCAAACCTAATCCTGAAACATATTAGAAGGAAAAAATACAATATATGCAAGGATGATTCAACATTCTGAACTGTAGTAATACAAATCATATGACAATATATTAAAAGAGAAAACAATCTTATGTTCATTTCCATAAATTTTGAAAAAGCATTTAGTAGTTCAACATCTATTTTTATTAGACAAAAAGTGCATAAAATAGGAAAATAAAATAATTCCATGATATATAATGTTTTTCTATCTCAAACACAAAACCTTCTTCCATACTAAGTTAGAAAACACTAGAAATATTCTTAATATCAGGTATAAGTCATCACCATTATTTAACATTCTTCTACAGACACTATTAAATACAATTAGGCAAGAAAAAGAAACAGAGTTTAAATTTTTGAAGGGAAAAAGTGAAATCATTATTTGCCATTGATGTAATTGCATACTTGGAAGCCCCAAAAGAATATATTTCTGGTTAAAAATTAATATAAAACTCAATTACCTTAATATTTCATAACAATAAGTAGTTAAAAGTTATACTTGAAAATGTTCCAAATACAATAGCAACAAAAGTGATATTCTACCTAAAAATAACCTTTATAAAAATATAGAAGATCCATGCAATTATTTTTTAAAAATAATTTCTTTTTATTTTAAAAGAATCTTTAGATTAAATAAGTGTTACCTAAAATATAGGGGATTCCCATAAGCCCCATTCCCTCCCCCTCCAACACCTTCCTACATTAGCAACATCCTTTATTAATATCATATATTTGTTACAATTGATGAACACATACTGGAGCATTACTACTCACCATGGACTATAGTTTACATTATAGTAATTGTCCCACACAATCGTGTAGGTTATGACAAAATATATATGGCCCATAGCCATCATTGCAATGTCATGCAGGAAAACCCCAATGTCCCCAAAATGCCCCATATTATGCCTATTCTTCCCTCTCCCTCCCCTCAGAACCTCTGGTGGCCACTACATTTATATCAATGATAAAAAATCTTTCATTTGTAGAATAATAATTCTATAGTAGAAAAAATGTAATTCCACTTTAGTCCATTGCACATTCCCAAATCTTGAGGATTTGGGGATGGTGATACCCACTCTGCTTATAATTAAGAAGGAACTTAGATCCCATGGGGCTGATGAATGGATCTCTCTTTCTTGCAGCTGCAGACACTCTCTGACCCTTGGGATGCACATTGTCCATGATCATATCCTTGTTAGTTGTCCTGACTGAGTCCAATGACATGAAGAGTAGGTAATGCAACTCTGCTGAGATTCTGACCTCAATTGGCACATGGTCAGACCAAAGATTTAAGTCTCTGGGACATATATTTACCAAGTGTAATGTCAATTATAGGTTCAAATAAAAGAAGCACAGAACCATGTCCAAGGAAACTATAAATGAGTCTAACTCTTACACTGGGAAGCATAAGTTCCAAAGTAAGGACCACTGATAAGGTGCCAAATTCCTGAGCTGTCTGTCTTGCTTATAGTGTCTGGATGTCTTTGGAGCCCTAGGACCTGCCTTATTTGAGTATCTGTTTATTGTGGCAGTTAATAAGATCCTGCTGAACCTTGCATAAGGGTAACCTCTGGAATGACATTCCAACTCACCTTGAAATCTCTTAGCCATAAAAACTCATTTGGATTTACCATTTCCCCCTTGTGGTCAAGCTCTTTTACAAGTTGCATTGCTAGTTCATGCTTGGTAATAATCCCTTGCTGCCAAGGAGGTTCATTCCTGGGAATCATGTCCCATGCCGGGGGGAAGGTAATGTCTTTATATTCTGAGTTTGGCTTAGAGAGAGGCCACATTCAAGCAACAAGGCAGCTTCAGGAGGTAACTCTTAGGCAATATATAATACTAGGCTAATTTTCTATTTCACAAGTAAAGGTTCATAAGTAAAATCATCACTATCAAGGACCTGGTATTATGGTCTGTCTGCCTTCACTAGACATTGCCCTTGTACTTGGGGGATTCTTGCTGAACTATTAGAGAATGTATCAGAAATTCCCAGAATGGGAATTCAATATTCTTTCAATTATTGTGTGGATCTCCACCCACTGAGACAATGTCACATGAACACTTGAACATACTCATATGCCTTAGAGTTATGCCCAGGTGAACCCCTTCCCATGCCTCCCCACATCACTGACATTGCACCAGTGATCCACCCCCACCACTGCTGTGACACTTCTGTGATCCAAAACGTCCAAAAATGAAGCTAACAAAATAAAAGCAAGTAAAAAATGAAATAATTAAAAAATAAACAATAAAATATTAAAAATTAAAACAATTTGACATAAACATTTAGATGTGTCTTTCATCACTGTAAGATCTGTTGTCTTGAATGTACAGTGTCATTTTCTTCCATATATTCATATATATGGGAGTGTCATTTTCTTTTTTCATTTTATCTTCAAATAAGTTTTAGGTTACAGAAAAGACACAGAAAGAGCACAAGTGATTCCCATAAACCCAATGCCCTCTGCCTTTTCCCCACTCCCTTATTAATAACATTTTTAAAAGATTTATTTTATTTATTTCTCTCTTCCCTCATTGTTTGTGTTCACTGTCTGCTGTCTGTGCCCATTCATCTTCTTTTTAGGTTTTTAGGAGGCACTGGGAACCAAACCCAGAACCTCCCATATGAGAGGGAGGTGCTCAAACACTTGAGCCACCTCCTCTCTCTGCTTGTTTTGTCTCTTGTTGCATTATTTTGTTGCATCATCTCCATCTCTTTGCATCATCACATTGTATCAGCTCATTGCCTCAACTTGTTGCATCAGCTTGCCATGCAATTCATTGTGCCAGCTCACTGTCTTGCTCATCTTCTTAGGAGACACTGGTAATCAAACTCAGGACCTCCTATATGGTAGGCAGGTACCCAGATGCTTGAGCCACATTCACTTTCCCCTTATTAATAACATTATACATATGGATGGTACATTTGCTATAACCTATGTACAAATATTGAAGCATTACTACCCAAAATGGTCAATGGTCCACATCATGTTTATTTTTTATCCATTCTATCACTCTATACTTTTTGATTGGAGTGTTTAAGCCATTAATATTCAATGTTATTATTCTGAAGGCATTGCTTACTCCATCAATTTTGTCCTTTGGTTTTCTGTTGTTGTATTTTACTATTATCTGTCTTTTTAACCTTTAATTTGCACTGCCTAATAATCTTTATTTCTACACTCTTCTTCAATCCCTCATACTTGTTTTTTCCACTCAGTTTGCAGCCCACATTTTAGAGTCCCTTGTAATTCTGGTCTTTTGGTAATATATTCTATCACTTCTTGTTTGTTAAAGCTTTGAGCTCATCCTTATTTTTTTTTAACATGTCAATTTTATTTATACATGTTAATACAGCATACAATTCATTCAAAGTATACAATAATGATATTTATTTGGTAGTATCACATAGTTGTGCATTCATCAATTAATCATTATTAGAGCATTTTCATTATTTCAATAATAATAACAAAATACAGACAAACAAGAAAATTCCTCACCTCTTACTTTATGTTTCCCCTGTGTACATATCTGATATTTCTGGCTATTATTGTCCAAATTTTTATTTGTTTATTAAGTGGTTTTATTGAGATATATTCACATATCCTTACACTCTAATTAATGTATACAATCATTGACCCTTAACATTATCACAATGTTGTACGGTCACCATCTAAAAAAATTTCAGAACTATCTCATTACTCCATAAAGACTCCATAATTCCTCAGCTCAACAAAACCACCAAACTAATTTCTTCTCTGTAAATTGACTGATACTTACACTGTACACAAATGGAACCACACAATATGCAGCACTTTGCATCTGGTCTCCCACTCAGAACAATGGTCAGGTTTTCCTGATATTAACATTCTTAGCATTAATTTACATTTGTTCAGCTTCAAAGAAAAATGGTCTTATATATGCAATTTTACCCATATTCAGATTTTACAGAGTATATTTATGTTTCACATAATATATATGTATCATAATAGCACAGTCATATAATATTTGTCCTTTTGTTTCTGATTTGCTTCACTCAATATGACATCCTCCATGTTGTCATATGTTTTACAGCTTCATTTCTTCTTATTGCTGCACAATATTCCCAATATTCCATGAGGTGTATACGCCACAATTTGTTTATGCATTCATCAGTTGATTGACACCTGGGTTGTTTGTAACTTTTGGCTATCATGAATAACAATACTGTGAACATTGGTGTACAGATGTCTATTTATGTCACTGCTCTTGGTTCTTCTTGGTATGTACCTAGCAATGATATTGCTGGTTTCCATGGCAAGTTTATATTCAACTTCCTTAGGAACTGACAAACAGTCCTCCACAGTGGCTGTACATCCTGCATTCCCACCAACAGTGAATAAGCATTCCTATCTCTTCACATCCTCTTGAACAATTATAGTTTTCCAACTTTTTAATAGCAGCCTGTTTAATAAGTGTGAAATGATATCTCATTGTAGTTTTGATTTGCATTTCTCAAATTTCTAGAGATGTTAAATGTTTTTTCATGTGTTTCTTCACCATTTGTATTTCTTCTTTGGACAGTTGTCTTTTCAAGTCTTTTGTCTATTTTTTAATCACAAAATTTGTCTTTTTATTGTTGAGTTGTATGATCTCCTAGTATATCAAGGATATTAAAACCTTATCGATATGTGATTGCCAAATATTTCTCCCAATGAGTAGGCTGTCTTTTCACCCTTTTGACAAAGTTCGTTGAGGTGCAAAAGTATTGAATTTTGAGGAGGTCCCATTTTTCTATTTTTTTTCTTTTTGCTCAGGCTTTGTGTGGAAGGTTTAAGAAACTACCTACCATAAGATCTTGAATATACTTTCCCATATTTTTTCCTAGGAATTTTATTACTGTTATTTTTATATTTAGGTCCTTGATGCATTTTGAATTAATTTTGTATAAGATGTGAAACTCACCCTCATTTTTTAAAGACAGTTTTGCCAGATATTTAATTCTTGGTTGGCAGGTTTTCTCTTTCTGTATGTTTTTATTTATACCACTTTCTTCTTGCCACCATGGTTTCTGATGAGATTTTGCCACTTCATTTTACTGATGTTCACTTGTATTAGATGCTTTTCTTTTCTCTTGCTGCTTTTGGAATCTTCTCTTTGTCTTCGATATTTGTCGTTCTGAACAGTTGGTGTCTCTGGGTAGGTCAATGCAGATTTATTTTGTTTGGGGTGCATTATCTTTCTTGGATGTTGATATTTATGTCTTTCACACTAGTTGGGAAGTTTTTTTATCATTATTTCCTCAAATATTATTTCTGCCTCTTTTACATTCTATTCTTCTTCTGGGACACTGAAAATGTGTATATTTGTGCATCTTGCTTTGTCACATAATTCCCTGAGGTCCTGTTGCATTTTTTCCATTCTCTTCTCATTCTGTTCTCCTGAGTTTCCAGTTCAGAAGCTCTCTCTTCAAAATCACCAATCTTTCTTTGAGCATTTCATATCTGCTCTTATAATGTATTTTTAAATATCTTCCTGCCCTGAGATGGCTCCCTCATCTGTTTGCTCATTATTTTTGCTCATTGTATGCTCAATGTGTGGTTTGTTTTTTCTTTGGGTGGCAACAGGAACCAAACCTAGGACCTTGCACTTGAGGATTGGGCACACAACTACTTGAATCACAGCTGCTCCCTGCTCTTTTTGTTTTGGCTCCCTCTCGGCTTGCTGTTTTTGATAATTGTCTGCTCATTATTTTTGCTTGATGTTTGTCTTCTTTAGGAAGCACTGGGAACCAAACACAAACCTCCCATTTCAGAGGCAGGCACTCAGCAGCTTGAGCCACATATGCTCCCCTATAATGTATTTTTAGTCTCATCCATTTTGTGTTTCATTCCCATAAGGTCTGTTACCTTTCTTTGCAGGATTTCAAATTGTTCTTAATACTTACTCATTGTCTTCTTAATATACATTATCTCTTTAGTCATATTTTCTTTCAATTCTTTAAATTGATTATGGAGAGTTGTGTAATTATCATTGCTTAATTGCCTTAAATCCTGTATCTTTTTAGGATATTTGACTTGTTCCTTTGACTGAGCCATCTCTTCCTGTTTCCCAGGATGGCTTGTAAATTTTAGTTGATATCTAGGCATCTGAATATGTTGGTGACTTTAGTCTGACAGCCAATTTCTCTCTTTAGTCTATTGCTTTTTTTCCACAACTCTTCTTTGATATTTGTTCCAACTTATTCTAAGTCTTTAAAACTTCCAGTTTAAATTATCAAAATTGTATCTCAGACTCACTTATGGGGCACAGATTTTCTCCCTGGATTTAGTGTACAGAGAATACCAACAGTAGTTTTTGTCCATGCAATGTCAAAAGAGCCAGCAGATGGTGTTCTTTGGCACATCTTTCCACAGAGGTGTGTTAGTTTTCTTGTGTTTTGGTCTATGCAGAACCAAGATTCAAAGAGTGCTCTGCTGATTAAATTCACTGAAGAAAAGTGCCCCCTGACTCCCCTTCCCTTTTCCCTGGTAACAGTTGACAGTGAGGAAGATTCTGTTCCCCTCTCAGTCATCTTCAGTGAGCCAGGGGTTTTACTCCAGCTTAATATCTGAGGGAGAGAAAGGGGTGTCCTTCCTTGCTGCCCCAGGGGTTTGGTAACACATATTTGTTGTTTTGGGTTCTTTGTCTCTCTGCCCTTCACCCTCCTGGGAGTTGTGAATTAGTAACCTGGTCTGCTGACCTCCACACCAGGTCAATTGGCCAGATTTTGGCTCTCTCTCTGTGGTTGTTATGAGACAGTTGAGCCCTACCTGTCTAATCCACAGCCATCTTCCCACATTCCCCCTCATTTAACTTTATAACCACATTTACAAAATTAACTTATTTTTTCTAAACAGAAAGTATGATAAATAAGTCAATAAAAATATGTAGGTGTGTTCTCCATGAGTCATCTCATGACCACCATGTATCATGAACAATAATAGATTCCCCTTAAGTTTTGCCCATGAGTGTATAAATTTACTAAGTCAAAGCTTTGTTATTGGCATATAAAATACAGAATATGTTCACATGGAGAGGAAATGTATGTTAATACTCTACCATTTTGATGCAAATATAATGAAACCTCAGAATTTGTTCCTATATTGGGAAAATAAAAGTGATATTTTCATTAATAATATATTTGTGAAGAAAAGTTTCTATAATCTCCTTTACTAACCCTATGTATCAATAGCTAATATGCTTGAGAATCAAAAAAAATCCTATGTATTGCAATCTCCACCTGCTTTTTGAGATTTCTTAGTGTGCATATAAGCAAATGACTGCTTGAATTATACACACTGAAGTCAGCTCTTTCCATATTCACAAAGAGCCAAACATATATGAGTACCCAGAGCAAAGTTTGTGTGTCTAGGATTAGCCTTAATTTGGAAATTACCCAGGAATTAATTTTTGTATTTCATGTTATTTACACTTTCACATATGGTCTGATGTAAATGAACCACATATGAATCCTCTCTCTGGAGCAAATAGTTACTTTGGGTCTCCATTATATAGAGAAAAAGAAAATGAGTTCACTAAGCGAAATTTCTGTGGTTAGATGTTAGAGTGCAAGATATTTCAAAACATAATTTATTTAGTGCACCAATACCAAGGAAATATTACAGTTAAAATTTCATAGTAAATGGATTATTAAATTGTCTATTTAAAATATTGCTAAAGATGAGTTCTTTCCACATTCATTTTTAGCATAATGGACTGATAGCTGAGAATAGAGAGGTATCATAATAGGTCTTCTAGAGTGTAATCCCTACCCTGGTTTTTGAGGTCCTTCTTGATTAGTAGGAATCTTAGACCCAGTTATCTAGGAAATATACATCAAAGTCCACTGGTCAGAAACATGTTTTTGATGCAGCAGAAATTTACATGCAAGGGTTTTGGACACCTATGTGTGTGTATCCACATTTTTTAGTACCCCAAAATGTCTACACATTCATTTAGCCAACCAACCTAATAATATTAAAAAATATACACTTTGCCTTACCTAAGTTATATTTGGTTTCAACAAATTCTTTAAGTGTGTATATTTCCACACCTTATTAACATCTTTACAAACCTCTAAATTTTTTTTAAACTTCTACAATCCTGAATGTAGCAAAAAAATTTCTTGCTGTTTTTGGTTTCAGAGATTACATTACCAATATGAGGTACCAATAAGATGAAAGAGGGAAGCAGATGTGGCTCAGGTGCCTGAGCTCCTGCCTACCACGTGGAAGGTCCAGGTTCAGTTTCCAGTGCCTCCTTGAGAAGATGAGCAAGATGACAAGCTGGTGCAATGGGCTGGTTCAGCAAGCTGATGCAACAAGATGACACAACAAGATGATGGAACCAAGAGACAGTGAGGAACACAATGAGAGATGCAACAAAGCAGGGAGTGGAAGGGGCTTGGGTTGTTGGACCCCTACTTCCCACATGGGAGGTTCTGAGTCAGTTCCTGGTGCCTCCTAGAGATAGAAAACCAGCACATAACAAATGGACACAGCACATGCAAACAACAAGGGGGCAGGGAGAAATAAATATTTTTTTTAAAAGATGAAAGGAAAAGATCTTGCCAGCAAAAATGCATCAGAGTCATGTGCCATGACCATAGAACCTGTGAATCTCTGTAGCCCTTGAGAGAATCAGTACCTGGGTTCCTATCTACGTTGGCTGTCTCTGGTGAGGTATGTGTAAGTGTGCACTGCTGAGGTGTGTAAGTGTGACCCCTTTGATGATCTCCTGACTCGGTTTTGGAGAATCATAGCCATATAAACTCATTTGTCCTTTCCATTTCCCCCTTTTATCCAAAGTCAAAAAGCAGTTTTTAACACCTGATACCGTAGGCTGAGATATTCTGCTGTTCTGAGTTGACCCTTTTATTCAAGGTCTTTTTCTAGTTACATGTGGAGAAAGTGGCCATGGTAGTTGCTGATGGTAGGGAGAGGGAAGAAGAGATATGATGTAGGGGTATTTTCAGGATTTGGAGTTGTCCTGGGTGGTGCTGCAGGGACAAATGCTGGACATTGTGTGTCCTGCCATGGGCCATGGGGTGGATGGGGGAGAGTGTAGACTACTATGTGGACCACTGTCCATGTGTTGCAGCAGTGCTCCAAAATGTATTCACCAGGTGCAGTGAATGTGCCATGATAATGGAAAAGGTTGTCGATATGAGAGGAGTGTAGTGAGGGGGTTGGGGGGTATATGGGGACTTCAAATTTTTTGAATGTAACATTTAAAAGAAAATAAAGAAGAAAAAATTAAATAAAAAACGTATCAGTAAAGAAAAATGAAATTCTCACTTATATTATATAAAGAGTTCATATTGGAATTTGTCTGTAATTTATATCCTGCCCCCTTTCCCCTTTGGAAAAGCAACAGTTAGGACTCTAGAGGGAATAAACTTTTCTTCTTGATAAAACCCAGTCACTACTAACCTAATAATAGGCACTCATTTTATAACTAATCTTTTAAAATCTTTAAAAAGGAAATCTAATTTGTTTAAGAGCAACAATTTTGCTTATTTTCATTTTCTAAAATAAGATACAGGAAGCGGACTTGGCCCAGTGGTTAGGGCATCCGTCTAGCACATGGGAGGTCCATGGTTCAAACCCTGAGCCTCCTTGACCCGTGTGCAACTGGTCCATGCACAGTGCTGATGTGTGCAAGGAGTGCCGTGCCACACAGTGGTGCCCCCATGTAGGGGAGCCCCATGTGCAAGGGGTGTACCCCATAAGGAGAGCTACCCAGCACAAAAGAAAGTGCAGCCTGCCCAGGAAGGGCACCACACACACGGAGAGCTGACACAACAAGATGAAGCAACAAAAAGAAACACAGATTCCCATGCTGCTGACAACAACAGAAGCGGACAAAGAAGAACACACAACAGATAGACACAGAAAACAGACAACTGGGGGGGAAGGGGAGAGAATAAATTAAATAAATAAATCTTTTAAAAAATTATTTAAAAAAATAATAAAACAAGATACAAGAAAAGTTTTTCCAAGAATTGTTTTGCCAGACAAAAGTATACAATGAATTGATGTTATAAATTTTTTTTCCCTGTAAGTATAAAAAAATGCATTCTGGTAAAATAGGACTATACAATCAACTTGCTATAAATTTGAGTTTCTCATGATAGACCAGTAAGATTTAATGTACCATTATGCACTTTTACTTTGTTAACACTATTTACCATGCACATGAAAAATGGTTTTACAAAACTTTAGATCCAAATGAGTGGGATTTGAACTTATTTTAACAGTACAAATATGACAACATTCTCTCAAGAACTGTAAAAATGTAATATTAATACATGGCATTAATAATAGAGTGATTTATGAAAAAATTCACCAAATGTAAGCTATGGACTAGAGTTAGCAGTAATATTTTGATTACATTTTTCATAATTTGTAACATATGTTCTACAACAATGCAAGGTATTGGTGGTGCTGTAATATAAAGGAATCCTGCATGTTATGCCTGATTATTTTGTAGGCTCAAAACTTCTCTAATAAAAAATATTATGTATATGTGCATATGTGTATGTATCTGTGTATATGTATATTTATTTTTTCTTACTTTCCTTTCATTCTTTCATGAAAGAAAGCCTGCTATATTATTTTGCTGTTTGTCTTTTATTTTTCTTTAAATATTTATTATGTATATCAGTTAATATTAGTTTACAGAGAAACAAACTCTCCAGTATTTAATATGACTATATTTCTTTGGTTAGAAGAGTTATAATTTACAGAACTCTGAATGATTAATATAACATTACTTTTATTATTTATCTTACTGTATATTATATTTAGACAAATATATGATATTGTATAATATGTAATATTTTTTATTTGTATAATATAATGTTTGTAATGTTGTTACATTAAAGTTGACATTAGCCTTGGCTGAGAGAATGACATCATGATTTTGTTAGAGATAGCCTGGTCTTATCAGATATGTTTTAAATTGCTTAAAGATAAAGTGTCAGGATTTCTGCAATTTACTTTAAAAATTTAAATGTTACATTAAGAAAATGTTTTTTTAGAACATTAATATTATAAATATATATGCATAGATGTATATATGATAATTACATTTGATGAAAGAATGTAATCTTTATTAAACATTTGTTAGAATCTGTATTTCTATAACATTAAAACTATGTATGTGTAGATAAAATAATAAGTTAACATTATTTTATATATTATTTATAACAGAATCTTGTGGTAGGCAATGGTTTCTTAGACTATATATACAAAGCATAAGAAAAAAAAAAAAGATAAATGAGACCTCCTCGAAATTGAAAACTTTTGTGCTTCAAAGAACTTGGCAAATAAGTGAAAAGCAGCCTATTTATTGGAAGAAATTACTTGGAAATCACATATCTGATAAGGGTTTAATATCCAGAATATAAAAGGAATCTTATAATTCAAGAATATAAAGACAAACAACCCAATTTAAAAAGGGGAAAAGACTTGAAATAGACTTTTTTTTCAAAAGGGAATAAACAAATGGACTAAAAAGCACATGAAAAATGCTCAAAATCACTAGTTATGAAGATAATGCAAATCAAAACCACAATGAGATATCATTTCACACCTACTAGAAATAAAACTCTGTGGACACAGGAAAAAAATCTGCAGAGACAGAGAGTGAAGTTCTGGATGCAGGAACCTGGAATCAGCAGAGTACAGAAGCATGGAAACAGGTCCCTAAGAGGCTGAGGGTGAATGCCCGCAGAGAGCAAGAAGCTGAAGCAATGAGGCTGGGGGAGAGAAGAGAGACCAGCTGACCCTGCCACGTGCCTGATGCCCACAGCTGAGCTCCAGGAGAAAGTGAGCTTGGAGGGAAAGGCAGAGAACAGTAGAGCTGTCACTGCACCTTGCCAAATGGTGGGCATCCAGGCTCACCAGAAGACTGCCTTTGGTGAAATAACATCTCTGATGATGCCTTGATTTGGATATTTTCATGGTCTCTCAACTGTAGGTTTTTAACCTAATAAATATTCACCATAAAAACCACCCCTTTTCTGGTATACTGCACCCAGCTTCTTTCAGCAAACTAAACACACCTTAGTATGTGCACAGGAGTCACACTGCTCCCTCTGGAACAGGGCCAGGGGCCCATATGAAAGAAAAGCTGACACATTTCACACTGGGGAGGTTCGGGGGCGGGGGAGGGAACCGCCATAAGCTTCTTCTATTGCTATTGAAACTGAGTTTCCTTGATTTAGTCCTTCTGCAGTTAGTGCAGCCCTTTAACTGTTTATCATAGTTCTGAGGAAGTTTACTGCATTTAAGATTCCTCTGCCACCTTCACATGAACACGGTTGAAACAAAGACCACCATCAGAGAAGACCCCAGCAATCTTAAGAAGCTCATCAAAGCAGTGGTCAGCAATCAGCACAGCCCAGAATTTGGAGGTCTTTGTCTTTAAATCCCACCCTGACCTTGACAACCTGACCAGGAGCCCGAGCTGCAGTCCCCCTTGCTGCCTGCCTGGAGGATGACAGAGGGGGCATTTGTAACACACAGGAAGGCTGGAAACCACTGTGCTTACTGCCTTAGAGGAGCCTCTTCTCCCTGCTCCTCCCTGGGGGCTTCCCAGTGTTTCACTAGACCCTGCAGTTAAAATGGTTGATTCATTCCTCAATCTTGAGGACTTTGTGATGATGTTGCCCACTCTGTTTTGGATTGAGAGGGGGCTTAGATCCAAGGGAGAAGATGGGTGGAGCTATCTTCCTGAAGTTATAGATACTCTCTGTTTTTTGGGATGGGCATTTCCTACATCATCATTTTGTTAGTTGTCTTAGATGAGTCCAGTGAATGGACAGTAGGTGTTATAACTGCTGAGATTCAGGGCCTCAACCAGCATATGAACCCACTGAAGATTTAAGTCTCTGGGACATATATTTAACAAGTATAGTGTTAATTATAAATTCCAATAGAAGGGTAGAAGAGCATGTGTAGGGAAATTATAACTGTCTAACACTGCATGAACAAATGTAAGGAGGGAATGTAAATATGGGCTAAAGTAGAAAATATTATTCTAGCAATGGAAGAATGCATATTCTTGATGTAAAGGCAGTGGCCACCAGAGGTTCTGAGAGGAGGGAGAGGGAGAATGGGTATAACATGGGGCATTTGGGGGATATTGGAATTGTCCATATGACTTTGCAATGATGGATACAGGTCATTAGACATTTTGTCAAAACCTATAAAATTGTTTAGTGAAAAGTGTAAACTATAAACTAAAGTATAGACCATGATTAGTAGCAAGTGTCTATATGTGATCATCAATTATAACAAATGTGCCATACAAATGAAAGATGTTGTTAATGATGGAAAGTGTGGGAGGGGAAAGGGGTGAGGAATATGGGAATCCCCTTTCTTTTTGATGTACCATTTATGTAATCTAAATCTTACTTAAAAATAAAAAATATTTCAAAATTTAAAAAATAGTTGACTCATATAAAATACTATGTCCCCAACATAACATAGTTATACTCATTCATAAATCTCCTAATCGTGATTCTTCTACTCTTTTATTTGAACCTATAATTTTCAATTTACCTGTTAGGTTTATTTCTCAGATAAAGCCTTTGGTTTGTTTCAATGCCAGTAGAGCTCTGAAATCCAGTAAATATGTGTCCAACTCCTAGTCTCCATTCTTTGGGTCTTCCCTGGACAATTAACAAGATGATGATGATGAATCAGCCCCATCCCAAAAGCAAGAAGCATCTTCAACTGCATGCAAAACAATTCCATTCTTCTGCCCTCAACTGTCTACCTCCCTTCTCAGCCTGAAGCAGTTAGAGTGGACATTGCCCCAAATCCCTCAAAATTAAGGATTCAACAAAAATAAGGGGGGAGTGTACCTACTGAATGAAGAATATTTTTTATTATTGTAAAAAAAGAAGTAAGGGAAAATTGATTTAGGAAGAAGGAGTAATATATGTAAAGGCTTCTAATTTCATCACTCAATATTAATTGTGTCTCTTAAAGATGTGATACTTTTCAAAGAACAATATAGATAAACTTGGCCTCTCTTAAAGAGAAGGCCATAAATAAAGTAATCAAGGAATAAATAACGATAACAATAGTTTATTCAGACAATCCTGTAGTTCAATATATTGTTTTGGTGGAAAGATTAATTCCTGGAGATATTCTACTCTACTGTGTTCCTTAAATCTTCAATTATGTTTCTGCTTTCAATTTTACTGATTTCTTTTCTTATCCTTACTATTTCTTTCATTTCCAAGTTTGGGATTTTCTTTTCTCTCCTTTTCTAGTTTCTTAAAAAGGAAAATTATATCATTAAATTTAAATTTTCTTATATCCTAATATATATATTTGACATTATAAATTACCTCCTAAAATCTGAGTTAGCTATATTCCACACATTCAATATTATTTCTTCTCATATTGTTCAATTCTGAATATTTTCCAATGACCCTTGATATTTCTTCTTTGAACCATGAGTTATATAGGAAACTGTTGCTTATTTTCTCAGTTTTTGGAGATTTTCTTCTAATTACTATTTTCTTATTCATATCTAATTTTAACACATTATCATAACGGAAAATTCTTTGTATGATTTCATTTTTCACATTAGTGAAGACCTGTTTCATTATTAAGCAAAAGTATTTTGATGAATGTGTTACTGAGCAAGGGCTCATGCCTGATGCACAAAACCTTCAATGCCATGACTACAGGATTTTGAGTAAATAGCTTTAATGCAAGGTTGACCTGCTTCAAGCTGGAAATCCCCAGCTCAAATTTGTCTCCCAAAGTCTAAAGAGATGAGGATTTTTCTAGGAAATCATTCAGTTAACAAAAGTTAACAACTACAATATAAATTAAAAAAACAAAACAGAAATAAGCTAACGTTGCCACTTTAATAAAAATGATAAACTATAATATCATGTAGAGGAATGGAAATAAGCTAAAGTAACCTTAACAATAGCAAGTAAAGCCCTTATGGTTAGCAGTTGCAAATATTCCATTTTCACTTAAAAGTATGTTTTTATTATGTGGTTTTTGTATGAAATGGTCTATTAATGTTAACGGTACAGTTTGGTTCTTCTATATGGCTACTGGGTTTTAGTATACTGATTCTATTGATTATTAAGAGAAAAATATTAAAATTCCCAAGAGACATTGTAGATTTGTATTTTTTGCATTTGAGATCTGTTAGTTTTTCTTTATCTATCCCGAAGCTTTTCCTACATATATATATAAATTTTTATGCCTTCATGATTAATTTTTTCATAAGTATATAATATCTCTTTGTCTATGATAATTGTCTTTTCTCCAACTTTTTAAAAAAGATTTATTTCTCTCCCCTTCCCACCTCTCCCTCCCATTTTCGCTCTCTGTGTCCATTCACTGTGTGTTCTTCTGTGTCTACTTGCATTTTTGTCAGGTGGCACCTGGAATCTATGTCTCTTTTTTGTTGCATCATCTTGCTGCATCAGCTTTCTGTGTGTGCAGTGCCACTCTTGGGTGGGCTGTGCTTTTTTCATGCAGGGACAAAAAGCACAGCTCACCCAAGAGTGGCACTGCACACACAGAAAGCTGATGGGCAGCAAGGTGGGGCACCCCTACATGGGGGACAACCCTGTGTGGCACGGCACTCCTTGTAGGTAGCAGCACTGCCCGTGGGCCAGCTCACCACATGGGCCAGGAGGCCCTGGACCTCCTGTATAGTAGGCAGACACTCTATCAGTTGAGCTATTTCTGCTTCCATTCTCCAATATTTATTTTGCCTGATATTAATATAGCCAAGCAAGTATTCTTTTTCATAATATTTGCACAGTATATTTGATTTTAATCCTTTTCATTTTAGTTTACTTATACCATTATATTTCAAATAAGTTTCCACTGACAATACTTTTAGTTGGGTCATTTTTTAAGTAATTATAATAGTTATGTTTGGCACCTCCAGACCCGCTCACCCCGCTCTACTTCCTCATGGATCACCAGTGGGGCTGAGCCCGAGCAGGGCATGTGGAGCTCGCCGCCACCTGCCTCTCCTTGGTGTTTATCAGGAAGAAGCAGCAGGAGCAGCAGCTGCAGCCCTACTCTAAGGAGAGATTTTCCTTGCTGCTGCCTAACTTGGAGGAGTACTACTTTGAACAGTGCGACGGTTTGCTTGGTCGGTAGAGGTGGGGTCTGGCTGTGGACGAGGGGTTGGTCCAGCCTGGGATGAGGGGTCGGTCCCGCTTGGGATGAGGGGTCGGTCCCACTTGGGATGAGGGGTCGGTCCGACAGCAGACGAGGGGTCGGTCTCACAGGGGTTGCGCGGTTCGGCTGACGGGGTTGCCCGGAGAAGCAGGCGACAAACTGGGGACAAGGGAGGCCAGGCCCTTGTCGGGGGCTCTCAGGACTGGAGGGCGCACGGCAGAAGAACTACCGCGGAGACAAGGTAAACACGCAAGTCCAACTTTATTGAGGGAGAGGCAACAGTTTTATAGGGGCTGGGGAAGGCTGATTGGTCGAAGCCATGCCCTGTTCTGATCGGTTGCTGGTGAAAGGTCAGTGGGCGGTACTGGATGGGGGAGGGGTGGTGGTTAGGGATTGGCTGTCGCTGTTGCTGGGGGAAGGGGCAGGGTTTAGGGATTGGTGGCTGCTGTTGCTGGGGTGGAGGGCAGACTTGAGTTTCCCGCCCACGCCTGGCTGTTGCTGCTGTTGGGGGAGGGAAAAGGGCAGACTGGATTTTTCCGCCCACGCCTGGCTGTTGCTGCTGTCGGGGGAGGGGAAAAGGGCAGATTGGAATTTTCCGCCCTGCGCCTGCGCAGTGAGAAAGAAGAAGAAGGGTGCCACCCTACAGTCATCGTGTGGCGCCATCCGGGAGGAGGGGCGGCCGCGGAAGCATGGCTGCTGAGAAGGGGAGACCCGAGGGCACTCTGCGCCCATACCGAGCTCCCTTCAGGGGTGGCGGTGAGTCCGACCAGCCACCCTATTATGGGGGCAGCGGCTTGGCCTGCTGTGGCCGCTCCCCCGCCAGGCCAGCAAACCACACTTCAGCCCGAGGGGTGACCGCAGAACAGCACACATCTAATCATATTCAACCTAAAGGTAGTCGGTGTGAAAGCAAAATCAGAGGCTCCTTAAAAATATGTCAAAGTCAGTGATTTTTGAACTGGATGCAAAATCCCAACCCATCATTAAGATTCCTTTGAGAGAGTGTATAAAAATAGGAAAACATGGAGAAAATGGAGCCAATAGACACTTTGAAAAGGTAAAATCAGGGGAGATTTCACTCATTTTCAGTCAGGTATACTTTATTAAGAAACATAACATTGTTGCACTTTATAAAATAGAAAGGGACCAAATGGAGTACGTCATTTTTTTGTTTGTTTGCTTTGTTTTTTTTTACACTTTTAAAGATTAAAGTTAATAGATCACAATGAACATTACATTAAAAAACATTTTAAAAAAACAAACAAAAAAGAGGTTTCCATTTACCTTGCTCCCCACCCCCTACCACATCATTTTTGTAAATTGTATTTTTTTGAAGATATATACATCACACACAAAAAAGTTATATTAAAAAAATAAGAGGTTCCCATATAATCCCCAACCCCCACCTCACTCCTCCCACACCAACAACCTCCCCCATCATTGTGGAACACTTATCTCACTCGGTGAACACATTTTGGAACACTGCTGCACCACAAAGATAATAGTTTACCCTGTAGTTCACACTCTCCCCCAGTACATTCAGTAGGTTAAGGCAGGATGTATAAAGTCCAGCATCTTACCCCACAATATCATTTAAGACAACTCAAAGTCCCAAAAATGCCCCCACATCACATCTCTTCTTACCTCTCCCTGCCCTCAGGAACTACTGTGGTCACTCTCTCTACCTCAATGCTACATTTTCTTCTATTATTAGTCACAATAGTTTTATAGTAGTATATCAGTAACGCCACTCTAATCCATATTTTATTCCTCCATTCTGTTGGCCCTGGGATGGTGATGTCCACTCCCTCTCTAGACCAAGAGGGGGTTTAGATTCCACATGGATGATGGATGCAATTCCTCGGCTTGCAGTTTTTGGCACTCTTGATTCCCTGGTGTGGTGTTTGGTTATCTTCACCTCCCTGTTAACTGATCTGGGTAAGTCCAATGAACCAGAGAGTAGGAGTCACAACTCTGCTGAGGCTTAGGGCCCAGCTGGCACATGGGCAGTCCAGAGATTAAGTCCCCTGAGTATGCACCATCCATAGCATCAAAAAGAAATTCAGTAAAAGTGACAAGAGACATGTGTAGGCAGGTCACATCTGAGTCCAGCTCCATCACACTCAGGAGCATAAATTCCAAAGTAGGGCCCTCTGACATGGCACAGAACTCCAAATCTAACTTCCAATGACCGTATACCCTGTGGGTCTCCATAGCCTTCAAGAGAACCAGCACCTACGGTTGTATCTACCATGGCTCTCTCTGGGGTCCTGCTGAGGTGTGCATAAGCACGACCCCTCTGATGACCTCCCGACTCTTTTTGTAAGACTCTTAGCCATGTAAACTCATTTGTCTTTGCCATTTCCTCCTTTTATTCAAGGTCAAAAAGCAGTTTTTAACACTTGATCCAATATGTAGGCTGAGATATTCTGCTGGTCTGAGTTGACCCTTTTATTCAAGGTCTCTTTCTAGTTACATCACCAGTTAGTGATTGGTAGTAATCCCTCAGTACTAGGGAGGCTTATTCCCAACAGTCATGTCCTATGCTACTGGAGGGAAGGTAATGCATTTACATGCTGAGTTTGGCTTAGAGAGTGGCCACATTTGAGCATCATGGAGGCTTTCAGGAGGTAACTCTTAGGCACCCTGCAGCTCTAGGCCTTGTTCATATTTCAGGCACAGGTTCATAAGCATAGCCATCAGTATCAAGGGCTCATTATTGGACCATCCTTCCTTGTTGGTCTTTGCCATTGTACTTGGGTGATTATTGTTGTTCCATTGGACAATATGATAGAGCTCCCCTGGGTAGGAACTCAGCACTACCTCAGTTGATATTTGTAACTGTGACTACTATAAAAATATGCAACATTTTTCAGAACATTTTTATGTCCCTTATATACATGCCCTGGGGAACTGTCCCCTATTCATGTGACCTCCATCAATAACACCCCACACCAGTGTTCCTCCCCTGCCATAGTTGAACCTCTCTGTAGTCCAAAACTTCTTCAACAATGAAGCCTAATATATTGCCAATTCAATTAATAGGAAATTGAAATATAGTGATGGGTTTAAAATTTAGAAATAGAATCCCTAATAATTTAGAAATACTAAAATAAATAAAAATAAATTGGTGTATTAATAAAATGAAAAATATTATAAAGCTTTGTTTCAAACATTTGCCTTTCATCACTGTAATAGGTGTTGCCCTGTATGTACAGTGGCAAGGCACTTTCTTTAATTTCTTCCTTAGTGTCTACATCCTTTCTTTTTTTTTCTAATTTTGAATTTTGTCTTCAAAAAAGTTTTAGATCAGTTATTCACACACACAATATAGGGGGCTCCCATATATCCCACATCAAGCCCTTTTCCCCTTTCCCCAGCAATGATCTTTTTACATGTTAATGCTGTATTTGCTGCAGCTGATGTACAGATTTTGAAACATAGCTATCAAACATGGCTCCATTTTGATTTACATTATGGTTTATATTGGATGTTTTGGGCAAAGTGGAAGATGTTGTGGAGACATTACTTCAGCTTCACAGATCTTCCTGCCTTGACAAACAGGAGCACCAAACTGACATGAGAACCGATATTTTGCAGTCATGCTTGGCTAGGACATTATTTGAGAAAACAGATTCCAAAGCGTTTTTGAAAAGTGCATGTGGAATGTAAAGTGGAAATGATGACACCTCTAGTGACCAGTTCTGGGCACATGTGCATCACCTGCATGAACCTGTATTTGCAGCCTCTCAACCAGTACCTGAAGCCTGTGGTTCAGATAATGCTCCAGGACGTCCGTCACATTCACAAAAGGCGACACGCCTCATGTCTTTGGGCTTGGAAGTACTTTGCAGAAGATGACCTGTGTTCTGACATCTACCTGAAGTTCTATGACTGTCAAGGTAGAGATGATCTCTATTTTTATACTGCCAAGCACAGCTCCAAGAGCTTCATGCTCCAGTGGTAGCATGGGCTTCTCTCCTACTGCCAGTACCTCCTGCCCCTCAACCACCTGGCTGACCAAAGCTGCAACGACATCTCCCAGTATCCTGTGTTTCCATGGATAATAACCAATTATTACAGTTCAGGATTAGATATGTCAAATCCAGGAAACTTCTGTGATCTTAGTAAACTCGTTGGAGCACTAAACAAGGAAAGGCTGGAGAAATTACTGACAGCTTTTGGGAAGTGCCAGAGGCAATATTCACATATGGAAGTCACTCTTCTTCCCCAGGTTATGTGCTGCTTTATCTTGGTAGGATTGCACCTGAATATATCCTGTGCCTTCAGAATGGAAGATTTGATAATGCAGATAGAATGTTCAACCATATTGCAGAAACTTGGAAAAACTGTATGGATGGTACAACTGATTTTAAAGAGTTGATTCCAGAATTCTTGGGTGATGATGTCGGCTTTTTAGTGAATAGTCTGAAATTGGATTTGGGAAAGAGACAAGGGGGAAAAATGGTGGATGATGTAGAACTTCCCCATGGGCCATCACGTCCTGAGGATTTTCTCCAGAAGAGTAAAGAGGCATTGGAGAGAAATCATGTGTCAGAGCATCTTCATGAGTGGGTCAATATCATATTTGGCTACACTCAAAAAGGGAGTGATGCCGATGAGGCCATGTTATATTTCACTCCCTGTCCTATGAAGGAGGCATGGACTTGAACAGCACTGAGGGTCCTGATGAGGAAATAGCCATGCTGACCCAAATTTTGTAATTTGGGCAGATACCATAACAGCTGTTCATGACACCAGACCCTCAAAGGATCACCCCAAAGTTTAAAAGTGTGTCTCAAAACTGCAGTAATAATGCTTCTGTAGCAGATGCCCCAGGCTCCCCAGGTGACAATCTTTTGAAGACCTGACCAAAGAAAGCAAAACTCTCACCTGGAGTAACATCATCCAACTGCAGTTACTTGAGCACTATAAAATCCACAAAGAGGCAGTTACTGGAGTCATAGTCTCTTGCAATGGGTCTTTAGGCTTTACAACATCATTTTCTTTGAAGATGTTTTCCAAAGAATCCAAAATGCTACAAAGAAGTATATCATTTCTGAATATGGCTTTATCATCTTGTTTATGTTTTACTAGGAGATACCACTGTTATAGGTTCTTCATGGGATAATAACATCTATTTTTATTCCATAGCATTTGGAAGATGCCAAGACACATTAATGGGATATGATGATGCTGTTAATAGTATCTTTTGGCATGAAAACATATATTCTGCATCATGGGACTCTACAGTGAAGGTGTGGCCTGGTCTTCCTGTGGACATGCCAGACACCAAAAGACATCAGTGTGACTTGCTGGCTGAGCTGGAACATGATGTCAGTGTAGACACAATCAATTTAAATGCTGCCAGCAAAGTTCTGGCTTCAGGAACCAAAAAAGGTACAGTTAATATTTGGGATCTCACTACTGCTCCAGATACTATGCCATTCAGGGACAGTACATGATACCACTTTTAGCCCAGACAGGCACCACATCCTCAGTACAGGAGAAGATGGCTGTTTGAACATCATGGACATGCAGACTGGGATGCTCATTTCTTCTCTGACATCAGAGGAGCCACAGAGGTGCTTTATCTGGGGCAGAAATACAGTGTTACTCAGAAGACAGTCTTTTTTTAATTTTTTATTGATTTTGTAAAAATATTACATTAAAAAAATATATATGAGGACCCATTCAACCCCACCACCCCCACCCCACCACTCCCCCCCCAGCAACACTCATTCCCATCATCATGACACATCCATTGCATTTGGTAAGTACATCTCTGGGCACCTCTGCACCTCATGGTCAATTGTCCACATCATGGTCTTGTGAACTGCTCGTTTGGGACCTCCTTGGAGCAAAAACCAGTGAGAGAATACAGGGTCATAAAAGTGCTGTGTCATTCATGTGGATAAATGAACAGTGTAGTAATAGCATCACAGGAGAGGCAGACAGGCAAATTATGTTCTGGAAATTGAAGTATTAAGTGCCTTTTTTTCCTCCTAGAAATTAAATTGAACTCTATTTTTAAACAAGACTTTAAAAAGAACTGGTGAATGTGTAATGATAATTAGAAGTTTACCACCAGGAAAAAGGGGTGGTTTTGAACTTTCTAAATCATGGTGATTTCATTGAAAGCTATTAGATGCCATTTGTAAGGCAGATAAAGATATTGCACTGTTAGGGGGAAAAAATAGAGGATCATCCCCCTATGATGATAGTCAAAAGACAGTTTTGGGTGACAGAGATACTGAATAACTTGAAATTTCCAAGAAAATGTGTAGTATTCCAGATCATTCTTTTTTCTTTCTAATCTACTCCAACTGCTGCCCACTGGGTTTTTGGATATGTGCCTGTTTTCAAGGAAAGTTTACTTTCTACAATTTTTATGCAGATTCAGAGAGCCTGGGGAAAGACTAGCAGTTCTTAAATCAGTGCTTACCAGATATAGAAACAGTTTTTATTTCTGTATAGCTATTAATGCTCATCTTTTCTACATTAAAATTATTTTTCTGTAATCCACACACAAAAAAATAAGAGTTATGTTTAATTAGTCTAAATGTACTATGTTAAATTAATTTTGGGGGAGTGGAAGTGGCTCAAGCAGTTGGGCACTTGCCTGTCCCATGGGAGGTACCAGGTTTAGTTCCTGGTGCCTCCTAAAGAAGATGAGCAGACCTCAGGGTGGGGGTGATTAAAAAAGAAAATAAAATACTTTAAGAAAATAAATTACAGAGTATAAAATAAATAAGAGTTTCAAAAATAAATTAATTTTGGAATTTTGGTGTCTATCAACCATTTTGTTATTTGTTTTATTGTGTTTCCTTTCATTCTTTCTTGGCACATTTGAAGTTCTTACACTATTATTTCTTCCTTTGTCTACTTAAATTTTTTTTGTATTTTCTTTGTATAATTTTACATATTGTTTCAGGCATTACTATTGCATCTATTTCTATTGCTATGCTAAAAATATCACAAACTTAGTGATTGAAGCCAAAACAAACTATATCACAGTTTTCAGGGTCACAAGCCAAGGTATAATGTCCCTGAATTTTTTGCTCATAATACAAAAGGCCAAAATCAAGGTGTCTTCAGGATTATGTTTCTTGCTATAAGTTATCTGAAAGAATCTGCTTCCAACTTCATTCAAGTTTTTTGTAGAATGCAGCTCCTTTCAGAGATGGTCATGTCTGTTTCCTTGTAGGTTCTCCATTAGGGCCTCACTGGGCTCTTTAAAGTCATCTGCATTTCTTCCCACATGACCACATATATCTTCAAAGTCAGCATCATTGTGTTGAGTATCTCTTGTATATTGTATTTTTTTTTTACTTCCCCTTTGGCCACCAGCCAGAAAAAGCTCTGATTTTGATGGCCAATGCCATTATATTGCAGCCAGTGGATAATTCCAGATAATATTTCTATTTTAAGGTCAACTGTACCAAATATAGTATAAACATGGGAGTAGTTACATATGTAATCATGCTCTGTACATTAGAACATAAAATTCATGGTGGATGATTTTTAGACATTTTTCATACCACAATTATAAACCTTAATTTTTGCAGTCATCTTAGAATCAATATTTTACCATTTTAAGTGGAATATAGAAATTTTACCAAAATATTGATCAATTCCTTTCTCATTTTTGGTTTTAGTTGTCTTAAGTTTTAAGATTTACACCTGCTATCAACCATAGGAGATAATGTTATATTTTGGGCCTCAACTCCCAAAATACATGAAAAGAATCAAGAAAGAACAATCTATTGTATTATCATCGATGTAACATTTCTGTTGCCTTTCTTTCATTGAAAGTATTTCAGTATTCTTTCTGGTATCATTTTCCTTCTTTCTTAATAACTTATTTAGCCATTTTGTTATCAGTATGCTATCAATGTATTCCTCTATTTACTTTATCTGACAATGTCTTGATTTCACTTCATTCCTAAATTAGTCAGGTTACTTCAGAAACAACAGGGAGGTTGGCAAGTCTAATTTCACTGCACAAACTCCTATCTGGTGATGTTGAAGTCCTTTGAATTCTCTGGGGGAAAGTGCCTGGCTAGAAATTCCAGCAAGAGCCTGCATTGATGTTAAGGCAAGGATAGAACCCACAATTCTCACTTGTAAAACCTTAAACTGATTGGATGAGGAGATTACCACAAATTGCCAAAGGCAGTATTTCTTTGTTGATTATGGATGCAATTAACTGAATGTAATGCAAATCCCATCTACAATAAAACTTCACAGTAACTATTTAAGACAGTTTTGGACCAATTGGACACAATAATTTGGACAAATTGACCCATGAAATTGACCATCATAGTCCTGAAGGATATTTTTGCTTATAAAAAATTCTGGATTAACCATTATTTTCTTTCAGCTATTTAAACATTAGTTTCCATTTCCTTTTGGCCTCAATGGATACTGATGAATATCCACATTCATTTCAAACACTATTTCTACTTAATAATGGGTCATTTTCCTTTGGTTGTTTTCAAGATTTTTCCTTTTTCTTTAGGATATAGAAGTTTTATTATGATTTGCTCAGCATGCATATGTTGGGTTTCATCCTTGGTTAAAACTCCTTTAGCTTCTGAAAATGATCATTGTTTTTCTTTCTCCTAAGCTGGGCACATTAAAGCCTTAGTTCTTTTAATTTATTTTTTTCCCACAGTATTCTTACTCCTATTCTTTTGGGGTTCCTGTGATGTGAATGTAATTCCTTTTATTCCTGTCACAGGTCTTTAAGACTCTGTTCATTTATTTATATATTTTTTAATACTTTACCTCTCTGTGGTCAAGTTTGGATAATTTCTATTTATGTATCTCTAATATTTTGACATTTCTTCTGTGATCAACATATTATTTTACAGCCTGTCTTATAATTTTGTTTTTAATTTAGTTAATGTGTTTTTTCATATCCAAAATTCCTCTTTGATTCTTCCTATTTCTCCTCAGTTTTTCTAATTTTCTTTTATTTCAAGATGTATACCCTTACTTCTTTGAGCATTTTTTTATAATTGCCAGTTTAAATTCTTTGTCATATAGTTCTAACATTTATGTTACCTTAGTATTAACATTTTAAAAATGTACTTTTCCTTTACATATTGAGGTTTACCTTGTTCTTTATATTTCAAGCAGTTTTGCATTGTATCCTACATATTTCAAATGTTTTATAATGTGACTCTGGACCTTGTTAAATACTATGGAGAATACTGAAATATTTGAAGTCACAAGAATGCTCTCAGTTCTATTTATAGAGCAAGTTCTGACCAGCCTGCATTTCAAAATCTGAATAGAAAAATTGGGTGAGTTTTAAGATTTCACTTGTGTACTAGTCAACCAAAAGTGTGCTGATGCAAAGTACTAGAAATCTGTTGGCTTTTATAAATTGTATTTATTGGAGTAGAAGCTTACAGTTACAAGGCCTTAAAGAGTTCAACACAAGTTACCATAAGAGGTACTATCTCACCCATAGTCTGTTGCCACATGTTGATGCAAGATGGCAGGAAATGTCAGTGAGGGTTCAACCTTCCTCTTTCTCCTAAGGCTCCATGTGCCCAACTTCTTCCGATGTCAGCTGTAGGCTGTCATAGAGCTTGTCTCTCTTTACCGGGGCTCATTTCTTTCCAGGCCCAGCTGCTCAGGAGAATATCTCATCTCTCTCTGGGGCTCCAGTATCAAAACTCAGTTCTCTTCTTAGCTGTCTTTTTCTGTGTTCTCCTGTGTATGTACTTCCATGTGGGAGTCTGTTTTATCAGTCTACCATGGGGGCTGGGACTCAATGCTGAGTCACACTCTAGTAACATGGTTGAATCAAAGCCCTATTGATGATTTACTAAAGTAAAAATGAAACCTCTGAGTTTAATTCAGTCAAATGGGTATCACACCCAGAAGAACAGACCAGTTTACAAACATAATATCTGTTTTTGGAATTCAAAAATAATACCAAACTGCCACAACTTAATTTTATGTATTTCATTTAACAAATTCTGTGATGGCTTCATAAAATAGGAATTTTAATTGATTCTTTCATACCAGATGTATATTATGCTATATAGAATGAAATGAAGGCATAAAGCAAGACAAATATCAAATATGTATGATTATTATACTTTGTTTCCTTCTTCAAGTGTGTAGAGATTGAACCATTCTACCTAAATCTAAGTAATAGTTATTTGAGCAATTATTTCTATGCATGGCAGTGGAAGGTAATAGAAGACACATATTGGGACATTGCCAATTTTGGAAAATCTACATGACCCTGTATTTTGGCATATCAAAATGCTTGTAACTTCAGGACTTTGTGGAAATGCTACATATAAAAATGCAATTATTTGATAAAACTTGGACAACAACTAAAAGATCAATGTCAGTCCAGATGTATAAAGCACAGTGGAACTTTTAATAATATATGCATAGTTACTTTTGATAAGATTTCTGCATTTATGCATAAAGACTGGACAGAAGTAGTTAATAGCAAGAGAGAAGATATTGAACGTTAGAGTGTGAATAGTGGAGAAATGCAGAATAGGTTTATACTATCTTTTAGAACAGAACACAATTAATGTGATCACGAGCCTGGGGACAATTTTTGGGGGAAGTAATAGGAATGCACAGAGTTAAGGTATGTTATGTTATGTTATATATCATGTTATGTTATGCTATGCTATGCAATGTTATGCTATGCTATGCTATGCTATATGATATGATATGATATGATATGATATGATATGATATTAAGGTTCAACATTATTGTTGATTTGAAAATGTGTATATAACAATACACACTGGTCCATAGAGAAAGTTTTGATTTCTAAAATCAAGGTAAAGTGATCAGTAACATAAATTCAGAAGTGACAGGTCTCTATTCACAATGAATGCAAGTGATAAGCTTCATGAAAAAGAAGAACCTGATTTCAGCAATTTTAAACTGGGTAACTAGGAAACATTGATATTATTGTTAAAAATATATATGGTAATCTATAAGAGGCTTTGTGCATGTTTGCATGCAGTAGAGGATGATAATTTCTGTATTGAACATGCTGGCATTAAAATAATATTCTCAAATTAGATAACTAAGGTCATAGATACAGATATGCAAATGATCTAATTAAATGGACAGGTGGAAATGAGAATGCATAAGATCACATGAAAAGTGGTGACATGGAGAAATGTAGAGTAAATAGAAATCAAAGTTGCAGGAGAGCAAAAGTAAAATGATAATCTTAACGAGGTATATGAGGATAAGAAGAGAGGCAATTAAGGTAAAGAAAGTAAGAGAATATCTACAGATGGTTTTACACATATAAATAAAAACAGATAAACAAGTAAAATATAGACATAAAAATGATATAGATGATACAGATGTAGATGTAGATATAGATATAGGTTTGCTGATGGCTACCAATATGGACATAGGTAACGTGACCACAGACACTATATTTAATTAAGATAGGTTCATTTATACTATATATATTACTATTATTAACAGTTTTCTGTTTTGCTCTCAAAAATGCTATATTTGGATGATTTTCATTTTCCCAATGGATAGATGTAGATGTAATAAATGCATGGAAATAGCAATAAGTATATGTATCTGTCTGTGTGCTTGTGTACCTTTATATGTGTGTGTTTTATATAGGTAGATATCTAGTTATTCACGTCCTTTCTATAAATTCTTCCAATTCTTCTTATGAATTCAATCTAAGTTGAGTGCCAAATAAGTTCTTTGTCACTATTATGTTTCCTGTAATATAAAATTTTTTGAGTGCTCCTTTAATCTCTGTATTTCTCAAACTGTAGATTATGGGGTTTATCATTGGGGTGATAATCACGTACAGCATTGAGACGAGTCTGTCTCTGGCTGGGGAGTGTTGACTGGAGGAGGGACGAATATAAGTAAATAGGATTGTGCCGTAAAACAGGGAGACCACAATGAGGTGAGAAGCGCATGTGGAGAAGGCTTTGTGCTTCCCTTCGGCTGACTGGATCTTTAGGACGGTGGATATGATGTAGATATAAGAGATAAGGGTGATCTGAAAGGCACTGATCCCCAAGATCCCTCCTACCACTAAAACAAGCATCTTTGCCACATACGTGGAGGAGCAGGAGAGCGCCACCACTGGCGGGATGTCACAGTAATACTGGTTAACCTGATGGGACTTACAGAAAGACAGGCGGAATGTGAACACTGTATGCAGAAGGGAGTGAAGAAACCCTGCTGCCCAGGTTCCAGCCGTCCGCTGCGCACAGCGTGCCTTGGTCATGATGAGGGTGTAACTAAGCGGGAAACATATGGCCACGTACCGGTCATAAGCCATGAGGGAAAGTAGGAAGACCTCGGTCCCCGCCAGGGCTATGAGGAAATAAACCTGCAAAGCACACCCAACAAAGGAAATGGTTTTTTTCTCAGTCAGGAAATTCTCAAGCATCTTGGGGATAATAGCTGATGGGCAGAGTATGTCTAACAGGGACAGATTTGCCAAGAAGTAATACATGGGTGTGTGCAGCTTTTTCTCAGTCCCAACGGCCAGGAGAATGGTGCAGTTTCCCACCAAGGTGACCTGATAGATGACTGTCAAAAATAGAAAGAGAAGATAGCGCACCTCCTTGAGATCAGAGAGCCCTAAGAGGAAAAACTCCTCCACGGTGGTGAGATTGTAGATGTCCATTTTCTCTCTGCACACAGGTCTTTTTGGAGCAAAGGAAACAAACACACAAAGGTTAGGGCAAAAATTCTAGGAGCTTAGTGTAGATCAACATATGCAAAATGCTTTGGCCCTGGTCGAAGATGAATTGGGTTAGTTCTATGTTCATTAAAGACCTCAAATTATTAGAAATCCTGATAAAAACATTTCATTATTTATGATACTTATAGAATACTCACCTCGGATCTTTAACGAGAAGGTAAAACTCTTGTTGATCCTTCAGAAGCCTTTATTTTTTCACATTTCAGTCAAAGTTGATGGTCCATCCTCCACATCTGCTGCCACACTTAGTATTATCTCATTGAGTGTAGTTTTATGCACTGTCTAAACATTAAATTCCATTAAGAGAGAAAATGTACATTATTCTTGAATGTAAATTATAGTGATGGTAGGAAATAGCAGGCACATAGTGAAAGATTGAAAAGTAATTTCTCAGTGAAATACGAATGAATTACATGTTACCTGGTTTGACAAAGTGTTTTCATTGGAAAGGAATAAATATGTCAATAATTCTATAATTGCATATTCATAATCATCTAAAAATGAAGAATAACATTATATTCTCAAGACATAAACTTAATACATATTAAAACAAGCCTACATAATAGAAATGAAATTTAGCTGGGAGTGTCTGCATATGAACCCAACAAGAAAGAGTCCTATTTTCACATATATTCAAATTCCTTTCCCATTAAAATTTCAGTATTGGAGTGTATTTCATTTAAAATTTGTATATTCTAGGTCATATTGTTTTCATTTATCCTGGTTATCCATTCTGATTACATTTCAGCATACCAGAGAGCTCAGTCATCACAAAGTTTATCATTATTTACAATAATAATTAATTTCAATGAATATAGGCAAATTGATAATTAGGTAGAATTTTTCAGATATTTTAAAAATAATGTATTTTCTTTTTTAAAAATCACATATGCAGGTGAGAAAATCCAAACAGAAAACATATTTAGAAAATAAAATGCCCAAATCCTCTATGGTTCCCCTACGTTAATTCTCATCTCTAATTTCTTTACCTGGTAGTAATTTTCAATGATTTTGGCTCAGATAGAATGTGTAGTATAAATAATGCAAAGTATAAATAATGATTTCTTCAAACAAATGGAATTATTATTTGCTGCCACATCTTTATTTTTCCTTAGAAAGATTTAAATAAAAATTGCTGAAATTAATTGGAAAATGTAATTATATTATTCTTTCCTTAAAATCACTATTACTATTTCTATTTTTTCCTTTCTTTAAACAGCAGCAAGCATCTCTGTGTCCTTCTTGAGATAAAACAAACTCTTTCCAGTGATGCTTAGTAAATAATTAAACTTTTGAAAAAACGTTATGATACTAAGCACATAATGCTTAGATAACAATATTCATGAACAGAAGTTTGTTAAAATGAGTGGATAAAGAAAACACTAGAACAAAGAATATGTGCAGTGTTTACTATCATGTTTTCAAATGTTCAAGATTCTACAAAATATTAAATATCATATAATAATACATTAAAAATAATAGTGTATGAGAAATTAAAGGAAGTTTGTGGTTAAAGTCATTAATATTTTGAAAAAGTAAATATTATATTTTAAATTAGTCATTTACTTTTTAACCACACTTTAAAAATAGGCTTATGGATTATAAGAAAAAAGTTTAAAAATTTTCTATTAAAAACATATATGTGGGATCTACTGAGGCTACATGTCCAATATGTGTTATAAAGAAACGACAATAGATTTCCTTAAAATTTGCCCTTAAAGCTTATGTTTCCCAAGCTAAATTTTTGGCATTAGCATATAAAATATAGAATTTGTTCATGTGGGAAGGAATATATGTGAATAAACCCCTCATGTTGATGTAAATATGATTAAATTCCAGACTTTGCCCTTATATTTAGAAAAATACAAGATTTTGTTTTGCTTTGTTTTGTTTTGTTCAGTACTGGAGGCCAGTGATTGAACCCGGGACCTCATATGTGGGAAGCTAGCACTCAACCACTAAGCCACATCAGCTTTCCTGAATAGTTTGTTGTTGTTGTTTTGCTTGTTATTTGCTTTTTTTCAGGAGGCACCAGAAACTGATCCCAGGATCTCCCATTTGGGAGGTGGGAGCTCACTGTTTGAGTCATATCTGTTCCCAGATATTTTTAACACAGTATATTGCTGCAGAAATATTTTTATAACCTTCTTTATTAAGAGAATGGATCAATAATTAATACGCTCTAGAATTTGAAAAATCCTCATGCAGTGTAATCTCCACCTGCTCTGTGTGGTTACCTGATGTGAATATTAGCAAGTGAATTCATATTATGTATGTTGAAGTCAGCTCTTTTCATAATCACAAACAGCCAACCGTTTAAGAGGATACAGAGCTGGGGTCCTGTGGCTAGGATTAGCCTTACATTGGAAATTAACCAGGAATTAACTTTTGTAGTTTTCTTTGATTTACATATTTACAAATGATTGAAGACCACCTTTCCACATATGAAGATTCTCTCTGTAGTAAATAGTTATTTCAGGGTTCCTTTAAAAAGAGAAAAATAAAATGAGTTCATTATGCAAAATTACTGTTAGATGCTAGATCTTAAGGTAATTCAGTGAATATATAATTTATAATATCAAGGAAGTATTATGATTAAAATTTATTAGTAAATAGGTTATTAAATTGTCTGCAAGAAATATTGCTAAAGAAGAGTTCTTTCACCTTCCTTTTTAACATAATGACTGACAGCTGATATAGTAGAGGAATCATAAAATTCCTTCCAGGTATAATCTCTTCCCCTGCTTTGTGACATCTTTCTTGACTAGTAGAGCTCATAGACCCGATTATCCAGGAATTATAAAACTTGGAAATAGGTTCACAAACATGCAAGAAATTTACATGCAAAATAGCAGAAATTTACATGCAAGCACAGAGGAGATCTGTGTGTGCCTATGCACAATTTTGCAATGCAAACAATTTCTATGCATTTATTTAGCTAACCAAACTAATACTTAAAAATATACACATTGCCTTCTGTAATTAATATTTGGTTGCAACAAATTCCTCAGATGTGTATATTTTTGCACCATATTAACATCTTTACAATCATCTAATTGTTTCTTTTACCTTAGAAAATCCAGAATTTAGCAAAGTATTTTCTTGCTTTTTCAGTTTCAGAGATTTCGTTGCCAACATGAGGTTTCAACACGATGAAATAAAATGATCCAGCCAACAACAACATTAGAGAGTGTATATTGGAATTTGTACTGTAATTTATATCATTTCCACTTTTCCCATTGGAAAAGCAACTGTTAGAACTCTTGAGGGAATATGTTTCTCTTCTTTGGGAAAAAAAAACATTACAAGCCCAGTAATGGGCTTGCACTTTTTTAACTGGTCAACTTAGTATGTTGAAAAATAAATATAAATTATACCAGAGTGTCAGTTTTCTTTTCATCTTCTAGAGTATGATACAAGAAAAGTTTTTCCAGGAATTATTTGACCAGAAAAAAGTAAACAATGAATTGATTATATTAGTACTTTTTTTCTGTAACCAGAAAAAAATTAAGTAAAATATGATTATACAATCAAATTGCTATAAATTTGCAATTTAAATATAAATATAAATTTTAATTTAATTATAAAACTATTTTTAATGTATTATTACACCATTTTATATTTTTGACATTATTTACCATGCACATGAAAAATGGTGTTGCTACACTATTTTAGATCCAGATGAGTGGAATTTTATTTTAACATGTAATTCTTAACTAAATTTTCCAACAGTGCATTGATTACCAAAAATCTTATAAAGCATTATAAATTAATTGGTTTTGATTAAAATCACACACAGTTAAATATATGGTTTAAGAACTCAGAATTTCATCCTAATTCTTCTAATTCCAATAAAACATCAATAAAATAACTCAACATACACTTCCATACATCACAATTCTATTTTTATAATTTTTATTTCCTGTAATAAAAATCCTGGTTCCCAAAGATTACACTACATTTAACCACTTTTCATAATTTATACTAAAATTTCCTTAATTTTGTAATTACTACACTGGTGCTACTATCCCTAAGAAAAAAGTTCCAAATTACTTTGCAGCCCATTTTGTATTTAGTATAGATGTCACTGGATTTAAATCCTTAGCATACCATGTTCATAAGGTATTGAAACTCACTATCTTTTTTATTTTCTTTATGACCACAGTAGAACTTTGATACATAGTTATGTCACTTTTCCTCTTTGTATTCTATTTTAGCACTTGTTTTTATTTATTTAAATATAATTTATTTTTAAATAAAGAGATATGAATCTTAATGATAAATACAAGAAAATTTATACTAAAAATTTTCACTGCCATTCTTACCACTCCTATTCATAACTAACCAACCTAATACCTTTTGGGTTTTGAAGTATTGTGTCAGTGAATCTTATTACATGTATTATTAAAAGTGTATGTATGAGTGTGTATATATGTGTATGCATGTGTGTATATGATTATATTATATTTATTATTTTCCTTTCTTTCTTACATGAAAGGAGGCCTGCTGAACATATTACTTGCTACTTGTCTTTTATTTAAAAATATAGTGTTTAAATCACTCATATTAGTTTATAGAGAAACACATTCTTCAGTCTTTATTATGACAATACTCCCTTGGTTAGATAAATTAAAATTTATTCACATAGGAAGAGTTAGTTGGCCTTCTTTTGAGTTTGTGTTTCTGTGTGATGGAGCTGGACTCAGATGTGATCTTTGTTCACAAGCCTCTCCTGTTACTTTGACCAGAATTGTAGTTGGTGCTGGGTTTTAATATATACCCAGGGGATCTGAATCTCTGGACTGATCATATGATAGCCAGGCCCTGAGCCTCAACAGACTTCAGCTCCCACATTCTGGTTTATTGGATGTACCCCATTCAGCTAACATGGAGTTTAAGAAGGTCAACTACCACACTCTGGAGCCAAGAGTGCCTACAACTGAAAGCAGGAGGATTGCATCCAGTATCCATTTGGAATCTAAGTCCCCTCTTGATATAGATGTGGAGTGGACACAACCATTCCAAGGTCCACAGGATGGAGGAATAGAATATGGATTAGATTGGACTTACTGATATTCTATTCATGAACTTTTATGATTAGTAATCAAAGAAAATGTGGCATTGGTGTGGACAAAGTGGCCATGGTGGCTGCTGGATGTGGGGAATGGGAGGAAGAGTTGAGATGTGGAGGCATTTTTGGGACTTGGAGTTGTCCTGGGTGGTGCTGCAGGGACAGTAACTGGACATTGCATGTCCTCCCTTTGGCTCACTGGAAGGAATGTGGGAAGAGTGTGGGCTATGATGTGGACCATTGACCATGAGGTGCAGCAGTGCTCAGAGATGTATTCACCAAATGCAATGAATGTCTCATGATGATGGACGAGAATGTTGCTATGGGGGGAGGAGTGGGGTGAGGGGGTTGGGGTTGTATGGGGACCTCATATTTTTTTAATGTAATATTAAAAAATGAAGACAAAAAAAGAAATACGGTACAATCAGCACAGTTATCTGAGATGAAAATTAATTTAATTTTCAATTAAATAAAGAGAACATCTGAAAAAAAAAGACCTTCACCATTATGTGATTTTCAAATATGTTCCCCTAATCCAACTATTGTTTTTTCATTCTTTCAGAAAACTCATTTTTATTTTAATTAAATCCAGTGTATTATTAGTTTCTCCCATTTTGATTTGTGCTTTTGGTGATATTTCTAAGAGCACTTTGTCTAACTTAACTCATGAAGAATGAATAACTTCTATATATTTTTCTAAAATTTTAACAGTAATACAAGTAACATTTAGAGTTAATTTTTTTCTATACAGTTGTTGATTTAAAAAGTTTATGTTGCTTACAGATGTTCAAGCATTCTCACATCAATTTTTCAAAATATTCTTTTTATGTTGATTTTATATCATTGTCAAGCCTCAATTGACCATATGTGTATGGCTTTCTAGAACTCTCTGCATATGTCCACTGGTCTCTTTATTTGTCACTATGCCATAAAATCATACCTCAGATTAAGTTCTAAAATAGGATAGTGTGATTCATCCACCTTTGTTATTTTATTTTGAAAACTGTTTTGCCTAATCTTGTTTTATGACTTGGACACATAAGTTTTAAAACTAGTTGGTCTAGATCTAAAAGAAATCCTGCTGGTGTTTTAACTAGGATTCTGGTGAATGTATAGATCAATATAAAAGTCCACCTTTGTTATGCTTATTCTTGCAGCCCTTAAACACAGTATGTATCTGAACATAGAAATTGTGATATATTGTTGGAAACTGAGGTAGAGTGGCCTCACAAGGAGAGATGTGCTGTCTCCATGCTAGTGCTGTCTCCATGGCTATGCTTGCACCCTAAGGAATGCAGTAATTAAGATTTCCTGGCAAATGGGATGAATCTGTTAAAGGCTGAAAGAAAAGAGGAGCACATACGTTGTGTAGTGAACAGAGCACTTAGACATCTTACCTTGAGATAAGACTTTAAAATTCCTTAGACTATGAGTAATGCTAATAGTTAACTGCATGTTGCTGCTTGTTGTCATGTAGGCTATGTGTTACCACTTGTTGTCATGTAGGCTACATGTTCCTGCTTGTTGTCACATAGACTGGGGTATATAGAGAGCCCCTTGTAAACAGTAAAGTTGTCTGATGAGTCTCTACTTGCAGATCCCCTGATCCCAGCACTCTCATTCTTTTGTTCATTCTTTCTTTCTCTTTCATTCACTTGCCTTTTTCTCTTTCTTTCATTCCCGATACCCTTTGGGTCCAAATCTCCAACATCTGGCGCCCAGTGTGGGGCCCAGAGAAGTTAGTGAGTCTTCCAAATCAGTATTGGGAACTGTGGAAAAGACCTCATCTAGGGTCATGTGACATCTGAAGCAGTGTGACTTGAGTCTTCTTTTAGGTAAGTAACATTTTCCACGAAGTCATCAGGGTAATAATAGGTAATCAAATGGGACGTGTGGAAGCATATTTGCAAGTGTTAAAAACTTTACTGAAAGTTAATGGGGTGCCTGTAAAAAGTTATGAATTAGTAGAATTGTTTGCTTTAGTACAAAAGCATTGTTGATGAGTCAATTGTAAACTGTATGTTTGTATTGGCATTTTAATTGTTTTGTGTTTGTCTGTTTGTTCAATGTCAGTGTATATTTTAATACCTCTGGATGGTGATATAAATTAATAAATAAAAATTTTAAAAGTGTTCTATTCAAATATCCAAAAATTAAGTAAGTGCTTATATTAATAGTTAAGTTTAAATTTTTTTGTGTGTGTTTTTTTTAAAGATTTATTTATTTAATTTAATTCCCCCCTCCCCCGGTTGTCTGTTCTCTGTGTCTATTTGCTGCATCTTGTTTCTTTGTCTGCTTCTATTGTCATCAGCAGCATGGAAGTGTGGGCGGTGCCATTCCTGGGCAGGCTGCACTCTCTTTCATGCTGGGCGGCTCTCCTTATGGGGCGCACTCCTTGCACGTGGGGCTCCCCTACATGGGGGCACCCCTGCGTGGCACAGCACTCCTTACACACATCAGCACTGCACATGGGCCAGCTCCACACGGGTCAAGGAGGCCCAGGGTTTGAACTGTGGGCCTCCCATGTGGTAGAGAGATGCCCTAACCACTGGACCAAGTCTGTTTCCCCTAAATGTTAATAATATATCTACAATGATAAAAATTGTAAGTCTCGATTAACAAAATTACTATAAGTCTTTTCATAAAAAGTTGTTCTTGCCTAGATTGACATGAACAGTTAATTTTTCCAAACAGGATAAAATGAAGGATGTAAAACTTAAATGAATGTTAAAGAAGGTTAAAAGTTTGTAGGAATGCTGACTGAAATTTAATAAGTTTTTTTCTAAAAAGTGTGTTGTCCTAAAATAGGATGGCTAATTTTCATAAACTCTTGGGACTTAAATGCATGTGGCAAGTTGTAGAAGGTATTGTGGTAACTTTAAGTAAGGGAATGTATTCTGTGAAGGTAAAATTTGTCTTAAAAAATATAATTATAGTCTATATGGTTATAAATAATTATAAGAAGTTTAATGAAGCATTGTTTAAATTAAGGTATTTAAATGGATAATTCCAAAAAGTCACTATTAAACAAAAACTGAATTGATAATAATAATAATAAAAGGTAGTTTTGTAACAGGAAAACTTGTTAGCAGCCAGCCTCCCCTGCCAATTTGCTTCTACAAGACTGTTTCTGGTATTGCATATTACTGAGTATTTAAAGTGAAGAAAAGTTCATTATTTTAATGAGTTTGTTTAGTGTTGATGGCAATTATATGCTGTAAGAAGTTTGCCTGCTAACTTAGTAAGTGGGATATATGGAATGTGTTTTTATTGTTAAGGAAACAGGAGATGATTTTGTCCTAAGGTAAAATGATTGCCTATTAAAAAAAAGTAAAATGTGGGACTGAAGGTGAATAAATATAGAAAGTGCAAAAGGTTTGTGAAAAAAGAAATTTTTATGGTTAAAGTTAAATAAAATTGGATGGGTCTATCTAAAATGTTTTAAAAGCTTTAATATCAACTAGTATACTAATGCAAAGTTAAAAATTTTGTTCTTTCTCAAAGTCTCTCAAATCATTAGTCTGTTTTAGTAAAAGTTTATGAAAAGTTTTTATCCTGAATAATCAGTATACAAAGAAAGCCTGTTTTATCAAAATAGCTCCTTGTGCTTTAACCTCATCATTTCCTCTGTAAGGGTAAGGCCACATTGGGAAAATAGGAATAGAACTACATTAGGAAATAGGAATTGCAAGTGCCTTCAGATAAATAAATAACTTAAGTCTGCTCATAAGAAGAGTGTAAACAACTTAGGGCTGCACCTAAAAAGAGTGTAAACAACTTAGGGCTGCACCCAAGAAGAGTGCCAATAAATAACTTAGGACTTAGGGCTGCTCCCAAGAAGAGTACCAATAAATAACTTAGGACTTAGGGCTGCTCCCAAGAAAAGTGCCAATAAGTAACATAGGGCTGCTCACAAGAAAGAGCTTTAAAAAAAATAGATACACTATCTTCTGCTAACCACAGTGTTCTGCTTCTGTGCCTGCTTGCTTGCTAGACCCCCCCTTCCTGAAAGCTATAAAACCACCCCTTCCCTTAAACTTGGGGCTGCTCTCTCCTCTGCGTAGGATGAGGCAGTTGCCATGTGGCTAATAAAGCTCTCAATTGGAACTTTATTCAAAGTCTGAGTCTGTTCAATATCGCTGGTCTATAACATTTGGAGGTCCCAGTGAGATTGATTGACAACATCCCCCACTCCAGTGGGGTTGATCTCCTCAGAGTCAGGGAGATGAGTACGTTCTGGGGACAGACTGGTGGTCTAGGGGTAGACTTCAGAAAGACATTCCTCTGCCCCAGATGCCGCCCAGCCCTGGAACTTGTCTCCACTTAAATTCTATCTGGAGAGCATCATGAGTTCCTGGGCCCAGGATCAGCAAATGGGATGTCCCTAGGTGAGTCTGTTTTCTGGAAAACCTCTGCAGAGTCTGTGGATTCTGGGGAAATGGATCTGCTGGATGCAGCAAATAAATCCCATCCACCAGTCAGAGCAAGACGTGGCTCTTGACCTCGGTTCAGGTTGTCTGATTTGTCTTTTCATCTGTCTTAATTGTTTATCTTTTTACATTTCTGTTCTGTGTAATTTGTGAAAAATTATGTCACTGTAAACTGTATGTTTCTGCTAATGTATTGCAATTGTTTTGTGTTTGTTTGTTTGTTCAATGTCAGTGTATATTTTGATACCTCCAGATAGTGATATAAATTAATAAATAAAAATTTTTAAAAAAGAGTTCTATTCAAATGTCCAAATATAAAATAAGCACTTATATTAATACATAAGTTTGAATGTTAATGGGATTTCTACAATGACAAAAAAATTGTAAGTCTTAACAAAATTACTTTTTCATTAAAAATTGGTTCTTGCCTAAACTGAAATGAATATTTTTCCTCACAGAATAAAATGAAGGATATAAAACTTAAATGAATATTTAAAAAGGTTAAAAGTTTGTGGGAATGCTGACTGAAATTTAAATATTTTTTTCTGGAAGGATGTGTTTTGTCCTAAAATATTTTAGCTAATTTTCATGAACTCTTGGAACTCAGGTGCATGTGGCAAGTTGTGAAATGGATTGTGGTGGCTTTGAGTGGGGGAATGTGTTCTGTGAGGGTGGAATTTGTCTTAAGGTTATAAATAATTGTAAAAGGTTTGGCAGATCATTGCTTGAATTATGGTATTTGAATGGCTATTTCCAAAGAGTCTTTATTGAACAAAACCTGAATTAATAATACTACTAATAAAAATTAATTTTATAACAGGAAAACTTGTTAGTGGCCATCCTCCCCTGCCAACTTGTTTCTAGAAGACTGTTTCTGGTATTACATGCTACTAAGTATTTAAAATGAAAAAAAGTTCATTATTTTAACAAGCTTGTTTAGTGTTGATGGCAATTATATGTTGTAAGAAATTTGCCTTAGTATGTGGGATATATGGAATGTGTTTTTATTGTTAAGGAAACAGGAGATGATTTTGTCCTAAGATAAAATGATTGATTATTGGAAAAAGTAGAGTGTGGGACAAAACCTGAGTGAATAGTGAAAGTGTAGAAGGTTTGTGGAAGAGAAATTCTTATAATTAAAATTGAGTAAGATTTGATGGGTCTGCCTATAAAGTTTTAAAATGTTTAATATCAAATAATGTACTGATGCAAAGTTAAAAATATTGTTCTTTCTCAAAGTCTCTCAAGTCATTAGTCTCTTTTAGTAAAAGTTTTCTGAATAATCAATATACAAAGAAAGTCTGTTTTATCAAAATAGCTTCTTGTGCTTTAACCTCATCATTTCCTTAGTGTTTTCTCTTTTAAGAGAACATAATGTTCTAAAAATCAAGTCCTGAAAAGTAGCTTTTTGTTTCAACCTAACTGCCAGAGATTTGTTCCTTTACTGTAAAAGAAATATTAAAGTAATAGTTAAGTTCATGCAATATGTTATATGTTGAATGAAAGGTGTTTAAAAGTGTTATAAAATTAACAGGTTTAAAAATTAATAAAAACTGTAACTAAGAGTTAAAAACATTTATAAATTCATTTATATTATAAAACAGGGAAAAAATAATAACTGAAATTAAAACTGAGTGAATTTAGCCTAAAACTCTTATTGTAAGTATAAATTCTAAACTAACCTTACCTTTGGTTTTGCTTACTTCTAGCCTAGCCTCACCCCTTCCCTTGCCTTTGTCTATAGTTATTTCATAATAGTTTCTGCCTCTACAGTCCAGAAAAGAGCTGGGACATCTCTGTCTCCTATCCTGGTATTAGTAACCTTGCTTTCTCTCATGAATTCAAGTATAAACTAAATTGCTGCCTAGTGAAATTCTTAGACTTTGGGTTTAAATGATCACTGGAGTTTTATTTTCTCCAAGGACTGGGCAAAAAAAAAAAAAAAAAAAGAAATCTCCTGCCTTAACTATCAGTGTTCCTAAGAGTGGCAATTCATGAGAGAAACCAGTCTATCTCCCTGAGACTTCGAATAGCCTAAGTAAATATACATAAAATTCATCTTCTTGCTTATCTGAAATTCTGCTAAATTTGAAGTAAAACATAAAGTTCTGAAACAAACAAAATGCTAAAGCATTGGAAATATTTTAGCTGCAAGCCATTAATAAAAAACAACATTCTTGTGCAAAACTTCACAGTCATAGTGCAAATTTAAAAAGTTTCAGGCATCTTTAAAATGTTTTGCAGTCATACTTTTTTTTGTAAAAAAATAGAAGTTTTAAGTAACTAAAGTTATGTTTTTGTGTCAAATTATTCATGTCTGGCTATTTGCTCAAATTAGTGAAGTTAAATAGGCAGTTATATAAGTAATAAGTATTTATGGAATCCAAATTAAGCTAAACAGTATATAAAATAATGCAAATTATAAGTAACATCAATGAATTGTGTTTCTGTGTAACTCTATTTGTGTCTGCCCATTTGCTTGATGTATGTCTTCATACATCAGGATGATAATATCAAATTAACAAGTAAGAATTCTTAAAAAGCTCTATTCAAATTATTTAAAAAATTAAATATGCAGTTATATATGTGAATAAATATTCTTGGAGCCCAAATTAAACTGAGCAGGATGAAAAGAGTCTTATAAAAGTCTAATTATAAGAACTATTAAAAAAGACCCTCCTCTCTGCAAGAGTTTTAAGGGCAGGAATAAGTGTAGCATATTAAATGTATCTACCAAGCTGAAGAATTAGAAATCAGTTTGCCCTGTAATTTCCTAGTTTGAACCTTTTAACAGCCATAAAATAAAAGTTATTAATAGTTCTGTTAACAAATTTCAGTAAGTAAATGTTGGAGATTTGGACCCGAAGGGTATCAGGAATGAAAGAAAGAGAAAAAGGGGGGAGGAAATAAACAAACAAACAAAACTAATGATCAGGGAGTCTGTAATGACTCCTCAAACAACTTTATTTTCTATATGTGGCATTATATATACTCAAATTATAGAAATAACTAACAGTGTACACATTAACAAGACTCATAAATTAAAGAACTTATCTCAAAGTACAAAGATTCAGTATCCTTTCAAACTACAAAATGTGTTTACTCATATTTCTCCCTGCCCCAGACAGCTCTATTCTGTTAACTTGAAAAGTTTAATTGCCGCATTCCTATGTTAAAAGCATAGCCATGAAAACAGCACATCTCCCTTTGTGAGACCACCATGCCTCAGTTTCCAACAAGTAAAAAAGTCCATAGGAACTATGGAAAAATCTTTCTGGGATTATGATTAAACAAATTAAGTCATTGTATAATGTGTTTTAAAACATGGTAGTCTGTATGCTTTTGAAAATTATTCATTTTCATAACTTAAACAAAAAAAAGTTTTAGCTTCCTGTAAAGAGAAAAAAAAAACATTTCTTGCATAAACTGTAGTAATTTCGATTTTACCTTGAGTGTAATCTCCCTCAGTTTATGAAGTGCCCATTAAATAAATTAACATTGTATAAACAGGGTCTTTTGAGTAATAGAAATGATAAGTTTATGTTAATAAAATTAAGCTAAAGAAAAAAGATAGTAAATGTGCTCTCTTAAATAAATAAAGTAAATTTCTTTGGTTAGAAATTGTAATTTAATAAGTTTATTAAAATGTAAGTAACTGGTCAGTGTGGTTATAGTCAATTAAAAAAAATTTGTAAAGCATCTTCTGACCTAAAAATGTTTAAATAGTTCTAGTTATAAAAATCATTGTTAACTAAAAACTTGAATTAATATTAGTAGCAAAAAATAATTTGGTGGTAATAAAACCTGTCTGAAGTCCACTGCAAGGTGCATATTTAAATAAATGGTAATAAAAAAATTATCTTGATTCTATTGAGAATCTTCTGTTTCCCTCTATTACTAAAGTAAATTACCTACTATTATCTGCATGGTAAAATTGTATAAGTAAACAGTCATTTGGTATATGATGTGTGGCATTAAATTGTTTAAAATATATATAAAAACAAGGAATAAACTTTAACATTGTCAAACTCTTTTGTATATTCAAACCAGGCCTTGAATACATTTCAGGTTGCCTCTCCATGTGAGTTATTGGCTTAGTTGGTCACTGACCCCTCAATTAAAAATGTTTGCTATGTCAGCCTCTGGTTCTCCTCCTGAAGTCGATGGAAATTATGTTGCAGTTTCAAGATCCTGCAGCAGCCAATGATGACTCGGTACAGCCAAGTGTACAATGGATATTGCCTCCAGACTGGCACTGTTCCACAGTGCCAGAGAGCACTATACACCATGTCAGTAGAATACTGGAAACTCTCTCTAAAATCAACGATGCTGTGACTTGCTCACTGTGTGAAAAACATGCTAAGTGGAGCCATAATACCAGGATACTATAAGTAAACCTTAAGCACAATTGGCATTATGGCCTGCTCCCATGGAGAGATAACATGTAAAGTATTACAAACCTGAAACTTAAACCTATTAATTGCAACTCTGAATCCTAATGCATTAAGTAACACATTAGTTAATATTAAGTTCTGTACTTTTATCCTGTACTAAATATATGCCTAATAATTATCACTCCCACAGCTAAAAACTAAAAAATTTCCAACTTGGTGTACTAATCCTGAATGAAAGAAATTGCCCAAAGGATGCCAGGTCACCAGGAGCATCTAACAGAGCACATGAGTGCCAATCATTAAACAGCTTGAAATGTGTCTTCAAACAAAGCTAAGTATCTATTGCAATTTCTCTCTAAAAATAAATAACTTTATATATATATACTGTTCCCAGCAGCTTTTAAAAAGGGGTGGCATCTTTATAAGCACCTAACCTTGTCTACCTCTATAATCCAATGTCCTCTTTTAAAAACGGGTATTCCAAATTTTTAATTGTTTGTTTCTTTCAGAGTAAACATCTTATTAACCATATGAAAACTCTATCCAACTTTGTACAGAATACCAGATCCATCTTCCTCCAGTTAAAATAAAATAAGAGTTTTACACCTTGTTAAGCAATGACTACAGCCCATGGCCAGGAGGAAGCAGTTACAGAATAGAGATCATCTCTCTTACGCACCCCTTTAAGATTAAAGGTGTAAACTCTTTAAGGGTGAAACAAGATTGATAGATGTATCTGGAGCCTGGCTATAAATCTACGTAAGCGCCAGTGGCACCAGGATGGCTGCAGGAGGCCCCTGCCCCAGGATTCTACTGTCCAGAATAAAAACTTCTAAACTTCTGCTGATTCCTATAAATGCCATGCAACTACAAACTGGACAAATTCAGACAAATCCTGGGTGTTAGTTGTCCCTCCTCTGGGAACTTGGTTTGCCTGCATCTCAGGACTAATCCCTTGTATTCTCCCTGACTCCAACGACCTCTGTGTCCTAATAAATATAATCCTCCAGGTTTATTACTATCCGGAGCTTAAGAGCAGGGAGCTCTTTAACTTGTTAAAAGTACCAGAACCAGGTCACCAAATATATGAGGGCCCCCTTTCTTGTTCTGCTACTAGTGAGTCTAGGAGTAGCTGGCTCCATCACAATAAGATCAGCAGCCCTTACTTATGAATGGATTGATAATTACATCAAACAGGTCAATATCTACAATTAAATTAAACCTATCAATTGAAAGCATGTGTCAGGAATCCATTCATATTCATTACTGGGAAAATAACTATAAAAGATAATGCCTTGTTTTATAAAAATGGTGCCTTGTATATATGTCTGTCAGAAAGTGTGTTGCAGGATGGAGATACTATCACAATAGCCAGAAGATGATGAGGTATATGGATTCCTGTCCAAATGAACCAAATATGGCAGTCATCACCTGAAAGTCAGCTATTGCTTCACATGGTGCAAGAAATCATGGAACAGACAAAAAGATTTATTGAACTCCTAATAATTAGTATAATGGGGCTAATTGGAATCCTCACAGCTGCTGCAACTGCTGCTGTCACTTTGCATGAGACTGTTCAGACTCTACAATATCTGCATGATTGGCATAAAAATGCTAGTGATTTGTGGCATAGCCAAGAGCACATTGATGAACAGTTAAATAATTGGGTTAATGATTTAGAATTGGCTGTTTTGCATATTGGAGCTCAATTGTATAATTTAAACTTGTTAAGGGGATTGAAATGTGATTGGAATGAAAGCAACTTTTGTATTACTCCTCTTGCCTGTAATTCATCTGATATAGAATGGAGAAAAATTCAGAATCATTTATTAGGCCATAAAAGTAATATCTCTCTAGAAATGATAGAATTATAAAGAAAAATATTAGAAATGTCTCAAAATCAAATTCATGTAGCCAATGATAAGGATATTTTCTCAGATATGATTTCACATATTACAAAATTTAACCCAGTTAATTGGTGGAAATCACAGCATTTCCTGCCAGCTTTAGGAATATGCTTAATCATATTTGTTCTGTTGCTCATGATTCTTGCCTGTGCCGGACAGTGCTTTCAAAGAAAATTGCAAAGTGTAACAGCTGTGGGACATGCGAATAATCTGGTGCTAGCAACAGCACTTCAGTAACTTCCCCTAGTCAAAGAGCTAGGCTAGTAGTCAATGACAAGTAAGACTCTCAGAGGAGGGCAGCCTAAGACAGGCATGGTCACCTCGAATACAACAAAAAGGGGGAGATGTTGGAAGCTGAGGTACAGTAGCCTCACAAGGAGAGACGTGCTGTCTCCATGCTAGTGCTGTCTCCATGGCTATGCTTGCACCCTAAGGAATGCAGTAATTAAGAGTTCTTGGCAAATGGGATGAAGCTGTTAAAGCCTGAAAGAAAAGATAGCACATACCTTTTGTAGTGAATAGAACACTTTGACTTTGTACCTTGAGATAAGACTATTTTAAATTCCTTAGACTATGGGTAATGCTGATAGTTAACTACATGTTGCTGCTTGTTGTCACATAGGCTATGTGTTGCTGCTTGTTGTCATGTAGGCTACGTGTTCCTGCTTGTTGTCATGTGGACTGTGGTATAAAGAGAGCCCCTTGTAAACAATAAAGTCATCTGATGAGTCTCTACTTGCAGACCCCCTGATCCCAGCACTTTCATTCTTTTGTTTGTTATTTCTTTCTCTTTCTTTCACTCATCTTTTTCTCTTTTTTTCATTCCTGATACCCTTTGGGTCCAAATCTCCAACAATATAATACATCAAACATCTTTGAGTTTGCAGCCTATGGATTCTGTACATGTTGTATTTTGATATTTATGTTGATATTGTTTTCTGTAGTAATGTGGTTAATTGTAATATTCTTTTTTTTTTTAAGATTTATTTATTTATTTAATTCTCCCCCCTCCCCTGGTTGTCTGTTCTTGGTGTCTATTTGCTGCGTCTTGTTTCTTTGTCCGCTTCTGTTGTCATCAGCGGCATGGGAAGTGTGGGCGGTGCCATTCCTGGGCAGGCTGCTCTTTCTTTTCACACTGGGCGGCTTTCCTCACGGGCGCACTCCTTGCGCGCGGGGCTCCCCCACGCGGGGGACACCCTTGCGTGGCACGGCACTCCTTGCGTGCATCAGCACTGCACATGGCCAGCTCCACACGGGTCAAGGAGGCCCGGGGTTTGAACCACGGACCTCCCATATGGTAGACGGATGCCCTAACCACTGGGCCAAAGTCCGTTTCCCTGTAATATTCTTTTTAAAATTGTTTCTTTTCAGTTTTATATTGCTAGTATGTAGAAATAAGATTGATTATTTGGTGTTTTGTCTGAATTCTGTGCCCTTGCAAAATCTACTTATTAGTTTCTAGAGGCTTATTTTTCTGTAGATTCCTTGAGAAATTTATTTTGAGATCATGTCTTATGTGTATGGGGTAAACTTTAGTCATTTTTATGATTTCTCAATGTTTTATGGCTTTTCATAGTTTTGTACTATTTCTAGGAATGGTGGGAATTGGCATCCTTTCCTTCTTCCCAATCCTAGTGTTTAAACATTTATCTCCACTAAGTAAATGATTGTAATGGTAAAATTTTTGTAGATGATCTTTATTATTTCAATGTTTCCTTATATTTCTAGTTTGCTGACAATTATTATTGTGAATGAATGTTGAATTTTCCCATGAGTTTTTCTACATCAATTCCTATGATCTTATTAGTTTTTCTTATTTAGATTTAATATGTAGAAATCATTGACGTTTTTCCAATATTGAACCATCTGTGCTTACTCAGTAAAAACCTCACTTGGATGTTGTTTATTAATCTTTGTATTTGTTGCTGGATTCAAGTTAATATTTTGCTAAGTATTTTTGTATCAAATGTTTGTGAAAGATGTTTTCAGTGTTTACTTTTCTACTCCTGTCTATATTGGGTTTTGTTATTGGGAAATGCTGATTTTATGAAATGATTTTACACAAAAGATTATAGATCACTGGTGTAACTTTAAGTCTTTAAGTATTTTGTAGACCCTGCCCCTGAAACCATTTGGGCCAGGGAAAGTCCTTTCCTGAGGGTAAGTGGCTACAAACTCAACTTCTTCATGGTTAAGGTTCTCTTCATTTTATTTATTTAAACTTGAGTGAATATTGGTACTTGGTGGTTTTGGAGATATTTTTCCATTTCATCTCACTTACCAATTTTATGCTTATATTTGTAAATAATATTGCCTTATAATTCCATTATTTTTATTTAAATATCTGGCTTCTTCATTTCCAATATTGGTAATTACAAACATGGAAGAAGGTAAGACTCCCCAGGAGAGCACAGACTGGAGAACCCTAGCTTTAATTGTTAGGGAGGGAGGCTGATCACATCCTGAGAGAACCCTAGTAGCCCGAGAAAATTGGGGGGAAGCCTTTCTCTCTAGGTCTGGAAAAAGGAGAAAAACCAGGAAAAAGCCTGGTGTTTTGGGTTTGTCTAACTGCATGTTAGAATCCGGAACTGGTCTTATATCCACCAAAGGAGTGGAGGCTTGATTTTAATAGGAAGGGTTGTTGATAGGTTTGAGTCCTAACACCCTGGAAATTGGTCTGGATTAAAAAAAAAAAAAACAAAAAACCTTGGTTACAGGAAAATGGATTTGCTTTTCTAGTGAAGCTTGGTCTGGGTGTAAATTAAGCACTGAAAAAGGTCTAGCTGGAAACTTTTATTATGGTGCTGAATTGTGAGTGAATTGTCTCTATACCAGATGTTAATGTTAAGTGTTCTCTCTAAGGTTTGTGATGGCTGTGGGGGCAGCCATGCCAAAATCAATATATATATAAAGAACTTGTGGGTCACGTTAGTGACCTTTATGTTTCTGTCTGTGTCAGCTCAATGCTGGTGTTGGAGTTGTGTGGTTATGTAAAGTGGTGGAATTTAGTTGATCTGGAACCCTCCCTTGCTATTGGCAAGGGTGTGAATTGATTATGGGGCAAAACTGTGGAGTCTGGATGTTTGCACATGTTCTGCTGCCTCATCTCTGGTCCACCCCTTTCCCAGGGTTTGGAGGCTGTCTGTGTCTGTGCCATGCACCAGGTTTGTTGGGTCTGTTCCAGTTGGGGTGGCTTGGTCCTGTGAGAGGTGCCAAATGTGAGTAGGTTCTGTCTGCCCATTTTGTCAGAAAGATGGAAAGGGGGAAGCGGCTTGCCCTTTCCATTGATTCCACACCTTCTACTCAAAAGGCACATTCCTGTTTAATTGTTGTGCACCCGACTGCCTGGAAGGGGGGAGGTGAAGGGGATGAAAAGCAGGATCAAAATAAATGCACTAATGTTCACTTTCTGACAAAATGTATTTTGTCAAAGGTCAAAATACATTTGCATTCCATCCAGGTTCTTTACTTTTCCCAATTTCTCTCTCTGTAAGACTGTAGAAATACTTTGAAATGTTTTAAAACTGTAAACTTGTCTGAAGAAAGGAGGCTATAGCTTGAAAAATAGACCTCTAATCACTTGATAGCCTTTTCAATGGTCTGGCTGGAAACTTCAGGGTTGTGAGACTACTGAGGAAAAAGGAATAAAATGCCACTTATAAATCTATGTTTGGCTTTTGTCAGTTGCTTGCACCTAAGAATTCAATGTAAAAAAGCAAAATGTAGTTTAAAATGAATCTTTAAATGCCAATACTCTCTTGTTGGTGAATTAAATGCATAACTTTCAGATGAGAATTTGTTCCATTACTAAGAAAAGGCAGGACTTCACAGAATTGTTACTAATAAAATTCTTGTAGCTTAATTAATAAAGGTATCCAATTCACCTTAAGGTTAAAAAATTTATAAAAACTGTAACTAAGAGTTAAGATCATTTATAGATGCATTTATATGATATAACAGCAGAAAGATAATAACTGAAATAACTGGGTAAACTTAGCCTGAAACTATTACTGTAAGTGTAAATTCTAAACTAACTTTTCCTTTGTTTATGGTTACTTCAAGACTACCTTCACCCCTTGCCTTTGCCTATGGTTATTTCATAACATCTTCTGCCCTTTAGCATAGGGAAAGGCAGACTTGGAAACATCCCTGCCTCCTGTCCTACTGGTATTAGTAACCCTGCTTTCTCTCATAAATTGCTGCCTGGAGGAGTTATTAGCCCTTGAAGTTAAACAACCACTGGAGTTTTATTATGTCCAAGGACTGGGGGGAAAAGGGAAGTCTCCTGCCTTAAATGTCAGTGTTCCTAAGAGTGGCAATTCATGAGAGAAATCAGTCTGTCTCCCTGAGGCTACAAATAACCTCAGTAAATATACATAAAATTAATCTCCTTGCGTATCCCAAATTCTGCTAAATTCAAGGTAAAATATAAAGTTCTGAAACAAAAGAAAATGGTGCTAAAGCATTGGGAACATTTTGGTTACAAGCCATTAGTAAGAAAACAAAATTCTTGTGCAAAACTGCACAGTCATAGTGCAAATTAAGAAAAGTTTCAGGAGTATTTGAAATATTTTGCAGTCACACTTATTTTGTAAAAAATTGGAAGTTTTAAGTAACTAAAGTTATGTTTTTGTGTCAAATTATTCATGTCTGCCTATTTGCTTAAATTGTTGAGGTTAAATATGCAGTGATATAAGTAATATATATTTCGGGAACCCAAATTAAGTTAAACAGTATATAAAATAATGTAAACTATAAGTAACATCAATGAGTTGTGTTTCTGTGTCAACTCTATTTGTGTCTGCCCTTTTACTTGGTGTATGTCTTCATACATCAGGATGATAGTACCAAATTAATAAGTGAAAATTCTTAAAAGAACTCTATTCAAATTGTTAAAATTAATTATGCAGTCATATATGTGAATAATATTCCTGGACTCCAAATTAGACTAAGCAGGATGGAAAGGTGATATAGAAATCTGATTATAGAAACTATTGGGAAAGGCCCTCCTCTTTGCAAGAGCTTTGAGGGCAGAACTACGTGTGGCAGATTAAACCTATCTACTGGGCTGGGAAATTAAGAATCAGTTTGCCCTGTAATTTCCCAGTTTAAACCTTTTGACAGCCATAAAATTAGGGTAATTACTGACTCTGTTGACAAATTTCAGTAAGTAAAAAAAAAAAGTCCATAAAAACTATGGAGAAAACTTTCCTGGATTATGATTAAACAAATTAAGTAATTGTGTAATGTGTTTTGAAACCTGGTAGTCAGTATGCTTTCAAAAATTATTCATTTTCATAAACAAAAAAAGAAGTTTTTAACTTCCTGTAAAGGAAAAAAAGGACATTCCTTGCATAAATTATAATGGTTTCAATTTTATTTAGCTTGGGTGTAATCTCTCATAGTTTAAAAATTACCCATTATCTAAATTAACATTATATGTACAAAATCTTTATAGTAATAAAAATTGTAAGTTCACATTAATGAAATTAAGGTAAAGAAGAAAGATTGTAGATATGCTCTCTTAAATAAATAAATTTCTTTGGTTAATAATTGTAATTTAATAAGTTTATTTAAACATAAGATAACTAGTCAATGTGGCTGTAGTCAATTATAAAGAGTTTGTAAAACATCTTCCAAACTGAAAATGTTTAAATAGTTCTAGTTCTAAAAGTGATTGTTAACTAAAAACTTGGATTAGTATTGGTGGCAAAGAATAACTTCGTGATAATAAAACCTGTCTGAAGGCCACTGCAAGGTGCATATTTAAGTAAATGGTAATTTAAAATTATCTTGATTCTATTGGGAATCTTCTCTTTTCATTTTTACAATGAAAAATAGTTTTTTCCCTCTATTACTAAAGTAAAATACCTACTATTACCTTAATGGTAAAATTGTATAAGTAAACAGTCATTTGACATATGATGTGTTGCATTAAATTGTTCAAAATATATAAAAAACAAGGAATAAACTTTAACATTGTCAAACTCTTTTGTGCATTCAAACCAGGCCTTGAATACATTACAGGTTGTGTCTCCATTTGAGTTACTGGCTAAGCTGGTCACTGACCCCTCAATTAGAAATATTTGCTATATCAGCCTCTGGTTCTGCTCCTGAAGTTGATGGAAACTACATTGCAGTTCTAAGCTCCTGAAGCAGCCAATGATGACTCAGTACAGCCAAGTGTACAATGGATATAGCCTCCAGACTGGCACTGTTCCATAGTGCCAGAGAGCACTATGCACCAGGCTGGTACAATACTGGAAACTCTCTCTAGAATCAACGATGCTGCAACTTGCTCACTTTGTGAAGAACATGCAAAATGGAGCCCTGATACCAGGATACTGTAAGTAAAACTTAAACACAATTGGTATTATGGCCTGCTCCCATGGAGAGATAACATGTAAAGTATTACAAACTTGAAACTTAAAACTATTAATTGCAACTCAGAATCCTTATGCATTAAGTAATACATTAATTAATATTAAAGTGCTGTACTTTTATCCTGTACTAAATATATGACTAATAATTATAACATTATCTTTTCTATTCTGGATCAGGTACAAAAGTATATTAAACATGTTAAATTCCTGGTAAATTCATTTTCTAAACAGTTAATAAACATGTCTATTGAATGAGGTAGCAGTCTCAGCCAGGCTCAGTCAACTTACTATTCTACTGCATCTTTGGCTTGCTTGCTAATAATGAGTCTCCTATTGAACAGTCAAAATTACCAGATGTTTTACAATTAAAACCAAAGTGTGGGAAGCAGACTTGGCCCAGTGGTTAGGTTGTCCATCTACCACGTGGGAGCTCTGTGGTTCAAACCCCGGGCCTCCTTGACCCATGTGGAGCTGGCCCACACACAGTGCCGATGCGGTCAAGGAGTGCCGTGCCATGCAGGGATGTCCCCCAGTGTAGGGGAGCCCCAGGCATAAGAAGTGCACCCCAAAGATGGTGTCTGAGTGAGTGCACCTTATAGTCTCTCCTGCAAAGAAGTGGTTGGGCAGCATTGGAAATTCTTCAGGACCAGGCTGTTTCAGGATTTTGCAGGGCAGGAGGTGTCTGGACATCGATTTGATGGGACAGTGACAGAGAAGATTCATGTAAAAGCTAGAAATAAGGCTCTCTTTCACAGAGATAGGGGTTGCATGCAGGACGCTCCCCCCTGGGGAGGGTGGCATGGCAGTGGCAATTCCTGGAGGCTCTGCAGTGCTGGGGAATTCATAAGCCCTGAGCAGGCTATTCAGGGGCTTGCAGGGCAGGAGGTCTTTGGAAACCAATTGGGTGAGACAGAGACGGAGAAGTCTGAGTCTTTTGTGAGGCATGGAATTTTGGGTTTCTGACATGGAGATTAGTGCTTCTGGTTATAGTCCCATCCCCTAGGCCTGGCTGCCAATCTGCAGTGATCCTTAAGTCGGTTGCAATAAAGAGGTGTCACCAGCAGGCTATTTCGGGGGCTTGCAGGATGGGAGGTATCTGGAAGCTGATTAGGTGAAACAGAGATGGAGGAGTCTTTTGCCAGGTGTGGAATTTTGGGTTTCTGACATGGAGATCAGTGCTTCTGGCTAGAGCCCCACCCCCTAAGCCTGGCTGCTGATCGGCAGTGGTCCTTAAATCGATCACAATAAAGAGGTGTCTCCAGCAGGCTGTTTCAGGGGCTTGCAGGGTGAGAGGTGTCCTGAAGTCAAATTGGTGAAACAGTGACAGAAAAGACACTTGTGAGAGGGGGAATTTTGGGTTTCTGACACAGAGATCAGAGTTTGTGGGTGTGACCCCCCACCCACAGGGCTGGCACCCAGCTGCGGGGATCACTAAAGGCTGTGTTGCACTGTGGTGCTCCCAGGCTCCCTGTTAACTAGATTGGAGGTTGCCAGGTCTGTGTCCCATAAACCCTGGTGGCTCACATCCAAGAGACTCACACCTCTTGAGTCTGCAATATCACAGACTTCCCATCCCTGAATCCACCATGCCCTGAGGTCCATCTGAGGCCCTTGATTGTCCTAGCCCTCGACGTTTGTTTTTTCTTTTTTCTCTTTCCTTTTTCTCTTTTTTTCCTTCTATTTTTTATTTTCCTGGTTGCTAATATGCATTATCCCTAGTTTTTTTCTCCCATTGTATCCCCCAAGGTCTTTTTTCATTTATTTAGGGGTTTGTTTGTTTGTTTCTTTTCTCTTTCTTCTTTTCTTTTTCTTCCTTGTTTCCCTCCCTTTTATTTGACTACCCCCCTTTTTTTCTTCTCTTTTTTTCTTTTCCCTCTGTTTCCTCTTATTTTATTTTATCTTAATTATACAATAGGTGCTGCAGGGACTACCTCATATTTGCTGGGTTTCCTCATCCTCCATTTCCTCGTTTCTGTGTGAATTGATTTTGGCCACCTACACTATCCTTTCCCCCCCACATCTTGATATCCTCCATCATCTACTGTCTCTCTTATATTTCACCTCCCTTTCTTTGGTCCCCAAATTGTCTAACTTTTAATTTCTAATACCTTTGTTTTGTTTTCTTTTATTCACTCTTGATACTATTGTCTTTCTTTTCTCTTTCCCTGTCTCACTAAAACACTAGCTTTTTAATTCATACCATATTCCTCCCATATGCAGTTGACTACCTCATTATAGGTACTCTACTTACTGCTATAACTCTACACAACTTACATGAATCTAATATCCATCCTCCCAGATCTCATATTGTTGCTCTGGTAACATTTAATACCAATACTACTTTACAAATTTTCCTTTTTTACACAATTGCCTTTCCCTGGCCCTAATATTTTTCTTCAAAGTGAATTAGCCATCAAGAAATTAGAATAAGAAGAACAAAGTGACAAAGAGAAGATATAACATTTATGCAAGAACAGCTAATTAATCCCCAAGACTAGACAAAGAAGCTAAGGAACTGATTAAACCTATCAAGATAAAAAGATGACCAGACAGCAACAAAAAACTACAAACCAAACCAGTAATAAGGAAAACATGGCTGAATCCAATGAACAAACTAAAAACCAGAAAGGGGAGCAGAACTTCGGACAAGTAATTAAAGATCTCAGAACATATAGCAAAGACATACTTAATGAAGCAAAGGGAAGAGTTTAACAATATGAAGAAAACACTTGGAGAGGAAATTGCAGACATACACAAAAAGAAAACAGATATTATGGGAATGAACACCACAGTTCAAGAAATCAAAAATATGCTTGCAGCAAATAGCAGCGGATTAGAAGAGGCAGAGGAGAAAATTAGTGATGTGGAAGACACTACATTGGAAATCAAGCAGATAGTAGATTTGATCGATAAAAAAATAGAATAAATCCAGCTAGGATGTAGGGACCTGAATGACAATGCAAAATGCACAAACATACGTATTATAGGCATCCCAGAAGAAGGAGAGAAGGGAAAGGGGTCAGAAGGGGTGTTGCAGGAATTAATGGCTGAAAACTTCCCAAATCTACTGAAAGAGACAGATGTACATATCCAAGAAACACAATGCACCCCAAACATCATAAACCCCAACAGGCACACCACAGACATATACTTGTCAAATTATCCAATGCTCAAGACAAAAAGAAAACTCTAAAAGCAGCAAGGGAAAAGAAAACCATCACATACAAGGGAGGCTCCATAAGATTAAGTGCTGATTTCTCATCTGAAACCATGGAGGCAAGAAAGCAGTGGTATGATATAGTCAAGGTACGAAAAGAAAAAAATGTCCAACCAAGAATACTCTATCCAGCTAAATTAGCATTCAAAAATGATGGAGAGTTCAGAATATTCACAGATAGAAATTGAAAGACTATGCTAACAAGAAACCTCCCCTTCAAGAAATTCTAAAGGGAGTTCTGCAGGAAGAAAATGAAAAAACAGGAGAGGCAGAGTTGGACAAGAGTGTAAGAGCAACAAAAAAGACAAAAAGAGAAGGGAAAAAAACAAACAAAATATAACAAACACAAGTCCAAACAAAATATGGCTAACATAAATAATTCCTTGAAAGTAGTAACACTGAATGTCAACAGATTAAACTTTCAAAAGACTCAGACTGGGATATTGGATAAGGAAATATGACCCATTTATATGCTATTTACAAGAGACACATCTTAGACCCAGAGATACATGGAGGCTGAAAGTGAATGGTTGGAAAAGAATTTTACAAGCAAACAATAACCAAAAATGGCAGGAGTAGCTATATTAATATCAGACAAAATACACCTTAAATACAAAACAATTGTGAGACAAAGAAGTATACTACATATTAGTGAAAGGAACAATCTCTCAATAAGAAAGAACAATCATAAATATTTATGCTCCTAACAAGGGTGCCTCTAACTACATGAGGCAAACATTGGAAAAACTAAGTGAAAGAATAGATGCACCTACAAATATAGTGGGAGATTTAAATACACCACTATCAACTCCGGACAGAACATCTCAAAAGAGAATCACTAAAGAAACAAAATATTTGAACAGTATATTAGAGGAGCTGGATCTAATAGACATATACAGATCATTACACTCAAATACCACAGAATATACATTTTTCTCAAGTGCACATGGATCCTTCTCTAAGATAAACCATAAGCTAGGCCACAAAGAAAAGCTTAATGAGTTCAGAAAGATTGAAATCATACAAAATAATATCTCTGACCACAGTGGAGTGAAGCTGGAAATCTGCAAGGGCCAGAGGCCCAGATTTCACACCAAGATATGGAAATTAAACAGCACACTCTTAGAATAACAGTGGGTCAAAGATGAAATCTCAAAAGAAATCAGTAACTACCTTGAAACAAATGAAAATCATAACACAACATACCAAAATTTATGGGATGCAGCAAAAGCAGTACTGAGGGAAATTTATAGCCATAAATTCATACATCACAAAAAAGAAAGAGCAAAAATTGAAGAATTACTGCACATTTGGAGGAATTACTAAAAAAACAACAAAGTAATCCCAAAGGAAGAAGAAAGAAAGAAATAACAGAGATAAGAGGAGAACTAAATGAAATAGAAAATAAGAAAGCATTTGAAAAGATAAACAAGATCAAGAGCTGGATCTTTGAGAAGAACAATAAAATTGACAAACCATTAGTGAGACTAACAAAGAAAATAAGAGAGAAGGTGAGAATACACAAAATAAGAAATGAAAAAGGAGATATCACCACTGACCCTACAGAAATAAAGATTATCTTAACAGAATACTTTGAAAAACTATATTCCAACAAAAATGACAATTCAGAGGAAATGGACAAATTCCTAGAAACACATAAGCAGCCTATATTGATGAAAGAAGAAATCGATGATCTCAACAAACCAATCACAACTAAAGAGATAGAATCAGTCATTAAAAACTTCCCAACTAAGAAGAGCCCAGGGCCAGACGGCTTCACAGGTGAATTCTACAAAACATTCCGGAAAGAACTAAGACAAATCTTGCTGAAAGTCTTCCAAAAAATCGACACAGAAGGAACATTGCCTAACTCAGTCTGTGATGCCAACATTACCCTAGTACCAAAGCCAAACAAAGACACCACAAGAAAGGAAAATTACAGACCAATTTCTCTAATGAAATGACACAAAAATACTTAACAAAATACTTGCTAATCGTATTCAACAACACATTAGACGAATTATACACCACGACCAAGTGGGATTCATTCCAGGTATGCAAGGATGGTTCAACATAAGAAAATCAATCAATGTAATACACCATATAAACAGATTGAAGGAAAAAAGTCACATGATTATATCAATAGATGCAGAAAGGGCATTTGACAAAATACAGCACTCTTTCTTGATAAAAACACTCCAAAAGATCAGAATACAAGGAAATTTTTTGAACATGATAAAGAGTATATATGAAAAACCCAAAGCCAAAATCGTTTACAATGGAGAAATCCTAAAATCCTTCCCTCTAAAGTCAGGAAGAAGACAAGGATGCCCACTCTCTCCCCTTCTATTTAACATTGTCTTAGAAGTACTTGCTCAAGCACTGAGGCAAGAAGCAGATATAAAAGGCATTCAAATTGGAAAGGAAGGAGTCAAAATTTCATTATTTGCAGATGACATGATCCTATACATAGAAAACCCTGAGAGGTCTACCAGAAATCTTCTAGAACTCATAAATGAGTTTAGTAAAGTCACAGGATATTAGATCAATGCACAAAAATCAATAGCATTTCTGTACACAAAAATGACCAAGATCAGGAGGAAATCAAGAAAAAAATATCATTCACAATAGTAAATAAAAAAATCAAATACTTAGGAATAAATTTAACTAAAGATGTAAAAAACGTATGCACCGAGAACTACACAAGACTGTTCAAGTAAATCAAAGAAGACATAAATAAATGGAAGAATAGTCCCTGTTCATGGATAGGAAGACTGAATATTATTAAGATGTCTATCCTACCAAAACGGATCTACACATTCAATGCAATCCCAATAAATTTCAACACAGTCTTCTTTAAGGAGCTAGAAAAACTATGAAATTTATTTGGAAAGGAAAGAGGCCCCGAATAGCCAAAGACATATTGAAAAAGAAAAATGAAATTGGAGGAATTACACTACCTGACTTCAAAAGATACTACAAAGCTACAGTAGTGAAAACAGCATGGTTGGCATAAGGAGAGACACACAGACCAATGGAATCGAATTGAAAATTCTGATATAGAACCTCATATATATAGCCCTATAATATTTGATAAAGCCACCAAACCCTCTCAACTGGGAGAGAATGGCCTATTCAACAAATGGTGCCTGGAGAACTGGATAGCCATATGTAGAAGAATGAAAGAGGATTACCATCTCACACTTTATACAAAGATCAACTCAAGATGGATCAAAGACCTAAATATAAGAGCCAAGACCATAAAGACTTTGGAAAGCAGTGTAGGGAAACATCTACAAGACCTTGTAATAGGAAATGGCTTCATGAGCATCACACCAAAAGTACGAGCAGCAAAAGAACAAATAGATAAATGGGATTTCCTCACAATTAAAACCTTCTGCACCTCAAAGGAGCTTGTCAAGAAAGTGAAAACAGAGCCTACGCAATGGGAGAAAATATTTGGCAACCATATATCCAATAAGAGACTTATAACTTGCATATATAAAGAACTCCTATATCTTGAAAATAAAAGATAAACAACCCATTTAAAAAAATGGGAAAAAGATTTAAACAGACACTTCTCCAAAGAAGAAATACAAATGGCTAAAATGTACATGAGAAAATGCTCCAAATCTCTAGCTTTCAGGGAAATGCAAATCAAAACAACAATGTGATACCATCTTACTCCCACGAGATTGGCAGCTATGAAAAAACATAAGAATACAAATGCTGAAGAGGATGTGAAGAAATGGGAACTCTCACCCACTGCTGGTGGGAATGCAGAAGGATCCAAAGATTCTGGAGGACAGTTTGGCGGTTTCTCAAAAAACTCGCCATAGATTTGCCATATGACCCAGCAACTCCACTGCTGGGTATATACTCAACAGACCTGAAAAAAAGGACACAAACCAATATATGCACAACGATGTTCATAGCAGCATTGTTCAGTGTCGCTAAACATTGGAATCAACCCAAATGCCCATCAACAGAAGAGTGGATCAATAAAATGTGGTATATACATACAATGGAATACTACTTGGCTTTAAGAACAAATGCAATACAAACACACGTGATAACATGGATGAATCTTGAGAACCTTATGTTGAGTGAAACAACCCAGGCATTGAAGGACAAATACTACATGACCTCAATGATATGAAATAAGTAAACCAAGCTGCCTCAGAGAGCTAGAGACTGGAAGATAGGCTTACAGGACATCGTGGGCTAGAGGAAGGATGTAAGCTGATATCTACAAGGGTGAAATCTCTGATAAGCTGGAGGTAAGTATCTGTACAAAGAAGGGCTAAAATGGGGGCATAGGATTACCTTTTGGTGGAGCTTCATGGGCTTGAGGGGTCTAGGGATGGGTGGAAGGGTAATATTGCCCAAGAAATTGGGGGGAGGTTGGGGGAACATATGAACATAGGAGATTGTCAGGTGTTGGTTGATAGTATAATGTTAAGAAAACCTTTTCAAAATATAATTAGGAAAGTTACCTGTTTAAGATACTCAAAGGCAGATAATCTGATGTTAGGACAGACTCCTAGGGAATATGTGAATGCTCATTTTGCCAGAGTGGGTTATACCATTAGGTAGAGACCCATATAATGAGAGTGAAGTTATACCCACATCCTGGGGAGGACTAATATCGTCAAAGAGAGGGAACTGTATCTCTCAAGAGAAATGATGGCTCCCAGGGCATTAGGGCCATTGAGCAAGTCAAGCCCTCAAAACTGTTGCAAGTATCTCTGAACATGGCTCCTCAAGGAATGAAGATTGACTGTCACTGTGGGCCCCAAGAGGAGGGGGATATAGATATTGAATAGATGGAAGCAACGTAACTGTGAGGGCAATAGAAGTGTTTCACAAGAGTACGCAAGGATGGATATAAAACATGTAATATTACACCAAAAACATATAGGGGCCAACAGACTAATAATGTAAATCATAATGTAAAACATAGGATAACTAAAAATTTAGAAAATTGTATAGCCTAAAGTATAAACCACAATGTAACCTCAAATGTTACCTTTTTTTTCATTTTTTAAAAATATTACATTCAAAAATATGAGGTCCCCATTCACCCCCACCGCCCCCACCCCACCACTCCCCCCACAGCAACACTCTCCCCCATCATCATGACACATCCATTGCATTTGGTGAGTACATCTCTGGGCATCACTGCACCTCTTGGTCAGTGGTCCACATCATAGTCCATACTCTCCCACGTTCCATCCAGTGGGACATGGGAGGATCTACAATGTCCAGTAATTGTCCCTGCAGCACCACCCAGGACAACTCCAAGTCCTGAAAATGCCTCCACATCTCACCTCTTCCTCCCATTCCCTGCACCCAGCAGCACCATGGCCACTTTTTCCACACTAGTGCCACATTTTCTCTGTGGACCTTGGATTGGTTGTGTCCATTCCACATCTATGTCAAGAGGGGGATTAGATTCCACATGGATACTGATGCAAGCCTCCTGCTTTCAGTTTTAGACACTCTTGGCTCCATGGTGTCGTGGCTGACATTCTTCAACTCTGTATTAGCTGAGTGGGGTATGTCCAATAAACCAGAGTTTAGGGACTGAAGTCTGTTGAGGCTCAGGGCCTGGCTATCAAATTGTCAGTCCAGAGATTCAGATCCCCTAGATATATCTTAAACCCAAGCACCAAATACAATTCCATTAAAGTAACAGGGAAGGCTTGTGAAAAGTGATCTCATCTGAGTCCAGGTCCATCACGCAGAGACACCAACTCCAAAGAAGGGCCAACTGACATGGCAGTGAACTCCATCTGCCATGACCATAAAACCTGTGGGTCTCTTTAGCCCTCAGAAGAACCAATACCTGGGGTTGTATCTACTTTATCTGTCTCTGAGACTCTGCTCAGGTGTGCATAAGGGCAATCCTTCTGACAACCTCCAGACTCTTTTTAGAGACTCAGAGCCACATAAATTCATTTGTCCTTTCCATTTACCCCTTGTTTTAGGTCAAAAGCATTTTTAACTCCTGTTATTATATGTAGACAGGGATATTCTGCTGGTCTGCGTTGAACATTTTATTCAAGGCCATTTTCTAGTTATGTCATCAGGTGGTACTTGGTAGTGATCCCTCAGCACCAGGGAGGCTCATTAATAGGTGTCATGTCCCACGCTGGGGGGAAGGCAGTGCCTTTACATGCTGAGTTTGGCTTCAAGACTGGCCACATTTGAATAATACGGAGGCTTTCATTAGGCACAGTGCTTCTCTAGGCCTTGTTCTTATTTCAGGTGTATAGGCTCACAAGCATTGTCATTAGTATCAGAGGCTCACTGTTGTACTCTCATTACTTCCTTGTCCTTCCCATTGCACCCAGGGGACTGCCACTGCTCCCCTAGGGAGCACAACAGAGACCCCCTGGCCAGGAACCCAGCACCCCCCCAGCTGTTGTTATTAATTGTTTCCACTATGAGTATATCCAAACATTTCCATGCACCCCAGACACATGCCCTGTATAACTAACTCCCTGTCAACCATATGTCCCCTGTCAATAACATCCCATACCAGTATTCCTCCGCTACCATTGTTGAACCACTCTGTGATCCATAACTTCCTGAAAAGTGAAGTCCAATATAATGCCAGGGTCCCTTAATAGTAAAATGGAATATAGCGATGACTTTAAAGGTTAGATATAGAATATATATTGATTTGGAAAAATTCTACATCCTATCTTTTTCTTTTCTTTTTTCCTAATTATTAAGCTTCTCTTCACAAGAGCCCTAGATCACAATAATTCATACATACAATATACAGTACTCCCACATATCCAATATAAAATCTTTTTCCTTCCACAGCAATAATCTTTTAACATATTCATACCATATTTACTGAAACTGATGTACAGATATTGAGACAATAGCTTTCAAACAAGGTAACATTTGTGTTTACATTGTGGTTTATACTTTATTCTTTCTTTCTTTCTTCTACATATGGCTATCCAGTTCTCCAGGCACCATTTGTTGAATAGGCCATTCTCTCCCAGTTGAGAGGGTTTGGTGGCTTTATCAAATATTATAGGGCTATATATATGAGGTTCTATATCAGAATTTTCAATTCGATTCCATTGGTCTGTGTGTCTCTCCTTATGCCAACCATGCTGTTTTCACTACTGTAGCTTTGTAGTATGTTTTGAAGTCAGGTAGTGTGATTCCTCCAATTTCATTTTTCTTTTTCAATATGTCTTTGGCTATTCGGGGCCTCTTTCCTTTCCAAATAAATTTCATAGTTAGTTTTTCTAGTTCCTTAAAGAAGGCTGTGTTGAAATTTATTGGGATTGCATTGAATGTGTAGATCCGTTTTGGTAGGATAGACATCTTAATAATATTCAGTCTTCCTATCCATGAACAGGGACTATTCTTCCATTTATTTATGTCTTCTTTGATTTCCCTGAACAGTCTTTTATAGTTCTCAGTGTATACGTTTTTACATCTTTAGTTAAATTTATTCCTAAGTATTTGATTTTTTTATTTACTATTGTGAATGATATTTTTTTCTTGATTTCCTCCTGATCTTGGTCATTTTTGTGTACAGAAATGCTATTGATTTTTGTGCATTGATCTAATATCCTGTGACTTTACTAAACTCATTTATGAGTTCTAGAAGATTTCTGGTAGACCTCTCAGGGTTTTCTATGTATAGGATCTTGTCATCAGCAAACAATGAAATTTTGACTTCTTCCTTTCCAATTTGAATGCCTTTTATAACTGGTTCTTGCCTCAGTGCTCGAGCAAGTACTTCTAAGACAATGTTAAATAGAAGGGGAGACAGTGGGCATCCTTGTCTTATTCCTGACATTAGAGGGAAAGATTTTAGGATTTCTCCATTGTAAACAATGTTGGCTTTGGGTTTTTCATATATACTCTTTATCTTGTTCAAGAAATTTCCTCATATTCTGATCTTTTGGAGTGTTTTTATCAAGAAAGAGTGCTGTATTTTGTCAAATGCCTTTTCTGCATCTATTGATATAATCAAGTGATTTTTTTCCTTCAATCTGTTTATATGGTGTATTACATTGCTTTCTTTTCTTATGTTGAACCATCCTTGCATACCTGGAATCAATCCCACTTGGTCGTGGTGTATAATTCATCTAATGTGTTGTTGAATACGACTAGCAAGTATTTTGTTAAGTATTTTTACGTCTAGGTTCATTGGAGAAATTGGTCTGTAATTTTCCTTTCTTGTGGTGTCTTTGTTTGGCTTTGGTACTAGGGTAATGTTGACATCATAGAAGGGGTTAGGCAATGTTCCTTCTGTTTCAATTTTTTGGAAGACTTTCAGCAGGATTGGTCTTAGTTCTTCCTGGGATGTTTTGCAGAATTCACCTGTGAAGCCGTCTGGCCCTGGGCTCTTCTTAGTTGGGAGGTTTTTAATGACTGATTCTATCTCTTTACTTGTGATTGGTTTGTTGAGATCATCAATTTCTTCTTTCGTCAATATAGGCTGCTTATGTGTTTCTAGGAATTTATACATTTCCTCTGAATTGTCATTTTTGTTGGAATATAGTTTTTCAAAGTATCTTCTTATGATAGTCTTTATTTCTGTAGGGTCAGTGGTGATATCTCCTTTCTCCTTTCTTATTTTGTGTATTTGCTTCTTCTCTCTTTTTTTCTTTGCTAGTCTTGCTAAAGGTTTGTCAATTTTATTGATCTTCTCAAAAAACCAGCTCTTGGTCTTGTTTATCTTTTCAAGTGCTTTCTTATTTTCTATTTCATCTAGTTCTGCTCTTATCTTTGTTCTTTCTTTTTTCTTTCTTTCTTTCTTTCTTTCTTTCTTTCTTTCTTTCTTTCTTTCTTTCTTTCTTTCTTTCTTTCTTTCTTTCTTTCTTTCTTTCTTTCTTTCTTTCTTCTTCCTTTGTGATTACTTCGTTAATTTTCTACTAATTCCTCCAAGTGTGCAGTTAGTTCTTCAATTTTGCTCCTTTTTCTTTTTTGATGTATGAATTTATGGCTATAAATTTCCCTCTAGTAATGCTTTTGCTGCATCCCATAAATTTTGGTATGTTTTGTTATCATTATCATTTGTTTCATGGTAGTTATTGATTTCTTTTGAGATTTCCTCTTTGACCCACTGTTTTTCTAAGAGTGTGCTGTTTAATTTCCATATCTTGGTGTGAAATCTGGGCCTCTGGTCCTTGAAGATTTCCAGTATCACTTCACTATGGTCAGTGATATTATTTTGTATAAATTTGATCTTTCTGAATTCATTAAGCCTTTCTTTGTGGCCTAGCATATGGTCTATCTTGGAGAAGGAGTCACGTGCACTTGAGAAAAATGTATATCCTGCTGTATTTGGGTGTAATGATCTGTATATGTCTATTATACCCAGCTCCTCTAATATACTGTTCAAATATTTTGTTTCCTTAGTGATTCTCTTTTGAGATGTTCTGTCCAGAGTTGATAGTTGTGTATTAAAATCTCCCACTATCATTGTAGATGCACCTATTCTTTCACTTAATTTTTCCAGCATTTGCCTCACATATTTAGAGGCACCCTTGTTAGGAGCATAAATATTTATGATTGTTCATTCTTCTTGAGAGAGTGTCCCTTTCACTAAGATGTAGTATCCTCCTTTGTCTCTCACAATTGTTTCACATTTAAAGTCTATTTTGTCTGATATTAATATAGCTTCTCCTGCCTTTTTTGGTTATTGTTTGCTTGTACGATTTTTTCCAACCATGCACTTTTAGCCTCCATGAATCTCTGGGTCTAAGATGTGTCTCTTGCAGACAGCATATAGATGAGTCATATTTCCTTATCCAATGTCCCAGTCTGAATCTTTTGATCGGTGAGTTTAATCCATTGACATTCAGTGTTATTACTTTCAAGGAAATATTTATGTTAGCCATAATTTGATTGGACTTGTGTTTTGTCATATTTTGTTTGTTTTTTTCTTCTCTTTTTGTTTTTTTTGTTGCCCTTACACTCTCTTCCAACTCTGCCTGTCCTGTTTTTTCCTTTCTTCCTGCAGAACTCCCTTTAGAATTTCTTGAAGGGGAGGTTTCTTGTTGGCATACTCTTTCAGTTTCTGTTTATCTGTGAATATTTTGAACTCTCCATCATTTTTGAATGCTAGTTTAGCTGGATAGAGTATTCTTGGTTGGAATTTATTTTCTTTTTGTACCTTGACTATATCATACCACTGCCTTCTTGCCTCCATGGTTTCAGATGAGAAATCAGCACTTAATCTTATGGAGCCTCCCTTGTATGTGATGGTTTTCTTTTCTCTTGCTGCTTTTAGAATTTTCTCTTTGTCTTGAGCGTTGGATATTTTGACAAGTATATGTCTTGGGGTGTGCCTGTTGCGGTTTATGATGTTTGGTGTGGTGTGCTTCTTGGATATGTACATCTGTCTCTTTCAGTAGATTTGGGAAATTTTCAGCCATTAATTCCTGCAACACCCCTTCTGACCCCTTTCCCTTCTCTTCTCCTTCTGGGATGCCTATAATACATATGTTTGTGCATTTTGCATTGTCATTCAGGTCCCTACATCCTAGCTGGATTTATTCTATATTTTTATCAATCAATTCTACTATCTGTTTGATTTCCTATGTACTGTCTTTCACATCACTAATTCTCTGCTCTGCCTCTTCTAATCTGCTGCTATTTGCTGCAAGTGTATTTTTGATTTCTTGAACTGTGGTGTTCATTTCCATCATATTTGTTATCTTTTTGCATATGTCTGCAATTTCCTCTGTAATTGTTGTCTTTATATTGTTAACCTCTTCCTTTTCTTCATTAAATTTGTCTCCGATATATGTTCTGAGATCTTTAATTACTTGTGTGAAGTTCTGCTCCCCTTTCTGGTTTTAGTTTGTTCATCAGATTCAGTCATGTTTTCCTGATTACTGGTTTGGTTTGTATTTTTTTGTTGCTGTCTGGCCATCATTTTATCTTGACAGGTTTAATCAGATCCTTAGCTTCTTTGTCTAGTCTTGGGAATTAATTAGCTGTTGTTCTTGCTTAAGTGTTATATCTTCTCTTTGTCACTGTGTTCTTCTTATTCTAATTTCTTATTGCTGGCTAGCTCACTTTGAAGGAAAGTATTAGGGCCAGGGAAATGCAATTGTGTAAGAAAGGAAAAAGTGTAAAGTTGTATTGGTAATAAATGTTAACAGAGCAACAATATGAGATCTGGGAGGATGGATATTAGATTCATGTAAGTTGTGTAGAGTTATAGCAGTAAGTAGAGTACCTATAATGAGGTAGTCGACTGAATATGGGAAGAATATGGTATGATTTAAAAAGCTAGTGTTTTCTTGAAGAGCGAAAGAGAAAAGAAACACAATAGTTTCAAGAGTGAATAAAAGACAGAAAACAAAACAACGATATTAGAAATAAAAGTTAGGCAATTTGGGGATCAAAGAAAGGGAGGTGTAGTATAGGAGAGACAGTAGATGATGGAGGATATCAAGATGTAGGGGAAAGGAGATAGTGTAGGTAGCCAAAATCAATTCACAGAGAAATGACGCTAAGGGGGGATGAGGAAACCCGGCAAATATGAGGTGTTCCTGCAGCACCTATTGTATAATTAAGATAAAATAAAATAAGAAGAAAATGAGGGACAAGAGAAAAGAAAAAAAAGAGAGAACAAAGAAAGAAAGAAAAAGGGGGTGGAGTAAAGAAAAGGGAGAGGTACAAGTAAGGAAAAGAAAAGAAGATATAGAACAACAACAACAGCAACGACAAAAAACACCTAAATAAATGAAAAAAAAAAAAGACCTTGGGGATACAATGGGAGAAAAGAATTGGAAATAATGCAATATTAGCAACTAGGACAATGAAAAAAACAAAAAACAAAAAACAAAAAAACACAAACGTTGAGGGCTAGGACAATCATGGACCTCAGATGGACCTCAGGGTGTGGTGGATTCAGGAATGGAAAGTCTGTGATATTGCAGACTCAAGAGGTGTGAGTCTCTGGGGTGTGGGCCACCAGGGTTTAGGGGACACAGGCCTGACAACCTCAAATCCGGTTAACAGGGAGCCTGGGAGCACCACAGTGCATCACAGCCTTCAGGGATCCCCACAGCTGGGTGCCAGCCCTATGGGGGCGGTCACATCTGCAAATTCTGACCTATGTGTCAGAAACCCGCAATTCCTCCTCTCACTAGGGTCTATTCTGTGGCTGTATCACCAATTCGACTTCAGGACACCTCCCGCCCTGCAAGCCCCCGAAACAGCCAGTTGGGGACGCCTCTATATTGCAGCCAATTTAAGGATACTGCAGATCTGCCGCCAGGCCTAGGGGGCGGGGCTCTAGCCAGAAGTGCTAATATCGGTGTCCAAAACCAAAAATCCCATGCCTCGCCAAAGATTCCCCTAATCAGCTTCCAAACGCCTCCCACCCTGCAAGCCCCCAAAACAGCCTCCTGGTGATGTCTCTTTATTTGTGAGCAATTTAAGGCTGCTGCAGATGGGCAGTGGCCTTGGGGGAGGGGCTCTAGCTGGAAGCGCTATTATTTGTGTCCGAATTCAAAAATTCCCCGCCTCGTAAAAAACTCCCATTTGTCTCACCTAATCAGTTTGTGAAGGCCTCCTGCCTTGTAAGCCCCTGAATAGCCCACTCAGGGCTTATGAACTCCCCAGTACCACAGATACTCCAGGAATCGCAGCCACGGTGCCGGTGCCACGGTTCTGCCCGCCCCATGGGGGAGCGTCCCATGTGCAGCCCCTAACTCTGTGTAAGAGAGCCTCAATTTTATCTTTTACACGAATTTTCTCTGTTACCTTCCCACTAAATTGATGTCCAGACACCTCCTGCCCTGCAAAATCCCAAAACAGCCTGGTCCTGAAGAATTTCTAATGCTGCCCAGCCGCTTCTTTGCAGGAGAGACTATAAGGTGCACTCACTCAACCACCATCTTGCCTTCATCCTCACTTTCCTACAGGCCCTTTATATCCTTGGTTAAGTTTATTCCTAAATATTTGATTGTTTTATTCTCTATTATAAATGGAATTTTTTTCTGATTTCCTCTTCAGATTGCACACCATTATAGAAATGTTATTGATTTTTGCATATTAATCTTGTATTGCATCACTTTGCTGAACTCATCTATTAATTCTAGTAGCTTTCTTGTGTATTTTTCACAATTTTCTAGATGTAGGACTATGTCATCAGCAAATTGTTTTACTTCTTCCTTTCTTATTTATGTACCTTTTCTTTTTTGTCTAGCCTACTTGCTTTAGGCACAATATTGAAAAGTAATGGTGACAGTGAGCATCCTTGTTTAATTCCTGATCCCATCAGTAAAGATTTCAGTCTTTTAACTCTGAGTACAATTCTAGCTGTAGGTTTTTCATATATGCATTTTACCATATTGAGAGACCTTCCCTCTATTCTTACCTTCTGGTATGTTTTTATTGAGAAGTTGTGTTCTATTTTGTCAAATGCCTTTTCTGCATCAATAGAGAGTATATATGTTTTTTTCCTTCTTCAATTTATCTATGTGGTTTTTTACATAAATTGGTTTTCTTTTTTTAAAAGATTTATTTATTTATTTATTTATTTATTATTTATTTATTTATTTCTCTCCCCTCCCCCCTGCCCCAGCTGCCTGTTCTCTGTGGCTATTTTGCTGCGTTTTTCTCTGTCTACTTCTGTTGTCAGTGGCAGGGGAATCTGTTTCTTTTTGTTGCATCATCTTATCAGCTCTCTGTATGTGCATCGTCATTCTTGGGCAGGCTGAACTTTCTTCATGCTGGGTGGCTCTCCTTATGGGGTGCACTCCTTGTGCATGGGGCTCCTCCATGAGGGGACACCCCTGCATGGCAGGGCATTCCTTGCATGCATCAGCACTGCACATGGGCCAGCTACACATGGGTCAAGGAGGCCCAGGGTTTGAACCATGGACCTCCCATGTGGTAGATGAATGCCCTAACCACTGGGCCAAATCTGCTTCCCATAAATTGGTTTTCTTGATTTGAACTACCCTTGCATATGTGGGATAAAACCCACTTGACCATGGTGTATAATTCTTTTAATGTGCTTTTGGGTTCAGTTTGCAAGTTTTTTTTTTTTGGGATTTTTGCATGTATATTCATTAGAACTATTGGTCTGTAATTTTCCTTTTTTGTAGTATCTTTATCTGGTTTTGGTAATAGAGTGATGCTGGCTTCAGAGAATGAGCTTCATAGCATTCTTTCCTTTTTAATATTTTGAAAGAGCTTTAGCAAGGTTGGTATTAGATCACCTTTGAATGATTGGCAGAATTCACTTGTGAAGCATCTGGTCCTGGGCTTTTCATCTTTGGAAGTGCAACAGTTGGATATTATTGAGGAATTCCAATGAAATATTGGATTATGTTTGTAATATTGTCTTTTCCTCCTTGCATATTGGAGTGTATTGGATTCAGAGATTTTCCTTTTACTTGATTAACTAATGATTAAGGCTTTGATTGGGCAACACCAGTAGGGATTTGAGTCCCCACCCATTAGTGAGTTGGAACTCACAGATAAAGGACCTGGCAAAGGACAGAGTTGGAGGTTTTAAGCTGGAGCTCAGGAAGTAAACACACAGGAGAATGCAGAGTAGCTGAGTCTGGAAAGAATTGAGCCCCAGGGAGAGAGACAAAGCCTAGAGAGCCTGATAATCTACATCTGACCTTGTGGAGAGAAAAGAGCAGCTGGGTCTGGAGAGCAACAAGCCCTGGAGAGATATGAGATTTATCTCAGTCTACAGCCGATATTGGAAGAAGCTGGGAGACTTAAGAGGAAGAGGAAGGCTGAACATTGGCAGCCATCTTGCTCCAACATGTAGCTACAGATGTTGGTGAGGGATGTAACTTATGCTTTATGGCCCATAAATATAAGCTTCTACCCCAAATAAATATCCTTTATAAAAGCCAACAGATTTCTGGTGTTTTGCATCAGCACACCTTTGGATGACTAATGCAGGGAGGATTTTTATGACTGTTTCAATCTCTTCACTTGTGAATGGTTTAATGGAGTCTTCTATTTTTTCTTGGGTTTGTGTAGGTTATTCATGTGTTTCTAGGAATTTGTCCATCTCATCTACATTTTTGAGTTTTTTTGGCATACAGTTGCTCATAGTATCCTCTTATGACCTCTCTTGATCTTTTCATGTGGGGGTCAGTGGTTATGTCTCCTCTAATTTTTTATTTTATTTATTTGTATTTTCTGTTTTGTTCTTTGTCAGTCTAGCAAAGGGTTTGCTGATTGTGTTAATCTTCTCAAAGAACCAACTTTTGGTTGTGTTGAGAATCTCTTTGGTTTTAGTTTAGTTTTTCTTCTTGATTTCATTTATTTCTTTTCTGATCTTTACTCTTTCTTTATTTTGACTTGATTTGGAATTAGTTTGCTTTTCTTTTTCTAGTTCTTCCAGTAGGGCAGTTAGGTCTTCAATTTTAGCTCTATTTTTTAAATGTAATCATTGAGTGTTATAAATTCACTCTCAGCACTGCCTTTATGTTGTACTTTTGGTTTTGATATGTTGTGTTCTCATTTTCATTCAGCTCAAGATATTTGCTGAATTCTCCTGCAATTTCTTTTTTGGCCCACTCATTACTTAAGAGTGTGTTGTTTAATCTCTATATATTCATTAGTTTTCCCTTTTTTCTGTCCATTATTGATTTCTATCTTCATTTATTTATGATCAGAGAAAGTGTTTTGTATAATTGCAATCTTTAAATTTATTGAGACTTATGTTGTGGACCCAACACATGGTCTATCATGGAGTACAACCCATGAGCTCCTCAAAAGATTGTATATCTTGCCCTTTTGTTTGCAGATCTCTTGTAGACAACATATAGATGGCTCATATTTTTTAATCCATTCTGTCAGTCTATGTCTTTTGATTGGGGAGCTTAAGCCATTAAGATTCAATGTTATTACTGTAAAAACATTACTTACTTCATCTGTTTTGACCTTTGGCCTTCCACAGTCATATTGTACTGTTGTCTATCTTTTTTACCCTTTAATTTAACCTTTCCAATAATCTTCATTTCCACACTCTTCTCAAAATTCATCTACCTTGTTTTACCCTTTCAGGCTATAGCACTCTCTTTAATATCTCTTGTAATTCTGGTCTTTCTGTAACATATTCTATAAGTTTTTGCTTGTCTGTGAAGAGTCTGAACTCCACTTCATTTCTTTTTTCTTAATTTTCTTTCTTTCTTTTTTTTTTTTTGCTTTTATTTCTTTTTTTCCTCCCTCATTTTTTTTTAGTTTTTTTTTATTGACTTTGTAATAATATTACATTAAAAATATATATGTGAGGTCCCATTCAACCCCACCCCCCAACCCCCCCTCTCCCCCCCCAACAACACTCGTTCCCATCATCATGACACATCCATTGGATTTGGTAAGTACATCTTTGGGCACCTCTGCACCTCATAGACAATGGTCCACATCATGGCCCATACTCTCCTCCATTCCATCCAGTGGGCCCTGTGAGGATCCACGATGTCCGGTGATCACCCCCGAGGTGCCATCCAGGGCAGCTCCACGTCCCAAATACGCCCCCACCTCTCATCTCTTCCTGCCCTTCCCCATACCCATCGTCCACCATGTCCACTTTTCCCAATCCAATGCCACCTCTTCTATGTGGGCATTGGATTGGTTGTGTCCATTGCACCTCTATGTCAAGAGGAGGCTCAGATTCCACATGGATGCTGGCTGCCATCCTCCCATTTTCAGTTGTAATCACTCTAGGCTCCATGGTGTGGTGATTGTCCTTCTTCAACTCCATCTTAGCTGAGTGTGGTAAGTCCAATAAATCAGATTGTAGGTGCTGGAGTCTGTTGAGGCTCAGGACCTGGCTATCACATTATCAGTCCAGAGATTCAAATCCCCTAACTATATCTTAAACCCCAACGTTAACTGCACCTCCAGCAGATTAGTATGAAAGTCTTATGAAGGGAGATCCCATCTGAGTCCAGATTCATCACACATAAACACCATTTCCAGAGAGGGGCCATCTGCCCTGGTAGTAAACCCCATCGGCCATGACCATAACTCTCATGGGTCTCTTTAGCCTTCATAGGAACCAATATCTGGGGGTTGTATCTGCTTTATCTGTCTCTCTGACTCCCTCATTTTTAAAGAACAGTTTTGACATATAAATAATTCTTGCCTGGCAGTTTTTCCCTTTCAGTATGTTAAATACATCCTACCACTTTCTTTCTTCTCCATGGTTTCTATTGAGGTCAGCACTTAATCTTATCAAATTTTCTGTGTATGTGATGCTTTACTTTTCTCTTGGCGCTTTCAGAATCTTCTCTTTATTTCTGATATTTGTTGTTCTGAATATGTGATGTCTCAGGGTAAGTATATTAGGATTTATTCTGTTTGGGGTGCATAGTCCTTCTTGGATATCGATATTTATGTCTTTCATAAGAGTAGAAACATTTTCAGTCATTATTTCTTCAAATATTCTTTCTGCCCCTCTTCATTTTCTTCTTCTTTTGGGACACTGATAATTCTGCTTCTCTCTTAGTTAGCTGCAATGAGCTAAGAGTTTTACCTCAGCTTAATATCTTGGGGTGGGGGAAGAGAGCCTTTCCCAGTGGCCAGGAGGTTTAGTAACTCAGTTTTATTTTTAAGTTCCTCATCTCTCTGTTTCTCACCCTCCTGAGTGTTTTGAAGCAGTGTCTGGTCTGTTGAACATCAAAGCAGGTCCCTTGGGCAGCTTTTGATTCTTTCTTCATTGTTTTTGTGGGATAGCTGAGTCTTGCATACCTAATATGATGCCATCTTCCCACAATGCTCATTATAAGACTTTTGATTGTTCTATTATTAACATTTATTTTCTTATATCATGTATTTTTATAGAAAATCCAGACAGAATATCTGCATATACTCATACCGTATTTGTCCACCAGCCAGCATTGGTACTCATTTACTCTATTTTCCTACATGTTTTGATGGTTGAACATTTCAGACTCCTATACATATATCCAGTTCTCCCACTTCTGTCCAAGATCACATCTCTCTTACCACCTCAAGGAGATTGCACTGGGAATTAATTCTGTCTCCTGCATCATTAATGTTTTTCCTTATACTGGATCATTCCATAACAATAATGTGTTGTTACATTCTAATTTTTAAGAATCCTTATTTTTCAAGACCTTGCTCACTAGTTAACCCCTCATTTATTGCAACAGAAATGTGTTTATTTGATGACATCAATTCATCCATTAGCTGTTAAATCCATTTCATCCACACTTTTACAGTACCACTCCAGAAATACTGGTTATGTCAAATTCAACATTGACATCCTCATTGAAAAATCCAGTGTCATGGTGTGCATTTTACTTGGCATGGCAACAATGTTTGGCATATTCATTCATTCTTTCCACTTTGATATTGTTTCCTTACTTGGCTTTCAAGATAACACCTTTGTTTTTGGATATCACCTTTGCTTAGATGTTTGATTAAAGGTTTATTTTAACTGTTCCACTCAGGCTTTCTATTACTCAATCAAGTTCAGAAAATTTAATGTTTCTAGACCATTGTTCATTTCTTTTATTGGTATATAATTGTACATAATAAATGCTAGAGGTTCACAATAATTAGCAAGCTGTAGCTCAGTTTCCCCTGATATGCACTGGGGAAAAGCTAACCCCATCCCCCATAAGCCTACATGCCCAAGGGCATGGCTCTTACCCACAGGTTAAAGAAAGAAACCACATAGAGATGGGAATACAGGAAAATGGAAACCTTCCCTACCTATATATCAGAGGGAGATAAAATTCCTACAAGACAAAGAAACATCTGCTCCTTCAACATTCCAAGAAACCATAACTCCCTAACCCACTATCTTCTAGTCACTGTCAGGAAAAGTTCCACCTCTAAAGGCTTCCCATAGGCCCCTACACTTCACTCAGACCCTCAACTCTCTCCCACCAACTATCATTCCCCCACCTAGGAAAGTTCTGTATAAATTCAAGTGCCCCGCTTCCAGGAGCGGGCTGAAGTCTCTCTTCAGACCCCAACTCTGCTGGTGGAGGGGCTGAAGTTTGTTCTTCAGACCCCCTCCACTGGGAGAGCGTCTCAATACATCTTTCTTTGTCTATAGTCAATCAGTCTCTGTGTCCCAGTAAGCGCCATATTTTCTCCAACATATGGTGCCGAAAGCCCAGGACTGGGGTCATGTTGAGACTGATTGACTAGAGAGAAATCTCCCCTCTGTCACAGCCAAACACCCATCCAACTCCAGACATCATATCTTGGCTGGGTGAGTTAAGGATTTCTCCGTCGGAGGATCCTGCTGTCTCTCTCTCTTTCCATTTCTGTTGTCCAGGACAACCCACTTGGAAAACATAGTGCTAGGTCAGGATCCTCACCATTCCCTGAGGGTTACGGTGGGTGGTATGCCTGCATCCTCATGGGAAGAAACCCCTTGGCTCCAGAGACATCTGGCTCCAAGAGCGGTTTCCCATTTCTTTGGAGATATCTGACTGATTCAGGGATGCCTGTCTCACTCAGCATCTTCCCCAATCTAGAGGTCCTTAGTCTCACCCCAGCCACCTAAAATGGGGAATTCAATTTCAGCCCCCCCCAAATCCATGTCTCTTGGCTGTCTCCTTCATAACCTTAAAACTCTGTACCCAGAAGGAGACATCAGACCTGAAGCCTCATTTTCTTTTCAACCTCGGTATGGCTGCAATACAAATTGGACAATGAAAGTCAATGGCCAGAAAATGGCACTTTTGATTTCCAAGTTTTCCAAGACTTAGAGAACTTTATCCAGTGCCATGTCAGATGGCCAGAAATCCCTTACATCCAGGCATTTTTCTACCTTTGAAATCGCCCCTCCGTCTACCAATTCTGTTCTTCCTACCAAATTCTTCTTTTACACCAGATACCTCCTCAGAAATCTCCCTCCTCATCAACTCCACCCTCTAAAATTTCTGAAGACTCCAACTTTGATCCCTCAGATCATGCTCCTCCTGTGACTCCTCCCTATAATCCTCCGGTGTTATCCCCAAACTCACCCACCATCCCTTATTCCTCTGCCTCCTCATCACCACTGCCCTCTAACCCTCCTTTTTCTCCTCCTCATACTCACTTGTGAGGACTACCTCGCCCTCCTTCTGCACCTCAGCCTCCACCTCTGCCAGCATGCAGGCTCCTAATTCCACACAGACACCAGCTCCTTTCTTTCCCCTCTGGAAGTAGCAGGAGCTGAAAGAACAGTCAGAGTACACGTTCCTTTCTCACTCTCAGATTTAAGCCAAATAGAGGACCGGTTAAAATCTTTCTCCAAAAACCCTGCTACATATATCAAAGAACTTCAACACCCCAGTCGCTCATATGATGTCACATATCAGGATACATACATTATCATTACCTCCTCCACAACTCCAGAAAAAAAAAAAAAACGCATTTGGGGTGCAGCTAGCGCTTTCACAGACTCCATGCATACTCAGGATCCCATTAAGCATCTGGCTGGTCCCACTGCAGTTTCCACCACTAACCCCTCCTGGGATTACCAACCAGAATCCACAGACCTTGCTCATATGGCCCATTTCTTAACCTGCAAAATAAAAGGCATGAAAAAGTCTGCTCTTAAAGCAGGTAATTATAATAAAATGTAAAAAATCTCACAGAAACCTGATAAAAATCCAGCTGCCTTCATAAACTAATTAACCGAATTTCTCCTTAAATATACTAATTTAAATCCTGACTCAGACTCTGATCAACTATATTTACACACACACTTCATTACCCAATCTTATCCTGATTAAAAAAAAAAAGCGACAAGAGTTAAAAGATGGCCCTCAAACCCCTCAAAAAGACCTAATTAAACATGCCTTCAAGGTCTTTAACAATAGGGAGGAGGATGCCAAATTGGAAAAGCATAAGTGAGATCAGGTTAAAGCCTCCCTCCTTGCTGCTGCCTTCAAGATCAGTTCTTGAAAACCTCCTCCCTCTTTCTTCCCTTGGCCACCACCTGGACCCTGTTTCAAATGTGGAAAGGAAGGGCACTGGGCATGTTCCTGCCCTAATCCAAGGCCCCCATCTACATCTTGCCTGGTGTATCAACACAAGGGTCTTTGGAAGTCGGACTGTCCTGAAACCCTTTTTCCAGGAAAGTTCCTCCAGCACACCCCACAGATCCGGAGCCAAGATCTTCCTTTCCAGAACTTCTCGGACTGACAAAATATGATTGACAGGTCCCGGGTTCAAAACGTTCCCACATCTCCATCAGTAAGTCCGAACCGAGGGTGATCATCAAGGTTGGAGGTAAGCCGATCTCCTTTTTAATTAAATATTCAGTCCTCCTAGAACATTCAAGACCTTTATCTACTTCCTCTATCTCTATGGTGAGAGTTGATGGTATCCATTCTTCTCCTTTAATTACCAAACTACTCATATGCTCAATAAAAAATCATATGTTTTCCCACCAATTCCTCATAATCCAATCCTGCCCCTCCCCACTTCTAGGTCACAATATACTGTCTAAACTTTACTCCTCCATTTCCTTTACACTCCCATCCTCCCAAACCAACTTTCTTCTCCTCCAGTTTACCCCCCTCCCCCTCCCAGATCTCTGCTGATATTCTCCCTACACTACAAACAGAAGTTCATCCCCAGGTCTGGAACACCAGCTCCCCTTCAGTCACATCACACTGATGTGGGCTATGGGTGGCAGGCTCTTTGTCTCTTCAGAGATAATCTAAACTATCTGTGACTTGTGGGTGTGGGATGATGAAAGGCTGCAGTCCTGCCCTTGGGGAGCAGGAAACAGTTTAACAATGCAAGGTCTATAAACTTTAAGTATTCAGGGAAAATGCAAACCAAATACGCTAAAGGCTTATCTAGAATGTCTGGAGTCCATGCTAAAAGCTTACCTAAGATGTGGAAGACATGTATGCTAATTGAAGCCTATTGAGAACTGAAACAAAGCGACCATTTGACCATTTGGCCTTTCCTCACGGTATAAAAGACATTTGAAAATCTTGTTCAGGGCTCGGGATTCAACCAGAAAGCTCCCGAGTCCGGCTGGCCGTCAATAAACCATTTTTCCTTCTCAAAATCATTCCTGAGTCCTGGCCTCTCTATACACAAATAATTGAGCCTCTCTCAAATTCTACAACATTTTTGGTGACCCAGATGGGACAACAAACGAAGGCCAGAGATGGTAGCATTTTGCTGCCCCTTCCAAATCCCCGAGGAAGCCGGGAGGACTTGGGTGAACCCCAAATCTGGGTGCCCCTGGATTAAATTTAATCCAGAAAAGATGTGGGCTCCACCAGAATCTTCCCGACAAAAATCGAGGGCAATGGAAGGTCTGAAGAGAAAGATTCTGGGAATGAAAAAGAACTCCGAACATGGAAGAAGGTAAGACTCCCGAGGTGAGCACAGTCTGGAAGGCCCTAGCTTTAATTGCTAGGAAGGGGAGGCTGATCACCTCCCGAGAGAACCCTAGTAGCCCCAGAAAGTTGGGGGGAAGCCGTTCTCTCTAGGCTTGGGAAAAGGAGAAAAACCGGGGAAAAGCCCTGGTGTTTTGGGTTTGTCTAACTGCATGTTAGAATCTGGTACTAGTCTTGTATCCACTAAAGGAGTGGAGGCTTGATTTTAATAAAAAGGGTTGTTTATAGGTTCAAGTCCTAACGTCCTGGAAATTGGTCTAGATTAAGAAAAACAAAACTTGGTTACAGGAAAATGGATCGGCTTTTCTGGTGGAGCTTGGTCTGGGTATAAAGTTTAAACAGTGGAAAAAGTCTAGCTGAAATCTTTTGTTATGGTGCTAAATTGTGAATGAATTCGCTTTATACCAAATGTTAAGTGTTCTGAGGTTTGTGATGGCTGTGGGGGCAGCCATGGTGAAAATATATATAAACTTGTGGGTCAGATTAGTGACCTTTGTGCTTCTGTCTGTGTCAGCTCATTGTTAGTGTTGGAGTTGTGTCCTTATGTAAAGTAGAATTACAGCTGAGCTGGAGCCCTCCCTTGCCATTGGCAAGGGGGTGAAATGATTATGGGGCAAAACTGAAGAGTCTGGATGTTTACGGAGTCTAGATGTTTGTGCATGCTCTGCTGTCTTGTCTCTGGTCTGGCCCTTTGCTGGGGCTTGGAGGCCATCTGTGTCCATGCCATGCACCCAAGTTTGTTGGGGCTGCCCCAGTCAGGGTGGCTGGGTCCCCTGGAGAGTTGATGAATTTGAGTAGGTTCTGTCTGCCCATTTTGGCCTGAAAAGTGGGATGGGGGGAGCGGCTTGCCCCTTTCCAGTGAGTCCACACCTTCTATTCATAAGCTGCATTCCTGTTTGATTGCTGTGCACCCGACTGCCGTGAAGTGGGTAAAAAGCAGAATCAGAATAAAATGTAGTAAAGTTCCCTCCCTAGGGTGTCAAAGCCAAAATACCTTTGCATTCTGCCCAGGTTCTTAGAAGGTATTGTAGTAACTTTAAGTAAGAGAATGTGTTCTGTGAAGGTAAAATTTGTCTTAAGGGTATAAATAATTATAAAAGTTTTACAAAGCATTGTTTAAATTAAGGTTTTTAAATGGCTAATTGCAGAAGGTCATTATTTAACAAAAACTGAATTGATAATAATAATAATAAAAGGCAATTTTATAACAAACTTATTCGGCAGCCAGTCTCCCCTGCCAACTTGCTTCCAAAAAACTGTTTCTGGTATTACATGCTACTAAGTATTTAACGTGAAAAAAAGTTCATTATTTTAACAAACTTGTTTAGTATTAATGGCAATTATATGTTGTAAGAAGTTTGCCTGGTAACTTAGTATGTGGGATATATGGAGTGTGTTTTTATTGTTAAGGAAACAGAAGATGATTTTGTCCTAAGATAAAATGATTGATTATTGGAAAGAGTAGAGTGTGGGACAGAACCTGAATGAATACTGAAAGTGTAGAAGGTTTGTGGAAGGAAAATTTTTATGATTAAAATTGAGTAAGATCAATATACAAAGAAAATCTTTACAAAATAGCTTCTTGTGCTTTAACCTCATCATTTCCTCAGTGTTTGAAGAAGAGTCTTACCTCTTTTAAAAGAACATTTATGTTCTAGAAATGAAATCCTGAAAAATAGCTTTTTATTTCAAACTAACTGCAAGAGATTTATTCTTTTACTTTAAAGGAAAAATTAAAGTAATGGTTAAGTTCATTTAATATGTTATAAGTCGAATGAAAGGTATTTAAAGGTGTTATAAAATTAATAGGTTTTTTAAAAAATTAATAAAAACTGTAACTAAGAGTTAAAATCATTTATAAATGCATTTATGTTATAAAACAGTGGAAAGGTAATAACTGAAATTATAGCTGAGTGAATTTAGCTTGAAATTATTAAGTGTAAACTCTAAACTTTACCTTTCCTTAGTTTATGGTTACTTCAAGTCTAACCTCACCTCTTGCCTTTGCCTATGGTTATTTCATAATAGCTTCTGCCCCTATAGGCCAGAGAAGAGCTGGGACATCACTGTCTCCTCTCCTGGTATTAGTAACCCTTTCTCTCATGAATTCAAGTGTAAATGAAATAAATTGCTGCCTGATAGAATAAGGTTAAATGACCACTGGAGTTTTATTATCTCCAAAATCAAAAAGGGGGGTGGAGGGGGAGAAGTCTCCTGCCTTGATGGTCAGTGTTCCTAAGAGTGGCAATTCATGAGAGAAAGCAGTCTGTCTCCCTGAGGCTTCAAATAGCCTCAGTAAATATATATAAAATTAATCTTGTTGCTTATCCAAAATTCTGCTAAGTTCAAAGTAAAATATAAAGTTCTGAAACAAAAAAATAGTGCTAAAGCATTGAGAACATTTTGGTTACAATCCATTAAGAAAGAAAATTCTTGTGTAAAACTGCATAGTCATAGTATAAAACTGCACAGTCATAGTGCAAATTAAGAGTTTCAAGAGTCTTTGAAATGTTTTGCAGTCACACTTGTTTTGTAAGAATTAGAAGTTTAAAGTAACTAAAGTTATGTTGTTGTGTCAAACTATTCATGTCTGCCTATTTGCTCAAATTGTTGAGGTTAAATATGCAGTTATAAGTAATATATATTTCAGGACTCCAAATTAAGCTAAACAGTATATAAAATAATGCAAATTATAAATAATATCAATGAGTTTTGTTTCTGTGTCTAACTCTTTGTGTCTGCCCATTTGCTCAGTGTATGTCTTCATACATCAGGAGAATAATATCAAATTAACAAATGAAAATTCTTAAAAGAGCTCTATTCAAATTGTTAATTAAATATGCAGTTATATATGTAAATAAATATTCTTAAAGCCCAAATTAAACTAAGCAGGATGAAAAAGTCATAGAAATCTGATTATAGAAACAATTGGGAAAGGGCCTCCTCTTTGCAAGAGCTTTAAAGGCAAGACTAGGTGTAGCAGATTAAACCTATCTACTAGGCTAGGGAATTAAGAATCAGTTTGCCTGGTAATTTCCCAGTTTAAACCTTTTGTCAGCCATAAAATGCAAAAAAAACAAAGATTAGGTTAATTTTCACATAAGAAAAATGTTGATGTAACCTGGCAGCCTGCTGCCTCAGTCTCCCACTCCTGGGTTGGACAGCAGTGGAGGAGACCAGTTTAGGCCAGTCCTATGGGCAGTGGAAGGATGCCCAAGAAGGAGCTAAGTCGGTGCCATTTCAGCACTAAATTCTATTCCTTACTTGACAAAGGGGGGAGCAGGTAAAAACTAAAATGGTTGGAATGTGATAGAGGAAGCAGTTAAATCAAACTTTTGCATGGGAAAGTTAAATCTCAGATAAGCTGTAACTTCTGAAGTATCCCATCTATGGAAAAACAGAGGAAGAGTTTGCATGCTAGGCTTAGGGGTATAAATTGTGTCATTTTTCTTTGTTCGGGGCACCAGCCATATCTGGCTCTGTGCCCCTTCTTACAAGATTGAGAATAAATTATTTTCTTCTCCACAATCTGGTGAGCCTTATTTTCTTCCAGAAGATTTCTTTCCAACAAAATAAAGGTAATTAGTGGCTCTATTAACAAATTTCAGTAAGTAAAGGAAAGTCCATAAAAACTATGGAGAGATCAGATCTTTCCTGGGTTATGATTTAAAAAAATTAAGTAATTGTGTAATGTGTTTTAAAACCTGGTAGTCAGTATGCATGTGTTTTAAAACCTGGTAGTCAGTTGCTTTTAAATTAATAATTTTCATAACTTAAAGAAAAGAAGTTTTTAGCTTCCTGTAAGGGAAAAAGAGAATATTCCTTGCATAAACTATTATGGTTTCAATTTTATTTAACTTGAGTGTAATCTCCCATAGTTAATTTATAAACTAAATTAACATTATGTACGAAATCTTTAGAGTAATGAAAATTGTAAGTTCACATTGGTGAAATTAGGCTAAAGGAAAAAGATTGTAGATATGCTCTCTTAAATAAATAGAGTAAATTCCTTTGGTAATTGTAATTTAATAAGTTTATTTAAACATGTGGTGTCTAGTCAATGTGGTTATAGTCAATTATAAGGAGTTTGTAAAACATCTGCCAAACTGAAAATGTTTAAATAGTTCTAGTTCTAGAGAAGTCATTGTTAACTAAAACTTAGATTGGTATTGGTAGCAGAAATAACTTAATGATAATAAAACCTGTCTGAAGGCCACTGCAAAGTACATATTTAAGTAAATGGTAATAAAAAGTTATCTTGATTATATTGGAAGTCTGTTTTCATTTTAACAATGAAAAATAATATTTTTCCTCTATTACTAAAGTACCTACTGTTATCTTCATAATAAAATTGTGTAAGTAAACAGTCATTTAATATATGATGTGTTGCATTAAATTGTTTAAAATATATATATAAAAACAAGGAATAAATGTTAACATTATCAAACTCTTGTGCATTCGAACCAGGCCTTGTATACATTACAGGTGGCCTCTCCATGTGAGTTATTGGCTAGGCTGGTCACTGACCCCTCAATTAAAAATATTTGCTATATCAGCCTCTGGTTCTGCTCCTGAAGTTGATGGAAACTATGTTGCAGTTTCAAGCTCCTGCAGCAGCCAATGATGACTCGGTACAGCCAAGTGTACAATGGATATCACCTCCAGACTGGCACTGTTCCATAGTGCCAGAGAGCACTATGCACCAGGCTAGTAGAATACTGGAAAATCTCTCTCAGATCAAGGATGCTGCAACTTGCTCACTGCGTTGAAGAACGTGCTAAGTGGAGCCATGATACCAGGATACTGTAAGTGAACCCTAAACACAATTGGCATTATGGCCTGCTCTCATGGAGAGATAACATGTAAAGTATTACAAACCTGAAACTCAAAACTAATAATTGCAACTCTGAATCCTTATGCATTAAGTAATACATTAGTTAATATTAAGTGCCATACTTTTATCCTGTACTAAATGTATGCCTAACAACTATAACGTTATCTTTTCTATTTTGGATCAAGTGCAGAAGTATATTAGACATGGTAAATTCCTGGTAAAATCATTTTCTAAACAGTTAATAAACATGTCTATAGAATAAGGTGGCAGTCTCAGCCAGTCTCAGTCAACTTCTATATTCTGCTGTACTCTGCTGTGTAGCTAAAGTGAGGCTTGCTTGCTGATGGTGAGTCACCTATTGAACAAGTCAAAATTGCTAGAAATTGTACAATGAAAACCAAGGTGTAAAAATCTCTATTCTGTAGTTCTGATCACTCCCACAGGTGAAAATTAAGAGAGTTTCCAACTTAGTGTTCTAATCCTGAGTGAAGCCAGTTGCCCAAGGAGTGCCAGTTCACCAGGAGCATCTGACAGAGTGAATGAGTGTCAATCATTGAACAGCTTGGAATGTGTCTTCAGACAAAGCTAAGTGTCTGTTGCAATTTATCTCTAAAGATAGATAACTTAAAAAAAGAATATATATGCTGTTCCCACCAGCTTTTAAGGAGTGCCATCTTTATAGGCACCTAACCTTGTCTACCTCTGTAATCCAATGTGTCCTCTTTTAAAAACGGGTATTCCAAATTTTTAATTAAGTTTGTTTCTTTCAGAGTGAACATCTTATTAACCATATGAAAACTTCATCCAACTTCGTACAGAATGCCAGATCCATCTTCCTCCAGTTAGACTAAATTAAGAGTTTTACACCTTATTAGGCAATGACTACAGCCCATGGCCAGCAGGAAGCAGTTACAGAAAAGAGATCCAGCTCCCTTCAGCACCCCTTTTAAATTAAAGGTGTAAACCCTTCAAGGGTAAAATAAAATTAGTAGATGGATCTGGAACCTGACTGGAAATCCATATGGGCGCCGGTGGCCACAGGATGACTGCAGGAGGCTCCCGCCCCAGGATTCTGCTGTCCAGCATGAAATCTTATAAACTCTTAAAAACAGTCCTGGATGCTACACTAAAGATTGATAAATAATCAATCAAAACAACAAACAGCCATCCACCTCATAGCTCCAACAATAATTATGCCAAAGCTTAGCAAGTTAAACTTTGGCAAAGGGGGTAATGATGTGGGCTATGGGTGGCAGGCTCTTTGTCTCTTCAGAGATAATCTAAACTATCTGTGACTTGTGGGTGTGGGATGATGAAAGGCTGCAGTCCTGCCCTTGGGGAGCAGGAAACAGTTTAACAATGCAAGGTCTATAAACTTTAAGTATTCAGGGAAAATGCAAACCAAATATGCTAAAGGCTTATCTAGAATGTCTGGAGTCCATGCTAAAAGCTTAACTAAGAGGTGGAAGACATATATGCTAATTGAAGCCTATTGAGAACTGAAACAAAGTGACCATTTGACCATTTGGCCTTTCCTCGTGGTATAAAAGACATTTGAAAATCTTGTTCAGGGCTCGGGATTCAACCAGAAAGCTCCCGAGTCCGGCCGGCCGTCAATAAACCATTTTTCCTTCTCAAAATCATTCCTGAGTCCTGGCCTCTCTATACACAAATAATTGAGCCTCTCTCAAATTCTACAACAACACCATCCCCCTGTCAAAATAGTCTTAAAAAACCCTTGTCTTTCACAAATATTCCTCAGTAACTCCTATCCACTGCCTGACAAAGCTTAAAACTTACCATTAACAAACTCTGTAATGCTGACCTTCTATATTCAACTAACCCTTCAATACTCCAATCCTAGCAGTAAAAAAAAACAAAAAACAAACAAACAGTAAAAGCTATCATTTTGTGCAAGACCTTAGAACTATTAATGAAGCCACACAGCCTATTGTTCCCATGGTTCCTAACCCATACAGTCTTCTGTCACACATACCACCTCAAACTATACACTACACTGTAATTGACCTCAAAAATGCCTTTTTCAATATTCCCCTAAACAAAACTTGCCCAAACCTTTTTACCTTTACATGTGCAAATCCTAGAAACCCTCTAAATCCCCAACAATGAACATGAACAGTTCTTCCCCAGGGCTTTAGAGATAGTCCCCATATCTTTGGACAAACCCTACACTGAGATCTCTCTGGTCTTCAACTCCCCTCCAGTACCCTTTTCCAATATGTCAATAAATTCCTCCTTTGTAGCCTCTCCTTACAAGCCTCTATAACCCACACTATCACTGTGCTTAACTTTCTCAGTTATAAGGAATATCAAGTTTCCCCAAAGAACAATTTTTAAAATCTGAAGTAACCTATCTAGGGCTCCACATTTCCCCCTCATATAAACATCTAACTGCAGACCGAATCCAGCTCATCAAAAGCTATCCTCTTCCACAAACTAAAGCAGACCTCCTTTCTTTCCTAAGGCTTGTGAACTTTTTCCATCTTTGGATTCCAAACTTCGGGTCTATATCTAAACCCCTTCATCAAACTGCTTCTGGCAATTTATATGAGGCAGTTGATCATCCCCTATCATTCAAACTTCTCTTCAATCTGCTTTAAAAATCCCTGTTAGCTGCACCTGCTCTAGCTCTCCCCAACCCCTCCAAACCTTTCTCTCTCTACATAGATGCCAGACAAGGATATGCCCTAGGAATCTTAATGCAGCCATATGGCCCTGATAACCAAATCATTGCCCACTTCTCCAAACAGCTAGATCCCATAACTCTAGGCTGACCCACCTGCCTCAAAGTCCTTGCTGCAGCTTCTCCCCTAGTTCAAGAAAGTTTTAAGCTATCCCCAATAAATCATCTTGATGTTTGTTCCTTGCATTCCCTGTCTCCTCTTTTAACTCACAAAGCTACTGCATCTATCTCCTCTACCCATCTTCAAACCCTTCATGCAACTCTTCTACAAAATCCTGGTGTTTTCTTACACCATTGTCCTCCTCTCAATCCTGAGACCCTCCTCCCCATTAATCCCAACCCATCTCCAGAAACACTGAACACAGATTATGCTCATGACTGTGGTGATGTGCTTGATCTCCTTGCTAGACCTCTTCGCAATATTTCAGGTACTCCTCTTCCTAATCCTATTGACACATGGTTTATTGATGGCAGCTGCACTAAACTTAACAATCCCACCTAAGCTGGATATGCTTTTGTTATCTTGACTGACACCATTGAGTCTGGTCCCCTCCCACCCAGCACAATCTTACAACAAGCTGAGCTTATATACCTCACCAGAGCACTAGTCAAAAGCAAAGGGCAAGTCCTAAACATCTATACAAACTCCAAATATTCATACCACATTCTACACTCACATGCCCCCATCTGGTGGGAGAGACGGTTCCTAAGTTCTAACAGATCCTCCATTGTAAATAAACATTTTATTCTACAATTACTCAATGTGGCATCACTTCTATCCCAAGCTGCTATATAATTCACTGCAAAGAGCACCAAAAATCAAATTCCTTCACATGTGTTGGCAATAATTGAGCCGATGCTAAAGCCAAAGTACAGGCTACCAAACCCTACTTAAGTGCACACATCACTATCACACCCATTCTACTAGCACTCCCATATCCTGCTCCCCTTATACACTTGAAGAAACCTCAAAGCTTCCCCTTATTAGGACAAAACAAATTAAAGTATGGTTCATAAAAGATGGAAAAATCCTTTTACTTGAATTGCAAAAACATTCTCACTTCTTTACACAATCAATGTAAGACACATGTAAGACACAAACCACTCTTATTACTCCTTTCTAATTCTCTACATTGTCCTGAGCTCTCAAGACTCTTAAAAATAATTACGAAAAAAACTGTTCTCTTTGCCAACAAACTAATATCCACAAAAATTCTACTTCTCTCTCTTTTAAAACACTAGTATAAAGGCTCAAAACTGGAACAAGATGGACAATTAAACTTCACTCACATGCCACCAGTTAAAAAAAATTAAGTATCTCTTAGTCCTTAAACACCTTTTCTGGGTGGGTTAAAGAATTCCCAATAACCTCAGAAGGGGCAGATGTTGTTGTTAATATCCTATTAACAGAAATCATTCCCAGATTTGGCCTTCCCTCTTCCCTGCAGTCAGACAACAGAAAAGCTTTTACTTCACAAATCATGCAAAGTATCTGTAGTGCCTTAGGAATAACTATGGAAATCAGTCATGGCTATCCTCATTCCTTTCTTATTTTTCTTCATCCTTAAAATCAATCATTTTACCCATTATAACAACATTATTAATAGTATTACTGCTGCTTCTTTTTAGTGCTTGTCTCTTAACAGTTTCTTGTCCAATTCATGCACCAAATTGTACAATCAATAACACAAGAATATGCAAATGGCATCTTTCTGCTGCGTGAACAACAATATCAATGGTGCGGGACCTAAAACCATAGCCCACTGTACAGGATGGAAGGGAACTTCTTTTCTCCACCCCTTGACAGCAGGAAGTAGCCAGACCAAACCAACATCCCAAATCCACTCACCCTCCCATCCTACCCAGTACCTTATACCCTAATACCCAGGTTTATATATATATATATATAAAGTTAGGAATGTTAGAGGTTTGCAATAATTAACAAGCTGTAGCTCAGTTTCCCCTGATATGCACTGGAGAAAAGCTAACTCCATCTCCCATAAGTCTATGTGTCCAAGGGCATGGAGCTTTCCCACAGGTTAAATAAAGAAATCACATAGAGATGGGAGTAAAGGAAAATGGAAACCTTCCTTACCTACATATCAGAGGGAGATAAAATTCCTACAAAACAAAGAAACATCTGTTCCTGCAGCATTCCAAGGACCCATAACCCCCTAACCCACTATCTTCTAGTCACTATCAGGAAAAGTTCCACCTCTAAAGGCTTCCCATAGGCCCCTGCACTTCACTCAGACCCTCAACCCCCTCCCACCAGCTATCATTCCCCCACCTAGGAAAGTTCTGTATAAATTCAAGTGCCCCCCTTCCAGGAACAGGCTGAAGTCTCTCTTCAGCTGAAGTCTGTTCTTTAGACCCCCTCCATTGGAAGAGCTTCTCAATAAATCTTTGTCTATAGTCAATCAGTCTCCATGTCCTAGTAAGCCCTGTATTTTCTCCAACAATAATAAGAGTAATAATATTAAACATATTAATAATTTTAGAAATGTGATGAGTTACTATGTGTCATTGTTTAATAAAGCAATAAAAGGTAAAATAATTCTAAAAGAACTCTATATTTAAAACTAAGGCATACATGCTCATTCTTAGCTCTGAAGTTTATGATTGTATAGTTGAAATATCCTGTAGTCAAGTGATTACAGCCAAGCTGTAGCAGAAAATGTAATAGAGGCTTAAGCACACATAGTGGTTCTGTCTGTGATTGGGAAACTAAGGAAGACTTTGTAAGAAAGTGACATGTGAGCTAAGTCTTGTGCATTTGTGTGTGTGTGTGTCTGTGTGTGTGTAAGTCATTGGGCATTGCTAGAATTTACTTGGTTTTGTTCTTCTGAATTTATATTCCTTTCCCAGAGAGGAAACTCTTGTGTGACACTATGCATCATCTTCCAGTTTGTTTTTTATCCAAAATTATATTCTGCTATCATTTGTGGTTATTTTTACATGCCAGTTTCAGTATCTTGACAAAATTTAATTTGCACATTAATTCAATTGTGTATTTATTCTTTTTGGATACTTTTTGGTAAGCCTCATTCACTGAATTTATAATCAGTGTTATATACCTTCACAAGCTCTTCTAGTAGGTCTTTTAACATTTCTGATATCTTTATTTAGAATGATTGGTGTGATTGGAGTAGTTTTGTGAATCTCTAGAGAAGACAAAACCTGAGGTTCATTTTGAATAAGGTTGTGATTTCCAATTCAGGTGATGCCAGGTCCCAACTAGTGATCCTATCTTCATCTATTTTTTCCCCAAACTGATTTCTGGCTATCAGTGCACTACAGAATACAGATATTAATTACTTCCTTGGTATTCTTTAACCCAATGGCCTCAGCCAGTAAATATACCACATATCCCTTGTGGTGTCTTCTTCACTCATGACTTTAGAGAAAAAGAAGTTTCCACTCCATTTCAGAGCTGACGTATTTCTTCATTCCTGGTGTCTGCTTTTCAACTTCAGGTAAATGATGGTAGCCATTCTGCCAAGAAAGCCTTACATTTTTCTCTCCACCCACAAGTGTCCTTAAATCTTCATGCAAAATATTTATGAGGACAAAGTAAATTACTTATCTATGGCTCCTTTTTCAGAAATAAGTAAATAAATGCTCTGCTGTTAATCAGATTAAAGAGAGGTGAATATAAACTTTAAAGTATTTTACCAGACTTATATGTTTCACTTATTTAAATTGATTAAATAAGCTATTTGTATAGAGATCCCATACTATTAATTATTCACTAAAATCTATGAAGGAGATGCTAATTAGAAAGTGTTTTATCTGAATACCATGCTAACATCATAAACATCTGCCCTCTTTCAACATATGAATGTATGTTATTGTGTAGAAGAAAATACATTTATGGATCATTTATAATTGCATTAATTTTTTAGGAAATATAGAGCAAATGTTTAAGATGTCATTAAGAGAATAAAAATGGATCATCCTCATTGTGAATGTAGAGGCATAAATAATTTTTTGGAGTGGTCAGCCCAACTTTCATTTTCTACCTTATTCTATATTATGGTCTTATTTAAGGGTTTCCCTTGCCAAGAAGAAACTTACAAATGGACACTTACAACAAAGCTGCTACTATGATTCAACATCTCTGTGTACCTGTTCAGAAGGAAAATCTCTGGAGATGAAAGTCTTTCATGATACCTATTTCAATCATGAAGAACTGTGTTAATTTTGACAGGACACAATATTGAGTCTGAAGACAATTTTTTATGTCTTTAACTTTTAGAATGAATTAAGTGTAGAGAAAATGAGAGATTGGAGGACAAGAATGAAGTGTGTGTTTGCATGTATTTCTGAATTATATAATTAGAGATGATGGCAGATGTCATTATGTAAAGATTGGCAGGAAAGAGCTTGTAGAGAAAGGATATCAGAGAGATGGAAAAATACCTGTTTTCTACCTCAGTCATGGCTCTAGGCCTTTAAAACATTATTTATTGATCTTTCCTACAAGATTCTTACTACATGCATGGTAAAGCTAACTGTAATATAGAAAAACAGTAGATCTCAAAGTCAGTGTGTAGCAAATACAGAATGACTGCTAAACACAAAAATCTTCAGAAAGTCACAGAGGAATACATACATTAAAACAGTATTGATTTAGATATTTTATAAACCAAGAAGCTGCTGCATGTTTTTATCTTGGAAGAAACATGATAAAGAGTCATATTTCTAGGTTGACTAGCTGGATGCTTCTGCGGAAGCTTTGGAACTTTCCCCAGCTGAGTGGAGAGCCCATACTCCTTCATGTGCAATTTGCCTTGAACTATGGCCCTGCCAGGATTTCTTTCATGAAATTCTAGTTCTCCTGACCTGAATCTTTAATTAAAAAAAAAATTTTGTCTTTCCTCAAAAAAAAAAGTCATATTTCTGTGAATTTTTAGAATCTTATACAAAGTGATGGCTGTAGGACAGAGTCATTGGGGATATAGGAGGCAGAAGTAGGGGACAAATATGAAGCTACATTTTCAGTTGAGAAGCCTGGAAATGGTATGCACTATTTTTAAGGGAGTCATCAAAAATTTTTGTGGTGGGAACTTGTACTCACAGCTAGATATGTTGAATTAAAGGTGACTATTAGAATATGCATACATAAACACATCCACACTAATGTACAGTTTCATAATAAAAACTGTTAAAAAGAACTGAAAATAAACTCACAGTGTCACAACAATGAACTGAAGTAATGTAATTGGGTGAAAATTTTGAGAAGAATTGATATCAGAGAGAAGAAAACATTTTTTTTATTTTAAAGAAGCTTTAGATTACACAAATGTTTACATTGAAAATATAAGGGATTCACATATACCCCACTCCTGCCCATTCCCACACTTTCCCCCATTAACAACATTTTTCATTAGTGTAGTATATTTGTTACAATTGATGAACACATATTGAAGCATTGCTCTAAGTATGGATTATAGTTTACATTGTAGATTACACTCTGCCCCATACAATTTTATAGGTTATGAAAAAAATATTAATGGCTTGTAACCTTCACTACAATGTCATGCAGGATAATTACAACATCCCAAATATGAACCATGAAAGCAAATAGTGAAAGCTGTGAAATGCCAATAATGGGGAGGGGGAGGAAGAATAAAATTCAATACAGAAAAGAGAAATCTCTTATATTGGAGGAAGAATTAAACTGTTAGGAATTTCATAACAGTTGGAGTTTAAAGAATAAAAGCACAGTGATGAATATATTTGATTATTAAGAATAGTGAGACAGAATAAAAATGAGGCAAACCCATTGGATTTAATGTTATGAGATTATTGAAAACTGTGAGTTTGGTTTCAGTGAAACCAAAGGTCAGAAAACATATATATAAGATAATGAAATGTGACAATGTGGAAAGAAGGGCAACTTTAGCTGCTATCTCAAAGAACACTGAAACAGAATATCAGCCCTTCTGATTACATGTAGATATTGAAGTCATATAACTTTGCATCCTCATTTACAACAGGATTGGAGATGGTAAAGAAAACAGAAAGGACAAAATGAAGTCTAATAACACTGTTAGTTTCTAAAGTTGGGGTAATACAAGCATGTTTACAGGCAGAGGTAAAGAAATAGAAAAGTAAAAGTCTCAGATATTGCATATTTAGAAAATATGCAAAGGATAAAAGTCTTAGGGAAGGCATCAAAATAACAGTAATGGTGACATAAAATTGGAGTAAGCATTTAAAGTTGGAATTATTAAATTCAAGAATTAAAAGACTAAAATTCAGGAATATGCTCTCATTGCCTCTTTTAGTATGGCACCCAGAAAAGGTGTTCAAACTGTAGATTTCTGTTCATCCTTGGGTACCTATTTATGTAAATATATCTTCTCTTTTAGCAGCAATGCAATGAAAGGTAAAAGCCAGCCCCAACATCAGCTCCTTCCGTGGCTTTTTCCTTCTGGGTTTCTCCAGCCAGTCTCTGCTAGAGATGGCCACCTTTGTTTTCACTGATTTTCTATGTGCTGATTCTGCTTGGTAATACAGCCATTCTTTTGGCTTGTCTAGATCCCTGGGTCCACAATCCAATGTACCTCTTCCTCAGCCACTTACCTTCCATGGATCTCTGCTACACCTCCAGTACTGTACCCCAGCTGCTGTTCAGCTTGAAGGGCCCAGATAAGGTGACAACTTATGGTGGTTGGATCAGTCAACTCTATGTGGTTTTGGCAGTGGGTTCCACGGAGTGCATCCTTCTTGCAGTAGTAGCTGTTGACCACCGTGTGGCAGTATGCCGGCCTTTGTACTACACCATGCTCTTGCATCTTCTGTTTGCAACTGGTGAGCATGACCTGGCTGACGGGTTTGACCAACTCAGTGCAGGCGGTGTTCATCATACAGGTTCCCCTTTGCAGAAGAAAAGTCATAGACCATGTCTTCTGTGAAGTGCCAGTTCTCCTCAAACTCACCTGTGTAGATATCACCTTCAAACAGATGGAGCTCTTCCTGGTCAGTGCATTTTTACTCCTTGTGTCCCTCTTTCTCATTCTTATTTCCTACAGCTGCATTGCTAAGGCAGTGTTGAAGATTAGGTCATCTGAAGGATGCCAGAAGGTGCTGGGCACTTGCTCTTCCCACTTGACAGTGGTGCTTCTCTTCTATGTCTCTGTCACTGCCACTGCCACTTATCTGCAGCCTGCTTCCACTGCCTCCCAGGACTCAGACAAATTTATGGCCTTATTTTGTGGAATCATCACTCCAACTCTAAATCCTTTCATTTACACATTATAGAATGAAGATATGAAAGGAGTATTGAAGAAGATAATTGGGAAAGTCATGAAAAAAGGAAGAATAAGAAGAAATGATAGTCACTAACAAATGAAGAAGGGCTTAATGGAGTGAGCCATGAGATGTTTTTAATTCTGAAAATATAGTAACATCTCTTTTATTTGTAAGTAACCTAACTCATGCATTAGAAGATACACTCACACACACATATGCGTTTGTGTTAACATTTTTATAAATATGCAAGGGTATTATAAGTGTGCAGATTAGGTAGCAATACCTAACTTTACTGCTAATGGCCATCCCCATATCCTTGGGCAAGTCATATAACTTCTCTCTTTGTCATTATTATTGCTGCAAGGACAATAAAGATAACTGCCCTCATAGCTGTGAGGCTCTTGTGAAGGTGAAGTTAAGTAAAAGAGTGTTTTGTAATCTTAAAAGATAAAATAATAAAAAGGTCATATACAATTTTGGGGGAGATTGATTTTACTTTTATATTATCTGGAATTATAGATCCCCAAATGGATAGTTACTTTAGAGGCAGTCTGGCCTAAATTGTCCAGTAGATGAATCTCCATAAAAGGGTTATCGATGAATAATCATTCAAATTTGAACATTTCCACAACAAAGGCATTCGGTTTTTGAATGATAAATGTTCCATATTTGGTTGGGTATGCTCACTATACTACTCTTTCTTAAATTAACCTGGAAATCTGCTTCTCTTCTACTTAACCAGTTGAATTTGATTTTTGTGTTCTGAGCCAGACAACATAGGTTTTCTCAGTATAATCTTCCCTTTGCCTAAAAAAAGATTTTTAACATTTCAAACAAACACATTCACTTCTGTGAACTGATAGTTCTTTACTATTTCTTTTGTAACATGATCCCAAATCTAAACCATTCTTTGCGTTTCTTTTTTTAAAAATTATTGACTAATCCTACAAATGAACTTTATCAAATGAATTTACATGGATTAGTGAGGTGAACTGGATTTGTCCTTTAAATTCAATGGAATTTTTTATCCTTAAAACCAACCTAATTTTAAAATGGGAGGTGTCTTTTCAATTCTTTCCTAAATGCATTGCACTTTGGCTGTGTGGAAAGGAAAATGACCATCCTCTTACTGATGGATAGTAGGCTTTCATACTACCACAGAGAATTTGTAGTGGCCATTATGAATTGCATCTCCATTGTGTTAGTGTGGTCCCACTGGGATTGTTCAGAGATAAGATTTTGCCAATGTTATAGGATGCGTGTTCATCATTTTCACATTCAGTATTCCTTCCACAGTATGGAAATGACTACATACCAAAATTGACAAGAAAACAAGAAAAAATAATGAACTTATAAATATTGGATTGTACACTACCCACTTTATTTCTTCAGCCAGAAATGTATGAGGCATCTTGGACTCTTGTTTCTTTTTCTTATCAAATCAGCCATTAAAGCCCTCTTTTCCTTCTTAGTAAGCCTTATATTAGTTCATCACCATTCTAGTCTAACTTAGAAATGAGTGTTAAGTGCTTACTATAGGTTTTATAAATACTTGTTGAATAAATGAATGAATTAAAAGAGGGGCCCATATTGTGTGGCAATGTTAACCTCATTAAACCAGAAAACCTAAGAGAATTAAATGAATAATTATTAGTCTTCAATAAGTTGGCTAGTTAGTAATGGTATTAATCAGTAGATTCATTTATTCAATTATTTCATGAATATAAATTATGCATTAACTATTTTATTTTCCCTATCTGATAATGTTTACCTGACCACTAAAATTGTACACAGAAGTAGCAGTGATAACATGCATCCTTCTTGATTTTAGTCTTAAAGGATTGTGCTCAAAATCTTCCTAATAAATTTGATATTAGAAGTAGATTTTCATGGGTAACTCATAAGATAAAAGAAGTTCCCTTTCATTTTTGGTTTTCTGAGAAAAAATTTAAAATAGATGTTCAACACTAACAAATCAACAAGATCATTCTTTCTCTGCATTTATTCTGAAAGTTTTGATAGTCACTAGCAGATGCATCCATGTGCCTTGCCATGTGAAAAAGAACTCCAGGATCACCAGCAGCTGGTCCTTCTAGTAGACAATCATCCTTGTCTGATGATGCCTTGATTTGGACATTTTTATCAGCCCCCAAACAGTAATCTTGCAACCAAATAAATCCCCATTGTAAAAGCCAACCCATTCCTGGTATATTGCATTTTGACAGCCCAGAAAAATAAAACACAATGAAAAATAATTACAGAGAACATGTGCATTGGAGGCAGGGCAAGATGGTGGCTGAGTGAGCTTACCTGATAATATCTCCTGCAAAGAAGTGGCTGGGCAGTGTTGGAGGCTCTTCGGGACCAGGCTGTTTCAGGATTTTTGCAGGTCAGGAGGTAACTGGACATTGATTTGGTGGGAAGGTAACAGAGAAAATACATCTATAAAATATACACGGAGGTCCCGGCTGCGCGGGGAAAGCTCCCTCCTTGGGTGGGCGGAGCCATGGCATTGGGCGCTGCCATGGCACCTGGCACTGCTGCGGTGGTTTTTTTTTTTTTTTTTGAGGCTCTGCAGTACTGGGGAATTCATAAGCCCTGAGCGGCCTATTGGGGGGTTAATAGGACAGGAGGCGCTCGCAGACCGATTTGGAAGACAAATGGGAGTTTTATGGCAAAGCAGGGGGAATTTTTGATTGTGGACACAAACAATAGAACTTCTGCCTAGAGCCACACACCCCCCCCCAAACCTGGCTGCCTATCTACAGTGGACTTAAAGTGATAGCAATAAAGAGATGCCACCAGGGTCTGGCAGGGTAGGAGATGTTTGGAAGCTGATTAGGGGAATATTTTGCGAAGCATGGGAATTTCGGGTTTGGACTCTGTTATTAGCATTACCAGCTGGAGCCCCACCCCCAGACCTGGCTATTGATCTGCATCATTAAGTTGGCTGCAGCCTAGAGGCGCCCCCAAGTGGCCATTCCAGGGGATCACAGGGTGGGAGGGGTCCTGAAGTCAATTGGTGATATATCCACAGAATAGACCCCAGTGAGTGAGTGAATTGTGGGGTACAGAACACAGGATAGAGCTTGTGGATGTGACCTCACCCATAGGGCTGGCACCCAGCTGCGGGGATCCCTGAAGGCTGTGATGCACTGTGGTGCTCCCAGGCTTCCTGTTAACCAGACTTGAGGTAGCGAGGTCTGAGTCCCCTAAACCCTGGTGGCCCACACCCCAGAGACTCACACCTCTTGAGTCTTCAATATCGCAGACTTTCCATCTCTGAATCCATCACGCCCTGAGGTCCATCTGAGGTCCTTGAGTGTCCTAGCCCTCAATGTTTCCGTTTTTCCTGTTTTGTTTTGTTTTTATTTTTATTCTATTTTTATTTTTTATTTTATTATTTTAATATTCTGATTGCTAACATTGCATTATCCGCTAGTCTTTTCTCCCAGTGTATCCCCCAAAGTCTTTTTTTTTTTTTAGTTATTTAGGGTTTTTTTTTTAAAATTGGTATTGTGGCTGTGGTGGTTGGTGGATACTTTTTTCTCTTCTCCCTATCTGTTCCCCACCCATTACCCACCCCCTTTTTCTTTCTTCCTTCCTTCTCTTTTTTTTTTCTCTCTCTCTTGATCCACATCTTCTTCTTATTCTTTTTTATCTGAACTATACAATAGGTGCTGCAGGGAACACTTCATATTTGCTGGGTTTCCTCATCCTCCACTGCCTCATTTCTGTGTGAATAGATTTTGGCTATCTACACTATCCCCTTTCCCCTACATCTTGATCTTCTACTGTCCATCTACTACTCCATCATCTACTGTCTCTCCTATATTCCACCACCCTTTCTTTGATCCACAAAGTGTCTAACTCTTAATTTCTAATACCTTTGTTTTGTTTTCTGTTATCCACTCTTGAAACTATTACCTCTCTTTTCTCTTTCCCTCTCTCACAAAAGCAATTGCTTTTTAGTTCATACCATATTTCTCCAATATTCAGTCATCTAACTCATTATAGGTACTCTACTTACTGCTATAACTCTACACAGTTTACATGAATCTAACCTCCATCCTCCCAGATCTCATATTGTTGCTTTGGTAACATATATCGCCAATACTACTTTACTCTTTTTCCTTGCTTACACAATTGCCTTTCCCTGGCACTAATACTTTCCTTTAAAGTGAACTCAACCAGCAATAAGAAATTAGAATAAGAAGAACAAAGTGACAAAGAGAAGATATAACATGCAAAAACAACAGCTAATTAATCTCCAAGACTAGACAAAGAAGCTAAGGAACTGATTAAACTCGTCAAGATAAAATGATGACCAGACAGAAATAAAAATCTACAAACCAAACCAGTAATCAGGGAAACATGGCTGAATCCAATCAACAAACTAAAAATCAGGAAGGGGAGCAGAACTTGGCACAAGTAATGAAAGATCTCAGAACATTTATCACCGACAAATTTAGCGAAGTAAAGGAAGAGGTTAACAACATGAAGACAACACTTGGAGGGGAAATTGCAGACATACGCAAAAAGGTAACAGATATGGTGGAAATGAACACCACAGTTCAAGAAATCAAAAATACACTTGCAGCAAATATCAGCAGACTAGAAGAGGCAGGGCAGAGAATTAGTGATGTGGAAGACAGTGCATTGGAAATCAAACAGATAGTAGAAGTGGTCGATAAAAAGATAGAAAAAATCCAGATAGGACTTAGGGACCTGAATGATAATGCAAAACGCTCAAACATACGTATTATGGGCATTCCAGAAGGAGAAGAGAAGGGAAAGGGGTCAGAAGGAGTGTTGCAGGAAATAATGGCTGAAAACTTCCCAAATCTACTGAAAGAGACAGATGTACATATCGAAGAAGCACAGCGCACTCCACTGGTCATAAACCCCAACAGGCCCACCCCAAGACATATACTTGTCAAATTATCCAATGTTCAAGACAAAGAGAAAATTCTAAAAGCAGCAAGAGAAAAGAAAACCATCACATACAAGGGAAGCTCCATAAGATTAAGTGCTGATTTCTCATCTGAAACCATGGAGGCAAGAAGGCAGTGGTATGATATAGTCAAGGTCCTAAAGGAAAAAAATTTCCAACCAAGAATACTCTACCCCGCTAAACTAGCATTCAAACATGATGGAGAGTTCAAAATATTCACAGATAAACAGAAACTGAAAGAGTATACCAACAAGAAACCTCCCCTTCAAGAAATTCTAAAGGGAGTTCTGCAGGAAGAAAGGAAAAAACAGGACAGGCAGAGTTGGAGGAGAGTGTAAGAGCAACAAAAAAGACAAAAATAGAAGGAAAAAAATGCAAACAAAATATGACAAACACAAATCCAATCAAAATATGGCTAACACAAATAATTCCTTGAGAGTAATAACACTGAATGTCAACAGATTAAACTCACCTATCAAAAGATTCAGACTGGGACATTGGATAAGGAAATATGACCCATCTACATGCTGTCTCCAAGAGACACATCTTAGACTCAGAGACTCATGGAGGTTGAAAGTGAATGGCTGGAAAACAATCATACAAGCAAACAATAACCAAAAAAAGGTAGGAGTAGCTATATTGATATCAGACAAAATAGACTTTAAATGTGAAACAATTGTGGGAGACAAAGAAGGATACTACATTTTAGTGAAAGGGACAATCTGTCAAGAAGACTGAACAATCATAAATATTTATGTTCCTAACAAGGGTGCCTCTAAATACGTGAGGCAAACACTGGAAAAACTAAGTGAAACAATAGATGCAACTACAATTATACTGGGGGATTTTAATACACCACTATCAACTCTGGACAGAACATCTCAAAAGAGAATCACTAAAGAAACAAAACAGTTGAAGAGTATATTAGAGGAGCTGGATCTAATAGACATATATAGATCATTACACCCAAACACAGCAGGATATACATTTTTCTCAAGCGCACATGGATCATTCTCCAAGATAGACCATATGCTAGGCCACAAGGAAAGACTTAATGAATTCAGAAAGATCGAAATCATACAAAATAGTATCTCTGACCACAGTGGAGTGAAGCTGGAAATTTGCAAGGGACAGAGGCCCAGATTTCACACCATGATTTAGAAATTAAATAGCACACTCTTAGAAAAACAATGGGTCAAAAAGGAAATCACAAAAGAAAACAATGACTACCTTGAAACAAATGATAATGGTAACACAACATACCAAAATTTATGGGATGCAGCAAAAGCAGTACTGAAAGGGAAATTGATAGTCATAAATTCATATATCAAAAAAGTAGAAAGAGCAAAAATTGAAGAACTAACTGCCCATTTGAAGGAATTAGAAAAACAACAACAAAGTAACGCAACAGGAAGAAGAAAGAAGAAAATAACAAAGATAAGAGCAGAACTAAATGAAATAGAAAATAAGAAAGCACTTGAAAAGATAAACAAGACCAAGAGCTGGTTTTTTGAGAAGATCAACAAAATTGGCAAACCTTTAGCGAGACTAACAAAGAAAAAAAGAGAGAAGAAGCAAATACACAAAATAAGAAATGAGAAAGGTGATATCACCACTGACCCCACAGAAATAAAGACTATCATAAGAGGATACTTTGAAAAACTATATTCCAACAAAAATGATAATTTAGAGAAAATGGACAAAATCCTAGAAACACATAAGCAACCCATATTGATGAAAGAAGAAATTGAGGATCTTAAGAAACCAATCAAAAGCAAAGAGATAGAATCAGTCATTAAAAATCTCCCAACTAAGAAGAGCCCCGGGCCAGATGGCTTCACAGGTGAATTCTACAAAACATTCCAGAAAGAACTAACACCAGTCCTGCTGAAACTATTCCAAAAAATCAAAGCAGAAGGAACATTGCCGAACTCCTTCTATGATGCCAACATTACCCTAGTACCAAAGCCAAACAAAGACACCACAAGAAAGGAAAATTACAGACCAATTTCTCTAATGAACCTAGAAGCAAAAATACTTAACAAAATACTTGCTAATCGTATTCAACAACACATTAAATGAATTATACACCACGACCAAGCGGGATTTATTCCAGGTATTCAAGGATGGTTCAACATAAGAAAATCAATCAATGTAATACACCATATAAACAGATTGAAAGAAAAAAATCACATGATTATATCTATAGATGCAGAAAAAGCATTTGACAAAATACAGCACCCTTTCTTGATAAAAACACTCCAAAAGATCGGAATACAAGGAAATTTTTTGAACATGATAAAGAGTATATATGAAAAACCTACAGCTAACACTGTTTACAATGGAGAAATCCTAAAATCCTTCCCTCTAAACTCAGGAACAAGACAAGTATGCCCATTGTCTCCGCTCCTACTTAACATTGTCTTAGAAGTACTTGCTCGAGCACTGAGGCAAGAAACAGATATAAAAGGCATTCACATTGGAAAGGAAGAGGTCAAAATTTCATTATTTGCCGATGACATGATCCTATACATAGAAAACCCTGAGAGATCTACAACAAAGCTTCTAGAACTCATAAATGAGTTAAGTCTGATGTTATAAGATCAATGCGCAAAAATCAGTAGCATTTCTGTACACCAATAATGAGCAAGATCAGGAGGAAATCAAGAAACAAATACCATTCACAATAGTAAATAAAAAAATCAAATACTTAGGAATAAATTTAACTAAAGAGGTAAAAAACTTATACACTGAGGACTATACAAGACTGTTCAAGGAAATCAAAGAAGACCTAAATAAATCGAAGAATATTCCTTGTTCATGGATAGGAAGATTGAATATTATTAAGATGTCTATCCTACCTAAACTGATGTACACATTCAATGCAATCCCAATAAAAATCAACACAGCCTTCTTTAAGGAACTAGAAAAACTAACTATGAAATTATTTGGAAAGGAAAGAGGCCCCGAATAGCCAAAGACATACTGAAAAAGAAAAATGAAATTGGAGGAATCACACTTCCTGACTTCAAAACATACTACAAAGCTACAGTAGTGAAAACAGCATGGTATTAGCATAAGGAGATACACACAGACCAATGGAATCAAATTGAAAGTTCTGATATAGAACCTCATATATATAGCCATATAATATTCGATAAAGCCACCAAACCCTCTCAACTGGGAGAGAATGGCCTATTCAACAAATGGTGCCTGGAGAACTGGATAGCCATATGTAGAAGAATGAAAGAGGATTACCATCTCACACCTTACAACTCAACTCAAGATGGATCAAAGACCTAAATATAAGAGCCAAGACCATAAAGATCTTAGAAAGCAGTGTGGGGAAACATCTACAGTACCTTGTAGTAGGAAATGGCTTCATGAATATCACACCAAAAGCACAAGCAACAAAAGAACAAATAGAGAAATGGGACTTCCTCAAAATTAAAGCCTTCTGCACCTCAAAGGAGTTTGTCAAGAAAGTAAAAAGGGAACCCACACAATGGGAGAAAATATTTGGCAACCATATATCTTATAAGAGACTTATAACTTGCATATAAAAAGAACTCATATATCTTGAAAATAAAAAGATAAACAACCCATTTAAAAAATGGGAAAAAGATTTAAACAGACACTTCTCCAAAGAAGAAATACAAATGGCTAAAAAGCACATGAAAAAATGCTCCAAATCTCTAGCTATCAGGGAAATGCAAATCAAAACTACAATGAGATACCATCTTACTCCCATAAGATTGGTAGCTATGAAAAAAACAGAAGAATACAAATGCTGGAGAGAATGTGAAGAAAGGGGAACACTCATCCACTGCTGGTGGGAATGCAGAAGGATCCAACCATTCTAGAGGACAGTTTGGCAGTTTCTCAAAAAACTAACCATAGATTTGCCATATGACCCAGCAATACCACTGCTGGGTATATACCCAGCAGAACTGAAAACAAGGACAGAAACCGATATATTTACACCAATGTTGATAGCAGCATTGTTCACTATTGCCAAAAATTGGAATCAACCCAAATGCCCATCAACAGATGAGTGGATCAATAAAATGTGGTATATACATACAATGGAATACTACTCGGCTGTAAGAACAAATACACTACAAACACACGTGATAACATGGATGAATCTTGAGAACCTTATGTTGAGTGAAGCAATCCAGGCATTGAAGGACAAATACTACATGACCTCAATGATATGAAATAAGCAAGCTACTTCAGATTTGGAGACTGGAAAATAGGCTTACAGGAAATCGGGGGGGTGGAGGAAGGATGTGAGCCAACGTCTGCAGGGGTGGAATCTATGATGAGCTGGTTGTAAGTATGAGCACAAAGAAGAGATAAAATGGGGGCAAGGGGTTGTCTTTGGTTGGGGCTTTGCGGGTTTGAGGGGGGCTGGAGATGGGCGGATGGGTAATATTGCCCTCAAAATTGGGGGGAGGGAGGGGCAACATACGATCATAGGAGAGAGTCAGGTGTTGGTTGAGAGTAAAATGCTGAGAAAATCGTATCAAAATATAATTAGGAGGGTTACCTGTTTAGGATGCTCAGAGGGGATGGGCTGATGCGGGATGGACTCCTGGGTAATGTCTGAATGCTCATTTTGCCAGGGTAGGTTGTACCATTGGGTAGAGACCCACGAAGTGAGAGTTGGGGTGGACCCACATCCTGGGGAGAACTAATGCCATCAAATAGAGGGAACTGTATCTCTCGAGAGAAAGGGTGGTTCCCAGGGCATTAGGGCAGTTGAGAAAGTCAGGCCCTGAACACTGTTGTAAGTATCTCTGGACGTGGCTCCTTGGGAAATGGAGATTGGCTGTCACTATGGGCCCCAAGGGGAGGGGAAAATGGATGTTGAATGGATGGAACCAAGGTAAATGTGGGGGCAAGAGAGGAGAGTACACGAGGATGAATATAAAACAGGTAATATTACACCAAAAACATATAGGGGACGACAGACTAATAATTTAAACCATAATGTAAAACACAGGTAACTAAAAAATTTAGAAAACTGTATATCCTAAAGTATGGACCACATTGTAAGCACAAATGTCACCTTGTTTGAAAGCTATTGTTTCGGAGTCTGTACATCAGTTTCAGTAAATATGATATGAATAAGTTAAAAGATTATCGCTGAGGAAGGGAAAAGGTTTTATGGTGGATGTGTGGGAGTACTGTATATTGTATATATGAATTACTGTGATCTAAGACTCTTGTGAAAAGAAGCTCAATAATTAGGAAAAAAGAAAAGAAAAAGATAGGATGTAGAAATTTTTCCAAATCAATATGTACTCTAGATCTAACCTTTAAACTCATCGCTATATTCCACTTTACTAGTAAGGGAACTTGACATTATATTGGGCTTCACTTTTCAGGAAGTTTTGGATCACAGAGTGGTTCAACAATGGTGGTGGAGGAATACTGGTATGGGATGTTATTGACAGGCTATATATGTTTGACAGGGAGTTATACAGGGCATATGTCCAGGGTGCATGGTAATGTTTGGATATACTCATAGTGGCAACAATTAAAAACTGCAGCTGGGGGGGGGGTACTGGGTTCCTGGCCCGGGGGGACTCTGTTGTGGTTCCTAGGGGAGCATTGGCAGTCCCCCATGTGCAACGGTAAGAACCAGGAAGGAATGAGGGTCCAACAGTGGGCTCCTGATACTAATGACTATGCTTGTGAGCCTATACACCTGCAATAAGAACAAGGCCTAGAGCAGCATTGTGCCTGGGAGTTTCCTCCTGACAGCCTTCATGTTACTCAAATGTGGCCAGTCTCGAAGCCAAACTCAGCATGTAGATGCAGTGCATTGCCACCAGCGTGGGATATGACACCTGGGGATGGGCCTCCCTGGCACTGAGGGATCACTACCAAATACCAGCTGAAGATGCAACTAGAAAATGACCTTGAATTAAAGGTTCAATGTGGATCAGCAGAATATCCCTGTCTACATATAATAACAGGAGTTTAAAATGCTGTTTGACCTAAATTAAGGGGGAAATGGAAAGGAGAAATGAGTTTATATGGCTACGAGTCTCTAAAAAAGAGTCTGGAGGTTGTCAGAAAGATTGCCTTTATGCACACCTGAGTAGAGTCTCAGAGACAGATAAAGTAGATACAACCCCAGGTATTGGTTCTTTTGAGGGCTAAAGAGACCCACGGGTTCTATGGTCATGGCAGATGGGGTTCACTGCCATGTCAAATGGCCCTTCTTTGGAGCTGGTGTTTCTGTGTGATGGAACTAGACTCATATGGGATCTCTTTTCACAAGACTTTTATGCTACTTTACTGGAATTGTAGTTGGTATTGGGGTTTAAGATATATTTAGGGGATTTGAATCTCTAGACTGACAATATGATAGCCAGTCCCTGAGCCTCAACAGACTTCAGCTCCTACACTCTAATTATTTGGACTTACCCCACTCAGCTAACATGGAGTTGAAGAAGGTCAACCACCACACCATGGAGCCTAGAGTGCCTACAACTGAAATAGGAGGCTTGCATCCAGTATCCATGTGGAATCTAAACCCCCACTTGACATAGATGTGCAACGGACACAACCAATCCAATGTCCACAGAGAAAATGTGGCATTGGTGTGGGAAGGGTGGCCATGGTGGCTCCTGTGTGCGGGGAATGGGAGGAAGTGATGAGATGGGGAGGCATTTTCGGGACTTGGAGTTGTCCTGGGTGGTGCTTCACGGACAACTACGGGACATTGTAGATCCCCCAGGGCCCACTGGCTGGAACTTGGGAGAGTGTGGGCTATGATGTGGACCATTGACTATGGGGTGCAGCGATGCCCAGAGATGTGCTTGCCGGGTGCAATGGATGTGTCATGATGGTGGGAGAGAGTGTTGCTGTGGGGGGAGTGGGGGGTGGGGGCGGTGGGGTTGAATGGGACTTCATATTTTTTGAATGTTATATTTTTAAAAAAATGAATGAACAATTAAAAAAATAATTACAAGAAGAGAATGATGGATACAGTAATAGAGATGTAATAGGGGAAAGCAGGGGCCAACATCTGTGGGAAATGACTTACTCCTAGGGGAAATTGCATTTACTATTGTGACAGTTTGGAACTTTCTGTGGGTCCCAGTAAAGATCATGTTCTTGGAACTAATCCATTCCTGTTGGTGTGGGAGCCTTTGATTGGATTGGATTCAGTTGTGGGGCCTTTGATTTATTTACTTCAGTAAGGCATGACCCAAGGTGGATTTATGACTTCTTGCTGGAGTTATAAATGGATACTCATACAAAAGGAGTGGAGACAGAGAAACCTGGTGAGGCAGAGGAGGGGACCTGGAGACTGAGACTGGAATCAGTGGAGCACAGAGGCCCAGAAAGAGATCCTCTATGAGGCTGAGGTAAAGTCCTGGAGGAGAGGGGAGAGGATCCATGTACCTGACTGACCACAGCTGAGCTCAGGGAGAGCTTGGCTTGATGCCTTGATTTGGGCATAGCTGCCATTATGCACTGCCATGTGCCTGATCACCCACAGCCATAGCTTTTGTGAGTCAGCATCTCTGGTGATGCCTTGATATGGACATTTTCATGGCCTCAGAACTGGAAACTTTTAATTGGATATATTCCCATTATAAACACCAACACATTTCTGGAATAATGCTCCCAGCAGTTTTCAGCAAACTAAAACAAAGAAAACATCTGAAGAATGAAGGAATGAAATTTGGGGTAGGTATGAGGAAATCTGGCCAGCAGAACTGAGTTGTCCTTCTAAGGCACCAAGGAGAGTAGAGGGCTAGTGAAGTGCTGGGTGCTGGCTCAGTGGCACCACTAGGTATCATTTAAGCAGTGGGTAGGATTCTGGCAGGTAAGAAAGGTCATCCCTAGTGTTTAGGGTGAAGGATACTCTTACAATTTTGAGCAGAGATGTGAGAATAAAGAAGGGATGGCAAGGCACAGAGAGTGTAGATAAAGAGAGTAGCTTGTGACCACCCCTTGGCTTGGAAGGACAAGGGAAGGGAAAAGGCTTAGAAGTCAAAAGAGATTGGGAACTGTGGGGGGACTACCTGACACATATTGAAGGGATGCAACTACTCTCAGAAATTTGGTGTGTTGAAGCAAAGAGAAAGCAGGGGAAAATATTCTCTTCCTCCCAAGTTTTCTCACCATCCTGATCTTCTGGTGCTTTCAATCATGAATCCTAACTAAAATTCAGCAAGCAAACAAATTGAGTAAGGGAGACACAGTCCATTGGGGTCAGCTTCCTCTGGCTCAGACCAGAAGAAGGGTAAAAAATGGTTTGGAACTCAATGAATAAAATAGTCCCCAGTCTTCTCTCTCCTGTGACATTTTGAGTATAAGTTTTCATTCGCATACATTTGCCCTAGGATTACCTAATGACATTTTTACCACCAGACATCATGGCTTTGTTCCAGGCAAGAAGCAGTCAACTGCAGGGAGAAATATTTATTCTCTCCGTTTAAAAAATTTTTAACTATGAAGGTTAAATCCCAAAAATTTAATGTACTTTTTTGGTTAAAACTGGGCCACCACTAGCTTCAAGTTAGCTAGATAATTGAACATTTAAATCTGGCCATATTACTTTTCAAATAAATTGTGGTTCAACAAGTTAAGGAATAAAGTGGTGATGAATCTTGGGTGGAAATGATCAGGATCAGCAAAAGATGAGTGGGATTAGCTTGGTAGGGAGTGGGGGAAGGGAGTGTCAAAGAGAAAGTTTGATCAACTTCCAGCAACTGGAAGTTTAGAAAGAGCATGTTGCTGGGGCAGGAGTAGGTCAGTGGTTAAGTGACTGCCTTCATATATAAGGTCCAGGTTCAATCCCCCTTATGGTCTGAAAAAAAATGTTATGTGTCAGAAACTAGAATCAATTCAATATTTTCAGAAAGTAAAATGAGTAGTAGGAATCACCAAGAAGAGGCTGTAAAGGAATGAGGGAGCCAAACATTTAGTGCTGTTCAAGTCATTTTAAAGAAAATAGGTAGAAAAAAATTGAGGTAGTGAACATGAAAACCCCATAAGAAAGAATTTTTGGTGACAACTCAAATGTAAAATTATTACATAAATATAAAAGAGTAAAAAGCCTAAAAACAAAAACATGAAAATATCTACTACAGACATGCCCTTTAAATTTTATATTATCAATTCAGAAAGATAATATATAAGTCACAGAAACTGAACAACCCAGTAGGAAAAAGTTAAGAAGAGGAACTGGGAAGCAGATTTGGCCCAACAGTAGAGCATCCACCTACCACATGGGAGATCCAGGGTTCAAACCCAGGGCCTCTTGACCCATATGGTGAGCTGGCCCATGTTCAATACTGATGCGTGCAAGGAATGCTGTGCCACACAAGAGTGTCCCCCACACAGGGGAGCCCCATGTGCAAGGAGTGCACTCCATAAGGAGATCTGCCCCATGCAAAAAAAGTGCAACCTGTCCAGTAGTGGTGCCACACACACAGAGAGCTGACACAGCAAGATGATGCAACAAAAAGATACAGATTCCCAGTGCCACTGACAAGTATACAAGCAGACACAGAAGAACACACAGCAAATGGACACAGAGAGCAGACGCCTGGGGGGGAAGGTAAGGGGAGAGAGATAAAAAATAAATAAATAAATAAGTGGGTTTAAAAAAAAGAAAACTATCTGAGCTATTTAGTGACCACTATGCATAGAAAATATATTAAAACTGATGAACAATCAAATATATGTTAAACAATAATTGAACATTTTTGTCATCTGAAATATAGGCAAAAATGAAATTATAATTCCTATGTTGGCTATGTGTGGGGAGAATGAATTCTTTTTACACTGTCTCTTGGTACATTACTGAACTAAACAATAGAGATATTTTTGAAAAGTGTCATGCCATCATGAAAATGTTCATGTGAGAGTTTGTTGAAGTGCTATATAAAATTGTAAAAATAGAAAAAAATGTCAATGTCCAATAGGTGAACATTTGTTCGAGAAATCATTATATATCATATTTTATAATAGAATACATTCCAAGTATTAATAATACACACATATGAACATAGTTGGATAGTTAGATAGTTGCATATAGATGATAGATTGACAGGTAGTTAGGTAGGTAGGTAGGTAGGTAGATAGATAGATAGTAAAGATTGATAATGTGCTGTAATGAGCAAATGTACACATGTATACTCTTAGAGAAAACAAGAGGATAAAGCATTATGCATAGTTGGATACCATTTATACACTTTTTTATACACGTATGTGTAATTGCATTTAATGCTGCCACCCAATGGAACCTGAAATTTGATTGCAAAAACTTCCTAAATATTTGTTCATGTAAAATGAGTTCTTGGGCAAGCACTTAGGCGCAGGTCTAGTGACAATATCAATGATTCAGAATTTTTAAAATTGCTTATCTGCCTCGCCCTAAAATAAATAACAAATTAAAAATAAAAATTTTAAACCAAAGAAAAAATAAACAGAATTGTTGTTTTCCTAAGTCCTGTAAGGCCCACGACAGTAATAGTTCCTGTCTGTAATTCAGGATCTTTCTTTTTCTTTCCTTTAGTTCCCACAATTTCCATCTTATCCTGATCTCTGAGTGAGGAGTACTTAAAAGTTCCACCCAAGCAATACATCAATGGGCTATGATTTCTGTAGTTTAGGACTCTGATTTTATTCTATTTAAAATATCCTAAGACCTCAAACCGAGAAATTAACTTAAAAAGTGAGTCTGAGCGGCTTCACTGATGTCCACGGCGCCTCTGCGCCCGCGGGGCTAGCCGCCCGGCTGTCTGCCCCTCTCCCCAGCCTGCGGGCGGCGCGGAGGCGGAGGAGCGCTCCTGCGGCACCGGCTGCGCCCTGGCCAGGAAGCGGCGCCTCAGCCGCGGCCTCGGGGAGTGTGCCTGGGCCCGGCTTCGGGGCGGCGGGACGAGCGCCTCCGAGGGTCCTGCTGTGTGTCCGCCTCTGGGTGCATGTGGCCCTGGGTGCCCCTGCGTGACCGTCGCTGTGCGTCCATCCCTGGCCCCCTCCGGGTGCGTGTCCGTCTGTCCGTGTATCTGGTCTGCCTTGTGCCCGTATCCTCTTCTCGCCGCTCCCCGCCCCCGAGAGCCCGTGTCCAGTTCTTCCGCGGCTGCGCGTGCCTCACACTTGGGTCCTGGCATTATTCCTTGTCTCCGTCCCTCTGTCCTGTTGTCTGTATTCTGTCCCGTCTTCCCCTCTTCTTCGTGCCTTCCTCTCCGTGGGCCTTTAGTCCCGGTCCTTCTCCTGGAAGTCCACCCCGGGGCCTCAGGCCGTCGCAGGGAGCGTGGGCGCGGGGTGTGGGGGGACCCGGGCCGGCACTGCAGGCCCAGCCCCGGGGCTATGCGGACCTTCCTGCCTGCAGGCAGCTCCCCTGGAGAGGGGGCTCCTGAAGCCCTGGTCTTCCCACACCTCCCGGCCCCCCTTCCTGGAATCCTTTCACACCAGCCGGGAACCTCTTGGGTGGTGGCTGCTGAACCCACCCGGGGGAAGAGAGAGGGGAGCCCCAGTCAGAGCCCTGCGGGCTGGGTGGGTGGGGTGCCTGCAATTGTTTGAAGGGGCTTGGCTGAAGGTGTGGGTGGGGTCTCCCACCCCTGCGCGTGAGGTACTCCATTACTGATGGGTCATGCCAAGATGGAAGCAGGGAGGAGCCCCCTCCTCTGCCATCTCAGGGTTGTCATTTTCTCCTTGCAAAGACCCCTCCCTTCTCAGTGCCAGATGACTTCATTGTTCTCAGCAGTCAGCCCCTCCAGTAAGAGCTGGGGATTTCGGAGGGGTCGACCACCTTGCTGAGTGTGGAAAGCCCCCTTTGTGTTTCCACCAGTACCCCCTTCATTCACATTTGGGGAAACTGAGTCCCAAAGAGCCAATGCACATGCCCCTCTCCCCAGCTCACAGGACAGCCTGGGCATGACAGCTCCTGGAGCAGGCCATGCCCAGGAGTCCTGAGAGGAGGAAATAAATTTGAATTCTCCTTTTTGTAGGAGGCAGGATTAGCTTAGGGCGCTTCCCCTGAGGGAGTTCACTGCTCCCTGCCTGCCCCCCCCCCAACCCAGCCTTCCCTGGAATGAAGATTTCCTGAAGGGTGGGGGATGGGCAGGCTTTCCACATGTGGGGGGAGGAGGACATTCTTTGGCTTCTTTTCTGAAAAGGCATCAGGACAGTTTTGGGCAGAAATTGGAGGCTCCTCAGTAATGCATTCAGCACAAGTTCATGGAGCATGCCAGCCTGGCAGGCCCACCTGGCACCTGGCTCAGAATGTCTGGAATGGGGGGGGGGGCCTGAGGGGCCATCTGCTCCAGGCCCCCCAGCCTGTTGCTCAGCATCTCCAGGCAGCCACCCCCTCTCCCCTGTCCCTCCTCCTGCCCCCTGACACACCCTGCCCCCAAGGGCCTGTAGGCCTTCCCAGAAGAGCAGTGCTAATTGCATCTGTTTTACTGAGCACTTACTATATGTCAGATGCCTTCTGTGCTGCTTCAGCTTAATCCTGATAAGACCTTGTGAGGTCAGAAAATTATTTCCATTTCATTGAAGAGGAGACTGAGGTTCAGAGAAGCAAGTGACTTGCCCAGGACAGCCAGTGGGGAAGTGGCAGAACTGGGATTGACCTCCACTTGCTCTGACCCAGAGCTTGTCCCTGAGTGTCCCAGCAAGGCCTGGCTACTTCCAGGGAGGAGAGCCACCCATCAGAGGCTGAGATCAGAACTCCATGACCACACTCTTCCTCGTTGTCTCCTCACCTGGCCTCTAGTCCTCCTCTTGCAAACTAGACACCCCAACCCACCCATACCTGGAAAGCCATCCCCTACTCACCTGTCCCCCAAGCACCCACAAGTCCTCCTTCAGGTCTCAGCTCAAGTGCTGCCTCCTTGGGCAGCATTCTTTTGATTCCTCCAGGCAGATGTTCCTACTCTGTGGCCTGTGCTCCTTGCTCCCCTTGTGCTCTCTCTGTTTTTTATGGTGATTGTGGCACTGTCATCACTGTCAGTGAGGCTGTCTCCATCTCCCTGTGAGGGACTGTCCAAGCTGAGTCCTCTCACTTGGGGAAGGTAAATAACAGGTGCCCAGTCAACACTGGATAAAAAAAATGAACTTATGGCTGCAAAAGGTCTTAGAGGCCAATGATAATGGAATCCTGAATTCTTAGAAGGACTCAAAATTTGATATTCAGAGAAGGCCCAGCTTAGAGCCATTAGAGCCCAAGTAGGTTAGAGCTTCAAGTGTGGCTGAGCACCCAAGACAGGTCACCAGCCCTGGGCACTTGTACCTCCAGGAGTGTTGTAGCAGCTGTGACCCCTGGGGCTTGAACCCTTGTGGGTTTATGAAGTAATTTAACTCTCTCAGATGGTTGTTGGTTCCAGGTAATTAAGCTTAGGTGTTTCAGAACTGTGTCACCTCCTCATAGGTTGTTCTGCAGGTGTAGAGGGAGCCACGGGTAGAGGAGCTTGACTTTGGGCAGGCTCTTGTCACCTCTGAGTCACAGCGTCTGTCTGTGGAATGGGGCAGATGCTGGGCTCTCAGGATGAGGGATGAAAGGGGACTTGCAGGCCCTCTGAGCTCCATCTGCTGCAGCCTCTGCAGTGGAAGCCTGTTCTGAGCACTTGCTGTGTGCCAAGTGCGGGCTTGTCTCCTGCCTTGTTATGGGGTGGGGGTGTGGATAGAGCTGCTGAAACCTTCAGTCTCACTGTGCTGTGCACCGCCAGATGAGCAAACTCTCAGGCGTACACGCTTTAGGGCACACTCTAAAGATGGCACACCGGCAGAGAGCGGAAGTGATCAAGCGCCACCCTCTTGCCTCCATCTGTTAGCAAACTATCGAATTAAAAAATTACACATAAAGCTACACTGTGCTAGTGCCAATAGCTAACTAACACCCCACCATTCATTCTATGTAAGCCGCTGATGCTGTGCAATAAAGTAGATTTGTGTCTTGAACCAGTCTTTGGAGTGTGTTTATCTCCGTCGTCCTCACTCCTGCAGGTAACTGAGTTCAACATGGGGGGTGGGCACAGTCAAGTCTGGGAGAGAAGCCAGGCTCAACACAGTTGACTGTTAACTTGGTCAAAACTCAGACTGGGGGTTGCTGGGACTTTGTCCACTCCGGGTGGGATTTGGGTGTTTTGCCCACAGGAAACGACTGGGATTCCAGGTGATGCAGGAACCCAGCTGAGCTTCTGTGGGCTCTAGAGTCCAGTGCCTAGCTGGGTAGACACCTCTGGGGCAAGGGTGGCCTGAGCTGTCTCGTGGGTTCTGGGTGTTTGCCCAAATGTGTGTGTGTGTAGGGGGGCAGGCCCCCTTCAGCAGGGGCAGCACATGTCTGGCATCAGGTCTGGCTATTTGGTTGTGATCTGCTCCAGGACCAGGCAAGCTTTTCTCTGGGCCTGCCTGAGTGGATGTTGTCAAGAGCTGCCTAGGCCTGAGCTCCCTGCCTGTGAGGAGGCTCAGGGAAGTCCCATCCTGTGGGGACAAAGGAGTGGTTAAATCTCCTGGTTCCTTTGCCTGTGAAATAGTCACCCATGGTAGGTGTAGTTCTGTTCTCCTTTTGGTCTTCACTGGAACAAAAGAACTGGAGGTTCCAGGTAACTTGCCCCAATCACTCACCTCCTAAGGGGCAGGACATGACAGAACAAGCCTAACATACTTCTGCAGCACACAGGTGACATACATACAAAATTGCAGGGCAGGGTGACCTGGCGGAGGTGTGAGTGCTCAGAAGGTGGGTGCCAGAAAGGGCACCGCTGGTGCTGGTGTGGGAGCACCATGGTGGGCACAATCTCTGAGCAGGGCTCTGTGGCTGGCAGGATTGGCTGGAGGTGGAGGAGAGTAGAGATGGAGAGGTGGTGTGGAACCATGGCCTTGGAGCCCCCCATGCTTCCATGGTCAGGCACTGGACCACAGCAGGGGCTGGGATGGTTGAGGGACCTACCTTGGAGAGGGATTGGCTGGCAGTCTCTGTACATGCACAGGTTCTAATTCCACCTCCCATGAAGATGGGTTCTGTTGCTGTCCCATTTTACAAAGGAGGAAATGGAGCTTCAGAAAGGAAAGAGACTTGGCCAAAGTCATACAGCAGGGAGGTGGCAGAGCTGGGATTCCAGCTGAGGCCTGTTGGATGCAAATAGCCATCCTGGAGGGGCTCCTGCCAAAAGGAATGGGGGGAAAGTGGATCTCCTGTGAGCCTGTCCTATATCTCAACAACAGAGGCCAGAGACCCAGCCCTTCACTGTTTGGCCCAATATAGCTGGAGCAGAAACAAGGTGGACTGGAGGTGGACTTGGGGGCTGTGATGGCTACTGGAAAGAGGACAAGGGCCCTGGCTGAGCACTGCACCCTTCAGTACCTCTGTATCCTCATCTGTGAAATGGAGATGACAGACTTCGTGGGGTCATGGGAAATGGGTGGGAGAAGTTAGTGGACAGCTTCACAGGGCTTCTGCAGGGCCTGAATGGGTGTCGGGGTCTCAGGCTGGGTCCTGGTCAGTGTGGACTCTGTTCCCACAGTTGCTGTTGTGACTTATTGTCTCAGAGGGTATGAAATGCCTGCCACAGTGTCCAGCATGTGGAGTTATGATTGTGTCACTGCCCCAACATTGAGACTGCTATGCCATCAGGGGTATGGCATAGCAGTCCTGGGGCTCCCTGGGGCCCTGCATGGTCCCTACACTGGGGCATCAGAGCTGGTTCCAGGCAAGTGCTGTGGGGAGGAAGTGTGATATTTTGAATGGGGGCAGTGGCTCTTTTGGTTCCTAACCCATTTTTATGGCCTGTGGGCTCTGGCTTCCATCTGATCTGGGGCCTGGAGCTGGCTAGCACATTTGGGCTGTGGGTGTGGCTCTCTCCTTTTTGAGGATCCTGAGGAACCTGGGCTTCTGACTTTGAGACCCAGGATCATTAGCTTCTTTGCACCCTTCCCTGCTCCCTGACCCTCAGCCTGCAGAAGAAGGGGTGAGAGGCACTTGCTGTCCTTATTTTTTATCTGCTTCCTTCCCTGAGCTGGACAGGGCTTGTGGATCTGAGCTAAGCAATGAGGCTACTAAAAAAGAAAAAGGTCTGCGGTTCAAACCCCGGGCCTCCTTGACCCATGTGGAGCTGGTGCATGTGCAGTGCTGATGCATGCAAAGTGCCGTGCCATGCAGGGGTGTTCCCCGTGTAGGGGAGCCCCACGCGCAAGGAGTGTGCCCCGTAAGGAGAGCCGCCCAGTGCGAAAGAAAATTCAGCCTGCCCAGGAATGGTGCCACCCACACGGAGAGCTGACACAGTAAGGTGACGCAGCAAAAAAGAAACAGACTCCCGTGCTGCTGACAACAACAGAAGTGAACAACGAAACAAGACACAGCAAATAGACACAGAGAACAGACAACCAGAGTGGGGGGGGGAGGGGAGAGAAATAAAAAAAAAATGAATGGACAAAAAACTGTAGTAAGAATTAGAAGACAAAACAAGTAACAGGTTTGGATCCCCAAGAACCTCTCAGAATAGAGCTAGCCAAAAGAGGCCACAAAAAAACTATTCTTTAAGGTGATTAGATGTATAAAATAAGGACTGGAAAATGTGAGGAAATATATGATACTATCAACTTAGTCCAAATCAAAATCTAATGGAAATAGTCATAGCAGTTAAAAACTTTATGGATTAAATAGTAGATTAGACACCATTGAAAGGAGAATTGATGAAATGGAAGCTAGATCTGGAAAGAAGTAAAAGGAAAGAAAAAATGGAAAGGTAGAGAGACATAGAGGATTGGAAGAAAATGATCATGATTGATCACTAATGCATAGATTTTATTTTATTTTTTTGCATTTATTTTTTCTTCTTCTTTATTTTCTTTTAAATTTCACATTAAAAAAAATGAGGTTCCCATATACCCCCTATTCCACCCATGCCACCCCTCCCACATCAACAAACTCTTCCATCATTATGGCACATCCACTGCACCTGGTGAATACATTCTGGAGAACCACTGCAGCGCATGGACAGTGGTCCACGTTGTAATCCATACTCTCCCCCAGTCCACCCAGTGGGCCACAACAGGACACACAATGTCCAGCATCCATCCCTGCAGCACCACTAGAACAACTCCAAATCCTGAAAATGCCCCCACATCATATCTCTTCTTCCCTCTCCTGACCATCAGCAGCCACTGTGCCCACCCTTTCCACATCACTACTATAATTTCTTGCCTTATTAATCTCAATAGTTCTGCAGCAGGCCACCAGTAAGTCCACTCTAATCCATACTCTATTCCTCCATCTTGTGGACCTGGAATGGCTATGTCCAGTCCCCCTCTACATCAAGAGGGGTTTTAGATTTCACATGGATCATGGGTGCAATTCTCCTGCTTGCAGCTGTAGGCACTCTTGGCTCCCTGGTGTGATGGTTGACCCTCTTCACCTCTCTGTCAGCTGACGAGGGTAAGTCCAAGAAACCAGAGGGTAGGAGCTGCAAGTCTGCTGAGGCCCAGGGCCTGGCTGCCACCTGGACAGTTCAGAGAGTCAGGTGTCCTGAGTATACACCAACCCAAATGCCAACCACAATTCTGGTAAAAATAACAGAAGAGGCATGTGTAGAAAGGTTATATCTGAGTCCAATTCAATCACACTCAGGAACACAAACTCCAAATTAGGCCCAACTGTCATGGCCCTGAACTCCAGAGCCATCTGCCTTGACCATAGGACCTGTGGGTTGCTGCAGCTATCAGGAGAACCAGTACCTTGGATGTCTCTGGTACCTTGCTGAGGCATGCATAAGCATCCCTCCCTGATAACCTCCTGACTCTTTTTTGGAAACTCTTAGCTATATAAACTCACTTGTCCTTTCCATTTCCCCTTTTTATCCAAAGTCAAAAAGCAGTTTTTAACACCTGATAATACCTGTAGGCTGAGAAATTCTGCTGGTCTGAGTTGACCTCTTTGTTCATGGTCTTTTTGTAGTTACATCATCAGCTGGTGCTTGGTAGTAATCCCTCAGTGCCAGGGAAGCTCATCCCTGGGAGTCATGTCCCATGCTGGGGGGAAGACAATGCACCTACACGCTGAGTTTGGCTTAGAGAGTGGCCACATTTGAGCAACATGGAGGCTCTCAGGAGGTAACTCAGGCACCCACAGCTACAGGCCTAGTTCATATTTCAGGCTCATAATCAGAGCCATCAGTATCAAGGGCTCATTGTTGGACAATCCATCTTTATTGGTCTTTGCCATTGCACTTGGGGGATTGTTGTTATTCCATTGGGGAATGTAATAGAGCTCCCCAGGTCAGGAGTTCAGCACTCTCTCATCTGTCATTTTCAACTGAAATCACTATGAAAATACCCAAACCTTTCTATATACCCTGTATACATACCCTAGAAAACTCCCTCCACACTGTTTGCCCCCCACCAATGATACCCCACACAAGTGCTCCTCCCCCACCATAGTCGAACCTCTCTGTAGTCTAAAACTTCTTCAAAAAGGAAACCCAATATATTACCAGATTCCATTAATAGAAAAATGGAATATAGTGATGGGTTTAAAGCTTAGATATAAGAATACATAGAAATCTAGAAAAATTAAATAAAGGACAAATAAATTGGGGTATCAAAGAAATGAAAAAATGAAAAAGGTTTGTTTTTGACATTTTGCCTTTCATCACTGCTACAGGTGTTGCCCTGTATGTACAGTGGCAAGACAATTTCTTCCATTTCTTCCTCAGTGCCTACCTCCTTTCTTTCTTTTTTACCCCCTGATTAAGTTTCTCTTGACATAAGTTTTAGGTCACAGCATTTCACATATACAGTATATGGTACTCCCACATATCCAACATCAAACCCTTTGTCCCTTCCCCAGCAGTGATCTTTTTACATGATCATATTATATTTGCTGCAACTAATGTACAGATATTGAAATGATAGCTTTCAAACATAGTTCCATTTGGGTTTACATCATGGTTTATATTTTAGACTACACAATTTTCTAAATTTTTAGTTATCTTATGTTTTACATTATGGTTTACATTTAACCTATAGACTTTTATACATTTTTGGTGTAATTTAACATGACCTATATCCATCATGGCATGATCCTGTGGAACACTTCCATTGCCCCACAGTTACCCTGATTCCATGTATTCAACACCTCTTTCCCCCTCCCCTCACAGCCCACCATGAAAATCAATCTTCATTACTTGAGGAACCATATTCAGAAATACTTGCAAAAGAGTTGAGGGCTTGACATACTTGACTGCACTAAACTATCGGGAGCCACCGATTCTTTTAAAAGTTACAATTCCCTCTCTTTGAGAACCTCAGTCCTCGCCAGGATGTGGGTACACCTTCACTCTCATTGTATGGGTCTCCACCCAATGATAAGATTCACTATGACAAAAAGCACTCACACACTCTCCAGAAGCTTGCCCTATGTCAGATGCCCCCCTTAAGCATCCCAAAGAGGCAACCTTCCATATTACATTCTCTAAAGAGTTTTCTCTGCACCACAATTTCAACCACATACCTGACAATCTCCCATGATCAAATGTTCCCCTCACACTCTCCCCAATTTCTTGAACAATCTGACCCATCCTCCCATCCATAGTGCCCCTAAAGCCCACACAGCCACACCCAAAGTTCTCCCTCTGCCCCCATTTTATCCCTTCCCTGTACAAATACCTCCAGCTTATCATAGATTTCACCCAAGTAGCTGTCAGCTCACAAGCTTCCTCTACCCTCCAACTACTTTAAAGTTCATCATCCAGTCTCTACCTCTCTGAGAAAGCTTGGTTTACTTATTTCATATCAGAGAGGTCATTTAGTATTTGTCCTTCAATGCCTGGGTTGCTTCACTCAACAGAAGGTTCTCAAGATTCATCCATGTTATCACATGTGTTTGTACTGTATTTGTTCTTATAGTTGAGTAGTATTCCATTGTATGTATATAGCACATTTTATTTATCCATTCATCTGTTGATGGGCATTTGGGTTGATTCCAACTTTTGGCAATAGTGAATAGTGCTGCTATGAACATTGGTGTGCATGTATCAATTTGTGTCCTTGTTTTCAGATCTTCTGGGTGTATACCCAGCAGTGGGATTGCTGGGTCATATGGCAAATCTATAGCTAGTTTTTTGAGAAACCACCAAACTGTCCTCCAGAATGATTGGATCCTTCTGCATTCCCACCAGCAGTGGATGAGTGGTCCCATTCCTCCACATCCTCTCCAGCATTTGTAGTCTTCTGTTTTTTTCATAGCTGCCAATCTTATGGGAGTAAGATGGTATCTCATTGTAGTTTTGATTGGCATTTCCCTATGAGCTAGAGATCTGGAGCATTTTTTCATGTGCTTTTTAGCCACTTGTATTTCTTCTTTGGAGAAGTGTCTGTTTAAACTTTTCCCCAATTTTTAAATGGGTTGTTTGTCTTTTTATTTTCGAGATATAGGAGATTTTTTTAATATGCAGATTATAAGTCTCCTATCCGATATATAGTTACCCAATATTTTCTCCCATTGTGTAGGCTTTCTTTTCACTTTCCCGACAAACTCCTTTGAGGTGAAGAAGGCTTTAATGATAAGGAAGTCTCATTTATCTATTTGTTCTCTTTCTGGTCATGTTTTTGGTGTGAAGTTCATGAAGCTGTTTCCTATTACAAGGTCCTGTAGATGCTTCCCTACTTTGCTTTCCAAGGCCTTCATGGTCTTGGGTCTTATATTTAGGTCTTTGGTCCATCTTTAGTTAATTTTTGTATAAGGTGTAAGTTGGTAATCCTCTTTCATTCTTTTGCATATGGATATCCAGTTCTCCAGGCTACACTTGTTGAAAAGGCCATTCTCTCCCAGTTGAGAGGGTTTGGTGGCCTTGTGAAATACCATATGTCTGTATACATGAGGATCTATATAAGAACTCTCAATTTGGTTCCATTGGTCAATGTGTCTATCCTTGTGACAATACCATGTTGTTTTCACAACTGTAGCTTTGTAGTATATTTTGAAATCAGGTAGTGTGATTCCTTCAATTTTGTTTTTCTTTTTCAATATGTCTTTGGCTATTTGGGGCCTCTTTCCTTTTTTTCTTTTTCTTTTCCTTTTTTTTAAGATTTATTTATTTATTTCTCTCCCCTCCCCCTCCTCCTGCCCCAGTTGTCTGTTCTCTGTGTCTATTTGCTGCGTCATCTTCTTTATCCACTTCTGTTGTTGTCAGCGGCATGGGAATCTGTGTTTCTTTTTATTGCATCATCTTGTTGATGTCAGCTCTCTGTGTATGCAGTGCCATTCCTGGGCAGGCTGCACTTCCTTTCACGCTGGGTGGCTCTCCTTATGGGGTGCACTCCTAGCATATGGGGCTCCCCTATGCAGGGAACATCCCTGCGTGACAGGACAGTCCTTCTGCGCATCAGCACTGTGCATGGGCCAGCTCCACATGGGTCAAGGAGGCCCAGGGTTTGAACCGCGGACCTCCCATGTGGTAGACAGAAACCCTAACCACTGGGCCAAGTCTGATTCCATGGGGGCCTCTTTCCTTTCCAAATAAATTTCATAGTTAGTTTCTCTAGTTCATTAAAGAATGGTGTGTTGATTTTTAATAGAATTGCATTGAATCTGTAGATCAGTTTTGGAAGGATAGATATCTTATAATATTTATTCTTCCTAGTCATGAACATGGAATATTCTTCCATTTGTTTGGGTCTTCTTTGATTTCCTTGAACAGTGTTGTGTAGTTTTCTGTTTATAAGTCTTTTACCTCTTTAGTTAAATTTATTCCTAGTTATTTAGTTTTTTATTTACTTTTGTGAATGGTATTTGTTTCCTGATTTCCTCCTCAGATTGCTCATTATTGGTGTACAGAAATGCTACTGATTTTTGTGCATTTATCTTGTAACCTGCAACTTTACTGAACTCATTTATAAGTTCTAGAAGGTTTGTTGTACACATCTCAGGGTTTTCTATGTACGGAATCATATCATCTTCAAATATTGAAATTTTGACCTCTTCCTTTCCAATTTGGATGCCTTTTATGTCTGGTTCTTGCCTCAGTGCTCAAGCAAGTACTTCTAAGACTATGTTAAATAGGAGGGGTGATAGTGTCCATCCTTGTCTTGTTCCTGATCTTAGAAGGAAAGATTTTAGGATGTCACCTTTGTAAATGATGTTAGCTGTGGGATTTTCATATATACTCTTTATCATGTTCAGAAAGTTTCCTTCTATTCCAATCTTTTGCAGTGTTTTTATCAAGAAAGGGTGCTATATTTTGTCAGCTTTTTTCTGCATCTATAGATATGATCATGTGATGTTTTTCCTTCCATCTATTTAGGTGGTGGATTACATTAATTGATTTTCTTATGTTGAACCATCCTTGCATACCAGGAATGGACCCCATTTGGTCATGGAGTATAATTTACTTAATGTGTTGTTGAATACAATTAGCAAGTATTTGGTGAGGATTTTCACATCAAGGTTCATTAGAGAGATTGGTCTGTAATTTTCCTTTCTTGTGGTGTCTTTGTTTGGCTTTGGTACTAGAGTAATGTTGGCATCATAGAATGAGTTAGGCAGTGTTCCTTCTGTTTCAATTTTTTGGAAGAGTTTAAGCAAGATTGGTGTTAGTTCTTTCCGGAATGTTTTGTAGAATTAACATTTGAAGACATCTGACCCAGGGTTCTTTTTAGGTGGTTGGTTTTCAATGACTGATTCTATCTCTTTAGTTTTGTTTGGTTTGTTGAGATTGTCAACTTCTTCTTTTGTCAATGTAGGCTGCTTATGTGTTTCTAGAAATTTGTCCATTTCCTGTAAATTGTTGTTTTTGTTGGAATATAGTTTTTCAAAGTATCCTCTTATGATGGTCTTTATTTCTGTGGGATAAGTGTTGATATCTACTTTCTCATTTCTTATTTTGTGAATTTGCCTCTTCTCTCCTTTTTTTTTTTTTTGTTAATCTAGCTAAGGGTTTCTCAATTTTTCTTGATTTTCTCAAAGAACCATCTCTTGGTTTTATTTTTTCAAGAGTTTTCTTATTTTCTATTTCATTTAGTTCTGCTCTGGTCTTTGTTATTTCTTTCTTTCTTTTTCCTTTGAGGTTAGTTTGTTGTTTTTTAAATAATTCCTCCAAGTGTGCATTTAGTTCTTCAACTTTAGCTCTTTCTTCTTTTTTAATGTATGAATTTATGGCTATAAATTTCCCTCTCAGTACTGCTTTTGCTGCTTCCCATAAGTTTGGATATGTTGTGTTATCATTTTCATTAGTTTCAAGGTAGTTATTAATTTCTTTTGAGATTTTCTCCTTGATCTACTGTTTTTTAAGAGTGTGTTGTTTAACTTTCAGATCTTTGTTCCAAATCTGGGTCTCTGTCCCTTGCATCATTCCACTGTAGTCAGAGAAATTGTTTTGTATGATTTCTATCTTTCTTAATTCATTGAGACTTTTTCTGTTGCCTAGTATGTGGTCTCTCTTAGAGAATGATCCATGTGCACTTGAGAAGAATGTATATCCTGCTGTATTTCAGTGTAATATTCTGTGTATGTCTATTAGGTCCAGCTCCTCTAATATATTGTTCAAAGTCTTAGCTTCTTTATTGATTCTCTTTTAAGATGTTCTTTCCAATGTTGATAGTGGTGTATTAAAGTCACACACTATAATTGTAGAGGCATCTATTCCTTCACTTAAATTTTCCAGTATTTGCCTCATGTATTTCTAGGCACCCTTGTTAGGAGCATAAATGTTTATGATTGTTCTTTCTTCTTGAAATATTATCCCTTTCACTAATATAAAGTGTCCATCTTTGGCTCTCACAATTGTTTTGCATTTAAAGTCTATTTTTTCTGATATTAATATAGCTGCCCTTTTTTGGTTATTGTTTGCTTGTAAGATTGTTTTTCCAGCCATTTGCTTTCAACCTCCTTGAATTCCTGGGTCTAAGATGTGTTTCTTGCTGACAGCATATAGGTGGGTCGTATTTCCTTATCCAATCTTCCAGTGTGAGTCTCTTGACAGGTGAGTTTAATCCATTGACATTCGATGTTATTACTTTCAAGGAATTACTTATATTAGCCTTATTTTCTTTGGATTTGTTTTTGTCATATTCTGTTTGATTTTCTTTTTCTGTTTTTGCCTTTTTAGTTTCTCTTACACTCTCCTCCAACTCTGTCTCTTGTTTTTTTCTTTCTTCCTGCAGGACTCCCTTTAGTATTTCTTGAAGGGCAGGGTACTTGCTGGCATAGTCTCTTAGTTTCTGTTTATCTATGAATATTTTGAACTCTCCATCATTTTTGAATGCTAACTTTGCTGGATAGAGTATTCTCAGTTGGAATTTTTTTTTCTTTTAGTACCTTAACTATGTCATACCACTGTGTTGCCTCCATGGTTTCAGATGAGAAATTAGCACTTAATCTTATGGAGCCTTCTTTGTATATGATGGTGCTCTTTTCTCTTGCTGCTTTTTGTATTTTCTCTTTGTCTTGAGTGTTGGATAACTTGACAGGTATATGTCTTGGGGTAGGCCTGTTGGTATTTATGCTGTTTGGGGGGTGTTGTGCTTCCTGGACATGTACCTCCATCTCCTTCAATAGGTTAGGGAAGTTTACAGCCATTATTTCCTCCAAAACCCCTTCTTTCCTCTTTTCCTTCTGTTCTCCTTCTGGGATGCCTATAATACATGTTTCCACATTTTGCATTGTCATTCAGGTCCCTAATCCCCTGCTAGATTTTTTCTATCTTTTTGTAGACCATTCCTTCTATCTGTATGATTTCAGATGTACTGTCTGCCACATCACTTAATCTCTCCTCTGCCTTTTCAAGTCTGCTGTTATTTGCTGAGAGTGTATTTTTGATTTCTTGAATTGTGCTATTCATCACCATCATATCTGTTATATTTTTGTGTATGATGGCAATTTCTTCTGTATTCTCTCCAATTGTTTTCTTCATATTCTTAATCTCTTCCTTCACCTCATCAAATTGGTCCCTAATATATGTTTTGAGATCTTTAATTACTTGTTTGATGTTCTGCTCTTCTTTCTGGTTTTTAGTTTGTTCATTGGATTGGGGCATGTTTTCCTGATTATTGGTTTGGTTTATAATTTTCTTGTTGCTGTCTGGTCATCATTTTATCTTGACATGTTTAGTCAGTTGCTTAGCTTCTTTGTCTAGTTTGGAGTTTAATTAGTTGTTGTTTTTGCATATGTGTTGTCTTCTTTTTGTCACTTTGTGCTTCTTATTCTATTTCCTTGTTTTTGGCTAAGTTCACTTGAAGGAAAATATTAGGGCCAGAGAAAGCAAAAGGATTAAGAAAAGAAAATGAATAATAGTAGTATTGATAGTAAATATTAACAGAGGAACCATGGGAGATAAAAGAAAATGGATATTAGACTCAGGTTAGGTATGTAGAGTTATAACAGTAAGAAAAGTTGAGTAGGTAAAAATCTGAATATGGGTAGGAATACAGTGTGAATTAAATGCCTGTGTGTTTAGGAAAGAGGGAAAGAGAAAAGAAAGGACAATAATATAAAGAGTGAATATAAGGCAGAAAACAGAACAAAGGTATTAGCAATAAAAAATTAAAAAATAGGGGAGCTAACAAAGAGAGGTGTAATGTAAGAGAAACAATCAAAGATGGAGGATAGAAAGATGTAGAGGAAAGGGAATAGTGTTGGTGGTCCAAATCCTTACACATAGAAAAGAGTAAATGGAAGTTGAGGAAATATAGCAAATGTGAAGCTCTCCCTGCAGCACCTAATGTAAGAAGAATAAGAAAGCAGAGAAAGAAAGAAAGAGGAATAAAAAGGGACAAATGGAAGTGAGGAAGTAAGCAAGAAAAGGAAAAAAGAAAGAAAGAAAAAAGAAAGAAAAAGGGACCTTGAAGGGATAAAGAGGAAGGAAAAACCAACCAAATACTAGGGAAAGTTTCAAGCAAGGAATCCTGTTTGTAGTTAAATAAAATGCTTAGGGATCTGATGTTCCCTCTTTTCTCCCTTTCTCACTTCCCTCTCTCCCAAGCAGCAGGAAAGCTGTCTGAGAGGTCGGGTAGGAGATTCAAGTGGTTCCTTGTTGAATCAGCTTCACACAGAAAGCAATGTCTCTTACTTTCCAGAGAGAGAGCACCCACACCTCACCAGGACCCCCAAGTATGCTATTGGAGGCTTGGAAAGCAGCTCTGAGAGTCCCTTTCACTTAGATGTGCTATGAGAGGGCTTGTTGATTTTCTGACTCCACCTTCTCCTAGGCCAAGTTTACTATCCCAAGTTATTTAGGTGAATTGGGCTTTCTCAGCAGATTCGCCACTCCTCTCTTCCCAGACTGTCCCCAAGCCAGGTGGTATGCTCCTCCAAGCCCAAGAAAATAAAAGGGGGGGGGGGCGGGGGAAACACCAGAAAATCAAACCCACACTAGCCAGGCCCTCCTACTGTACCCTGCACCAAATCCCTCCCACCCATGGAGTCAGTCCAAAACCAGATGGCTAAGGCAATCCCAGAAGTCCAGGAGTGCTGGACTTGGGAAAGGGAAGTCCAGGACTCTGAAGACCCAGGGCATGTAGGTCCATGGAACACAGGCTATGGGGGCTCAGGGGATACTGACCTGGGGACCATGTATCTGGGGACCATCGGGCCCAGAAATGCCACCGCACAGCTGACAGTTCTCAGGAAACGCCATGGCCGCCAGCCCCAGGGGAAAGAGTCCCGCCAGTCCACAGCTTCTGACCTTTGTACTTGTAAGCCACAATTCTACCTTTAGCAAGCATCAGCTCTGCCTCTCTCTCTCCAAATCGATGTCCACACACCCTCCACCCTGCAAGCCCCCAAGAGAGTCCACTCCGGCAAGATTCCAACCCCACTCAGCTGCCTATTCACAGGAGAGGCAGTAAGGTGCATTTACTCAGATGCCATCTTGCCCCCACCTTCACTAATTCATAGATTTTAACTAAAATGTGTGAGTAAATAACTTTTTCATTGAGGTGAGTTGACAATTTGGGGCTGTTTGTGGATCCCAGAAAGGATCATGTTCTTTTGGAGCTCATCCATTCCTGTGGGTGTGGGCACTTTGGTCACATTGCTCCAGTGAGTTGTGTCCCAGTGTGAGTCCTGACCCTCTAGCTGGAGTCCTTTATAAATGGAGAACTGACAGAGGAGACATGCAGGGACAAGCAGAAGAAACAGAGGGACCTCAAGAGGCTAGAGTCAGTGGAGCACAGAGGCATGGAAAGAGGCCCCTGAGAGGCTGAAGGGGATAAGGCCCAGAGTAGAGGGATGAGACAAGCCATATGCATGATCACCTACAGCAGAGCTCAAGGAAAAGTGAACTTGGCAGAGAATGACCACCATTGTGCCTTCTCATATGGCAGGAGTCCAGGATCACCATCAGTCAAGCTTGAGTGAGACAGCATCACTGATTGTGCCTTGATTGGAACATTTTTACAGCCTCAGAACTGTTAAATTTTAACCTAAGAAATTTGCATTATAAAAAGCCAACATTTTTTTCTGGTATTTTGCTCCTAGCAGGTTTTAGCAAATTAAGACAAGGTGGTTTAAAATATTTTCTTATTTCAAACAATGCTGCAGTAACTAATGATGCACATGTTTCCTTGAATATATCTATACATATTCCGACAAAATATAATTCTTGGACTGGCATTATTGGGTTGTAAGGACTGTGTGTATATAATTGATTTACTGTTCCTAAATTATTTTCAAAGGAAATCAGATTATACTGCCATCAGCAGTGGAAGATAATTCCCATCACTCCCCTTTTAAATTTTCACAAATAAGATATTTGTGAAATGGCTTCTCATTATTGTTTTAATTTGCATTTCTCTGATTAGGTTAGGTTGAGCACCTTTGCATATAACTATTAGCAGTTTAGTTTTCCTGTTCTGTCAATTGCTAATGTCATTACACATATTTCTTTTGGTTATTTTCATTTTCTTATTGATTTGAATGTGATCTACATGTATCCTGCATACAAATGAGTGTAAAGCCTTTCATATATGAGCTGAAAATATAAATAACAGGTCATAGCTTGCATTTTAATTATGGTTTCTTTTGGGGCAAAGGTTTTACTTTAGTAAATTTACTACTGTTGTTATGATTCACTGTTTTTGTTTTTTATCTGAGATTTATTTCCCTAAAGTTATATAGTATTAGAGTTCTCTAGACAAATGGCTCCAATAAGATAAGTATACATATATAATTATTAAAGGAATTCATTCATGTGACAAGGATTTACAAATCCAAATTCTATAGGGCAGGCCACAGGTTAGAAATTCCAATGAAGGTGAAGTTGTATTCTGGAAGAGAAACAGGCTGACTGATAAAGAGGTAGATGTACATTTTAACTGCTGAAATCCTCAGTTCTGCCTCAATAACCAGAAAACAGATTGGATGAGGAAATGCCTTTAATTGCTGTTGGTAATCTTTGTTGTTTGTATATGCAATCAGCCATAGATGAAATTAAATGATACACTAATACATACCAACCCATCTATGAAATACCATGACAGTAACAATCAGGTCAGTGCTTACCAAAATCTGTACACCATAAACTAGCCAAAGTGACACATGTAATTAACCACCACAAAAAGGTTTTATCCAAATTCACTGTTCTCTTTGGAGAAGTACTCAAGAATAGACAGTAGGAGAGAAATTGAGAGACAGAAGAGAAAGAGAAAGGGAGAGATAGATGTAGATATATAGAAATATATATAAATCTTTCTATAAAGACAAAATATATAAATTTCTATGTAAATATATATAAATTTAAAAAAATTGCATATGTATTTATTAGAGAAGTTGTGGGTTTACAGAAAAATCATGCATAAAATAGTGTTTCCAAGAACTACCCTATTATTAACACCTTGCATTTGTGTTGCACATTTGTTACAATTGAGAAAACTACATTTTTATAATTGGACTATTACAGTTCATCCATGATTTACCTTATGGTTCACTGTTACTTAATCTGTGACAAAACTTTGGTGTGATATAAAGCTAACTAATCCCTGTACTTTTACTTGTTCATTTACTGATTGGCTAACGAGCCATTCTTTTACAATGTTTATTCTGTTTTCTGAGTATGAATTGCACTGGAGGCAAAAAGAGAAACAGGTAGACCAGTTGTCAGGCTATTATTCCATAAATTAAATTATGTTGGTAATGATGGAATGGGACAAATGGGCAGGTTCAGGATATATTGAAGAGCTTGAGCCTATAGAATTTAATAGATACTCAAATTATGGCTTTACAAATGGAGATTATGACCCCTAAGTTCTTGGCTTTGCTTGCTCTTATTCCTTTTGACCATTTCCCCTAAGTAGGTCAGAATATATCAAGTTAGCAGCATTATTTAGGGTGCTCTGGTAATGGCTATAGTAGAGAACATTGTGGAGTCTTCAACTCCTTCCCTACTACCAGGATCTGTGAAGTTGAATTACTATATGAGACAGATGAAGGAGTTAACAAAGCAAGAGCAGAGGCTTGCTAGGGCATCCAAATAAATGCTTGTTTGTTCTACTTACAGCAAGGAATAGAGATGTGCAAGCAGCTGCAAGAAAAATCTGCTTTCTTTTTTCCTGAACATATATTTCCCAGCCTCCTTAATAGGTAGGTCCATGATTAAGTGATTGCCAATTGAATGTAAGTGGAATGAGGAGTGACACTTCCAAGCCTGTCCCATAGAAGCTTTCTAGGGTTTCCCTTAATATTCTGATCTCTTTCTGGATGACTTATGTTTATTACATATGCAGAACTTCCATCCGCCTGAGGACTGACTGAATGAATGAATTGATGCTTGGAACTGTAAGATTTTACCCCAAATAAATCCCAATTATAAGAGTCAACATATTTCTGTTATTAATATTTTGCATCATAACCCTTTGCCAAATCAAGACAGGGATGTTAGAGAAAACACTTGAAGGAGGTAAAGGAATTAGTCCTGCAAATATATGAGAAAAAGTATTCCAATCATAAAGGACTGAGGAGGGAACATTTCTGGCATGTACATGGAAAAGAAAAAAAAAAAAAACACAACATTGTGGAGGGACCCTAGTTAGCAATTGAGAACTTAGAGTGATATGGAGTGCAGATGGGAAGCGGAGTCAGGTTGGATAGAATTCTACTAGCCATTTCTTCTTAGACAAATTGTGAGATTATAAACAATAATGCATAAAATACAGGATTTCCATATACCATCCCACTATCAACACCTTGCATTGATGTGGTACATTTGTCATTTTAGATGAAAGCACATTTAAAAAATTGTGCTATTACCTATAGTCCAAGATTTAACTTAGTGGTCACTGTGTAGTATAAGTCCATGAATTAAAATTTTTTTCCTACTGCCATGTATACAACCCAACATTTCCCCATTTAACCACATTCAAATAAATATTTAAGAACTATTAATTACATTTATGGTTGTGCTACCAGAACCACCATCCATTACCAAAATATTTCCATTGTTCCAAATATTAATTCTGTACATTTTAAGTCTTAACTTCCCATTTAAGTCTTTAACATCCCCAAAATATATACTGGCTATTTAAAAAATTTTGGATTTTATTCTGAATGAGATGGAAAGTCAATGGAGAGTTTTGAAGTTATTGTATGACTTATTTTAAAAATACATCTTTGGTTACTGCATTCAGAATATATGGACTGATGTTGGAAGCAGGGAACAGACATGAATCTCATGCAGGAATCCAGTACAGATGGTGATGGCTAGGAAAAGTATGGTACTATGGATATTTTAAGAGATATAGACTTGCTTCATTTAATACCACACTATCTCTTGAAAATTTATATCACTTTTCAGACAAGACCTTTTTGATATAATGCCTTTTTTCTACTCTGAAGCATGTTAAATATCTATAAGTAAAACTTGACAAAGTATTTTAAGCAAAGATATATTCATTATTTACATGGCATAATAGCTTCTCATAAAATATGATATAGGATGAAAACACATAGAAATTGCTCTCTCTGTTTGAATGAATCCCAAATATATTAAGCATAACTGAGAGGATAAGGCAGCCTCTATATGATTATTTAGTCTGTGGTTTACCAGAGATATTTCTCCACATTTTGAAGAGTTCTCTTGAAAACCCAAGGAGGTTGAAAATTTGGTGAAGGAAATAGAGCAAAAAAGGAAAAAAGAATGAACACAATAAAAACTGTAAATGTAAAATTCAGAAGTATTAAGTTCATAATATTATGCTATCACTACCAACCATTATTAAAAATTTTTATGTCTAACACAAACTCCATATCCTTCCCCTCCACTACACACAGGCCCTGATAACCCCTAATCAACCTTCTGCCTGTATGTATTAGTTTATTCATGTAAGTGGAATCATAGAATATTTGTCCTTTGTGTCTGGTTATTTCATTCAGCTTAATAGTTTCAGTCATCCATGTTGTGACATATATCAGAGTTTCATTCCTTTTTTTTGAGTGAATATTATTCCATTGCATATTATATGTGTGTGTGTGTGTGTACCATATTTCATTTATCCTTTCATCCTTTGATGGTAACTTTGCTTGATTCCACCTTTGGGTTACTTAAAATAATGCTGATATGAACACTGATATATAAGAATCTCTTAGGGAGTTTGTTTTCATTTATTTTGAGTATATACCTAGAAATATGGCTGCTGGTCATATGGTAATTCTATATTTAAACTTTTAAGAAATTGCCAAATTTCTTTTTCACAGACACTGCACAATTTTACTCTTCCAGTCACGTTATTTTTAAACTTTTTTTCTTTTGTAAACATAACATGCATACAGAAAAATGCATAGAACAAAATGGTCAATTTAAATAGTAATTATTAAGCAAACACCCATATAATTGGAACTATTGCCAGTATGTCTAATCCATCCCAAAAGACAATGCTTTACTTTTCCTAGAAATTACCACACAACTGGCATTATAGGAATTGTATTCATTTTTATTTTTTAATCACCTTTTAATGCACCTTTACAATATTGCATAGTTTTCCTGTTTTTGAACTTTATATATGAAGTGTCTCATATATTTATTTGAGTCTTGCATTTTTGCTCTTTTGTTCTATTACCATATACACAACCTAACTTTTCTACTTTTAACTACATTCAAATATACAATTCATTGATTTAATTATGTTTACAATGTTATGCTAAAATTATCACCATCCATCACCAAAACTTATCCACCATCCCAAATAGAAGCTCTGTACATTTTAATCATTTACTTCCTAGTCTCTACTTCCACCCTGGTAACCTACATTCTAAATTCTGACTCTATGAGTTTGCTTATTTTGCTTATTTCATATCAATGAGATCATACAATATTTGCCCTTTTGTGTCTGTTTTATTTCACTCAATATGATGTCTTCAAGGTCCATCCATATTGTTGCATGCATTCCCATTTATGGCTGAATAAACTCCATTTTGTGTATATACCACATATTGTTTATCCATTCATCAGTTAATGTACACCTGGGGTCCTTCCATCATTTGCCAATTGTGAATATGCCACTAAGAACATGGTTGTGCAAATATCTGAGTACCTATTTTCAATTGTTTTGGCTATAAACCTATGAGTGTGATTGCCAGGTCAAATGGTAATTCTATTCTTAAATTTCTGATGAATTGCCAGATATATTCCACAGTGAAACCACTTTACAATCCCACCAGCAATTCTAGTGGGTGTGAAATTGTATCTCACGCATTTTTATTTGCATTTCCCTAACGACTATATTGAGCATTTTTTCATGTGATTTTTGGTCATTTGTATATTATCTTGGAGAAATGTCTATTCAAGTATTTTTCACATTTTTTAAACAGTGTCATGGTTTGAAGCTATATGTTCCTCAAAAAAGTGTTTTCTTAATCCTTGTAAATACCAATAAGTTACTCCTTCTGCTCACTGGTTACTGACACCAATCCCCCACTCTCACAATAGGCAGCAGTGGGATACAACCTCTGACATAGCTTTCTGGTGCCAGAGAAAGAGACAAAGAAACCTGATTCCCCAAGAATGGAGGGGTATGGCATACGCCCAAAGCTTCCCACTGCTTTTGATTAGCTGCTTTGAATCACTGGGGGCATTGCCCTGAGGGCAATTATTGTTCCTTTGCTTCCCCTTCCCCAACAAAGGTGGTAGAAGATACTTAAAGAAAGATTGCTTCCTCAGAGTTGCAGAAGACAGTTGGACTGCATTTGCTAGAAAGGTGCCAAGTCAAGAAAGTACATTTTAGGAAGCCATGGAATTAAAGTGCTGAGAGAAAATGACTACCAGTAAGGAATATTATACATTGAAAGACTTTGCTTCAAAAATGAGGGACAGATTATGACATTCCCAGATAATCAAAAGATTTATCACCACTAGAATGCTACACAAACAAAGGTAAAGGAAGTTATATAGACTGAAAGGAAAGGAAACTAGACAGCAGCTCAAAGTGGCATGAAGAAATAAAGTCATCAGATAAAGCTAGCCATATGAATAATTATAAATGAGAGCATTTTTATATTGTATTTTTTATCATGTAACTCCTCTTTTCAGATACTAAATTTGCTAAAATGCAAATGCAAAGAAAGTAATGATAAATCTGTGTATTTTTTTTTTAAAACATAGTGATATAAATTGTAACAAGTACAAAAAATGATAGGGGAATGGTGGGGTATAGGAACACTGTATCAGTATGTATGGAAGTCAAATTGGTTCAAATTAAATATGACTGTTACATATTTAGGGTGCTAAATTTTAAGCCATGGTAACCATAAGAGAATATATGAACAATACATCCATAAAGAAATAAGAAGGTGCTTAACATGGTATAATACAAAAAATCAAATGAATATGAAAGTAGACATTAATGGAATAATTAAGGGATGAAATAGATATAAGATTTACTACGACTAAATATATCATCATAATTTACAAAATAGTGTGGGAGAGAGTGTAAACTACAATGCAAACTATAGTCCATGCTTAGTGGCAGCACTCCAAAATGTGTCCATCAATTGTAACAAATGTACCATGGTAATGAAGGATGTTGTTAATGTGGGGGGTGTTGGGAATGGGGCATATGGAAATCCCCTATACTTTTTGTATAACATTTACACACTAAGTGTCTTTTGTATAACATTTACACACTAAATCATTAAAAAATATATTAGAAAAAGATAAAAGACTAAATGGCAGAAAAAAGTCTTGCATTGTCAATAGTTATTTTAAATATAAATGGAATAAGTTCTCTGGTCAAAAGGTAGCAATTGGCAGAATGGATAAAATAGCATGCCCCAAATATATACTGTTTACAAAAAACTAACCTTATAATTAAAAGAGATAAGTAGTTTGGAAATAAAAGGATAGAAAAAAACATACTTCACAAGTATAAAAGAAGAGAACTGGAGTAGCTAAAATATATGATAAAATAGATTTTAAGCCTAGAACTGTTACAAGAGATAAAGATGGCTATTATATACAGATGAAGAAGTCAGCTCAGCAAGAAGAAACAACAATTACAAACATATATGCACCTAAGAGCAATATATGAAAATATAGAAAGAAATACACCTTTGAAGGGAGAAATAATGGTTCTACATTAAGAATTGGAGACTTTAACACATCACTTTCAATAATGGATAGAATATTTTAATGAAAGATCAATAAGGAAATAGAAAACTTGAATGATACTCTAAATCATCTAGATCTACTGGGCATATATAGAACACTTCACCCAATGGAATATACACTGATCTCAAGTGCAAATAAATCATTTTCAAGGATAGACCATGTATTAAGTCACAAAACAAGTCTCAATGAATCCAAAATAATGAAAATATAGAATGTGCCTTCTCTGTCCTCAATGAAATGAAGCTAAAAATAAATAACAGAGGTAAAAATGGGAAATTCACAAATATATAGAAATTAAACAATGTGCTATTCAACAACCAACAGATGAAAAAGAAAATCATAAGGGAAATTAGGAAATATCTTGAGGCAAAAGAAAATGAAAATACAATGTACCAAAACGTACATGTTTCAGCAAAGGTAGTTCTGAGAGAAACATTTATAGCTCTGAACACTAACATTAAAAAAGAAGAAAGGGATTGTGGCTGAATGGGGGGTATTCTAGGAATGTAAATGTCAAATGAAAGAAAGCTAGAGACTGCGCTAGGGACTGAATAGCATATTGAACCCAGAAGTGAATAAGGATTGTATTTAATAATACAAATACAAGAATATTCTTCTATGAACTAGAGCAAATGTACATCACTATTATATGGTGGTAAGAATATAGTGATTCAATGTGAAAATACAATAAATATAACTTATGGACTATAGTTAACAGCAATATTGTAACATTTTTGCACCAATGTCAAAGAAGGTATTATATTAATGCTAAGCATCCATAATAGGGGGCTATGGGATTTTTCCTTTTGGACTGAGGAAAAAGTTCAAAGGCATATTGGGGCAATGATAGCACAACTCTATGATGAAAGTGAGATCCACTGACTTTGGATATGAGGTACAAGTTTGGGGCTGTATAACACAACAAACCATAAGCTGGAAGCTAAATTGTGGTAAACAGTACAATATGAGCGTGTTCTCTCATGAACTGTAACAAATGTGCAATACTAATGCATAGTGCTAATAATAGCAGGTGTATTAAAAATATATACCAAAGGTACACTGAGGACTATATTTAGTGGTAATAGTCTGATCATATTCTTTCAAAATCTTTTAACTAATGTTCCACAACAAAGTAAGGTGTTCATGGATGGATAATGTATGGGAATTCTGCACTTTATGCATGATTGTTTTATAAGCTCACAACTTCCCTAATAAAAAATAAAGAAAAAAAAGAAAAATTTCAAAACAAAGAACTCTCCTTAAAACTGAAAAGACTAGTAAAAGAAGAGCAAAATAAACCCAAAAGGAGAAGAAGGAAGGAAATAAAGTTTGGAATAGAGATAAATGAAATGGAGAATCAAAAACAATATATGTTATCAACCAAAAAAATCAATAAATTTGACAAAATCTTTAGCTAGTCTGACAAAATGCAATATGACAAAACTAATTAAAATTAGGAGTGAGAAAAGGGACACAAAGGACATAATTACTGTCTCTTTTTAATACTCCAATGAAATAAATAGGACTATACAAGGATACCATGAAAATCTGTACACTGACAAATCAGATAAGCTAGATAAAATAGGCAAATTCATAGCAACACAGAAACTACCTAGATTGACTCAAGAGGATATAGAAGATGTCAACTAATCAATAACTAGTAAAGAGATGAATCATCAAAAACTTCCCAACAAAGAAAATCTCAGGACCATATTACTTCACAGGGGAAATTTACCAAACATTCCAAGAAATTTAAGACCAATTCTGTTCAAAGTCTTCCAAAAAATTGAAAGAGAAGTCTAAGGATTTGAGGCTTTATGTACCCCAGAAAAGTATATTCTTCATGTTAATCTATTCCTGTGGATGTGGACCCATTGTAAGCAGTATCTTAGTGAGGAGGATCTTTGCTTAAGATGTGACTCACCTCATGCAGAGTGGGTCCTAATCCTCTTACTGGAGTCCTTTTAAAAAAAGGCAATTTAGAAAGAGAGAAAGTGATGGAAGCAAGAAGCTGAAAACAAGGACACCTGAAGGAGAAGAGAGATACCAGCAGGTGCGTCTTCCTCCAACTCTTCCCTGCTTGCTGCACAGTGTCCCACTGGGCTCTGGACTTTTGAAATAGTTGATTCTGATAGTTTCTCCCTGTCTAATAGTTGTTTGGGTGGAGGGACTGATTCCTGGAGTTTTCTACTCCACCACCTTCCCACAATTCTTCTATAAATTATTCTTACATGTACCATTGTGCACACATGCCCAGGTTTCTCTAAGAGGTTGTTGACAGGATCGTTGGGCCATATTATATGCAGATAGTCAACTGTTACAAGATGCCAAAATGACTTCTAAACAGTTACACTATTGTGTCATTCCAATGTCAGTGTATGATAGTATGTATTGTTTCACATCATTTTTGCACCTTTTGTTGTCAGCTTTTAAAATTCTGGTAAATCTTGTATGTAGGTATGTAGTTGTATCACCTTTTAGTTTTAATTTAGATTTCCCTCTGAGCACCTTTCTTTTACTAACTGACATCTTTTATGAAGCACTTGTTCAATTATCTTCCCCAATTTTCCTATAGGATTGTATGTTTGTACTGATTCCTAGAAGATGTTAATATATGCTGTGCATAAGCCCTTTGTCATTTATGTATGTTTTTAATGTCTCCTCTAACAAGTTAGTGTCTCTTTAACATTTTTATATTGTCTTTCATTAACTGAATCTTCTTAATTTTTGTCATAAATTTCCTTTAATCTTCTTCATGGTTGCTATTAACTTCTGTGTCTTGTTTAAGAAGAAACAACATATGATGATAAATACAAATATTACTTTGTAATATCTTTATATTCTTTCCCTCAATTTTTTGCATTTAATTGACTTGGCATTTTTATTGTGTAAAATGTGCAGTTAAATTTATGTGCATATCTATTTTGTTTTATTCTAATTGGAGTATGCTGTTCTTCCTGGATGCATATATTCATGTCTTTAATGAGAGTTGGGAAATTTTCAGCCATTATTTACTCAAATACTCTTTGTGCCCCTTTTCCCTTCTCTTCTTCTGGAACTCCCATGACATGTATGTCCATGCACTTCATGTTATCACTTAATTCCTTGAGCCCCTATTCAATTTTTTCCCAGCCTTTTCTCTCCATTTTTCTCTATTTTCAATTTATGCTGGTCTGTCCTCTACACTGTTGATTCATTTTTCCATAATTTGAAGTCTGCTGGTTTATACATCTATTGTATATTTAGTCTCACTTTTTGTGTATTTCATTCCTACAAGTTCTGCTATTTTTCTATTCAAGTTTTCAAATTTTTCTTTGTGCTCATCCAATGGCTTCATAATGTCCATTATTTCTTTAACCATGCTGTCCTTTCAATCTATGATTTGATTTAGGATCTTTGTAAGAACTTTATTGATTAGTTGTTTCAAGTCCTGTGTGTCATCTGGAGCTTTGATTTGTTCCTTTGAGCCATATCTTCATTTTTCTTAGTATGGCTTCTAAGTTTTTGCTGATACCTAGGTCTCTGCTTATGATGCTGAGTTTACTCTGATGTGTACTTTCTCTTGCCAAGGGATTTACTGTTAAGTAGCTGTGTGCTACCACTGTTCTTTGATTTTTGGCTCAACTTCTTCTAGATATTTAGGACTGCCCCTGTTTAACTGCTCAACCCAAGGGTAAGGACCCAGTTTTGGGGTGCAAGCCAGTTCTCAAGGGCCTTGGAGGATGGCAGTAAAGGCACCTGATTGCCTCTTATTTTGTTATTATTGTTTTTATCTCCTTTTCATGCACTTTTCTATACTATCAGCAGATGGTGGGCTTAGGCAGACCTCTTAGCTCAGACCCCAGATATTAGGTGATAATGCATTCACTAAATCCTACCAGAGCTGGCAGGACAGGCCAAGCCTTACAAGTTTCTCAGAATTTTTCTCCTCCCACCTCCCCTGGCTGGCCTCCCCTTCCCCACCTCTGCCTCCTCAGCAACCAGTGCAGGGCAGTAGAGTGGGTGTTTGAGAAAGCAAATTATCTTTACCCCCTGCCAAGTGTAGGGGCAAACAATTTTATGGCCCCACCCCACCTAGAAGTGTGCAAATCCTGGAAAAAAGCACACAAATTTAACTGGCCAAAATCTGAATTTGCTATAGCCTGTGTCTCTCCATCTCCTCTTACCTGGTGAAGAGGATCCCCACAGTCTGCAGCCACTGCAGCACACAGCCACTGTAGTCTACAGACTGATGCTTGTTTGAAGGGTCAAAGGATGGATTTTTCCAGCCAGCTAAGATTCCTCTCCTTCACCCCTCTGTCTTGTGTGTCTCACCTTCCTTTGGTGTCCTGAGTCCCAAAGCAGCCCTGCAGAGAATCTCTCCTGTCCTCTAGGTGTTTCTCTGGGAGAGAAGTGATCCTATTGCCTCTGTAATCCTTTATCTCATCCTGGGTGTTTTAAGCACTCTCAAAATGAACACATCAAAACTAACATCACAGGCTCTGTAAGTTTCTATTTGCTCTTCACAGTTCCTGATATCAGAATAGGGAACACATTCCATCTGTCACCTGTGACAGCATGTTTAACCTCTTCCTCGCTCTCACTTGGTGTATGTAACCTATCCACAATACTGTAAATTTCATCTTTCAATCACGTATCTAGCATATCCATTTCTTTCCAGCTTTTTTCAACCACCTGTTGTGAGGATTACTAGACAGGGATAATTAAGTAATTAATCAAGCAGAGCCTTTATCCTTTCACACATTACCAGGTGTGATGTGGGTTATGGGTGGGAGGCTCTTTGTCTCTTTGGAGATAACCTTAACCCAAGCTGTCTGTCCTGACTTGTGGGTGTGGGATGGTGAGAGGCTGCAGCCCTGCCCTTGGTAACCATGGCAATGACTCCAGTACCAGGAAACAGTTTATGAATGCAAACTCTATAAACTTTAAATATTCAGGAAAAATGCAAACCAAATGGGCTAAGAGCTTATCTAGAATGTATGAAGTCATGCTAAAAGTTTACCTAGGATGTGGAAGATATATGCTAATTCAAGCCTATTGAGAACTGAAACAAAAGGACCATTTGGCCTTTCCTCTCTGTATAAAAAGAACTCAAAAATCTTGTTCAGGCTCAGGTTTGAAACAGAAAGCTCCTAAGTCCAGTTGGCAGTCAAGAAACCATTTTTCCCTTCTCAAAATCATTCCTGAGTCCTGGTCTTTCTATACGCAAATAATTTAACTTAGTATCAAATTCTACAAAAGGTGCACATAATTTTAATGCATCATGGAACTTTCCTTGTCTTATTTCCTTCTTTAACAAATGGGTTCATTTATTATTGAGGCACTAATGACACGTATGTGAACAAATAGCAGCCATGCCTTAATAGAGTTACACACTGTAGCAGTTGGCTATTATTTATTTTTTTAAAAAAGATGTTTGATTATGTTTGTAAACTGGTCTGTTTCTCTTGGTGTGATACCCTTTGGTTATATTAGATTCAGCTGAGATGACTTTTTTTTTAATATTTATTTATTATTATTATTTTTTAATTACATTAAAAAAAATATATGAGGTCCCATTCAACCCCACCGCCCCCGCCCCCCACTCCCCCCACAGCAACACTCTCTCCCATCATCGTGATACATAGCTGAGATGACTTTGATTAAATTATTTTAAGATTAGGGCTTTCATTCAACAAAATCATTGGGGTAACTCAGTTTGAATTTTCACCCACTTTGTGGGCTATGTAAGTGGACATTCAATCAAGGAGACACACTGAAGCAGATATGTAAGAAAAGAGGAAGGGAGCTCCAAAGACACAGTAGAGAATGCACAGCCCCTGAATAGAGATGAGCTATTTGCCTGATAGTTTACAGATGACCTTGTGAAGAGAACAGAGCAGCTGAGCGTGGAAAGAAATGAACCACAGGAACAAAGATGAACCTTCCAGACTACAGCTGAGATCAGAAGAAGCTGGGACCATGGAGCTTTAAGAGGAAAGAGAAAGGGTGAACCCTCACAGATATTGTCTGCCATTTGCTTCTATATGTGGCAGTAGAGTTTGTTGAGGAAATAACCTTGAGTTGGATTCTTTATGGCTGTGTAACTGTAAGCTTTTACTCTAAATAAATACCCTTTATAAAAGTCAACAGATTTCTGATACTTTGCATCTGAGCCATTTGGCCGACTAATACACATGTTAATGATCCAGCTAAGTTTACTGGTAGATGTCCACTATAAGATTATAAATATTATGAAAAGTACAGAAGTCAAGTATAAGGGAAAATTAATTTCAACAATTTTTAGATATCTAAGTCTATCAAAAGGTAGTTACATATTTAAAATATTTATTTGAATTTTTCATACTGAATTGATTTTGTTGTAAAGTAACATTATCTAAACAGTGAAGCCTCTTCTTGAAAAAGGAGGAAAGAATTACATTACTATTTGCTAATGATAAATATATTATGTATAAGAAAGGAAAAAATGTACAGGTGAGTTTAAAGAGGTTGCCAGCTTGTATAGGAACCAATAGTCTTAAAATGATCCATTTTAAGGCCAGAGAGTAAATTTCCTCAGAAGTTATTTAGAAGAGTCAGAGGATATATTTGGACCATAAAGCAGGACAAGTTTAGAAATGGAATGCTATCCCTTGTACTGAAAGTCACAAAAGTGAATTCCCAATAAATTGAGAAATGGGAAAACAAAAAACTTTTTCCTTACAATGTAGATTTTGGAGATTAAGCATGAATGGATAATTAAGGAACCATGTGAGAATGGAGGTTCTCCTATTTCAGATAACTCAATTTTTACAATTAATATTTTAAAAAAGGAACAGAATTATTTAAAGTCTGCTCAGAAATGTAAAATGGACATTTTAAAGTAGCGAGAACTGCACACAGTACAAGAATGCCTGACATTTGCAGTTCACTTTTTTTAAAAGATTTATTTCTCTTCCCTTCCCCCCCACCCCACCCCAGTTGTCTGTTCTCTCTATTTGCTGCATCTTCTTTGTCTGCTTCTGTTGTTGCCAGTGGCATGGGAATCTGCGTTTCCTTTTGTTGCATCATCTTGTTGTGTCAGCTCTCCGTGTGTACGGCACCATTCCTGGGCAGGCTGCACTTTCTTTCATGCTGGGCCGCTCTCCTTATGGGGCGCACACCTTGCACGTGGGGCTCCCCTACACAGGGAATACCCCTGCATGGCATGGCATTCCTTGTGCACATCACTGCACATGGGCCAGCTCCACATGGGGCAAGGAGGCCCGGGGTTTGAACCACAGACCTCCCATGTGGTAGACAATGCCCTAACCACTGGGCCAAGTCTGCCACCCTGCTGTTCACTTAAAATTCAGTGTTATCCTCTGAGTAAACCATCTGTCTGTGCTTAAGTAGCACATGGTCATGGCTCAGAGCTTCATCTTGAGGAAAGGGAAGGTGATGTTGGGTAAGCATGCTGTTTGGAAAACTGTCCACATTTGTTATTCTTTGAGAATGAAACTGTTGTTCAGGGTCCCTTATGTAGATAAGAGACCAAGGAAAATCTGACATTGGCACCCAAATGTACTGCCGACTGCCTTTAAATAATTAAGGTTATGTCAGTGAATAAATGATGACTTTTTTTCTTCAATTTTCCATTGGGAAGAGTTTTATGTTGTTTAAAAGATATTTTGAAAAACTTACCCTGATTTATGGACTCACCTAATGTTTTTTCTTCCATTCTTTGTCCCTCTTTTTAAAAGAATTGTTTCCTTTCCTGTTCATTTTTAGGGTGATTCTTAAAAAAGAGTCCTACACTACATTTTGAGGTGAAACTTAATGGATTTTTTCTGATAAGATAGAGCATTTATTATTTTATCCAGATTGATCTGTTGAATATTTGCTAACATCTAATTCTTTAAGCTATGCCTGGTAACTTCAAATGGTTATTATTGTTTACCTAATTGTTTACTTAGTTTTTGTATGTATATTTTTAGAGGAAAAAATGCTAATGTAAATTATAAATAACCAATACAAAACTGTATTGTATGCAGACCTGTGACTGTTAGCATCATCATCAAGGAAGAACAGATAAATAAAATTTATTTACTATATAAAAAAGAATCCAGTCAGTAGCTCACTAGATATTCCAGGCCAGTTACTCAAGGGATTTATGCATCGGGGTATATCTCTATGGACCACTCAATGATACTCTTTTTCTACTGCCTCATGCAGGCATTATCATGGAGTAATCAGAATGAATTTAATTTGCAAGTGATTGCAAATGTGCTAGGTTAAGTTACTGACATCTTACTGCAAGACAGCAGGTTTCTTTTTTTTTTCTTTCCATGCCTGTGTCCTGGGATTCTCTATTACAGACATTTTAATGAGCTACATATTTCCCGTAGGGAAAAGATAGTAATTCGCTTAACCATCTGGGGAGTGATGATGCCACTTCAACAAACCCTTTTAATTCTTTTCCCTTTTCTCCCCTGCATAAGCCCCATGCCTATTGAGGAGGTAAGTCACTGGGGTTTCCCATTTTCAAGATCTTTTTCTTATGAGCGAGGAAACTGGGCTCACTTTCTCCAAACACATTTCCTAGGAAGCCCCAAAATCTAGTTTAAAATCATTAGTTAAAAAGGTTTAACAATAATGCAAGGTATTGGTGATAGGGTGAGTTATGAGAGTCCTGTATGATGTTATATATATTTGTTTAAGTTCACAGCTATTACTATACACTTAATGTTTATGTATGTTTATGTATGAGTGATATACTTCAATAAATTTTTGAAATGACCAAAAAAGTCATTTGATTCATTCTTTTATTTGGAATACGCATATCCACACTGTACCCCTGGCCGAATGTACAAAAAGCAATATCTCTTGGAGCTGTTGCAGAGAGATTTCAGCTCCAGAGAGACCTTCCAGCCAGGAGTCCACATTGTGATTCTTCTTCCTCATAACTGGAGGGTCAAATTTTCCTGTGTACCAACTCCGCACAAGGTGATTTTAACATCCTCACATGCTCTTCCAGAGAAGTGAGAAAGATGAACTGTCATTTTTCTAGATATAATAACACCCAATTTGTGTAGGAAATTAATAAATGGATTTTTCCTCTTGCTTGGAATTTTATATTTGTTGCCTATTTTGTTCTTTCTCCAATAACTCCGGTGACAGTGGGGACCTGACCTACGAATGTCAATTTATTTTCTCTCAGAATAAAGGCCGCTGGAGAAACCATGAATACAGAAGTGATTCTTGAAGTGGCCAGATGCACTTTACTGGTTGGAAGTAGGTATGAAGAAAAGAGCAATCATTTGTACAACCATGATGGTCAGGTTGGATGTTTTATTGTACATGGAGTTTACTATGAAGTTAAAGCTGCTGAAGAGAATTCCGATGTTGGATTTCAAATTATGCTTTTCTGTGTTTGAGAGTATTTCATGTTTTCTCTTACACAACAGAAATTCTGGGTTAGTTTTTGTTTCCTTTTCTTTTCTTTTCTTTTTTTTTTTTTTTTTGATGTCCAACATCACCTCTGTGAAAGGTCATCAAAGTATGGGTTTAAATTGCAAATACCAGAGATTTTATATTCTTCACAAAGGAGAAGAATATCCTCTGACCCTAAACTTTCTTCATGTAATACACATTCATGAATCATCTTGCCAATATCTAGAGACAATGTCATTAATTAAAAAGTAAGAATGAAGCCAGGATATAAATTATCAGTTTAATCAGTAGATTTTACCTATTGACTGAAAATTCCCAGGAATTGAGCTCCTAAAGGAGATTAAAATATGGCACACATCTCAACCTACCATATCCTCTACCCTTCTATGTAACTGCAGCCTCCATCTCCTGAGCAGCTCAGGGTTACAGTCACTGCTATAGACAATTAAAATGATCATCATTTTTCTTCTACATTATTATATTGTTTTTTCCTATGCTACAACCCATAATCTTCTGGTCCTATTGAGAAGATATTTGGACTAAATTTGAAAAAAAAATTGTTTTCAATGCAACTTCTTTTTCTTTTTAAAGAATCTTTAGATTACAAGAATATTACATTGAAAATACAAGGGATTCCCATATATTTTACCCCTTCCCCTTCCCACACTTTTTCGCATTAACATCTTTCATTAATGTGGTACATTTGTTACAACTGATGAACTCATATTGCAACATTGCTGCTAACCATGGTCTGTAGTTTACATTATGGTTTACAATTTGCACCACACAATTCTATAGGTTTGAACAAAAGGTATAATGGCCTGTATCCATCATTGCAATGTTATGCAGGACAATTCCAATGAATGTTCCAAAAATGCTCCATATTATACCTATTCTTCCCTCTCCCTCACCTCAGAAGCTCTGGTGACCACTGTCTTTATATCAATGTTAACAAATTCTCCCATTACTAGAATAATAATAATCAGTCTACTTTAGGCCATAGTTGGCAATGCCACTTCTATTGTTTTGCTATTGGACATCAAAAACAAGCAAAAAGAAACAGAAACAAATGCAGAATTTCTATTTTATTAGAGAAAACATTCTGTCATAATCTAAGACAACATAAAAAGAATAAGTTGAAATCCAACATCTGGATTCTCTTTAGTAGTTTTGACACCATATTTTCTCTATATGCAATAAAACATAAAAGACATAATTAGTTAAGTAATGAGATGTGAGGGTTCCTGGCCTAGAGTTATCTCTAATTCTGTTTGGGTAAAAAGTGGTGTTTAGCATTTTAAAAAACAACCTTTAAATTTATGTTTCCTTGTTGGTTTTTGGAAAGTAAAGGAGAGTCTACAGAGTAGCCTAGATGGAGGAATGATTCAGAGCAACATTTGTATAACTAAAAAAGTATTTTAAGGAGAATAATAGCTTATGTGTTCAGCTCTATGGCAGTACTTGCAGTTCATGAGCTGCAATGGCATGGTGAAAAAATGATATACTCTTTCAAATTGAAAAATATTCAGTGCCACAGGACAAGTCACAATAAAGGGTTTACATAATTTTCTGATTTATGTGGATTTCTGGTGGAAACAACCCAAAGGAATAAAGTGGGGAAGTGGGGCTAGAGACAGACTCTCAAAATTAGCAGAATTTGACTAATTCCACAAGAGGGAAGAGCACTGGGCAGATGTGGAGAGTTATGAGTGAGGTACAGCACAAGGAAAGGTGCAGCTTTTATCAGTGCTGATTATACACTCAGACAAGCGACTCTTAGACATGAAAAGAGCTGGAAGTTTGCAAATACTTTGAGGTAGCTATTTTAGGATGGAGTACCTGCAGCAGTCAGTTCATTATGGACACCTCATTCTCTGAGTGTAGAATGAGTCAGCATTCCTTAAAAGTGATATGTGACTATGGGGGCACAGAAAGCAGTATTGCTATGAATTTAGAAAACTCTAGCGCATGGGATGCTCCAGGGTCCCTGTGGACTGGTTG